>NC_092720.1:214256146-214899146 GCF_047496885.1 Scyliorhinus torazame | reverse complement strand
CATTCCAGACCCTAACCACTCGCTGTGTGAACCTGCCTCCACCACACTGTCAGACAGTGCATTCCAGATCCTAACCACTCACTGTGTGAACCTGCCTCCAGCACGCTGTCAGACAGTGCATTCCAGACCCTAACCACTTGCTGTGTGCACTTGCCTCCACCACGCTGTCAGACAGTGCATTCCAGATCCTAACCACTCGTTGTGTGAACCTGCCTCCACCACGCTGTCAGACAGTGCATTCCAGATCCTAACCACTCGCTGTGTGCACCTGCTCCGCCACGCTGTCAGTGCATTCCAGACCCTAACCACTCGCTGTGTGAACCTGCCTCCACCACACTGTCAGACAGTGCATTCCAGATCCTAACCACTCACTGTGTGAACCTGCCTCCGCCACGCTGTCAGACAATGCATTCCAGACCCTAACCACTCGCTGTGTGAACCTGCCTCCACCACGCTGTCAGACAGTGCATTCCAGATCCTAACCACTCGCTGTGTGAAGCTGCCTTCACCACACTGTCAGACAGTGTATTCCAGATCCTAACAACTCGCTGTGTGAACCTGCCTCCACCACGCTGTCAGACAGTGCATTCCAGACCCTAGCCACGCGCTGTGTGCACCTGCCTCCACCTCGCTGTCAGACAGTGCATTCCAGACCCTAACCACTCGCTGTGTGAACCTGCCTCCACCACGCTGTCAGACAGTGCATTCCAGACCCAAACCACTCGCTGTGTGAACCTGCCTCCACCACACTGTCAGACAGTGCATTCCAGATCCTAACCACTCGCTGTGTGAACCTGCCTCCGCCACACTGTCAGACAGTGCATTCCAGACCCTAACCACTCGCTGTGTGAACCTGCCTCCACCACGCTGTCAGACAGTGCATTCCAGATGCTAACCACTCGCTGTGTGAACCTGCCTCCACCACGCTGTCAGACAGTGCATTCCAGACCCTAACCACTCGCTGTGTGAACCTGCCTCCACCACGCTGTCAGGCAGTGCATTCCAGACCCTAACCACTCGCTGGGTGAACTTGCCTCCACCGCACTGTCAGACAGTGCATTCCAGATCCTAACCACTCACTGTGTGAACCTGCCTCCGCCACACTGTCAGACAGTGCATTCCAGACCCTAACCACTCGCTGTGTGAACCTGCCTCCACCACGCTGTCAGACAGTGCATTCCAGATGCTAACCACTCGCTGTGTGAACCTGCCTCCACCACGCTGTCAGACAGTGCATTCCAGACCCTAACCACTCGCTGTGGGAACCTGCCTCCACCACACTGTCAGACAGTGCATTCCAGATCCTAACCACTCGCTGTGTGAACCTGCCTCCACTACACTCTCAGTCAGTGCATTCCTGACCCTAACCACTCGCTGTGTGAACCTGCATCCACCACACTGTCAGACAGTGTATTCCAGACCCTAACCACTCGCTGTGTGAACCTGCCACAACACACTTCAGACAGTGCATTCCAAATCCTAACCACTCGCTGTGTGAACCTGCCTCCACCACGCTGTCAGACAGTGCATTCCAGATCCTAACCACTCGCTGTGTGAACCTGCCTCCACCACACTGTCAGACAGTGCATTCCAGATCCTAACCACTCGCTGTGTGAACCTGCCTCCACCACACTGTCGGACAGTGCATTCCAGACCCTAACTACTCGCTGTGTGAACCTGCCTCCACCACACTATCGGACAGTGCATTCCAGACCCTAACCACTCCTAACCACTCGCTGTGCGAACCTGCCTCCAGCGCTCACAAAACCAAGAAACACAACACTATAAAACCGCTCTTGCGTTTGATAGGAATCCTTAGCGGGGAACTTAGTGTGGAAGGCCACACAAAGCCCCATTTTCTGCATTGAGGAGCTCCATGCCAGAACTCCGCAGTGTATCGAGAGATCGGGATGCCGTTTTAAAATGGAGTCCTGATCTCTGGAACCCCACCATCGATCCCCCCTCTCCAAGCTCCAAAGCACTATGGGAGGGTCCCCAGCCGCCCCCCCCCCCCCCCCCTCCCCAGCATCTCCCAACTGCACAGGGCGCACTCCGGCCCGATCACCACCCAATAAAATATGCCAACTTGACAGTGCCAACCTGGCACCCTGGCACTGCCCCTTCCAGCACCAGGCTGGCACTGTCAGGCTGCCCAGGTGGCACCATACGACCGTGAGACATAGGAGCAGAATTATCAGTGCCAGAATACCACACTTCCTAAAGGGAATGCCGCCAGGTGCCTCCCATCCCCTGGGAGACCCCCTTGAGTGCCATTCCTTACTCATTTGTGGAGACCAGCACTGAACGGCGCTTGCCCAAGATCTCCGAGCCAAAGGAAAATGATCCCACACCTCGGGTTCCTGAGTAATCTGCATGTTAAAGAGGGGCCAGCCGTCCCGCTCTAATATGCAGATTTGCTAAGGTGTGATCCCCCTCACAATGGGCAGGATTTACATTGCAACGTCTCGCAAGATCACATTAGATCTCACAAGGCGATACGCGCAGGGTAGATCCCATGAGCAGGATCTCCCGGCTTTTATCGACCATGTTGTACTGCGGCGAGCTGCCTTTCGGGCACAGCGTGGCTATAAAATCACGCCAATATCTTTGTGGCTGACATCAAATTCAATGGCATCTATTTACATTTATTGAGGATTCGTTGAATTCCAAATATCTTACATGCCTGAGAATGTATCCTCCTCTCCTCATGGAATAAGAGAGAATAGTGAAATGCACAAGAGAAGTCATGTGACCTCAGGGCTAATTTTGGCTTGCATTCCATTTTTTAAAAATGTAACCTTTAAAATTCAGTTTTCCCAATTTGTAACACTGATATGACAGATTGCCATGACAAGCGCATCCTTTATTTTATATTGCCGTTCTTTGGTCTCCCTACCAAGATGCATCATTTCACAATTCTCGGCATTTAATTCTCTCTACCACATGCCCACCCATTCCACCAAGTCTATCCCCACCCTCCTCGCAGTTTACAATCCTTCCAAGGTGTAAGTCATCTGAATTTTCAAAGTTTGTTCCTATTTTTAGATGTGCGAATGTCTCCCGGGGGGCTGGGATGTGAAAACGCAGATCCTCGGAAAAGCAGGATCACCCGGCAAATGGCATCGTGAGCTCACGGAAATCGATAGGTCGGGAGGGGCGGAGTGAAAAACGACCTGCTCCTGACAAAGTCTGTTCACGGCTAATGTAAAACCACCAGCCCATTAGCCTTCCCAAGCCTGTTGACACCAGCCTGTGATGAATCGTGCTGATTTTCCTGCTCTGAGAGCTCTCTTGGTGTGATTACCTGATAGAAGCTGGATTCATATAAACCTTTCGAGCGAGCTTCGTGCTGTTAAGGTGCGCGCTCTTTAATAGCATTTTTTGTTGTGATTTAGAGAAGTTGTCAGAAAAAAACATTTTTGACACTGGCCTGTCGAATGATTTGTGTTCAGGACTTTGCAATGCAATTAATTCCTATCATTCGCACAGTGG
This sequence comes from Scyliorhinus torazame, assembly GCF_047496885.1. Lineage (NCBI taxonomy): Eukaryota > Metazoa > Chordata > Chondrichthyes > Carcharhiniformes > Scyliorhinidae > Scyliorhinus > Scyliorhinus torazame. The sequence continues at coordinate 214,895,654 of NC_092720.1, read as the reverse complement.
TAAGTGTGACATTTTCAGCTCATGCCATTCTCTTGTCAATTAGGTTTGAGTCTAAAACATGCTTTCAACAAGGCTTATTGAGACTTATGATTGATTGCGTATCTGTGTGTGTGTCACTCAGAATAATAGCAGGCATATCTCATTCACGAGAAACAAATTTGGAGACGTATTAGTCTAATGCAGAGAAAGTCAGGGCCATTCTTTATTCAGCACTGCTCGTCATCTCTGATCGCACTCCAAATTCTCCTCCTGCTCTTGAAATCGCTGCAAATCCTGGCACCCTCCTTACCTCCTCCAGCCCTACAATCCTCTGAGACCACACCCCTCTAATTTTGGCCTCTTGAGGATACCCATTTCCCATCATTGTAACATTCAGGGACTTGCCTTCAGCTGCCTAGGCCGGCAGTTTTGGGACTCTGTTAGCAACATGGGAACAGGAGTAGGCCAGTCAGCCCCTCGAGCCTGTCCCGCCATTCAATAAGATCATGGCCGACCTGTGACCTAACTCCATATACCTGCCTTTGGCTCATATCCCTTAATATCTTTCCTTAACAAAAATCTATCTCTCTCAGATGTAAATTTCACTGATCTAGCATCAACTGCTGTTTGCGGAACAGAGTTCCAAACATCTACCACCTTTTGTGTGTAGAAATACTTCCTAACATCTCTCCTGAACGGTCTGGCCCTAATTTTTAGACTATGCCCCCTAGTCTTACAATCTCCAACCGGTAGAAATAGCTTACCTTTATCCGCCCTGTCTTTCCCTGTTAATATCTTGAATACTTTCATCACATCACCCCGTAGCATTCAAATTCTAGCGAAAACAAGCCTAATTTAAGTAATCTCTCCTCGTAACTTAACCCTACACCTCTCTACCTCACTTTCTTCCATCAACTCATAGAACATAGAACATACAGTGCAGTAGGAGGCCATTCGGCCCATCAAGTCTGCACCGACCCACTTAAGCGCTCACTTCAACCCTATCCCCCTAACCCAATAACCCCTCTTAACCTTTTTGGACACTAAGGGCAATTTATCATGGCCAATCCACCTAACCCGCACATCTTTGGACTGTGGGAGGAAACCGGAGCATCCGGAGGAAACCCACACAGACACGGGGGAGCGTGCAGACTCCGCACAGACAGTGACCAAGCAGGGAATCGAACCTGGGACCCTGGCGCTGTGAAGCCACAGTGCTAACTACTATGCTACCGTGCTCCCCAACTCACTTGTTAGAATTTGGCTTTACCAAGTCTTTGTTTGCCATCGGTCCTAATATCTTAGGATCATAGAATCTCTACAGAAGGAGGCCATTTGGCCCATCGAGTCTGCAACGACCCCTGAAAGAGTATCCCACTTCCCTAACCCTGTAACCCCACCTAACCTGCACATCCCTGGACACAAAGAGGCAATTTAGCGGGGCCAATCCACCTAACCTGCACCTCTGGACTGTGGGAGGAAACCGGATGCTCTACATTACGAATCAGCTGTCCAACCATTTGAGCTAAACCGGGCCCTAAATCGTTTGGTTGACAAGTATTTACCAATTCCAGATTTGAAATAAACAATGAATTGCCGTTTATGGAAGAGAATTCTAAAAATGCTACCATATCCTTTGTAAAGAAGTGTTTCAAACTTTCATTCTTGAAAGCTCTAATTTTTGGATTATCGGCGGGATTTTCCTGTCCCGTCCACTGGTGAGATTTACCACTGCTGCTGAAGTCAATGGACTTGGTTGGCTCACCGCGTACACCACAGTGAGGTCGGAAAAATGTGGCTTACATCCCTGAGTCATTGACTTTCCAACCATGGTCTCCCCAACTGCTCCCTTTAATACATTGAAAAGTTCAATCAAATCCATTAGCCAAGTTTCATTGCAATAATACTTCATAGACTTTGACAGCACAGGAACAGACCATTCGGCCCATCGTGTTTATGCCGGTCAACAAAGATCTGACGACACTAATCAAATTTTTCAGTGCTTGGCCCATAGCCAACTTGGCCCAGCGCAAGTTAATATATAAATATTGATTAAAGTGTCACCAGAGTTTCTGACAGGCAGCGAGTTCCAGACACCCACCACCCTCTGGGTGAAATGTTTCTCCTCAACTCCCCTCTTAGCCTTCTATCTCCTACCTTAAATCTATGCCGCCTGGTTAATGACCCCTCTACCCGATCCATGCCCCGCATAATCTTATACGCCTCTACCAGGTCCCCTCGCAACTTACGCTGCTCCAAGGAAAACAGCCCCAGCCTATCCAATCTTTCCTCACAGCTCAGACCCTCCAGCCCAGGCAGCATCCTGGTCAATCTCCTCTGCACCCTCTCCAGTGCAATCACATCCTTCCTATAATGTGGTGACCAGAACTCCAACCAGCATTGTATACAGTTCCAGCATAACCTCCCTGCTCTTGTATTGTGTGTCTCGGCTAATAAAGTCAAGTATCCCATATAGATTCTTTAACCACCATATCTACCTGTCCTGCCACATTCAGGGATCTGTGGACCTGCGCTCCAAGGCCCCGAGCTTTGACAAAGAGTCATCGAACTCGAAACGTTAGCTCTTTTCTCTCCCTACATATGCTGCCAGACCTGCTGAGATTTTCCAGCATTTTCTCTTTCACTCCAAGGCCCCTATGTTCTTCAGTTAGTTCCAAGGTCATACCATTCATAGTGTAATCCTTGGCATTGCTGACCCTCCCCAAATCCATTGCTTCAGACCATTGGCGGAACAGTTAGTGCCTCAATACCCTTCGAAGTATATTCTTCTCTTTGTGTCTTTGGGGATGATGAAAACCACAAGTGAGTTGACTGGAGAAGCTCTCCTTAGCAGTGGGCAGCACAGTGGCGCAGTGGTTAGCGCTGCTGTCTACGGCACTGAGGACCTGGGTTCGAATCCCGGCCCTGAGTCACTGTCCGTGTGGAGTTTGCACATTCTCCCCGTGTCTGCGTGGGTTTCACCCCCACAACCCAAAGATGTGCAGGTTGGGTGGATTGGCCGCGCTAAATTACCCCTTAATTGGAAAAAGAAAATTGGGTACTCTAAATTTATTTAAAATGAGAGAAGCTGTCCATAGAGAGGAGAAGTGTAAGAGAAGATTTGCTAAATGTTTTGATGGAGTAAATAAGGAAAAATAGTTTTCAATGGCAGGAAGGCTGATAACTGGAGGAGGCTGTTTTGAAGCGATTGGTAAAAGACATTAATTTGTTATGATTTGGAATATGCTGCCTTGAAGGCGGCTGGAAGCAAACTCAATAATAACCTTCAAAATAGAAATGGATAATTACTTGAAAAGGCAAAATATATAGGCCATTGGGAACGAGAAAGAGGGGAGTGGGATAAATTGGTTGGTGCTTTCGAAGAGTGACCTGATAGGCTGAATGGCCTCTTTCTCTGTTGTACTGTTCTACGATTGTGACAGAATCCTCCTGTGACAATGCAACTTTCCCTCAGTACTTAAAGAGGGACTTAATTGCTTTTGAAGTGTCACAAAATCACAGAATTGTTAAGGTGCAGGAGGCCATTCGGCCCATCACGTCTGCTCCAGCTCTCCAAACGGGCATCGTGACCTAGTGCCATTCACCTGCCTTTTCCCTGTACATTGTTTCTATTCAAGTAGTCAACCCTCTTGAAGGCCTCGATTGAATCTGCCTCCACCAAACTTCCAGCCCCTGCATTCCCGACCCAACAGATCGTTTTACACGCGGGGACAGTTTCTCCCTATCTTTTTTTAAAATAAATTTAGTGTACCCAATTCCTTTTTGTCCAATTAAGGGGCAATTTAGCTTGGCCAATTCATCTACCCCGCACATCTTTGCATTGAGGGGGTGAAGCTCACGCAGACACGGGGAGAATGTGCAAACTCCGCACGGACAGTGACCTGGGCCCGGGACCGAATCCGGGTCCTCAGTGCCTTGAGGCAGTAGTGCTAACCACCCCCACGGTGCCTCTCCTGTTTCGCCCTATCTACTCTGTCCAGCCGCCTCATGATTTTGAACGTCTCTATCAAATCTCCTCTTAGCCTTCTTCTCTCCAAGGAGAACAGTCCCAACCTCTCCAATCTATCCTCATAACTGAAATTTCTCATCCCTGTAACCATTCTTGTCAACCTCTCCTGCATTCCCTGTATTGGGTTCACATCCTTCCTCGGATGTGACACCCAGAGCTGTACACAATACTCCAGCTAAGCTTCAGAAAAGGTTCATTGGGCTGATTCTTTGTGCCTTGTGGGAGTACCCTTTAAGAAATGGGTGTTTAAGAAATGTACCTTTAAGAAATGGAACTGCTCATGTTAATGGAGTGATGTCAGAGTGTGGGTGGAGCTGAGCTCTATTTCTGCTTTTTAGTTTTAGTTTGAGAAAAGCTTGGGTGTGTCTGTGAGCTGCACTGCTGTTGATCTCTGCCATCCAAAGACTATCCATGGATCATTTGGCGAACTCAGAATTGTAAAAAGGTCTCAGTATTAAATGTAACCCTAATGTGCTCCTGTTTGAAGGTTTGTTAAGTCTTTTGGATGTTAAAAGGACAGCAGACAGATTACTTAGTGTTGTATTCTTTGGGGGGTGTATTTGAATTAATGGTTGCTAAGATATTCACTGTTTGTTTTAAAAAGATTAACTTGAGTTCATAGAATAAACATTGTTTTAAAAAAGACACTGGTCCATTTCTGCTGCGCCACACCTGTAGAGTGGGCCGTGTGCTCCCCATACCACAATCTATTAAAAGCTGTGGGTCAGGTGAACTCCATGATACACTTTGGGGCTCTCTAAACCCTGGCCCATAGCATATGGAAGAAGTGGTAGGTCTTATGAGTAACGGTTGAGCAGATTGGGCCTGTACTCATTTGAGTTTCGAAGAAAGATCAGTGATCCTATCGGAACATGTATGATTCTGACAGGGGAGATGCTGAGAGGGTGTCGCCCCTCCTGCAGGAATGCAGAACGAGGTGGTGCTGTCTCAAAATTAGGGGTATCCCATTGAAGATGACAGAGAGGTGAGTTTCTTTACTCTGAGGGTCATTAGTCATTGGAACTCTCTTCCTTCGAGAGCAATAGAGGCTGCGTCACTGAATACATAAAGCTGAATTAGGAACATTCCTGATTGACAAAGGAGTCGAGGGTTTTGAGGATCGGCAGGAAGGTGGAGTTAAAGCCACAATCAGATCAGCCATGACCAGCCGATGGCCTACTCCTGCTCCTAATTTGGTTTGCATACTGTATTCAACTAATTGCCTTGGAGAATACGAAGGATCATAGAATCCCTACAGTGCCGAAGGAGGCCATTCGGCCCATCAAGTCTGCACTGACCTTTTGAATGAGCACTCTACCCATTTACACTCCCCAATCCACTCTGCCTTGTCCCCGTAACCCAGAACCTAACCTGCCCATCCCAGGACATAAAGGGGCAATTTATCATGGTCAATCCACCTAACCTGCACATCTTTGGAGCATCCGGAGGAAACCCACGCAGATACGGGTAGAATGTGCAAACTCCACACAGACAGAGGCCGGAATTGAATTCTGGGCCCTGGTGCTGTGAGGCAGCAGTGCTAACCACTGTGCCGCCATTGAAAGGAAATAAATGAAACAAAATAAACTGGTAAGTAATGGATCTGGTGATCAGTTCAAGGAAATTGAAATAACAGGGCTGTCATCTTCAGGATTCTCAGGAGGCTGTAAACGTGACTGAACTAATTTGTGTGGAAATCCCAAAGGATTGTGCGGAGCGTGCGATTTAGGGGTGGATTCTTTGCTGGCGGGAGCAGTCTCCAGAACGGAGAGTCCCGTCCTTACACTCCACCCGACAATGCCGACATTAACTTCAGGGGAGGGTGAAGTCAGAATGATGACAACGTATCTGCCTTGAACTTCCCCATTTCCATAGGTACATTGGAACACAAGTTGGTCATTCAGCATATCAAGCCTGCTCATTGAATAGAACCGTGACTGATCATCCTGTGTGACAATAGATCATCTCTTGGCTCTTTGTCCAATATCCATGGAATATTTGCTGGGGATCCAAAGAGGCTGAAGACTCTTTGGCCATTGAGATGCTTTTCATCATTGTGACCTCTCAATTAAATAGGCTAGTTAAGTAGGCAATTTAATGTGTTAGTAATGAGTTGAATCGTGCTCTTCGAAGAACAATTTTCCTTTTACATGGTTCTCTGCTCTTGAAGGCATTGATACCTGTCTTCGGTTCATTCTCACTTGTTTAATACTCATGCTGAATGATATTCAACTGTTGGAGGCCATTCCTTATCGAACCTAATTGTGTACATTCTTTCTGCAACACTATCTTACGGGATCAAGAGTGGGAATCCAACTTTTATATCACCCCCATCCCCACCTCTCCTTCCCCAATCCGTGACCCAGACTATTCCTGCAGCTATTATTGGTCAATTCACCCCACGCCACGACAGAACCCCACAAATCTCTACCACCTGGAAAACAAAAGGCAACAGACAGCTGGAGGTTCCCCTCCAAGTCACTCCCCATCCTGACTGGGAAATATATCGGCCGTTCCTTCAGTGTCGCCAGGTCCAAATCCTGGAGCTCCCTCCCTAACAGCACAGTGGGTGTACCTACACGTCAGGGACTGCAGCAGCTTCAAGAAGGCAGCTCACCACCACGTTCTTCAGAGCAATTATGGGCAATAAATTCTGACCTTGTCCCCCCCCAAATGAGTAAGAAAAACAAGTGCCCCAATTGGGATTCATTCGAGCACTGTGACTTGTGATTCTGATTACATTATCCACTCCAAGAGTGAGAACAGCCTTTGGTTGTATTTCATTTTGGTTTGTGTCTGCCCTTGACCGCCAAGGTACAACTAAAGCCAGAGGTGGACTTACAATGAAACACACTGTGCCTAGGCACAGGGCCTGACCAATAGAGGCCCCCATGCTGGCGGGTGCCTGTGGACAGTTCTTAAGCACCAATCTGTACCTAATAGCTCTGCATTTGCTGATAGGCTCACTTGTGTTTGTTGAGCCTATCAGCAGGCAATGCAGAGCGACATGAGGCTCTGATTGGGTCCCCCAAGAGTGGGAAAACACTGATCTGATGATGTTGAGGTGACCAGGAGGGAGAGAGGCAGCAGCTAAGTTGCAGATCGCCTGAGTTTTTACAAAAAAGCAACAAGTTTCTTGATCTTGACCCTGGGCTGAGGAGGGCAGACCGCAGCCAGGCGGCCAGCAGCGAGGCAAAGGCCAGCAGTGAGGCAAAGGCTGGAGCTGAGGAGGGCTGGGCAGGTGAGGCCAGAGCCAAGCATCCTGAGTCAGCAATGAGGTGAGGTCACTGAGGGGAACGGGGGGCGACTTGACTCCCAGCCAGGGCTGAGGAAATCTGGGCAGGCCATAGCCAGGCAGCCAGCAGCGAGGTGAGATAGGGATCACAGCTAGAATAGAGATAAAATTGGGAGAGAGAGGATAAAGTTGAGGGAGGGGATATCATTGGGAGAGAGGGCGTAAAATTGGGAGTGGGCAAAGCTTGAAGGGGGCAAAACTGAAGAGGGGGCAAAACTGGAGAGGGAGAAAAAGCTGGAAGGGGCAAAGCTGGAAGGGGCAAAGCTGGAGAGGGAGAAAAAGCTGGAAGGGGCAAAGCTGGAAGGGGCAAAGCTGGAAGGGGCAAAGCTGGAAGGGGCAAAGCTGGAAGGGGCAAAGCTGGAGAAGGAGAAAAAGCTGGAAGGGGCAAAGCTGGAAGGGGCACAGCTGGAAGGGGCAAAGCTGGAAGGGGCAAAGCTGGAAGGGGCAAAGCTGGAAGGGGTCAAGGCTGGAAGGGGCAAAGTTGGAAGGGGCAAAGCTGGAAGGGGGACAAAGCTGGAAGGGGGCAAAGCTGGAAGGGGGCAAAACTGGAAGGGGGCAAATCTGGAAGGAGGCAAAGCTGGAAGGGGCAAAGCTGGAAGAGGCAAAGCTGGAAGGGGCAAAGCGGGAAGGGGTCAAGGCTGGAAGGGGTCAAAGCTGGAAGGGGTCAAAGCTGGAAGGGGCAAAGCTGGAAGGGGCAAAGCTGGAAGGGGGCAAAGCTGGAAGGGGCAAAGCTGGAAGGGGCACAGCTGGAAGGGGCAAAGCTGGAAGAGGGGCAAAAGCTGGAAGAGGGGCAAAAGCTGGAAGGGGCACAGCTGGAAGGGGCAAAGCTGGAAGGGGCAAAGCTGGAAGGTGCAAAGCTGGAAGGGGGGCAAAGCTGGAAGGGGCAAAGCTGGAAGGGGCAAAGTTGGAAGAGGGGCAAAAGCTGGAAGGGGCAAAGCTGGAAGGGGCAAAGCTGGAAGGGGCAAAGCTGGAAGAGGGGCAAAAGCTGGAAGGGGCAAAGCTGGAAGGGGCAAAGCTGGAAGGGGGACAAAGCTGGAAGGGGCAAAGCTGGAAGGGGGCAAAAGCTGGAAGGGGCAAAGCTGGAAGGGGCAAAGCTGGAAGGGGCAAAGCTGGAAGAGGGGCAAAAGCTGGAAGGGGCAAAGCTGGAAGGGGCAAAGCTGGAAGGGGGGCAAAAGCTGGAAGGGGCAAAGCTGGAAGGGGCAAAGCTGGAAGGGGCAAAGCTGGAAGAGGGGCAAAAGCTGGAAGGGGCAAAGCTGGAAGGGGCAAAGTTGGAAGAGGGGCAAAAGCTGGAAGGGGCAAAGCTGGAAGGGGCAAAGCTGGAAGGGGCAAAGTTGGAAGAGGAGCAAAAGCTGGAAGGGGCAAAGTTGGAAGGGGCAAAAGCTGGAAGGGGCAAAGCTGGAAGGGGCAAAGCTGGAAAGGGCAAAGCTGGAAGGGGCAAAGCTGGAAGAGGGGCAAAAGCTGGAAGGGGCAAAAGCTGGAAGGGGCAAAGCTGGAAGGGGCAAAGCTGGAAGGTGGCAAAAGCTGGAAGGGGCAAAGCTGGAAGGGGCAAAGCTGGAAGGGGCAAAGCTGGAAGAGGGGCAAAAGCTGGAAGGGGCAAAGCTGGAAGGGGCAAAGCTGGAAGAGGGGCAAAAGCTGGAAGGGGCAAAGCTGGAAGGGGCAAAGCTGGAAGGGGCAAAGTTGGAAGAGGGGCAAAAGCTGGAAGGGGCAAAGTTGGAAGAGGGGCAAAAGCTGGAAGGGGCAAAGTTGGAAGGGGCAAAGCTGGAAGGGGCAAAGCTGGAAGGGGCAAAGCTGGAAGAGGGGCAAAAGCTGGAAGGGGCAAAGCTGGAAGGGGGACAAAGCTGGAAGGGGCAAAGCTGGAAGGGGCAAAGCTGGAAGGGGGGCAAAGTCAGAAGGGGGAAAATAAGGAGAGGGGGCAAAACTGGAAGGTAAAAAGCATTAAAGCAATTAATCCACGATCAATTTGTCCATTTTTATGGCTTACGCCTTTGCGTTCTGTGAGGTGAGGGTGGGCGCGGTTGGGAGGGGCGTGATGTCATTGGGGAGGGGCATAGCATCGTTGAGGGAGGGGTGTAACATCACTGGGCAGAGGGCTGTGACATCACTGGGGGGGACCGGGGGGCAAAGGTGAGCACCAAGTGTACATCCACCACATGGATGAAAGCTGAGACAAATTAACTTTGCCTTTAGCTGAAGGATCCAGGCGGTGCTGACTGAAACTTGTACTTGCTGAAATGTCAGCTCTCTCCTTTGCTAATTTGCATTTGATTGCTTTTCGCGTTTAAACGTTTGGTAGTGTTGAGTCATTTGTGTTGCTGCAGATGTTAGCCTCCTGGCCAGGCCGTTATTGTAAACGGGAATTGGTTCTCTATTGACGCACCTGGCTCAATAAAGCTCAAAGAAAATAAAGAAATAAACTGCCAGCCTCAACTCCAATGTGGGCAGCACATTTGCATAAAAACCAAGCCATCAAATAAAGATCTGATTGTGTCGATGCAGGCAATACGCAATAGGCTCTTTTTTTAATATCATAGAGAAATACATGCTAAAGAGGAGTTAGGTTTTATTTGGCTCTTAGTGTTAGGGCTAGGCGTATGAAGCACTTAAACAATGGTCATAAAGGAGTCTGCCGTTAATATTCCTCCAATTCATACTCCTCGCTTCGAGGCGTGACATTATCCTTCTTACAGCCGTTAATGGTTCCTTGCTTTTCCTGTTTATTGTTGAATATTGCTACAATAACCACGAGGGAACTATTCGTTTATTTTCCCCCATAGCAGTGGGTGTAGTGTGGAAGTTGAATCAATGTATGAAATGTGGAGTTCGGGGCAAGTCATTGTCTTCTAACACACGCAGGTAAAGGTAAATTGTAGAGAGGAATGCTCCCCCAGGAGACTATCTGTGGATTAATTCTAGGCGCTGAGCATCATATAAACGGGGGCCCTTTCCTGCTCTTGACAGGCCACAGAGACCGTATCCATGGTTGAGGTGTTGCCAGGCAGCAGGTTCCAGGCATCCAGCAGGGCGCAGTTCACACCACACCCAAGCCTCGCTCCTACAGCAAGTGCGACGTCCAGGTTAGTGACAGAAGGTGGAGCGTGCAGATGAAACCTCTGGAGCAAAGTTGTAAAGAGGAGGAAGAGCTCCACCTTGGCCAAAGTCTCTCCAACACAAATCCTGCGACCTGCACAGTAGAGGGAAGGAGAACTCATGCAGTCTTACTCAAAACACTTGGCTTCTTCAAGCATATAGAGGGGGAGGGGGGGGGGGGGGCTGTCACCATAACAGTGTGATTGTGGTAATGGACTCCAGTATTAGTGGAAGTGCAATCGTTTTTTGTGTTAGAATAGGAATGTTGATGGGGCAACTACCGCCCCCGAGCTTCCCTTGCCAGATCTAATATCAAGATGACCACAATTAGTCACCTTGCTCCTGTCCAATCCCAGAGCAGCCCACCCCACTCTAGTATTAGATACAATATAATATACTCTGTACTACATGGGGCTGTGTAAGGGTAGGTTGCAAATGCCTTGTAGTTCTATGTTCACGCTCTGAAAACGTGTTAGTAATAAAGTTAGTTTACAGCAATGGTCATCCTGCAACATAAAAACAATGTGAGGGGGAGGGATAGACCAGAACGTATATGTCTGATTAGAATCATAGAATTGACAGAGCAGAGGGAGGCATTCGGCCCATCTTGGAAAGAGTCACCGACTTAAGGCCTCCACCCTATCCCCATAACCCAGTAACCCAACCTAACCTTTTGGACATTAAGGGGCAATTTATCATGGCCAATCCACCTAACCTGCACATCTTTGGACTGTGGGAGGAAACCGGAGCACCCGGAGGAAACCCACGCACACACAGGGAGAAAGTGCAAACTCCACACAGTGAGTCACCCGAGGCTGGGATTGGACCCGGGACCCTAGAGCTGTGAGGCAGCAGTGCTAACCACTGTGCCAATTTGCCACCCATCGCACCTTAAATGATCTCAGCATGTCCCCAAAATGCTTTACGGCCAATGAAGTACTTTGGACACACTCCTGCAGGTTTGGAAACTCGGCAGCCAAGCTCCCACAAACAGCAATGTGAGCAGATCATCTGTTTTTGTGATGTTAGTTGAGGGATAACAATTGGCCAGGAACCCCCTCTGCTTTGTTTCTTCAGAGTCGGTATTTTACATTTACCTAAGAGGACAGATGTGGCTTCTGGGTTTTTTTCAATTCATCCATGGGCTTTGCTAGCTGGGCCAGTATTTATTGCCGATGCTAAAACATTGCATTGGGCATTTTTTAAGAGTCACATTGTGGCCCTGGAATCACACGCAGGCCAGACCAGGTAAGGGCGGTAGATTTCCTTACCTACAGGATATCAATGAACCAGATGGGTTTTTACAACAATCGACAATGGTGGTCATTGGATTTTAAAATTGAATTCAAGTTTCACCATCTGCCATGGCAGGATTTGAACCCGTGTCCCCAGATGCATTGCCTGGGTCTCTAGATTAGCAGTCCAGTGACAATCATCTTTATTATTGTCACAAGTAGACTTACATTAACACTGCAATGAAGTTACTGTGAAAAGCCCCTAGTCGCCACATTCCGGCGCCTGTTCGGGTACACAGAGGGAGAATTCAGAATGTCCAATTCACCTAACAAGCACGTCTTTTGGGACTTGTGGGAGGAAACCGGAGCACCCGGAGGAAACCCACCCAGACACGGGGAGAACTTGCAGACTCCGCACAGACAGTGTCACAAGCCGGGAATTGAACCTGTGACCCTGGCACTTTGAAGCAACAGTGCTAACCACTGTGCTACAATGCCGCCCATATATAACTACATGACCACCTCTGTTAATGCCTCCTCTAAGATGCGGTACCTCATGGCAAAGTACTCAGTACTTCACTGCGAGTGCCAGCTTTGATCCTTGTGTTCAAAACCTGTGGGAGCGGGTGTTGAACCGTCTGATTCGGAGGCAAGAGAACTGCCCACTGTGCCACAGTGGCTGTTTGACTCGACTACCTGGGTGGGTACGCTGGTGAAACGGATCGGCTGCCCGTCAGCAGTGCCTGCCCAAGTCAATGGAAAGAAAGCTCTGAAGGGTTCCGTAATGGGAGGGCGAGGCTGGACGTTACCCCCAGATTGATTGGACATCATTTAGCTGCGTTTGCTTGACTCCCAGACATGACCAGAGTCAGTGAGCTGCCCATCGGTCTCAGAATAAGGGAACACTTGCCTGGCTGGCAGCAGCCTCCAGCACTATTAGTGTGCCTACACTTACTGCTTTACTCTGCAATATAATGTGTCCTTGGAGGAGAGCAATTATTATCGCGCAACAAGGGCAACATCCCAATGGTGGAATCCACAGGTCACAAATCCCAATATCGGGGTGAGCAAGTTCACGGGGAGGGATAATCATAAGCTACATTGGTAATCATTTATCTCACTCTGAGGTTAGCATTGATACGTGTGCACATTACACCAGGACATGTATGGAGGGGTAATGGTGGCGGCCCAGTTTATTGTAAGGTAACCCTCACGAGTTCTGCTTACATAGCTATCTCCAGATGACAATGTTGTATCTCCACTCTGTCCTCTTGGAGAACAGTCTGAAACAGTGGGCCAGTTCTCAGGCTCATGTCAACAGCCTGCACTGTTAACAATAAGGGTTAGTCCTATAAGGTGGTGGTGGTGTTGGGTGCAGGGGGGAGGGGCTGGAGTGGGGGAGACACAGAGACATAGAAGAGAGTGCATTATGGGCCCTGTTAACACAAAGAGTGAGTGGACAAGAGGCACCCACACTCCACCTGGCAAGAACATCCCACTGGGTGTCAACATTGAAACCTAGCGATCGCCAGGAATGGTTTGAACGCGGAGCTGTCGGGTTCAGAGGCCGGAAGGTTACCATTGCCTGCTGCCGCCTGCTGAGGGATGCTCCAAGACTGTGAGGAGGCCCTTGAACGGGTGCTCAGCAACTCACCTGCAGAGAAAGACACGAAGGCATCCTTGTTCACAAACCTCCCCTCGACATTCAGAAAGTGAGCCAGGTTGAACTCACCCAGCTTTTCCCATTGGGGTCTACTGTGAAACACGGAGGTCAGCAACGGAGGAACACACAATCCCCTCGGGAAAGGTGGGGGGGGGAAAGAAGGGAGCCTGGGCCTGGCGACGAGTTCCTGGTGACGCTCACATGGTTACCAAGCTGATGATCCCACAGTGGGTTGCTCCGTTGCTATGGTGATGTGACAGCCCTGCCATTTCTATGATGTCACTGCTTAGATGCCACTTAAGATGCACCCGTAGCCAAAAGGTATTTTTGACTGTGGCGTAGTTCTGGATTCGAGACCATCTCAGAGGTTACAGCTCATATCCTGTGTTGGTATTAGGAGCAGGGTACAGAGAGTGTTGTATTGTCTAATGTGTTGTCCTTTGAATGAGGTATTTATAGTCGCTGCCACTTAAAGAATGATCTATTTAATGAGATTGTAATGCATTTTATTGTTGACACCAAAGCAATGATAATGAAAATCGTTAATATAAAATGAAGATACCGCGGATGCTGGGAAAACAGAAAGTGCTGGGAAAACCCAGCAGGGCTGGCAGCGTCTACGGATAGAGAATGTCAAAGGCCAGGATTGTCTGTCCGTTCATACCGGCGGGATTCTCTGGTTCCGCTGCAGTGAATGGAGTTTGAACTGAGCCTCGGATTCTCTGTCCTGCTGGCAGCGGTGGCGGGGAATACGCTGATCGGGGAATCACGGCCAAAGTTAGTGAACGCGATTCATCAGCCTTGTCGAGCCGGACTTGGTGTTGGGACGAGGTAGTTTAATCTCGCCCGGAGCGGCAAGGCAGGAAACACCTCACCAGATTTAACAAGATGTCACGAGACGCCACGATCTGGGTCTTGCCCTCACGGGGCGTGATCCACATCAGTATATTCAAATCAGCCATTAGGCTGATTTGCATATGTGACAGTGGGATTCTCCCGGCACCCGGGACCGAACGGCGGTGCCTGGGACACCTTGCCAGGGCACCGGTTTCGATAAGCGTGGACCAGTTGTAATGAAACCTGGGGAGGTCTCCCAAGCCTTCAGAGACCCCCCCGGGTATTCGGGACAGGGCAGGGTGGCAACCTGGCACTTCATTTTGCACCCGGGAACCTTGGCACTGCCAGCCTAGCACCCTGGTAGTGCCACTCAGACAGTAACACCCTGCTATTACCAGGGTACCAGGTGGCACTGCCAGGGGCCCAGAGGGCCTTACCAGGTGGAGAGGGGGATGAGGGTATGTTCCCAGGGGTCTCCCCTAGGTTGAGGGTGTTTGAAAATGGGTGGTGGTGGAAGTGAGAGGGGTGGGAAGACCGGGGGGGCCAGACAAAATGGCACCCCAACTCAAGTGCGTCTTCGGTGGAAAGAAATCCCGAGCCCAAAAAAAAGGCAAAGTGCCGTTGAAAAAGATCACAGACTGAAATGATGAATTCAATGATGAGTGAAGAAGGCTGTCAAATGCCTAAAGATCAAGTGCTGTACCTCAAGCTTGTACTGACCTTCACGAGAACAGTGTAAGAGACTGGGGACAGAGCGGCCAAGGTGGGGGCAAGGCAGAGAAGCAGGATGATAGGCGACTGGGGATCAAGGTTACGCTTGAGCGTGACTGAGAGGAGGTGTCCCACAAAGCGTGCACCAAGTCTGTATTCAGTTTCTCAATGCTTCTCAGTGAGAGGTCTTTATTGAACTGATGTCTGCCTCCAGAGGCAGCCGCATGGCGTTGTCACATGACAATGGAAAGCCAGATTTGTTAATACATTTCTAAACCGAAACAGTCACCCCAATGTAGTGTGGACCACAACGTGAGCAGAAAATACCATATACCAATAGTGAGAGAAGGACAAGTGGATTGCTATCGTACCTGGAAGGAATATTTGGGGCCTTGGATGGTGAGGAGTAGGTAAAAGGGCAGGTGTTGTATCTCCTGAGCTTGCACAGAAAGCTGCTGTAGGAAAGAGAGGGGGTGTTGGAGGTGACTGAGGAATGGACAAAGGGATCGCAGAGAGGAACGGTCCTTTCGGAATACTGAAAGGGGAGGGAAGATGCATTGGATCACACTTGACGTGGCAGGAAAGGCGGAGGATGATCCTTTGGAGATGGATACCGGTGGGATGGAAGGGGAACCCTATCATGGTTCGAGAAGGAGGGAAAGGATGAGGGCATAAGTTCAGGAAACGGACACAGTCGAGAATCATGGTGGGGAGAATCCTCAGTTGAGGATTCCCGCCAGCAATGCTCAAATCCCAAGAACGACTAAAAAACATAACTATTCCCCTGTAAAATCTGACAATTGACTTTGCCTTAATTCTGAGGCATTAATTTCCATTATCTAACAAATATTTGTACATTTTGCCCCAATTCATAGCCAAGATGAGCAATGGGAATATGATGAGAGGGAAGCAAGTGATGTTAGGAGCCAAAAGACAAATCCCACTGGCGATATGAAGTAAAATGGGCTACCAGAGCCCATCTGCAGTCACCTCTGGGCACTGCGCCTCAGGGAGTGTTTATTGACATTCAAGGGGTCCACCATTCAGGGCAACAGTGGTTAGCACAGTTGCTTCACAGCGCCAGGGCCCCAGGTTCAATACCCGGCTTGGGTCACTGTCTGTGCGGAGTCTGCACGTTCTCCCCGTGTGTGCGTGGGTTTCCTCCGGGTGCTCCGGTTCCCTCCCACAGTCCAAAGATGTGCAGGTTAGGTGGATTGGCCAGGCTAAATTGCCCTTAGGTTAGCTGGGGTTGCTGGTTTACGGGGATAGGGTGGAGTTGTGGGCTTGGGTAGGGTGCTCTTTCCAAGAGCCGATGCAGACTCGATGGGCCAAATGGCCTCCTTCTGCACTGTAAATTCTATGAACATTCAGACTTTTAGCACTTCAACGCCCGGACCAGCCCAAACTTATCCAGTTTCTAGGTTTAATATTTCCCTTGAATATTGGAATTATTCGAGTTACTTTCATTCTTTTTGTTGCAGAACAGAGGACATTCAGCTCCTTTTGTCTCATTGAAAGAACCATCCAATTAGCCTTCCTCCCAGCCCAAATATTTATCCCATTCCTTTTTGAGTGTTACACCTGTCTTCTTCTGTCTTTCAGCCAGTGCATCCCAGGTCACAACAATTCACTGCATTGAAAGATTCTCATCTTCCCTTCGCTCTTTACCAATTATCTGAAATTTATGTCCCCCTCTGAATATACCTTCGATAAATGTAACTCGGGCACTTCCGTTCCTTGTGCATGGCTCAATGCACAATATACAGCTAAACGGTTGAAGCAAGTGAACTGCAGATGTGGCAGGGATTTCTTATTCATCGCAGCCTCAGGGGCCTCGAAGCCCAGGACTGTCAATCAAGGCAGGTCAAAGGCTCAATCTTGAGAGAATCTCTCTCTCTCTCTTTACTTGGCTCATTGTCGAATCGGAAAGCCGGGTTTGATAACTCTGGAAGCCTCTGCGATCCCAAAGACAGGGGAGATTTGCTGTTACATGTTTGCTCTCATCTCCTGTGACTACATCTACAATGGCATGGACACAACACAGCTGCACACACAGCCTGAACAAACCCTCACAGAGTAGCAGCAAAGTTAAACTGGGCCTAGCTAAGAATTGTATGAATTGAGATCCAGAATGCAGCACGGAGATCCAATAATTGGGGCAGCACGGTAGCACAAGTGGATAGCACTGTGGCTTCACAGCGCCAGGGTCCCAGGTTCGATTCCCCGCTGGGTCACTGTCTGTGCGGAGTCTGCACGTTCTCCCCGTGTCTGCGTGGGTTTCCTCCGGGTGCTCCGGTTTCCTCCCACAGTCCAAAGATGTGCAGGTTAGGTGGATTGGCCATGCTAAATTGCCCGTAGTGTCCATAAGGGTTGGGAGGGGTTATTGGGTTGCGGGGATAGGGTAGAAGTGAGGGATTAATGTGGGTCGGTGCAGACTCGATGGGCCGAATGGCCTCCTTCTGCACTGTATGTTCTATGTAATCTATGTAATCTATGTAATGCAGTGGTAAAATTGGACATGGGTGGGCTGGGACAGCTTCCCCGCCTGTTTGGGCTGTGGGAGGAAACCGGAGCACCCCGAGGAAACCCATGCAGACATGGGGAGAAAGTGCAAACTCCACACAGATAATCCCTCAAGGCCGGAATCGAATAAGTGTCCCTGGCGCTGTGAGGCAGCAGTGCTAACCACTGTGCCACCCTGCCGCCCGATGGCTGGTGGGGCCGAACAGTCCGCCCCTTGGGCCAGAGGGCACTTGATCTGCTGGGCCTTAACCCTGAAGTTCCCTCCCAAAATCTCTCCAACTCCACAATGCCCTCTTGCTCCTGCTTTAAGTTGCTCCTGAAAACCAATCTCATCGACTAAACGTATTGGTCACCTGACCAAATACCTCCTCACGCGGCACGACGTCACATTATTGTCTAATAATGCTCGGGTGGACTACCTTGTGATGTTTCTCTATGTTAAACATACTGAATGAATGCAAGCTGTTGAGATGCCGGCTAAACAAACCTCTGGGTGGATAGCACTTCAGAACACTGATTTGTGGCACTTTGTGTCGCTTGTTTGCAGGAAGCGATTGGTTTCCGTGTTAAATATCAGGTTATACATACTTAATTCAGCTCCATCTGTGAACAAAACAGTTGGAGGTTTACTACCCGAATGCCTTTACTCCCATTGCTTCTAATAGATTCTACTACTAAACTACCACGAGTGTCAATCGAATATGTGTTTAATTCCCAGGATCGTACTTTCCAGGATTTAGTATCGAATTGAATTGAATTGTCACAGCATGGAACAGACCATCAACGCTGACTGAGAAGATTGGAGTTGGGTGAGTGCAGTGCACTTTATGTCGGCTGACATCCTTCCATTATACCACTCTCCTTCCAGACAGGTGGCAATGGAACACAGCCATTGATAAGAAGACTTTCATCTTTTACAATCTCAGGATGTCCCAAGTGAAAGTCGAGCCAGTGAAGTGTAATGTAGGAAACTCAGAAACAAATTTGCACATAGGCAGCTTCCACTAACAGCACCGTGATCAGATCATCTTTTTTGCTTCGTAACGTGAAATGAGGGGTAATAATTGAGAAGAGCACCAGGGAGAAATCCCCTGCCCTTTTATCAAAATAGTTATGTGAAACCTGTTGTATCCATTGGAGAGGACAGGGGGCTGAATTTTCCAGCTCTTCCCGATGCCGCGATCTTCCCGTCCTGCACCCTTCTTCATCCCGCACAGGGTTCCCCAGCAGCGGTGGGTGTGAATTTCGCAAATCGGCGGGAGCAGAAAATCCCACCAACGGCAAGCCACCTCCGCCGGCAGAAAACAAGTGGAAAAGCCCCCCCCCGCCCGGCCGTCCAAGGGATTTCAGAGCACGGATGTGGGAAGCGTCAACAATATCTTAAAAATTCATTCATGGGACGTGGGCATTGATGGCAAGACCAGCGTCTCTTACCCATCCCTAAAACTGAGTGGCTTGCTCAGCCATTTCTGAGGGCAGTCAGTGACATTGCTGTGGGTCTGGAGTCAGATATAAAGGGGATTAGTGAACCAGTAGGGTTTTTATGACAATCGTTTCATAGTCACTGTTAGATTTTTTATTCCAGGTTTCAATGAAATTCACATTTCCCCATCTGCCATGGTGGGATTCGAACCCGTGTCCCCACCCTGGCTCTCTGGATTACCAGACCAGCGACAATACCCCGACACCACTACCTCCCAACAGGATTCCCACACAAAGACAGGAATGCTAACCACTGAGCCAGAGCTGACACAATGAAACCCAATGGGTCCAGTAATAGCATTTGGGAGACAAAAACGCTAATTCCAGCTGGCATAAAGGCTCCTGGAAGCCTAACCGCGAGAGCAAGTTGAGCTGCAGCGAAGGCATTGAATGACCCTCGCTCAACTCAATCTGCATTTCCATCAGAAGTCAAGGAATTGTCAAAGTCATCGGCGTGACATTTACGGATGTGCACATTGGCCTATGGCCAAGAGTGGGCCTGAACCTTGTCGCAAAGGACTCTGGGTAAAAAAGCACCACGTTGGCCAACACATTCGCTCTTTTCATTCTATGCAAACGTCTCCAGAATATTTGTGGCCTTCCTGGCAGTGAAGTCGATAAAATCAGTAACAGTTAACTTTTTTCTTCAAAGCATTGGATTTATTCCAATAGATAAAATCTCAGCTCTGTCCATCTCCCCGTGCCTCAAACCGGCCCCCCAGGTGAAGTAGACGCACTATTCAAGCTTCAGTCACTTTCATTCATGCAATAACCTTGAGAGGCAGCGGTGCTCATTCAGGGACAAAATAAAATCTGGCAGCAGAGAAACTCGTAAAAAAACAAAAACCGTGAGAAACTACATCCAACAATGAAATCAAGATCAAACAAAACAGATCTGGTCAGGGAGTGTGGGGTGGTGGGTGAATGTTCACATAGCGAAGCCTAGCTGATCGGAGAAAGCGGGTCCAGATTTTGCCAACGCTGCCATCCTCACCCGCCACCCACACCACCACCCTCCCAACCAGAAGTGGGTGGCCAATTAAGATAATTATGTCGCATGGAAGCACAGAATATTGCTGAAAAGAGAGAGAGAGAGACATTATTGCACTCATCAGGACAAATGCAAGAATGCCAAATTTCAAATTGTCACAACAATGTTGACTGCAGGGGTGCCGACTGGTTGGCAAGTTGATTCCCATTTGCAAAAGTGTTACAATGGAAAAATCAGTGGGACGTTATAGGCTCCCCAACTCTCCAGGTAATTAAAAGAAAATTGCATAAGGTTTGAACATCTTCCTTCTGTTTGCAGTCCCTGTGTATGAATGTAGCAAGTGTAAATGAGCCACATTCGGGACTCGACTGATGAACTTAAATTGGGATGATTGTGTAGCTATTAGTGTACTCAGGATTGCTCAGCAAGTGCTGCCCAGTTGTGGAATCATATCTAATAATGGGGAAACTGTCAAAGCACACAACCCCCCCCCCCTTCCCATGGCTTCCCAGAGAACTAGCAGCCTTCTTTCCTGGAGGACCCATGTCGCATTGAGGGCTTCACCAGGCCATTTCTGATGCCACCACTGGAGGTTTCACCCCTGCAATTGCCAGGGCCTGCCTGCCTGGCCCCAGCTCTTCGAGAGCACATGTATATGGAGCATTCTCCTTGCAGTCTCAGCAGAGGCCACCTTTATTGGTGGCTTTGCCACGGCTGAGTTGCCAGCTTCCTTGGGCACGCATCCTAACGGCGGGATATTTATCGCCCGCAGCTATTGAAAGATTCCCCTCCCACCCCTCCCCACTACCCGGTTTCCCAGCCACCCCTCACAGCAGCTCGGCACCCGCATTCGGCCCCTGTGACAAGCCCATGTGCTGGTGAAGTCCCAGATGCTGAGTAAACAGAGAGCGCCAGCAGTCCGAGTAGCAGATCAGCATTCCATTCAACCCCACAGGATTCTGTCTGGCAGAGAAGTTGCTCGGTTTATGCCAAAAGCAGCAATTTCTATTTATAAAGCATCTTTAACATAATAAAACATCCCAAGGCGCTTCACAGAGGAACTTGAAAACAAATATGACACAGAGAAATTAGGTCAGCTCACCAAAAGCTTGCCCTCCTTTAGCGAATGTCCTGAAGGAGGGAGGAGAGAGGGGAAAGGTGGAGAGATGGGTGGAGGGGTGGTTTCCCGAGCCGATCTCGGAAATCGGGTCCCAGGCAGCTGAAGGCACAGCCGCCAATGGGGGGGAGCAACTGATCGAGGATGCGCTCAAGGGGCTGGGATTAGTGGAGAGCAGACACCCCCCCCCCCGGCGGCTTTGGGTCTGTCAGAGATCACAGAGGGAGGGGCGAAGCTTGAAGGGATTGGAAAAGAGGCGTGAACATTTGAGCCGTTGCTTAACCAGGAGACTACCTTGGCCAGGATAAGCCCCATCTTCCTGGGTGATCAAAAATTCCGTGAAGAATGGTTACTCTGATTGAAAATAGACAAACAGTTCATTGCTGCTTGAATGACCTTGCCGTGCGCAGATTTGCAGCAACATTCATGCGTTGTGTGCCATGCTGTTTTCAGTTGCCAACATTATATCTTTGGGAAATCTGTTTGCAAGACATTCAACTCATTTACCACCTCTTTGTAACATGATTAGTACATTTCCAATGGCCAGGGTCACAACATCTCCCAATAATTACACTGCCCGGTAAAACAGTGATAATGTCACTGGGCCAGTGATCGTCATCAACTATTTTCTGATAGGTAAAAAGGCTATTTTAATGTAAATATTAAAGCCCAGTTTTAATACCCATTTTAAAATAAGGATTTCAGCACTCATAACCTTAGGTCATGACAAAACATGTAACTTAGACAGAGGCACAAAAGCCTGACACATCCACAAACTAATTGGAGATAAAAACAACATTTTGCTGGCAAAATGAACAAACTATTGCTCTCATGAACAGATTTTAAAGGTAGTTTCATATTAAGAATTGAGGTGCACCAGTAATCAAGATCAAGGTTGAAATAAGCACCCTAGCAATATGAAGGCAATATTGTGCAGTATATGGATAAAGCAAAGTCAGCAGCAAACTGGTAAAAACTAGTCCTGATAATAGCACAGAATTGCATTCCATAGCATATGTAGACAGTCCAACTAGGGAAGGGGCGGTACTGGACCTGGTATTGGGGAATGAGCCCGGCCAGGTGGTAGAAGTTTCAGTAGGGGAGCAGTTCGGGAACAGTGACCACAATTCAGTAAGTTTTTAAAGTGCTGGTGGACAAGGATAAGAGTGGTCCTAGGATGAATGTGCTAAATTTGGGGAAGGCTAATTATAACAATATTAGGTGGGAACTGAAGAGCCTAGATTGGGGGCGGATGTTTGAGGGCAAATCAACATCTGACATGTGGGAGGCTTTCTAGTGTCAGTTGAAAGGAATTCAGGACCGGCATGTTCCTGTGAGGAAGAAGGATAAATACGGCAATTTTCAGGAACCTTGGATAACAAGAGATGTTGTAGGCCTCGTCAAAAAGAAAAAGGAGGCATTTCTCAGGGCTAAAAGGCTGGGAACAGACGAAGCCTGTGTGGAATATAAGGAAAGTAGGAAGGAACTTAAGCAAGGAGTCAGGAGGACTAGAAGGGGTCATGAAAAGTCATTGGCAAATAAGGTTAAGGAAAATCCCAAGGCTTTTTACACGTACATAAAAAGCAAGAGGTAGCCAGGGAAAGGGTTGGCCCACTGAAGGATAGGCAAGGGAATCTATGTGTGGAGCCAGAGGAAATGGGCGAGGTACTAAATGAATACTTTGCATCAGTATTCACCAAAGAGAAGGAATTGGTAGATGTTGAAGGGTGTGTAGATAGAGATCCAAAAAGACGAGGTGTTGGGCGTCTTAAAAAATATTAAGGTAGATAAGTCCCCAGGGCCTGATGGGATCTACCCCAGAATACTGAAGGAGGCTGGAGAGGAAATTGCTGAGGCCTTGACAGAAATCTTTGAATCCTCATTGTCTTCAGGTGATGTCCCGGAGGACTGGAGAATAGCCAATGTTGTTCCTCTGTTTAAGAAGGGTAGCAAGGATAATCCAGGGAACTACAGGCCGGTGAGCCTTACTTCAGTGGTAGGGAAATTACTGGAGAGAATTCTTCGAGACAAGATCTAATCCCATTTGGAAGCAAATGGACGTATTAGTGAGAGGCAGCATGGTTTTGTGAAGGGGCGGTCGTGTCTCACTAACTTGATAGAGTTTTTCGAGGAGGTCACAAAGATGATTGATGCAGGTAGGGCAGTGGATGTTGTCTATATGGACTTCAGTAAGGCCTTTGACAAGGTCCCTCATGGTAGACTAGTACAAAAGGTGAAGTCACACGGGATCAGGGGGTGAGCTGGCAAGGTGGATACAGAACTGGCTAGGTCATAGAAGGCAGAGAGTAGCAATGAAAGGATGCTTTTCTAATTGGAGGGCTGTGACCAGTGGTGTTCCACAGGGATCAGTGCTGGGACCATTGCTGTTGTAGTATATATAAATGATTTGGAGGAAAATGTAACTGGTCTGATTAGTAAGTTTGCAGACGACACAAAGGTTGGTGGAATTGTGGATAGCGATGAGGACTGTCAGAGGATACAGCAGGATTTAGATTGTTTGGAGACTTAGGCGGAGAGATGGCAGATGGAGTTTAATCCGGACAAATGTGAGGTAATGCATTTTGGAAGGTCTAATGCAGGTAGGGAATATACAGTGAATGGTAGAACCCTCAATTGTATTGAAAGTCAGAGAGATCTAGGAGTACAGGTCTATAGGTCACTGAAAGGGGAAACACAGGTGGAGAAGGTAGTCAAGAAGGCACACGGCATGCTTGCCTTCATTGGCCGGGGCATTGAGTATAAGAATTGGCAAGTCATGTTGCAGCTGTATCGAACCTTAGTTAGGCCACATTTGGAGTAGTGTTCAATTCTGGTCGCCACACTACCAGAAGGATGTGGAGGCTTTAGAGAGGGTGCAGAAGAGATTTACCAGAATGTTGCCTGGTATGGAGGGCATTAGCTATGAGGAGCGGTTGAATAAACTCGGTTTGTTCTCACTGGAACGAAGGAGGTTGAGGGGCGACCAGATAGAGGTCTACAAAGATATGAGGGGCATAGACAGAGTGGATAGTCAGAGGCTTTTCCCTGGGGTAGAGGGGTCAATTACTAGGGGGCATAGGTTTAAGGTGAGAGGGGCAAGGTTTGGAGTAGATGTACGAGGCAAATATTTTTACACAGAGGGTAGTGGGTGCCTGGAACTCGCTACCGGAGCAGGTGGTGGAAGCAGGGACGATAGTGACATTTAAGGGGTATCTTGACAAATACATGAATAGGATGGGAATAGAGGAATACGGACCTAGGAAGTGTAGAAGATTGTAGTTTAGTCGGGCAGCATGGTCGCACGGGCTTGGAGGGCCGAAGGGCCTGTTCCTGTGCTGTACATTTCTTTGTTCATTGTTCTTTATACACAAATATTCAAACATGAAACATAGAACATAGAACATACAGTGCAGAAGGAGGCCAGTCTACACCGACCCGCTCAAGCCCTCACTTCCACCCCATCCCTGTAACCCAATAACCTCTCCTAACTTTTTTGGTCACCAAGGGCAATTTATCATGGTCAATCCACCTAACCTGCACGTCTTTGGACTGTGGGAGGAAACCGGAGCACCTGGAGGAAACCCACGCAGACACAGGGAGAACGTGCAGACGCCGCACAGACAGCGACCCAGCGGGGAATTGAACCTGGGACCCTGGCGCTGTGAAGCCACAGGCATATAAATAAATTTATTGAGAATAGATTTAAATATCTCCTAATTGTAATCAAATAGAGGCAGTAAAAGATTCTTATTTGCATCCGAGACATTTAACTCAAATTTCTGCTGCGTTTTAATGTTTAATGTTGCGAGACGTCACTAGATCCGCATGGTGGATCGCTACAGCTTGTAGTCCAAAAGCCCGAGCTAATGGCTCAGGGACACAGTTTGGGGTTTGGGGTCAGCAGTGAGGTCAGAGAGCTCAGGACTGGGATGACTTACATTTTTTTGATAATCTTTAAAGAATAAAAGCAAAATACTGGGGATGCTGGAATTGGAAACAGGAAATGCCGGAAAACCTTAGCAGGCCTGGCAACATCTGTGGAGAGAGAAAAGAGAGTTAACATTTTGAGTCTGAATGACTCTTCGTCAGAGCTGAAGAGAGGGAGAATTGTCTTGGATTATGTGGGGGGGGGGGGGGCGGAGCTGGAACAGATTAGAAGGTTAGTGATTGGTAGGAGCTGGGAGAGATTGCAGCAAAAATGTCAGAATGTGTTAGTGGGAGAATAAAGGTCAGTGCGAAGTGAAAGCAAAACCCAAGAACAAGTGACAGATGGTCCAGTGGGAGAGGAGGGAGGGTTTTAGCACTGGAGCAAAAAATGTGTTTGGGATATCCGAAAAGGTTGAGAGAGGTCACAGTCTAAATTTGCTGAACTTATTGTTGAATCCCGAGGACTGAAGGTGAGGTTGCTCCCCCCCCACCCCCCCCCCTCCCCCGAGTTTGCATTGGACTTCTCTGGAGCCTTGCAGTAGGCCAAGGACTGACATGTGGGCTTGAGAGCAAGATACTGAGTTGAACTGGCAAGCCAGAGTCCCGCTTGCGGACTGAGTGAAGGTGTTCCGCAAAGCAGTCCCCCAATTGGGGAGCGTTTAGTCTACATATTGAGAGCAGCGGAATACATCGAACATAACAGCGCAGTACAGGCCCTTCGGCCCTCGATGTTGCGGCGACCTGTGAAACCACTCTAAAGCCCATCTACACTATTCCCTTATCGTCCATATGTCTATCCAATGACCATTTGAATACCCTTAGTGTTGGCGAGTCCACTACTGTTGCAGGCAGGGCATTCCACGCCCTTACTACTCTCTGAATAAAGAACCTACCTCTGACATCTGTCCTATATCTATCACCCCTCAATTTAAAGCTATGTCCCCTCGTGCTAGACATCACCATCCGAGGAAAAAGGCTCTCACTGTCCCCCCTATCCAATCCTCTGATCATCTTGTATGCCTCAATTAAGTCACCTCTTAACCTTCTCTCTAACGAAAACAGCCTCAAGTCCCTCAGCCTTTCCTCATAAGATCTTCCCTCCATACCAGGCAACATTCTGGTAAATCTCCTCTGCACCCTTTCCAATGCTTCCACATCCTTCCTATAATGCGGCGACCAAAATTGCACGCAATACTCCAAATGCGGCCGCACCAGAGTTTCGTACAGCTGCAACATGACCTCATGGCTCCGAAACTCAATCCCTCTACCAATAAAAGCTAACACACCGTACGCCTTCTCAACAACCCTCTCAACCTGGGTGGCAACTTTCAGGGATCTATGTACATGGACACCGAGATCTCTCTGCTCATCCACACTGCTAAGACTCTCACCCTTAGCTCAGTACTCTGTCTTCCTGTTATTCCTTCCAAAATGAATCACCTCACACTTTTCTGCATTAAACTCCATTTGCCACCTCTCAGCCCAGCGCTGCAGCTTATCTATGTCCCTCTGTAACTTGTAAAATCCTTCCGCACTGTCCACAACTTAACCGACTTTAGTGTCATCTGCAAATTTACTCACCCATCCTTCTACGCCCTCCTCCAGGTCATTTATAAAAATGACAAACAGCAGTGGCCCCAAAACAGATCCTTGTGGTACATCACTAGTAACTGGACTCCAGTCTGAACACTTCCCATCAACCACCACCCTTTGTCTTCTTCCAGGTAGCCAATTTCTGATCCAAACTGCTAAATCTCCCTGAATCCCATGCTTCCGTATTTTCTGCAGTAGCCTACCGTGGGGAACCTTATCAAACGCTTTACTGAAATCCATATACACCACATCAACTGCTTTACCCTCATCCACCTGTTTGGTCACCTTCTCAAAGAACTCAATAAGGTTTGTGAGGCACGACCTACCCTTCACAAAACCGTGTTGACTATGTCTAATCAAATTATTCTTTTCCAGATGATTATACACCCTATCTCTTATAAACCTTTCCAAGATTTTGCCCACAACAGAAGTAAGGCTCACTGGTCTATAGTTACCGGGGTTGTCTCTACTCCCCTTCTTGAACAAGGGGACAACATTTGCTATCCTCCAGTCGTCTGGCACTATTCCTGTAGACAAAGATGACTTAAAGTTCAAAGCCAAAGGCTCAGCAATCCTCCCTAGCCTCCCAGAGAATCCTGGGTTAAATCCCATCCGGCCCAGTGGACTTATCTATTTTCACACTTTCCAGAATTGTGAACACCTCCTCCTTATGAACCTCAAGCCCTTCTAGTCTAGTAGCCTGAATATCAGTATTCTCCTCGACAACATTGTCTTTTTCCTGTGTGAATACTGACGAAAAATATTCATTCAGCACCTCTCCTATCTCCTCGGACTCCAAGCACAACTTCCCACTACTGTCCTTGACTGGCCCTACTCTTACCCTAGTCATTCTTTTATTCCTGACATATCTATAGAAAGCTTTAGGGTTATCCTTGATCCTACCTGCCAAAGACTTCTCATGTCCCCTCCTGGCTCTTCTTAGCTCTCTATTTAGGTCCTTCCTAGGTAACTTGTAACTCTCGAGCGCCCTAACTGAACCTTCATGTCTCATCTTTACATAAGTCTTCTTCATCCTCTTGACAAGTGTTTTGACTGCCTTAGTAAGCCACGGTTCCCTTGCTCGACCACTTCCTCCCTGCCTGACAGGTACATACTTATCAAGGACACGCAGTAGCTGTTCCTTGAACAAGCTCCACATTTCCATTGTGCCCATCCCCTGCAGATTTCCTCTCCATCCGATGCATCCTAAGTCTTGCCTCATCGCATCATAATTGCCTTTCCCCCAGATATAACTCTTGCCCTGCGGTATATACCTATCCCTTTCCATCACTAAAGTAAACGTAATCGAATTGTGGTCACTATCACCAAAGTGCTCACCGACATCCAAATCTAACACCTGTCCTGGTTCATTCCCCAGTACCAAATCCAATATGGCCTCGCCTCTCGTTGGCCTATCTACATACTGTGTCAGGAAACCCTCCTGCACACATTGGACAAAAACGGACCCATCTAAAGTATTCAAACTATAGCGTTTCCAGTCAATATTTGGAAAGTTAAAGTCCCCCATAACAACTACCCTGTTGCTTTCGCTCCTATCCAGAATCATCTTTGCAATCCTTTCCTCTACATCTCTGGAACTTTTCCGAGGCCTATAGAAAACCCCTAACAGGGTGACCTCACCTTTCCTGTTTCTTACCTCAGCCCATACTACCTCAGTAGACGAGTCCTCATCAAACGTCCTTTCTGCCACCGTAATACTGTCCTTGACTAACAATGCCACCCCTCCCCCTCTTTTACCACCGTCCCTGAGCTTACTGAAATATCTAAACCCCGGCACCTGCAACAACCATTCCTGTCCCTGCTCTATCCATGTCTCCGAAATGGCCACAACATCGAAGTCCCAGGTACCAACCCATGCCGCAAGTTCACCCACCTTATTCCGGATGCTCCCGGCATTGAAGAAGACACACTTTAAACCACCTTCCTGCCTGCCGGTACACTCCTGCAACTTTGAAACCTTACTCATGACCTCACTACTCTCAACCTCCTTCTACTGGAGCTACAATTCAGGTTCCCAAGCCCCTGCTGAACTAGTTTAAACCCTCCCGAAGAGCATTAGCAAATTTCCCCCCCCAGGATATTGGTACCACCCTGGTCCAGATGTAGACCATCCCGTTTGTAGAGGTCCCACCAACCCCAATACGGAAGATTAAACTGGAGGTGCAAGTGAAACACTGCTTAACCTGAAAGTGGAGGAGGGAGGAGGTTTTGCACCTTCTGAGGTTGTACGGGAAGGTGCCTTGGGAAGCAGGTGAAGAGTTGGGCGTGATTTTAATCTCTGTTGATTTTCCCCGAGGTAAACATGGCCGGTGCTGGCTGCCATCACCGCAAACCAATATTGCAGGAAAGAGCAGGCCTCTTATTTGCAGACGTTGATGGTCCAAAAGTCTGGTTCAGATGTGAATAAAGGATGCCTCTCACTTGATCCCAACTATCATAATGTCCAGTGTGGGTCTACCAGAACTGTGCACGTTCAGCCCGGGCTTTATGTTAGTCACAAATACCAAGGAATGAAAAAACGGCTTCTAAGGACACTGATTTGTTGGTCCACGATCTGCTCTGCTCTGATGGTGAAATTCCCTCTTTAAAGCCTCTTGGCATCAGATATTTAGCAGGCAAATTGGCGAATTTTCCATTGCTACCAATAGGGGGGCCTTGCATGAGGCAGGGATGGGAGAATCGCCCATGAATTTCCCATCTGTTTCCTGCACCATTCATTGTTCCACCGATGATGTAAGATATTAGAAAATGCCACCCAGTGACTTGGTAGAATATCACTGGTCTATTTCCATATTGTTACATAGAGTTCACAGCACTGAATCAGGTCATTCTGTAATATTTCTCGTGCACCAGCTAGGTAAATAAAAAACGCAATGTTTATTTACATATACATAGAAACGTACAGAGGGTATAGAAGCAGGAGGAGGCCATTCAAGCTACAATAACTACAATGCAGAATCGTGCAGCCTTGTGGCTGCCAATCAGCTTCCAGGATCAAACTGACACAGAAACCCAGACTTGCGAGGGTGATACTCACCCACTGGTCCCTGATTGGTCACCCGGGTCATGTGACTCATTCGGCAGATCGCCCCATAAAGGGGACAAAAACCATGGGCGGGATTCCCCGTTAGCTGACGCCGAAATCAGGAAACAGAGACGCTAAAATCATGGTGGGTGCCGGTTTGACGCCAAATCGCAATTGTCCGTTGCCTCAACAGCAGCGTCAATGTGTTCCACTCCACACGTACAGTCAATGCCGTTCACATATAATGAGCACGCCTGACACGTATGGGTGTCTGCACCCCACCATCCACCATACCATCTCTGCCCCCAAACCGGACGCCAGCTGCCATCGGGCCATCACGCGACATGGTGCCGGACACCGACGGGGCAGGGGTGCGGGGATTGGGGTGGGGGAACATGCGGGGCAGAGTCCACAGTACCACCCGGGCACTGTGTACTCAGGTGCACCTGGTTAGCCACAGGGGTACACACCATGCTAACATGTCGGCCTTTCACCCACTGCATGTCATGATATGCAAACATGCAGCTAATGAACACACAGAATTTGGACACGACCAATGAGCAGTCAGGACACTGAGGGGTGGTATCTCACTATAAAAGGGATGAGGCACTCACACCCCGCCTCTTTCCACAGACCAACATCTACAGAGTGAGACAGGGTGTATCCTCAGCATCACACCCCAGCACGTGGCTTAGAGCAAGGCTGGTTCAGTTAGACTGAGTTACTACATTTAGATTAGCAGAGATTTGAACCTCATTGAGAACTGTGCTAATAGTTCAATGAAACACATTGAACTCACTTCAAAGTTTGGAGCATCTTTCACTCAAAACTGCATCAAGTGGCAGCTTGTGTTCTTCCAAATTACATTACACTGCAGGCAATGGATATTGGAACACAACCAGCAATGGTGGCCTTCCTGCTGGTCGCCGCAGCCCTGGGGATGTTCTGCTGCTGTACGAGCGGGAGCTGCTCGAGGAGGAGGAAGCCGCAGCAGTAGAGCCTGCTCCAAATGGAGAGCGAGCCGCCCAAGAGGCCAAGGAGGCGGAGTTTCAAAGGAGGCGCCGAATAAGGCCTCGTGTGTTCCAGTAACCCTTGTCATTCGAGGACCTCTCGACCCGGCACTCTAACTGAGCAGGGGACAGTCCGACATATCTGCCAGATGGTGACACAGTCGGGGCATGGGGGAGTGGCCTATCAAGGTGATGGTTGCCCTGAATCTTTACGCCACAGGCTCCTTCCAGGCACCGAGTGGGGACCTGTCTGGGATTTCACACACCTCGGTGCACAGGTGCATCTGCGCCGCCATGGAGGCCCTATCTGCTCAGTCGGCTCAATACATCCATTTCAATGTGGACAGAGCCCACCAGGATGCCCAGGCAGCGGGGTCTGCCGGCATCGATAGGATATCCCGGGTCCAGGGGGTGATCGACAGGATACATGTCCCCCTGCAAGCACCTACAGATGACAGGCCGCTCTGCACAAAGCAAAAAGGGGTTCCACTCGATGAACGAGCAGCTTCTGTGTGACCATCAGCTGTGCAAGGTACATGTCTGTGCTTGACACCTTCATCCTGGCACACTCAACGTTTCCGGCCTCTTCAAGGCCCACCCCCGGCTGGGGTCCTGGCTGCTGGGCGACAGGGGTTATCGGCTGCGGTTGTGGCTGTGACGCCTATCCGGAGGGCACAGGCCAACGCGGAGACCCAATACAACGATGGCCATAGGATGGAGGATGATGACAACCTGCTCCACAACATCTGACTCCTGCCTGCAGTAGCCCTTTCAATTCCCCTGCGTGCGAGCTGGCCATTCCATCACACAATCTCTTTAGGTCCCTGGGGTGTTGGAGGTTGAGGGGGTGGGACGCCAGAGCGGGGAGAATTGGCTGAACCGTGGTCCCTGAGCCAAGCACAACGTTCTTCCATTCCACAGTATGGCAGCATCTGTAGGGAGAGGAAAGAGCTACCGTTTCGAGTCCGATGACCCTTTGTCAAAGCTAACAGAGAAAGTGGGAAATATTTATACTGTGGAGTGAGAATGAAAGATGAGTCATAGCCACAGAAACCCAGGGAAACCGGGTGCTAATGGCCACAGAAACCAAGGGAACAGAGTGTTAATGGCAGTCCCCGGGGAGAACAAATGATGTGAAAGGCCAAACAGCAGAGAAACTAACATCAGAGGGTAAACTGTGACAGATGTAGATGTGGGGGAGGGGAAGGGGGAAGCAAAGGGGAGAAAGGGTAAGGAAACGTGGGGGGGTTAAATATATATTAAGAAAGACAAGAAAGAAAGAAATGGTAACAGACAGTTGAAATGAAATGGGATGAAAACAAATGGATCTCGGTGGGGTAGAGCTAATCATCTTCAGCTCAGCGTCTGTAAAACGGGATGCCGCTCTCCTCACTGCCATCTTGTGGCTGGGATGGTGAGTGTGTCAGCCTCCTGAGTGTCAGTTGTAAATCCGATGAATCCTGCACCATTTCTCATTGGAATGGATTGAGTTCCCCGTGGTGCTGATGCTAACCCGTTAACTGTCCAGGTGTGACAGTTTTGCTGTCGGAGAATTCCACGAATCCTGGCCCAGGTCAACACTGAGTCTCAGGGACAGAGAATTCCGCCGCACACATTTCATACACTCACTGCCACATTCTGGGAAAAGACGTTTCTCCAAAATCCCTTCTTGGAATTTTCTCTTTTTCACATCGTATTGAAGAACACTCAGACCGGTGTTTGAGTTTCTCGTGAGCTACCCCTCTTCATTTACCCCACCAGGATATTCTGCTGTTCCTTTCTCCCTCGTGCATTTACATAGCTACCCCTTATCTATTCTATTCACCTCAAACACTTCACATAGCAGAGAGTTCCGTATCACTCCTCACGCTCAAGATTCATTTGCACTCATATTTATGACCCCGTGTTTCGAAATCTCCTTTTAGTCGGGACATTTCCTCATTTCCTATTATATTTAAGATCTGTATTACAACAAAACTGTGAGGATAATGTGGGGTGGGGTGGGGTGGGGGGGGAGGGGGTTGAAGTAGAAGATTAGCCATGATTTAGTTCAATGGAAGAGGGACCAAATGACCTGTTCCTGGTCCTATTTCTTCTGTCCTTAAGAGAAAGCGTACTCTCGCAGGTGATGATAAAGAAAATATTACAAAACCACATCACCATCAGTAAATTACCACAGCGAAGCACATTAAACATTGTGTTATTAGAGGTATTACAGTACCTGATAGGCGAAAGCACCATTGGTGGAAACTGTATGCTTTCTATTGGCTAGAGTGTATAATAGCTCCGCCCTGCAAGGCGGGGTATAAGAGCCCGTGCCGCCCCAGCAGCCTTCATTCTGTACCTGAGCTGCTGGGGGAAACATCTAGCTTATTAAAGCCTTCAGTTGGACTACAACCTCGCTTTAGTGGTCATTGATCGTGCATCAAACATTTATTGCGTGACTTCAGAAATATTTCATGAGCTATTTGACTTTTCTTTGTAATTATATTGCCTGTAGCTTTGGCACCAGAGATAACGTCTAGAAATCAGGGACAGAATGCACTTAAGCACATTAAAAAAACAACAACAAAAAAATCGCTCTGGCATTTGAGGAACAAGCTATCACCATCAGTAATTATATGGTTCTTGATGTTCTCCTGAGCTTTTAATGGCTGCACACAATTGGTTTGCTGAAAGGACATGTGGTGGACCTACATTCCCAGTCGCTCGGATTTCATCTACAGCAATCAGTGCTCATGTTGTTCCAGAGGATGATCAGGAATCCTGAGGAATTTTGCCATTTTATTGTTGATAAAGTGTGCGTGAATGCAAAATGTGGATTTGATACAGCCATCCTTCACTTCTCATCAAACATGAGCATGAGGACCAGGAAATGATAATGAATGAGGAAGTTAAACAAGCCAGAACTGACGGGAAAACAGTTAAGGCCAGGATTATATAAATGGCGAAAATATGAAAATGCCATCCTGCTACAGTACAAATTATTTGAGAAGATGACACATTTATTTGTTTAAAAACACAAGTTCTTTAGGGCTGCACTGTGGCACAGTGGTTAGCACTGCTACCTCACAGCGCCAGGGACCCGGTTCAATTGCGGGTCACTGTCTGTGGGTTTCCTCCGGGTGCTCCGGTTTCCACCCACAGTCCAAAGATGTGCTAGTTAGGTGGATTGGCTATGCTAAAATTGTCCCTCGGTGTCCGGGGATGTGCAGGTTAGGTGGGGTTACGAGGATAAAGCAGGGAAGTGGGTCTAGGTAGAGAGCTCTTTCGGAGAGTCAATTGACTGACCTCCTTCAGCGCTGTAAGGGTTCTGTGGTTCTATGGACTTTCTCCTGGTTGCATTTCCAAGATGTGCAGGTTAGGTGGATTGGCCATGCCAAATTGCCCTGAGGTTAGGTAGGGTTGCTTGGTTACGTGGTTACGGGGATAGGGTGGAAGTGTGGGCTTAAGTAGGTGCAGACTCGACGGGCCAAATGGCCTCCTTCTGCACTATAAATTCTATGAATCTAGAAATTTCCAAATCCACATAAGCTTAAAAAGAGACTTACATTGATATGGATAAAAGCAAATTACTGTGGATGCTGGAATCTGAAACAAAAGAGAAAATGCTGGAAAATCTCAGCAGGTCTGGCAGCATCTGTAGGGAGAGAAAAGAGCTAACGTTTCGAGTCCGATTACTCTTTGTCAAAGCTAACAGACAGAGAAAGTGGGAAATATTTATACTGTGGAGTGAGAATGAAAGATGAGTCATAATCCCAGAAACCCAGGGAAACGGGGTGCTAATGGCCACAGAAACCAAGGGGAAAGAGTGTTCATGGCAGTCCCCAGAGAGGACAAAAGGTATGAAAGGCCAAACAGCAGGGAAACTAACATCAGAGGGTAAACTGTGACAGATGGAGATGTGGGGGAAGGGAAAAGCAAAGGGGAGAAGGCGTAAGGAAAGGTGGATAAGATCACGGTGACGGGGGGGGGGGGGTTAAATATATATTAAGAAAGACAAGAAAGAAATGGTAGAGACAGTTGAAATGAAATGGGATGAAAACAAATGAGTCTAGGTGGGGTAGAGCTCATCATCTGAAGTTGTTGAATTCGATGCTGAGACCGGAAGGCTGGAGCGTGCCTAACCGGAAGATGAGATGTTGTTCCTCCAGTTTGCGTTGAGCTTCACTGGAACATTGCAGCAGGCCAAGGACAGACATGTGGGCCTGGGAGCAGGGTCTTGTGTTAAAATGGCAAGCAACGGGAAGGTCAGGGTCCTGAATGCGCACAGACCGAAGGTGCTCAGCAAAGCGATCACCCAGTCTGAGTTTGGTCTCTCCGATATAGAGGAGACCACATTGGGAGCAGCGAATGCAACAGACCAGATTGGAAGAGGTGCAAGTGAAATACTGCTTTATATGGTGCTTGACCCACCTGACGCCTTGCAGCGTCTCACAGCCAATAAAGTATTTGGACAGCACTTGCTGAACAATCCTGATTGTGTTAGAAATTAGGTTGGCAACCAATTTAAGATTATCAGTTAGGCTGCATGTGTGGCCCACTTACGGGTGGTAGAAGCCACATCTACTCACACACAGGGCCTTGTACTTTGCAGGCAGAAATAGCCTCCCCACGTATTGCCATTTGCAACTCAACAAACGCTTGGGGGAGTGGGGGTACAGACATTCACTGTTTCACTCACCTTGGCCATTCCTTGTGCAGTCATTCTGCCTGGTTGAACTTTAAAAAAAGCTTGGCAGTTAAATGTTTCCCCGGTGAATTCTTCTACCAGAGTTCATTTTCCAACCAATTGACCCTCTCTCTCTTCTCATGCAGTACAAATTGTTGTTCCCTTTTCAATGTGCATTCTTGCGAGTCTGTCCTGAAGAGTTCACAATGATAGTATTGTTGAAAAAGAGGGATGCTCAAGTTCTGTACTACCAATGGCTAAATGAAGTATTTTTTTAAAGTGTAGTCTGTCACAATAACGAAGGAACAACACTGAATTACATGTGAAAATATTGAATTTTAATAAAGACCTGTGAGTTTTTAAAAAATGTGCATACAAAGATGGCGGAGGATGTAAAGTCAGTCACCAGCTTCATTGGTGCTGGATGATACTCTGAGCAAGACAGTAGAACCATCCTGTTTCCAGACAAGGATACTTCTAAAGTATACCAAAACTAATTGCCATCTCTGATGGGGATAATGGGAGATGCGTATCATCAAAACAAGAACTATCCTGTGCACAATGTCCCAGATGGATTATGCCATTAGGAATATGCAAAGACTGGGATAAAAGCCAGTTTGTATGTGTGTGAACCAGTGCTGAAGGTGTTAAGTGTGCATGTGACACAAAAGCAAAAAGCCAGCCAGCAGCAGCACCCAGCAAAATTATTTTTGCAGGTATCTCGCTCTCTGATTGTGGAAGTAAGCCAAGTCAGCAAAGACAGCTGAAACAGGGAAGCGTCTCAGCCAAACAGCAGAACATTGGAACCTTGAAACCGACGATTCACCAATGGTGGCAATGCTGATTCGTCTACACCTCATGAGTCAAGGACTGTTTCATATAATTCGTTTGAAACATCCGCTTCGCCGGCTGCACACCCGCTCGTAGGTTTCCCGATGGCGAGGGGTGGCCATAATGGGAAACCCCATTGGCCAACCGCGGCAACGGAGAATCCCGCAGCCAGTGGGGGGGGGGGGGTGCCACGCCGGGCTGGCGAGACGGTGAATCTTTGGACTCAATTCTCACTTCACTTCTAATCTGGGCGAATATGTGTTTTATCATTTCCTTGTGTTTAGTAGTTAATGTGCTCACTCCTTGACTCAAAATAGCCCAGTTAAATTGTCTCCTTTTATGAAATGAAAATCGCTTATTGTCACAAGTAGGCTTCAATGAAGTTACTGTGAAAAGCCCCTAGTTGCCACATTCCGGCGCCTGTTCGGGGAGGCTGGTACGGGAATCGAACCGTGCTGCTGGC
The DNA here is from genome assembly GCF_047496885.1 of Scyliorhinus torazame. Classification (NCBI taxonomy): domain Eukaryota; kingdom Metazoa; phylum Chordata; class Chondrichthyes; order Carcharhiniformes; family Scyliorhinidae; genus Scyliorhinus; species Scyliorhinus torazame. Next base: position 214,859,162 of record NC_092720.1, on the reverse strand, counting down.
CTGCCCTGGTCTGCTTTAAAAGCCAGCGATTTAGCTATATAATGAACATTGCGACTGGGACAAGTTATCCATAAAGGAAAGGATCGTTTTTACCAACAGAGGGAATTGAATAAATAAATGGCAGACTGTTCATCCCTCCTTCCCTGGGGCATAACAATCGCTGCCGGACATTAAAAAATTGGGATGCTCCTCTGGGGTTTGAGCAAATTGTGAACTCGAGCCGAGATCCCACCGAGGGAGCGGTTTGCAACAAATTGAGGAACGCATCCGGGTTAACAAATTTGGAGGACTTCATCTGGGGACAGGTCCTAAAAGGTCACTGTTGTAATGTAGGAGACACAGCAGCCAACTTGCACTCAACAGCCTTCAGAGGCAGCAACGTAATAAAGGTCAGATGATCGGATTTTTTTGATGCTGGCTCAGGGATAAACATTGGCCAGGAATACCAGGAATAATCAGGGTGACCAACCAGAGTGAGAGCTTCACCAGCCGGACCACGTTTGGTCCATTACTCTAGGCAGGCTTTGAGGCCTTCACTGCCTGCCTGCATGGGCGCTGCAGCAGTTAGTTGTCAGCGCCCTCTAGAGGGTTCCTCCCACTACTCCCAACCAGCAGCAATGGCCTGGCTGGAAGAGCCATTTTCAAAGTTTGCAAACATTGGGAAACACCTCCATTTTGAAGCACCCTACTCTCCCACTTACCTGCGATGGATTGGTGTTGCTCCTCTCAAGCTGGAAGGCATCTGTTTGTCCATCTAGCTTCTGGGTATTAATTGGAAGATCTGTGGAAAATCACTTTGTGACCGTTTGTCTTGACCCCCATTTGAACCTGATGGTGAGGTAGGGAAGGCCACAGGGAAAAATTCCGACTTCAGGAGGAGGGCTGAAATTTGATAACCCAAAAGTCCCAAATGTCTAGTCTCATATTACCATGGCAATGACTCCCCATCGCCTCATGAAGGAGTTAGAAGTGCTCATGTGATGTTACTAACACATGCAGTTCATACAATTGTTTTCCTTGTTGCCATGTTAATTAAAGTGCTAATCTAATTAGCCAATTAAATACATTTCATTATGAACAGCCAACACTGGCTCAGTCTTTTAAAAACATTTTTATTCTGTCTCAGGGTGTGGGCATCATTGGCAAGGCGAGCATTTGGTTCCTGTCATGATATTCAGGTAAACATCATGGTGCAAACACACATACACACTGATGGACAGATCAACGGACCAATCAATACACACACAACATCACAGCCAATCACAAGCAAGAGCAGACACACTATAAAACGGGGAACACGACACTTCCTGGGGATTCCAGCAGGAGACAGGACACAGAGCTCACAGCAAGCCACTCAGACATCCACCATGTGCTGAGTGCCTCTCCAAGATAGTGTTAGGGCTGGGTCCACAGATTCTAGGGTTATGATCGAACCACAATAACCAGTTTACCATTGTAAATATAGTTAGTAATAAAACTGAGTTGTACCATCCGCAACCGTGTTGGTTCGTCTGTGTAGCAGAGCACCCAACACAACAGTTCCCATCCCTAATTGCCCCTGAGTCACTTATGAGGCCACTTCAGAGGGCAGTTAAGAGTCAACCACATTGCTGTGGAATTACAGGTAGGCCAGACCAGGTAAGGATGGCAGGTTTCCTTCCCTAAAGGATGTTAGTGAGCCAGAGGCTTCTTACAATAATTGACAAGAGTTCACTAATCACCATTACTGATATCAACTTTGAATTTAGGATTGTATTAATTGCTGCCATAGTGTAATTTGAACCAATGTCCCCAGAGCATTAGACTGGGCCTATTAGATTATTCCCCTAGTGGCATTACCATTCTGCTTCCACCTCCCCTTCATAACCGACTGGTCTAGTATTTTAAAAAATGACGGAGTAACTTGATTTAGAATTGAGGGCCACAGAGCATAGAACATATAGGAACAATTGGATTTATTATATAGAAATTAATAGCATACAGAATGTAGGATCAAACTGGATTATAAACAACCTCCCATTTATGACCTAGGAAATGCAGAATATTGGATTAATTTATGACGCAGAAGCTCATGTTATATAAAATATAGGAACAATCTGATAATATAGGATGTCAGTTTCTGAAATATAAGAGGAATTCAATTTTTGATACAGGATCTGATAGTATATACACTATAGGAAGAATTGGACTTACAATATAGGATTAGTCAGTGTACATACTACATAGGAATTCAATTTATGATATAAATAGGGTCTGACAGTATATACAATACAGGACTCAGCATAACAGAAAATGGATGTAGAGGTGGCAGAGCATCCCGACACAGGGAATCATTGCAACCAGTTTCACCCCCAACCTTCCCCAGGCAACCCCCCGCACCCCCCCCCCCCCCCCCCCCGCCCCCAGCCAATTCCTTGCCATCATTTAGCCATCCAAGAACTCTGCACTTCTTCAGTTCTGCTTTTGTTACTCAACTATACCAATGCACCCCTGGATGCCAACCCCCCCCTGGAAGTTCTGGAATTCCCTCAATAATTTTCACTCTTCAGCCAGGCGCCTGGTCACCCATCCTAATATCCCCTCATGCCTTGACGTCAATTTTCTTTCATTTTTTCCCCCATTCCCGTGAAGCAGCTTGGAGTGGGAGGCTACATTAAAGGCGCTATATAAATGCAAGTCACTATTGTTCTAAAGTGGGGCATGCAGCTGACTGTAAATTCCAGGACACACCCAAAGAACTGGCACTCAACCCAGGTCCTTTACTGGCAGACCTCTTGAGGCCTATGGAGCAGGAATTAGATAGAGGATCTAGCAGCCAATGAAACACAAGGAGATACTATACGCAATGGCAGCATATAGGATTGTTTTCACAGTGAGTAGGCGGAATGTTCACCCCATGTGTACAGCACATAAGCTGAGCTAAATCGATTTTTAGAATGATAAATTTGCACTGACCTTGCTTCGATTTTGGCATCTCACGGAGTGGGAGCTGGTCTCTACACAAACTAGCACAACGCTTGAAGGATGAAGTGCAAGTCAGGACACCTGCATTCTTCCCAGAGGATTGAAATATTTTGTTATATAGGGAATAGAAATATCTATGTATCTGATAGAAAAGTTTGATTCAGTTGAAGTTTGGGTCTTTTGCATGCACAGACTACAGGTAGAACTTTACGGCCTCATTACAGCGGGCAGGCTGGAAAATGCGACAAGCCGTCCAAAACTCCATTAGCTTTGGTGGGACTGGAAGATCTCACTGGCAGGTACAACTGTGGAATTCAGCCTTAAAACTTACTCTCACTAGTCACTGACTTTCACAGATCATTAGAAGTATTTAAAGTGGAGGTGTAGAGGGCCATGTGGCAAATGGCATAGAAAAGGCGTTGAGGCCAGCACAGATCAACTGTGATCATATTATTTGGAGGGGCAGGCGTGAAGGGCCTGGGAGCCTACCCCTGCTTCTATTTCTTGTGTTCTTGTGTGTGTTCACAAGCATCGCCAAGCACGGTGCATGTTTGACTCAAGACCTACCCACTCACTGTTGGGCTTTCCGGTTCCGAGGCACTCGAGAGCTAAATGCTTTCAAGCAGCCACCGCACCTTTAAGAACACTTAAAGGGGCACTCTCTCCATTGTGATACCTCGCTCACGCTGAGGTGGATAGTGATAGGAATGGCGCACTCTGCCAAGGTGGGGGTTCCGCTGTAAACTATCCATGACACAGGGAAACCCTTCGCTTTGTGGGAAGTACAGGGTGGTGGGCAGCAGAGCTGTCAATCCTCAACAGGGGAGGGGCTGCTACAGGGATGCGATGACCCACATTAACGGATGCTACATCAAGGGATGTGACACCCTACTGAATAAAACACAGGTGTCGGACTGAGTCAAGGCCTTGGTGATGGATTCAGGCCTAATGGAGACAGAGAGAGACGCACCCACCTTGCTTCCAATAAAATGGTGCATCTCAGAGGAGGCCTTGTCTCCGCTACCCCAAGTTTACCCCCACACCCTTCTCCTCCCTCCTTCTGCACCGGGCTGGAAGCAAGGATTCCCACTGGAAATGGAGGTGGGAGGGAGGCAATAATAGACCTTGGTTCCCATTTTCCACGATGTGCTGCCTATTGTGATTGGGCGTGCCTCGGGAGGGTCATAGATCCAGGCCATGCTTTGCCATTACACACTGAGATGTGTGAAGAACACTTCAAACTGTAAACATTTATCACTCCTGAAGTGAAAAGGAAATACAATTTCCACAGAGGGTTCCTCGAACTTTGACTATAACTCTGGCAGACAGGGTGCAAGCATGCCATGTGTAACAATTCCCAGTGGGAGATGGGTAGAACCCCACACTCTCACAGTGGAGATTCCCAAGTCAAAATGTTTTCTACCCCACATCCTAAAATTCAACCATTTTTAGCCACCATGGTGATGGCCCCACTCTGCTTGTTTGCAGTGCATCCTGGGATTGTCCGCAATGAGCTCTGTAGCTGTGGGTCATTTACTTGCAGCCTTTAGTGTTTAATATATTGTGGTCACATTATTCCCAGTCAAAATGGAAATGATTGGATAATGCCCGTCACTCATGCTGGTGGCCGCACAGATGCCGGCAATTGAAACAGTTCTTATATTTTTTTAAATTTAGAGTACCCAATTCTTTTTTTTCCAAAATTAAAGGGCAATTTAGCGCGGCCAATTCCCCTACCCAACACATCTTTGGGTTGTGGGGGTGAGATCCCCGCAGACCATGAGGAGAATGTTCAAACTCCACTCGGGCCGGGATGGAACCCGGGTCCTCAGCGCGCTGATGTAGCAGTGCTAATACTGCGCCACCGTGCTGCCGCGAATCAGTTTCTACGTAGTTTGTTTAGATTAGTGACCCCCTCCTTCCACTCACCGCATTTTGTTCACTACATAATCCAGCTTTTATTCTGCTGCAATTTCATTCTGAGTTACATTTTGTGCAGTTAATAGGGATTGTTAAAAAAGTGACCCCATTAAGAAAATAGAGGGCACGATTCAGCGGACTCACCTTAAAGTCCGCTGAACGGCACGTTTAGCAGGGTGTTTCTCAATGCTGTGCCATTCTTTTTGGCTTTGGCAAGGAACTCCCCAACAAGACCACTCTTTAAGCCGGTTCACAGATCGGGGAGCCATTTTTAAAAGCAGCCCTGATCTTTCGATTCCCCCTCTGCTTCCACAACCGGGCTCAGAAAACCCCACCACTTCACCCAACTACCTCTTGCCCCCCCCACACCCCCTCATCCCCCTTATGGGCAAGGCACCCTAAGGCCGCTGGCACAGGCAACTTGGCACTAGCAGCCTGGCACCCTGAATGGCATTGCCATGATGGCAGGCTGGCAGTGCTAAGGCACCCAGGTGCCAGAGGAGTACCAGGGTACCATCCTGCCCATTGCCCGACCACCAGAGGGCTACAACTCTCCAGTGAGATCCCCCGAGCGCCAATAAGACTGGTCCATGACTTTGTGAACCAGCATCAAACGCCACCCAGTTGAGGCCTCGCTGGGGAGGCCGGTGACTCCCAGGGCTCGAGTGAATTGGGTGAGCGCATATTTAAATGAGCTGCCTGGATCTTGCCCAGCGAGAGATCCAGATCGCGACACGAGATTCCGCCGATTCTCGCGAGAAGTTTCGAGTGTCACAATTCTCGAGATTCAATGGCCTCGTCCCAACACCAAATCGGGAAAGACAAGGGCGCTGAATCATTCCCAGATTATTTTCAGCAAGATGCTGTATGAATGGACTCTGCTTACTGTACGACACTCTATAAGTAGACTCTAGATACTGTCGGAGACCGTTTAAACAGATTTGTTTTGCTGTTGGACACTTTTAATAGACTCGATGGGATTTACCACACAACTCGGCAGCAACTCCCCGCCATGGGCATCTTCTGGTCAACGGGATTTTCCGTTGAATGCATCCCTTGCAGTCATGGGGGCTGCACTGATGCCGGGACTGGAAAATCCCACTGACGTGAACAGTCGAAAAGTTCCGGCCTCTGTTAACTGCTCATCATGGTTCTGCTTACTGTCACTTTTACATCCAGTCTGTTTACTGTTGGACGCTGTTAAAACGAGTCAGTTCTGGGTGGGAATAACGGGGCCATTTCCAAAGCTTGGAGCGCCAGGAACAGCCCCATATCGAACAGCACTTTTTTGCTTTTTCGGTCCCCAGTGGAAAACGTCCACCGTGAGCCGGTTTACTGTTTAAATAGACTCTGTTTACTGTAGGACACTGTTTAAGTAGACTCTGTTTACTGTAGGGCACTGTTTAAATAGAGATTGTCCACTGTAGGACACTGTTTAAGTAGACTCTGTTTACTGTAGGACACTGTTTAAATAGAGATTGTCCACTCCACTGTAGGACACTGTTTAAGTAGGCTCTGTTTACTGTAGGGCACTGTTTAAATAGAGATTGTCCACTGTATTACACTGTTTAAGTAGACTCTGTTTACTGTAGGACACTGTTTAAATAGAGATTGTCCACTGTAGGACACTGTTTAAGTTGACTCTGTTTACTGTAGGTCACTGTTTAAGTAGACTCTGTTTACTGTAGGGCACTGCTTCAATAGAGATTGTCCACTGTAGGACACTGTTTAAGTAGACTCTGTTTACTGTAGGGCACTGTTTAAATAGAGATTGTCCACTGTAGGACACTGTTTGAATAGAGATTGTCCACTGTAGGACACTGTTTAAGTAGACTCTGTTTACTGTAGGGCACTGTTTAAATAGAGATTGTCCACTGTAGGACACTGTTTAAATAGAGATTGTCCACTGTAGGACACTGTTTAAATAGAGATTGTCCACTGTAGGACACTGTTTAAATAGAGATTGTCCACTGTAGGACACTGTTTAAATAGAGATTGTCCACTGTAGGACACTGTTTAAGTAGACTCTGTTTACTGTAGGGCACTGTTTAAATAGAGATTGTCCACTGTAGGACACTGTTTAAGTAGACTCTGTTTACTGTAGGGCACTGTTTAAATAGAGATTGTCCACTGTAGGACACTGTTTAAGTAGACTCTGTTTACTGTAGAGCACTGTTTAAATAGACTCTGTTTATTGTAGATACTGTATACTGTAGGACACTGTTTAAATTGACTCTGTTTACTGTAGGGCACTGTTTAAATAGACGCTATTTCCTGTAGGGCACTGTTTAAATAGACTCTGTCTACTGTAGGGCCCTGTTTAAATAGAGAGCTCCATTTCTCCAGCTTCCAACCTAAACACATTAAAGAAGCCATCCCCTATGGACAAGCCCTCCGTATACACAGAATCTGCTCAGACGAGGAGGAGCGTACAGACATCTACAGACGCTGAAAGATGCCCTCGTACGAACGGGATATGGCGCTCGACTCATCGATCGACTGTTCCAACGCGCCACAGCAAAAAACTGCACCGACCTTCTCAGAAGACAAACACGGGACACAAACGACAGAGTACCCTTCGGTGTCCAGTACTTCCCCGGAGCGGAGAAACTATGACATCTTCTTCACAGCCTTCAACACATCATCGATGAACACGAACATCTTGCCAAGGGCATCCTCAAACCCCCCACTTCTTGCCTTCAAACAACCGCGCAACCTCAAACCATTGTTTGCAACAAACTACCCAGCCTTCAGAACCACACCACCACACAACCCTGCCATGGCAATCTCTGCAAGATGTGCTAGATCATCGACATGGGTACCAGCAAGTACGTGGTACACACTCGTGCGACTCGGCCAACGTTGTTTACCTCATACGTTGCAGGAAAGGATGCCCCGAAGCGTGGTACATTGGCGAGACCATGCAGATGCTGCGACAACAGATGAACAGACATCGCGCAACAATCGCCAGGCAGGAATGTTCCCTTCCAGTCGGGGAACACTTCAGCAATCAAGGGCATTCAGCCTCTGATCTTTGGGTAAGGCAGTCTCCAAGGCAAGTAAGTTCTCCAAGGCAGCCTTCAGAACACGCGACAAAGCAGAATCGCCGAGCAGAAATGTATAGCCAAGTTCCGTACACGAGTACGGCCTCAACCGGGACCTTGGATTCATGTCGCTTTAAATTTACCCCCCACCATCTGGCCTGGGTTTTCAAAATCCTACCAACTGTCCTGATTTGAGACAATTCACACCTCTTTAACCTGGGATTATCCCTCTCTCTCTGGATCTGTAAAGACTAAATTACCTGCAAATGCTCGCATTCAAAGAATCGTCTTATATCTTTGACTTTATATATATGTTTCTGGAACCTACATCTTCATTCACCTGAGGAAGGAGCAGTGCTCCAAAAGCTAGTGATTTGAAACAAACCTGTTGGACTTTAACCTGGTGTTATAAAACTTCTTATTGTAAATAAAGATTGTACACTGTAGGACACAGTTTATGGAGACTCTGTTTACTGTAGGACATTGTTTAAATTGACTCTGTTTACTGTAGGACACAGTTTAAATTGACTCTGTTTACTGTAGGGCTCTGTTTAAATAGACTGTTTACTGTAGGCCACTGTTTAAATAGACTCTGTTTACTGTAGGAGACTGTTTAAATAGACTGTTTACTCTCGGGCTCTGTTTAAATAAACCGTTTACTGTAGGGCACTGTTTAAATAGACTCTGTTTTCTGTAGGGCACTGTTCAAAGAGACTCTGTTTACTGTAGGGTGCTGTTTAAATAGATTCTGTTTACTGTAGAGTACTGTTTAAATAGACTCTTTTTTCTGTAGGGCACTGTTTACATAGACTGTTTACTGTAGGGCACTGTTTACATAGACTGTTTACTGTAGGGCACTGTTTACATGGACTGTTTACTGTAGGGCACTGTTTACATGGACTGTTTACTGTAGGGCACTGTTTACATGGACTGTTTACTGTAGGGCACTGTTTACATAGACTGTTTATTGTAGAATACTGTTTAAATAGACTCTTTTTTGTTGGACATTGTTTAAATAGACTCTGTTTACTGTAGGAAACTGTTTAAATAGACTTTACTGTAGGACACTGTTTAAACTGACTCTATTTATTGTCAGACACTGTTTAAATAGACTCTGTTTACTGGAGAGCACTGTTTGGTTGTCATGAGGAACAGAATTTCATTCCTCCCGTGGTAAGTTTGGAGGCAATGGGACATTTAATCAGGCGGGAGCATGTGGTATGGGGACCCTTCTGCTTTCCCACCTCCTCCTACTTAAGGCCAGGGCTAGAAGCACTTGGAGAGTCTTCCTGCCTACATGCTAATTGATGCCCATTTAAGAGTCACAGCCCACCATCGCTGGCAGTCAACCAGAGGTGGTCCAGGGGAATCACCATACGGGAAACCGGAATGGGTATTCTGGGACGTTTTGGGGGCGACGGGGGATGTTTCTCATTCAAAGGTTCTGAAAGTCTGATCAAGGGACCTGATATCAGGAAGGTGGAAGAGCCTGCTGAGAGCCAGACCCGGCTCTTGATGTCAATTTTTCTCCCTGCCCCTTCCCTGTGACCACCCCCTCCTCCCCCCGCCCCCATGACATCTGCTTTTGGCCTGGGTCTCTCATTGATCCTAGGCCTCTGATTCTGAAATTACTGCCAGCGGTTACTGACACTGGAATGGAGGCACTGGAGAACTGCCGGACTCTAATTGGCCAGCAGCTCTGACGGGAAGGGATTTCTGCCCTTGGGGTCCTTAATCCAGGGGAAGACCCAACACTGGCACAACTGCCTGATGGGCACGGAATACTGGTGGGCCTTCACCAACGGAGGCGATGTGGGACTCCCGCCGGTTCTCCAGCCGAGACTCCAGCCGAGACTCCCCATCGCAAACGATATGTTCCGCCCCAGATTTCACCAATGACTGCCGAGCTTCAACCACCCAACAACAACCCAGGTTAGGTGGATTGGCCATGCTAAATTACCCGTAGTGTCCATAAAGGTTGGGAGGGGTTATTGGGTTGCGGGGATAAGGTGGAAGTGAGGGATTAATGTGGGTCGGTGCAGACTCGATGGGCCGAGTGGCCTCCTTCTGCACTGTATGTTCTATGTAAATAAACGCCAATGCTTTTGGACTACTAAATGAGTGAGTTCTTAAAAAGAGAAACCATTTTGTTTTTGCTAACCTCCCCCCCCCTTTAATGTTTCTTTGTTCCACGTCACAATGCCCACGAGATCCATATTTAATTCCTGGAGGCTCCTCCTCAGCACTCCCGGAGTGTTGGCAACCCTATTGCCACCGTGCCGTAATTGTCTGTCTTGCCCGCTCTAGGCCTACGGATCCCATTCAGCATCGCGGTGCTTGGCCTCAATCACCACGACGATCACCAGGATGGCGCAGAGCACCATGGCCGCAATCCCCACGGCCAGGCTGATGAAGGAATAGTTGCGAGCCTGGCGGGAGGCGATCTCCGCTGATAGCTGGTCTCCCCTTGTCACTGCTGCTCGTGTCTGCAGGGGGGTGGGGGGAAAGAAGAGTAAGGTTGGTTCAGAGCCCACCTGTGACCACAGTCCTACCATGGAATCTTGTCCATCCACTTGAAAGGGTGGGCATGTCTTCAGTTGTAACTTTGCATTCAAGGACCGCACCTCTGTGTCGAGCTGTGATTATATCTGACATAAATCAAAACTCATCCCTTTTCGTTTTGAAGGGGCACGAGTTTCTACTCATGGGTGACCAGCCAATGGAGGTTGTGTCACCCTGTCGCCTACCGAGCATCATGAAAGCTGACGGGAATCACACAACTGGGGTCAAAGCCCCACCATGCCAGGAAAAGCAGAGAGGCGCACTGGGGCTGGTTTAGCACAGGGCTAAATCGCTGGCTTTTAAAGCAGACCAAGGCAGGCCAGCAGCGCGGGTTCAATTCCCGTACCGGCCTCCCCGAACAGGCGCCGGAATGTGGAGACTAGGGGCTTTTCACAGTAACCTCATTTGAAGCCTACTTGTGACAATTAGCGATTTTCACTTCATTTCAGAAACACAGAGATGTGGACCTCAAAATGCTGACTGCAGTGAACAATAACTTATATTAATATAGCACCTTTATTGTCATAAAACGTACCAAGTCATTTCATAGGAGTGCCACATCAGGTGATCTGGCAGATAGCCAAAAGCTTGGCCAAAGATGTAGATGCAAAGGGGCATATTGAAGGAGGAAAAGGTGATGGTTGCAGCTGAGAGGTTTAGAAAGGGAATACTTAGGAGCTGAGGAGACGCCCACCAGTGGTGGAGTGATTAAAATCAGGGATGCTCCCAGAGGCCAGACTCCTCGGAGGCTGGTGACACTGAAGGAGATTTACAAAGATAGAGAGGGGAGAGGCCCTGGAGGGATCTGAAAAGGATGGAATATAAAAAGGTGTCATTGTGGGTGAGCAGGCACAGGACTTGCTGCAAGTTAAGACACAGGCAGCACAGCTTTGCTTGACCTCAAGTGTACGAAGGGTAGAATGTGGGAGAGGAGCTGGGAGTGCATGGGAATAGTCACAAATAGAGGTAAATAAGGGTTTCTGCAAAGAATGAGCTGAGAGACAGGAATGAAGCCAGGCGATGTTATGAAGGTGGAAATAAATACTGACAATGCGGATCAATGGTCAGGAGGTCACTTTGGGTCATCTCAGGCTCCAAGGCTGTGGACAGCCTGTTCAATCTAAAACAATTGACAGAGAGAGAGGGATGGAGTTGGTAGCTCGGGAATATATAACCGGACAAAATTTCTGTTCGTCCAGCTTTGAATGTTGAATAAGCGAGCCGATAAATTAAAGCAGGCGCATCCTTAATGCCCGAGATGCTATTCCATTGTCTACTACCTGTTGCTCAAAGCGGCTGTCTTGCACAGAGGCACAGACAGACGTACATCTGAGAAGCGACACAGATGCATGTACAAAATACTGAAAACGGAACTGTCTCTGAAGAGACGTGAAATCATGCAGTTTGGAAAGGGCGCATTTACGGGAAAACTCAACAAAGTTTTCAGGGAGAAAGGAATAGAAGATTAAGCTCATAGATTTAGATGTGGGAAATTAAAGGCGATTCAAGTGGAGCATAAACACTGGAATGGGCTGGATGGATTGAATGGCCTGTTTACTGTGTTGTACATGCCATGTAATCTCCTTTAATGTTGGATTGACATTGGGTCTTAATGTTACGAGGTTAGTTTTCAACAGCAGGCAACCAGAACAAGGAAAATCCATTAAATGTAAATCACTGAATCCGTCAATTGGATATATCTCAGGGAGCTGGAGGATATGTCTTTACCATGGATGGTTTAATCGGAATGAGTCAACTGAATGTGGCCTTTTTACCTCCAGGGCTTTAATAATGGCGATGATCCCTGTTGGCCAGAAGCAGCAAACCGTGGTCAGCACTGCGATAGGTAGGTAGTCATGAGGCGGCCTTTGTGGTTCCAGGATTCGGAAGCCTGAAGGGATCGGAGTCTGCTGAATACCTGGAGAAATCGCAGTGTATCCGGGCAGGTAGGGCGGAGGATTCTGGAACGCAATAAGAGAGGGTAAAGTAAATAAGTTGCCATCGTCCCAGATGACCATGGCTGCTTTCCCCTTCTGAGGGCGAGAGTTGTCTGGTGTTTGTTTAACCCGAGGATCACCACACCTCAGGCGAGGGGAAGGTTGAGAAAGGGGAGGCCTTCATTAATAACCTCAGCCGGTACGGGAATTGAACCCTGCGCTGCTGGCCTCGCACCGCATCACGAACCAGCTGTCTAGCCCACTGAGCTAAACCAGCACCCTGTTATTCATGAAGGTCCCGCCTTCTCAACCTTGTCTCTCACCTGAAATGCGGTGACCCTCAGGTTAAATCGCCAGCAGTCAGCTCTCCCCCTCGTAAAGGGGAAAGCAGCCATGGCCATCTGGGACTATGGTGACTTTACCTGACCTGTAGATTTAACAACATTGCAGTTGGATGATGTCAGGGAGTCACATACATCTGCTGAAAACAGATGGGTCAGTTATGATGATACGGAGCTCGTGGTATCTCAGTTTATTCTCCAGTTGGTTCCTTCATTGATGAGGATAAGATCAGCGAGAGGGTAAAGTTAGTGGTGCAGGCAAACCCGTCCCAACATGTGGGTTGGGTGAAATTGAAAGCGGGGGTGGTATTGTGACTGCGCTGGTAATCCAGAGGCCCAGGGAGGCTCTGGGGACTGGAGCTCAGATCTCACCATTGCAGATGGTGAAACTTGAATTCAAATTTTATAAACCTGAAACCCATTGTCAATTGTCATAAAAACCCCATCTGGTTCACTCATGTCCACACAGTCACCCAAGGCCAGAATCGAACCCGTGTCCCTGGCGCTGTGAGGCAGCAGTGCTAACCATTGTACCACCATGCCACCAAATTCTCTTCCCTGCTGATAGTTTTTGCTCTAGTTGGCCCTGGGTTTTGGTGATTAGTTATGATAGTCCGATCCAAGCGGAGGGGAGTCTTGATAGACCCACTTGCCGATTTTATAGGTTCAGTGTGAATACAGTCAGGGTGCGGTGTGATGTGAGCTGGTGATTCACCAGGAGCTTGCTTGCTTTGCAATTTGACCCCCCCCCCCCCCCGCACAACCGGCGGAGGTTTAGAATTCCGAGCTGCCTGGCTACACGACTACCTTGATTGCAAAGTTGCCCCCTTGGTGTGGGCGGCACGGTGACGCAGTGGTTAGAACTGCTGCATCACGGTGCGACGGTCCCAGGTTCAATCCTGGCCTGGGTCACTGTCTGTGTGGAGTTTGCACATTCTCCTCATGTCTGTGTGGGTCTCACCCCCACAACCCAAAAGATGTGCAGGGGTAGGTGGATTGACCACGCTAAATTACCCCTTAATTTGAAAAAAATAATTGGATACTCTGAATTTACTTTTTTTTAAAGTTGCCCCCATGGCAGAGGAGCTAGTGGCAGCATGGCATGTCAATTCAACTAATCTATTGGTGCAACTGACAGATAAATGAAAACGTGTTCTGTCATAGCAATACCAAGGGCCAGGTTTAACAAACTAATGCAACAAAATTATGAAAAAAGTTAAGGCAACTTGGAAGAGCAAAACAAACTTAAAGTCCACAATCCCAGCACCCATTGGGCGAGATTCTCCACTCCCGCGCCGGTTGGGAGAATTGCCTGGGCCGCCAAAATTTCCCGGGATGCCGGTCCGACGCCCTCCCGCGATTCTCCCAAGCGGCGGGAATGCCCCCGTCGCGTTCCACGGGCCGCAGGCCGGAGAATCGCCAGAGACACCCAAAATGGTGATTCTCCGGCACCCCTGCTATTCTCAGGCCCGGATGGGCCGAGCGGCCAGGCCAAAACGGCGGGTTCCCCCTGCGCCGTCCACACCTGGTCGCTGCCATCGTGAACGGTGCGTGAACGCTGGGGGGCGGCCTGCGGGGGGGGGGGGGGGGGGGGATCCTGCACCAGGGGGGTACCTCAAATGTGGCATGGCCCGCGATCGGTGCCCACCGATCGTCGGGCCGTCCTCTCTGAAGGAGGACCTCCTTCCTTCCGCGGCCCCGCAAGATCCGTCAGACATCTTATTGCGGGGCGGACTTAGAGAGGACGGCAACCATGCATGCACGGATTGGCGCCGGCCAACCCGCACATGTGCGGATGACGCCAGTTATGTGGCGCCGCCTTTACGCGGGCGACAAGGCCTGGCGCGTGTAGATGACGAGGCCCCGATCCTAGCCCATTGTCAGGGCCTGAATCGGTCCGGATCGGGGCCGGTTCGCGCCGTCGTGAACCTCGACGGCGTTCACGACAGCGTGGCCACTTCGGCGTCGGAGTGGAGAATCCCACCCACCAGATGCCAGAAATCATCCTTAACAAAAACCTGAACCAATTGAGTTGAACCTTTGTAGAAATAGAGGGCGGGATTCTCCACTCCCGCGCCAAAGTGCCCGCGCCGTCGTGAACGCCGTCGAGGTTCACGACGGCGCGAAATGGCCCCGATCCCGACCGATTCAGGCCCTGACAATGGGCTAGGATCGGGGCCGCGTCATCTACACGCGCCAGGCCTTGTCGCTGCGTAAAGGCGGCGCCGAATAGATGACGCGGCCGGTGCCGCATAACTGGCGTCATCCGCGCAGGCGCGGCTGTCCTCTCTAAGTCCGCCCCGCAAGAAGATGGCGGACGGATCTTGCGGGGCCGCGGAAGGAAGGAGGTCCTCCTTCAGAGAGGACGGCCCAACGATCAGTGGGCACCGATCGCGGGCCACCACATTTGAGGTACCCCCCGGTGCAGGATCCCCCCCCCCACAGGCCGCCCCCCCAGCGTTCACGCACCGTTCACGACCGCAGCGACCAGGTGTGGACGGCGCCGCGGGAACCTGCCGTTTTGGCCTGGCCGCTCGGCCCATCTGGGCCTGAGAATAGCGGGGGTGCCGGAGAATCGCCATTTTGGGTGTCTCCGGCGATTCTCCGGCCTGCGGAACTCGACCGGGCCGTTCCCGCCGCTTGGGAAAATCGCGGGAGGGCGTCGGACCGGCGTCCCGGGAAATTTTGGCGGCCCAAGCGATTCTCCCAACCGGCCCGGGAGTGGAGAATCGCGCCCACGATTGTGAATCAAACTGCTTCGATAAGACACTCCACACCTGTTAACAGCTCTCATCGCACCATCTACCCCATTGCCGGACTGCCCTCCGGCATTTGGCTTTCTTCTCGAGTAATCGGGCATCAGTACTTGTCCCCCCCGCCCCCCCCCCCCCCGCGCCAGAATGATCTCAGTCTGTGGGCTTCCATGATCAGAGAAATCTCTTCGTGCGATGACCGACGCGAGGCAATCACAGCCTCGCGCGTGCTCTCTGTCCCGGCTGTGGTGCCCAGGTACGTTCCTGGCCGCTCTTCCACTCGCCAAAAATGGCTGGGAAATCAGTAGCAGTGACTAGCATCTGCTGCCCGATGAGAGCCAGGCGCAACCTGCCGGCTGCTTGCTCAGACAAAATGCGCAGCAAATTGAATCAGGCTCCCTCCCCAGACACCTTTCCAAGTACATCCACAGCCTCTCAATGTGGGAGGGCAAGGGCGTTTCAGACAAGGGTTTCCCATTTGTTAAACCGGTGTCTCCATTAGAAGTGGTGGCGGCCTTTAGTCACGAACAGCTGCAGCCCTCGTGTTGTGCAGCAGCTGACGAACAGCCCCTCAGCTCGCTCGGTCAGTTCAGAGGGCTTTCGGAACAAACAAAGAGGTTGTAGACTGGAGTGCGATGCAGGAAAGACTAAACCGAGTTGTCAGCTTTCCCATTCCTGAGGGAAACTATTGACACAGTTAGTTTGGTCCTGACAATCTGGCTGTTGTTAATGATTTATTGAATTCACTTTCATAGCTTGCCAATGTGGGATTTGAACCTGCAACATGTAGGTTGTTAATCCAGCACCACTGTTGTACCACATGGCCTCAGGTTATATCGTGCTGGGTGTTGGAGTCCATTGTATATTAAAATTACAGGATAGTAAAATCCGCCACCCCGAGATTTGTTTCAAGTAGCCCATAGCAAGTAATTGAGAAGGCTAATCGAATGCTATCCTTTATTACGAGAGGAATTGAACACAGAAACCAGGAGGAGGCCATTCGGCCCTTCGAGCCTGCTCCGCCATTCATTATGATCCTGGCTGATTATCCAACTCAATCGCCTAATCCTACCGCCCCCGCCCCCCTCCCCCTTTAGCCCCAAGAGCTAAATCTACTTCCTTCTTGAAAACAGTTTTGGCCTCAACTACTTTCCGTGGTAGCAAATTCCACAGGCTCACCTCTCCCAGGGTGAAGAAATTCCTGCTCATCTCAGTCTTAAATGGTCTACCCCTTATCCTCAGACTGCGATCTGTGGTTCTGGACACCCCCACCATCAGGAACATCCTTCCTGCATCTACTCTGTCAGATGCTGGTGGAATTTTATAGGTTTCCATGAATTCCGCCACCCCCCATCCTCATTCTTCTTAGCTCCAAAGAATACAATCCCAACCCACTCAATCTCTCCTCATACGTCAGTCCCACCATCCCAGGAATCAGCCTGGTAAACCTTCTCTACACTCCCTCGAGAGCAAGAACATCCGTCCTGAGATAAGGAGACCAAAACGGCACACAATACTCCAGGTGTGGCCTCATCAAGGCCGTGGATAATTGCAGCAAGAGCCCCCTGCTCCTGCATTTGAAACATAAAAGTAAGGATGTTATGCTGCACTGTACAGGGCATTGGTGAGGCTGCATCTCAAATACTGTGTGCAGTGTTGGTCTCTTTATTTAAGGAAGGGTGTAAATGTGTTGGAGGTGTTTCAGAGGACGTTTACTAGATTGACACATGGAATGAGCACGTTATCTTATGAGGATAGGTTGGACAGACTGGGGTTGTTTCTCGAGTTTAGAAGAGTGAGGTGTGACTTGAGTGATGTCTAGAGGATCCTGAACAAATCTCGACAAGAAAGGCTATTTTGACTTGTGGGTGAGTCAAAACGAGGGGGCACTGTTTTAAAATTAGGAATAACTCTTTTAGGACAGGTGTGAGGAGAATTTTCTTCTCTCAGAGGGCTGTGTCACTTTGGAACTCTCGGCCTTGCGAAGATGGTGGAGGGCATGGTTACCGAATATTTTAAAGGCAGAGGTAGATAGATTTGCATTAGGCAAGGGGATTAAAGGTTACCGAGGATAGATGAAATAGCAGAACTCAAAACACACACAGATTAGTCATAATCTTATCAAATGGGGTAGCAGGCTCAAAGAGCCTACTTCTGCCCACATTATGCATTTTGATACCATTCAAGGAAAATCTCTGTAGCTCATTGACCCCTGTAATAGAAACATCCACTTGCCACTTCCTCCAAATCAATTTACCAGAAGACTGGAGTGCAAAATTTCTAGTTAACCCCATGCCATGTTTTCCAGCAGCAGATGCAGCTCCCCATTAGAACATAGAACATACAGTGCAGAAGGAGGCCATTCGGCCAATCGAGTCTGCACCGGCCCTTGGAAAGAGCACTCTATCTAAGCCCATGCCTCCACCCAATCCCTGTAACCCAGTAACCCCACCTAACCTTTTGGATACTAAGGGGCAATTTATCATGGCCAATCCATCTAACCTGCACATTTTTGGACTGTGGGAGGAAACCGGAGCACTCGGAGGATACCCACGCAGACACGGGGAGAACGTGCAGACTCCGCACAGACAGTGACCCAGCAGGGAATCGAACCTGGGACCCTGTGAAGCCACAGTGCTAGCCACTTATGCTACTGTGCTGCCCAAGTCTACCGGCAGTGGGATTTTCAGGTCCTGCCAATGTCTCCACCAATTTCCATGGCTAACCTGCCCTGCCATGTGGGGGTTGCCTTTGGCAGGACGAATGAACCCCTCGCTTCACTTATGTATAAGCAATGATCCAGGCTGAGGGAAAATCCCGCCCCTTGATTTTTATGTCCTCCTCACCCCCTTGCTTCCAAAGGGCATGATCTAACCAAATTGCAACTCAGTCCCATGACGAGCGCGTTTAGCTGGGTGTTTTCCCGGCGCTCGCAGCCGTGAGAAACACTATGTTATCTGTCGGGACCTTGTTGCAATTTGGGGTCTCGGCAGGGAATGCTCTGCTGAAGCTGTAACTAGTCCCGTTTCCTGCACTGAGGAGCTCCATTCGCTAGAATTTTCAGTGCAGGAAGAGATCGGGATGCCACTATAAATGGGGGAACCCCCTGGCGCAACATCCAACCCCCCCCTCCTCCAAAGCCCTAACTCACCTAAAATGGGGGGGTCCTCAACCCCCCCAAACACGGGCAGGGCACCCACAGGCCGGATTCCCGCCATGGAAGAAATGCCAGCCTAGCACCCTGGCAGTGCCCCTGCCAGTGTAACCTGTACAGTGTCAGACTAGCACCCAGGTGCCACTGTCAGGGCAGCAGTACCATGGTGTCATCCTGCTCAGATGGCAAACACCTGGGTGTCTCCGATTCCCCTGGGAGACCACCCCCAAGGGTTCCATTTGGTCTCTGTGGGGACTAACACTGAACGGCACTCGCCTGAGGTCTCCCAGGTGAAGATCCCCCTGCCTTGGTAGATCAGGCGAGCACATATTGGAGTGAGATGAGCTGTCTCGCTCTAATATGCAGATGGGCCAGGTAGTGATTAGCTTATTAGATCATTAGATTTCACGAAGCTTGGCGAGCCGGATAGAGGATCTTCCGGCATCTACCGGCCATACCACCGTTCGGGGGCAACGCGGCCAGTAGATTGCACCCCAAGAATCTATCCACCGCTGCCTTAAAAATATTCAGACTCTGTTCCCACTGCCTTTTGAGGAAGAGAGACTCAGACCCTCTGAGAGAAGAAATTTCTCCTCAACTCTGTCTCAAATGAGTGACCCCCTTATTTTTAAACAGTGACCCCTATACTAGATTCTCCCACAAGAGGAAACATCCTCTCCACATCCACTCTGTCAACACTCCTCAGGACCTTTTATGTTTCAATTAAGTCGCCTCTTCTAAACTCCAGTGGACACACACCTGGCCTGTCCAACCTTTCCTCATAAGACAACCCATCCATTCCAGGTATTAGTCTGGCAAACCTTCTTTGAACTTCTTCAACACGGTAGCACAATGGTTAGCACTGTGGCTTCACAGCTCCAGGGTCCCAGGTTCGATTCCTCGCTCGGTCACTGCCTGTGCGGATTCTGCACGTTCTCCCCGTGTCTGCGTGGGTTTCCTCCAGGTGCTCCGGTTTCCTCCCAAAGACGTGTAGGTTAGGTGGATTGGCCATGCTAAATTACCCTTAGTGTCCAAAAAAGGTCAGGAGAGGTTACTGGGTTATAGGGATAGGGTGGAAGTGAGGGCTTAAGTGGGTCGGAGCAGACTCGATGGGCTGAATGGCCTCCTTCTGCACTGTATGTTCTATGCTATGCTAATCTTCCAACACATTTCCTGCCTTCCTTACATGCAAGTTATTGTTGATAATCACTCCCAATGTGTTGGAGAGGAAGATTCCTGTTATGAACTTCACAAGATTAGAGCACTGATTAGAGAGAGAGAGAGAGAGAGATCCACAGGCACTTACACACAACATGCACACGCAAAATGAGGGAGCAGTCAAGCGCTGAAATACCCCATCCCCTGACCCATTGAGCAGTGGGAGCCTGGCCTGGAGCACTTATAAAGGGAGAGACAGAGAGGGACGCATGCACACACGCACAGACTGAGAGAGCAAGAGAGAAAACAATCACAGGAGAGTCGAAGTGCTGCCAACAATCAGGAGCAAATAACTGATGAATAATTCAGTGTTTCTCCCTCAGAGTTAACCTCCTGAGCAATGACATTTGGAAAACAGAAACCGAATGAACCCCTTGTTTCAATTCTGTATGGGCAATTATCAATCCGAACCAGGTGCTGAGTGCTTTCCAGGTGCAGAACTGACGCACTCTTCGCCTACTCAATCCCCTTCACCACTGTCCAATACAAAGTACTAAAGTGAGAACTCTCTATTTAACAGGGTGATGAAATGTTGATGCCAGCAAAGCAGACACATTTTAACACAGTAGCTGGAATGGTAACACACTGAATAAAGTTGCCCTGCTTTAACCCGGGGAGACCTCTCAACACAGCAACAACAATGTGTCCGTCCGGAGAACCTCTGATTGGGTCAAATATATCCAGAGCTGATTATTAAAGAAAGTGTGACCCACGAGCTATTAGTGGTGTGTCGTAGGAAGTGTGGCAGTCAATTTACACGCATCAGGGACAGGCCTACAAGCAGCGATGGGGGAATAACTGGATAATTCGGGTTTTTAATGAAGCATTGCTGGTCGGGCAATCAATATTGGCCAGGATACAGGGGAGAACTCCCCTGCCCTTCTTCAATTGGCGTTGTGGGGTCTTTGACATCCAACTGAGGCCGAAAGAGACCTCAGTTTCATCCAAAAAACAGCACCTCTGACAGTGCAGTCCTCCCTCCGTACTACACCGGGAGTGTCCACCTGCATTCTGGGCTCAAATCCCGGGAGTAGGACTTGAACACACAACCCTCTGACTCACGCACAAAAGTGCATGGTTTGTGGAAGCTGGAAGCACGGTAGCATTGTGGCTAGCACAATTGCTTCACAGCTCCAGGGTCCCAGGTTCGATTCCCGGCTTGGGTCACTGTCTGTGCGGAGTCTGCACATCCTCCCCGTGTGCGTGGGTTTCCTCCGGGTGCTCCAGTTTCCTCCCACCAGTCCAAAGATGTGCAGGTTAGGTGGATTGGCCATGATAAATTGCCCTTAGTGTCCAAACTTGCCCTTTGTGTTGGGTGGGGTTACTGGGTTATGGGGATAGGGTGGAGGTGTGGACCTTGGGTAGGGTGCTCTTTCCAAGAGCTGGTGCAGACTCGATGGGCCGAATGGCCTCCTTCTGCACTGTAAATTCTATGAAATAAAGGGGCCTGAATTATGTTTGCACGTTCTCATCGCCACTTCACATCAACAATACTACGTTTTCTTGATTTCCCATGTTAATGAATATGAATTTGACTGCCATCCAAAATTAAAGCAAATAACCACAGCAGGGGTGCGTCATAATTGGCAGATTGTTGAGTACTCACGTTGCCAATGGGATAGAATGGGACGAGGGTTGTATAGGGTTGCAGCTGTACGGCGTAGCCTGGGGGTGGTGGTGGGATATAGGTTCCTGGTCCCATGGAACCATGTGGCAGCAGGGCAGTGTATCCTGGTGCTCTGCCATGGAACTGCGTCTCCTGAATGTAGCCCCGCATGCCCAAGGGAAGTGTAGGTAGCTGTGGTGGCACTGTATACCCCACCGGCAAGGCATTGGAACGAGTCTCGATCACTTGGTTGTAGGGGGGAGGCGAGGTGGGCTGTGTGAGTCCACCCGATGAACCTAAGATGTAAAGAAAGGGGAAAATATTCATGACCAACCAGGCTTATTATCAAAGACAAGATACTTCATACCACGAACACAGAGGAACACACGTACTGAATGGCAATGGCACTTGAATCTTGCTGAAAGTTTTTCATCTTTCACTCATCAGGACAAGCACCAGAATGCCAAATTTCAAACAATCACAACAATTTATACTATAGGAGAAAAAAGTACTGATTTTTTGACAAGTGACTCTGATTACTTTCTTCAATGGCAACACCTCAATTAACTGGGAAATATAGGGTCCTTAAACATCTGGAAATTTCAAAAAAGGCTAAAGGCTTGATTGTATTCCTTTTGTTTGCAGAGAATGGGTTCTTGCATATGAATGTATTTCCCGTTAGCAAGTGTAAAAGAGCCACATTACAAGCGCAACTGATTTTGGTTCTGACGGAGAGTCAAACGGACTCGAAATGTTTTCTCTCCCTACAGATGCTACCAGACCTGCTGCATTCTCGGTTTTTGGTAT
Organism: Scyliorhinus torazame; assembly: GCF_047496885.1. NCBI lineage: Eukaryota > Metazoa > Chordata > Chondrichthyes > Carcharhiniformes > Scyliorhinidae > Scyliorhinus > Scyliorhinus torazame. The sequence goes on along the minus strand of NC_092720.1, from coordinate 214,836,856 downwards.
CATAACTTGATTGTTCGGGTAGCTATTAGCACATTCAGGATTGCTCAGCAAGTGTTGCCCAATCACAGAATCACACCTAACAGTAGATGTTTTGTTGTGGGTTTTACAAGTGTGGACTGATTGAGCACATACTGTTTTGATGCAATCAACCAATCACGGAGATGGGCCTGGCACAGCACCAGCACTGAAGTTCACACATGACGTTGTTCAATTATGTGGTAGGCAGAACATGTTTCTGGACTGCCAGTAGTATCCTCCCAGTGGAAAATACCCAGCCAAATTTCCGATGCTGAACTGGAATCGCACATATTCAGCTGGCCGTATGTGTGTGTGTACCTGACTACTCAAACTTGGCAGGCAGACAGACGAAAATCACCAGTAACATCAGGATGGATAGATAGATAGTCACTGGAAGACAAGTACACACTGTGCCAATCGTGGCTCTGTCAGTAGCACTCTTGCCTCCAAGGTAGAAGATGATGGGTCAAAGTCGCAGGCCAGGATCTGTGTTCCTCCCAGCCGAGTACTGGGATAAGCTTGCACATCCCTCGGTGCTCTCTGTTAAACTGAAAATCCGTATTTCCCTGCAACTGGATATCGAAAATCCGCGATACTTCCTGATAAGGTGATCACAAAGGTTTGCAGGACGCCATTTTTAGCGCAGGCAAAGGACGGAATTTTCTGCCCCCGCCCATCGTCAGGATCTTCCAGTCCTGCCGATGTCAACGGGGAACTCAACACAGGGGGTGAGGGGGGGTGCCTTTGGTGTGACTGGAAAATCATGGAAGATTCATGGGAAGGGCTGGAAAATCCTGACTGTAGGGTTTAAATGCAGGGAGGCGATGCTAACACACTGGGTAGACCAGAACCGCCGGACTGTATGCAGCTCTGGCCACTGCACTGGTGGAAAGGTGCGATTGCGCTCGAGAGGGACCAGGGAGATTTAGGAGCATGTTGCCTAACGAGGAGAATTTTAGGAGAGGAGAGATTTAATATGAGGAATCTCGATGGAAGACCCTAGTTCCCATGGTAGAGGGGTCCATGACCAGCAGGCATAGATTTAAGACAGGAAATAGGAAGTTAAGAGGAAGGGAAATTTTCACCCGGTGGGTGGAGGTCTGGAACTCACTACCTGAAATGATACAAAGTACGCAGATATAGACTTGAAGTTCCGGCACCTTAAAGTCAAAGTGGGATGAGGTTACTTGTCGGTGGCTTGGGCATAATAGAACAAATGGCCTTCAGCCACTTGTAGAAATTGCCTTTTACAAACTATTTCGAAGGAGAGCAGTTATACTCCGAGAAGAAAGGCCATACAGACTCGAAACATCAAACTTAATAATAATAATCTTTAATAATAATCAATATTCTTGTCACAAGTAGACTTACATTATCAATGAAAATACTGTGAAAAGTCCCTAGTCGCCACATTCCGGCGCCTGTTTGGGTACACTGAAGAAAAAGTCACAACGTACAATTTATCTAACATCACTTCCTTGTGGGAGAAAACCGGAGCACCCGGAGGAAACCCACACTGACACGGGGAGAACGTGCAGACTCCGCACAGACAGTAACCCAAGCCGGGAATCGAACCTGGGACCCTGGCGCTGTGAAGCAACAGTGCCACCGTGCTGTGTTTTTCTCGCCACACACACTGCCAGATCTGCTGAGTTTTCCCAGCATTTTCTGTCATTCATTTCCCTTGGTGTCCTGGTTAATAATATTTAAAATTCACTCATTGATATGGGTTAGCATTTGTTGTCCAATCCTTGAACTGAGAGGCTTTCATTTAAGTCTGAAATGCATTGCCGTGGGTCTGGTGTCACACGTAGGCCAGGCCAGGATGGCAGATTTCCTTCAGGATATTAGTGCACCAGATGTTTTTCTTTCAACAATGACCATCATTTTTATCCCAGATTTTTATTGAATTCACATTGGCTGTGGTGGGATTTGAACCCAGAACATTACCCTGGGTCTCTGGATCGTAAGTCCAGTGACAACACCAGTAGGCCACCGGCTCCCGAAACCAACATCACTAAAACAGATCACCTGGTTGTTATCACACTGTTGTTTGGACAGGCTTGCTGGGAGCAAAATGAGGCTGTGGGTTCCCTACAACAAATTCTGCACTTGAAGAGAGCTTCGTTGACTGAACACTGAAAAACACTTTGGGATGTGCTATGATCTTAAAAGCTGCTATAGAAATGCGAGCAATCTTTCTATATTGACAGACGCATTCATGTCAGATGGACCAGGACAAAAGATGGTTGGTGGATGGAAATACAGTTTTGTTTTGGAATGGTCAATATAATTCAATATAAATAAATCTAATTTAAAAAAGGGATCTTTCAGTGCTTTGGAGTTCAGCAGTGCTCTGTATATTGTGTGTGATTAGGAACCCAGCAGGGAAGTAATTAGATTATGGTTCAGCCAGCCATCTCCCACTGTTCCTCTCTGGATACAACATCCTCCAATCAATTATCACCTCTCCGCATTGCTGGTAGATTTCCACTAGCAGCAGGCACCAGCATCACCTTCCGAGGAAGATAGGGAGGCCTCACTCTGCAGCCACATGACAGCTGGGGCAAGCTCAGTCCTCTTTCCATACAAAGGGGGAACTCTGTCACAGCTCACACTTGCCCTATTATTCTCCTTCACTGGGCAGAAGGTATTTTATGTCAAAATGTGCATTTATTAATGCTGCATTATCAGCATTCCATCGTAACAACGTGTACGTTCATTCCATTAATTCCAAATGTCTAATCGGCGTTTTATTCATTTGTGGGATGTGCCGGTTGCAGTATTTGTTACCTATCCCTAGTTCCCTTTGAGAAGGTGGTGGTGAGCCACCTTCTCAAATGCCTGCCGTTTACCTGGAGTAGGTGCCGTTACAAAGGGAGTTTCAGGAGTTTGTCTCCGTAGCAATGAAGGAGCAGTGATGGAGTTCCAAGTCAGCTTGTGGGTGTATCTTGTAGAGGAATTTACAGGTGGTGATATTCCCATGCGTCTACATCCCTTGGCTTTCCAGATGCTAGAGCTCGCAGGTTTGAAGGAGGCTGCCAAAGGAGCCTTGGTGATTTGCCGCAAAGTGGGTCACACGCACTGTGCATCGGTAGTGGAGGGAGTAGACATTGGAGATGGCGGATGGGGTGCCAGTCAAGCAGAATAATTTGTCCTGGATGGTGTCAAACCTGCATTTTGTTGGACCTGCGCTCACCCAGGCGAGCGGAGAGTATTCCATAACACTTGTGCCTTGTAGATGGCGCATAGGCTTTGGGAAGTGAGAAAGTGAGATACTTGCCGCAGGATTCCCAGCCTTTAACCTGCTCTTGTAGTCACACTATTTATGTGGCTCATCTGGTTCAGTTTCTGGTTCACGGCAAGAGGATGGTGCAGTGGTAATATCAGGGGAATAATGTTCTGGCGATTCAGGTTAGTTTTCTGGGGACATGGGTTCAAATCCCACCAGAGCAGCTGGTGGAATTTCAATTTAATTAAGATAGAAAAATATAGCGAGCATTGAAAGCTCATCTCAGTAATGGTGTCCATAGGGTGGCATAGTGGCCCACTGCTGCCTCAGAGCGCTGAGGGTCCGGGTTCGATCCCACTGCTGCCTCAGAGCGCTGAGGGCCCGGGTTCGATCCCGGCTCTGGGTCATTGTCCATGTGAAGTTTGCACATTTTGGTCATGTCTGCGAAGACGTGCAGGTTAGGTGGATTGGCCATGCTAAATTGGCCCTGAATAAAAAAATGTAATGGTGTCCATGACATTTTCATTAAACACATCTCGTTCACTAATGTCTCTGAGGAATGGGAATCTGTTGTGTGAGAATATTTCAAGTTGAGTGTGACTGTTTTTCAGAACTTGTCTTCACAGGTTGCTGCCAGACCTGCTGAATAATTCCAGCACTTCCTGTTTTGATGGTGGAGGTTAAAGCTCATACAGTTCTTTAACAACCTGTTGGATAACATGAAGGTGGCTCAAAGAGGGAAAGAGACCTCTGGATCTGGATTCTCCACTTCCCCCAGCTGTGTGTTTCTCTGCGATACTCCACTCGCTGTCTACGGGACTCGTTACTCCTGCCGCTTGTCAATGGGATTTCCCATTGAAGCCGCCCCATGCTGCCAGGAAACCCGTGGGCAGGGTTCCGGTGGGAACAGAAAATCCCAATGGCCGGAGAATTCCGGCCCTGTTTGTTTTACATCCAGTCGTCACTCCCAGTGCACACTGAGAGTATGTGGCTGACTGCCGAGGAGATTTAAAACGGGGTCCTGTCTTCCCTCCACGGTGCTGTATCAAAGAAGAGCAGGCGAGTTCTCCCTGGTGTCCTGGCCAATATTTATCAGTCAATCAACATCGTTTAGAAAAAGGATTATCCAGTCATTCTTGTGTCATTGGTTTTGGGAGCTTACTATGCGCAAATTGATTGCCTTGCTTCCTATTTTCCAACTAGGAAAGTGGCTGCACTTTTAGCGATCCTGAGGCTATTGAAAGGTTCGGTATTAGGTCTTGGATGGATGAACTAAGAATGACCTCATTCGCCGTGACACTGTGACAATCATTGCGAGGGACCAAACACAAAGAGCTCACCATTTGAGGATGGCCGTGGCATGTTTTCAGCATTAAGCAGTGCCACCAAGTCACGAGGCGAGAAAAGTGGGAAAGCCAGAGCTGCCAATTTTAATACATATTATAGAATGCGACATGAACCCCGTTTCCAGCCCTGAGTTCAGTGTTAAATGAAGCCTATCAGCAACAAAAATAAAAGAGTAAAAATCTGTCATTGACTTTTCCCTCCTCCTTATGGGATCATTCGTGAGGCTCCAGATCAAGTTCCTTACAAGAAGTCACAAACCATTTGTTTGCTAGTAAACTGTCAATATTACACTCTTATGCTATGTGAGCAGATTTGATGTGTGTTCATTTGTGTATTCATTTGTATTTAAGAGTACTTATTTTGATGTCAGTTTGAAACTGGAAGCAACCGATGATAACCTTTAACCTTTCAACGTGCATTTACAAAACACCCTGCACAATCACAGGACATCCACAGCACTTCAGAGTCAATTAAATACTTTTGAAATGTAGTCATTATTCCAACCAGAACAATTAGGTGCCTTGCGATGTTAGAATGTTAGTGTTATATAAGTACAAATTATTGCAGTCAATTTGAACACAGCAACGCACAAACAGCAATGAGGTAATGATCAAATGACCTGTTTTTTGTGTTGTTGGTTGAGGGATGAACATACGAATAGGGAGCAGGAGAAGTCCATTCAGCCCCTTGAACTCCTGCTCTGCTTTTTAATTAGATCATTGTTGACCTGATAATAACCTCACATCTGCATCCCGCCTGCCCCCGATAATCTATCACCCACTTGCTCACCAAGAATCTATTCACCCGTCTGAAAAATATTCGATGACTCTGCTTCCGTCGCCTTTCAGGAAGTGTTCCAAAGACTCACGACACTCCGAGAGAAACAAATTCTCCTCATCTCCCTTTTAAACAAGCAACCCTTTATTTTTAAACCGTGACCCCCCCTTGGTTCTAGATTCTCCCTCGAGAGGTAACATCCTCTCCACATCCACCCTGTCGGTACCCCTCAGGAACTTGTATGCTTCAATCTAGTCGCTTCTCGCTCTTCCAAACGTCACTGGATACAAACCTAACCTGTCCAACCTTTCCTCATAAGACAACCCACCCATCCCAGGTATTTGTCTGGTAAACCTGCTCTGAACTGTTTCCAATTAATTGACTTCTTTCCTTAAATAAGGTGACCAATACTGTACACAGCACGGGGGCAATTCTCTGGCCTTGTCGCGCTCGAGCGAGGGTGCTTTTTTGTGTCCCACTGTAATCACTTTTACCATCTCGCTATTTGTCACAACTTTAAATTTAGTACAATGGAATTGAGATTTTGAAACAAGGCCTCATCTGTCTTCTCCGGCACATGTGAACCATCCCATGGCCATTGTTCAAGGGAGAGCAAAGACCATCTCCCAGCTGTCCTGGCCTTTCCTGATCCCTTAACCAGCATCACTAAATAAACCAGGCTGCCTCACTGCTGTTTGGGGAGCATGCTGCGCACATATTGGCTGCTGCATTTTCCACATGGCAACAGTAACTTCACTCCAAACAATGGCTGCAATGCCCATTGGGACGGCCTGAGGGCAGGGACGACTCGTCCTAGATCGACCAGTGGTACATTTTCATTTATTCTTAGCTGCGCAAAAATAAACCCAATATTTTTCCAATAAGGTTTTGGACTGGTATCATGGCCAGCACAATTCCGTCCACTCCACAATGTTTCAATCACCACGTGTCGAAAATCATTCTGAAGCAACACGTTGAGGAAGCCATTGAGGTGAAGGTGTGATATTTCTCAATTAGGGGTAGACGTGCATCTTGTGACAAGTGCATTAGCCATTCAAGTCCCCGAGGGACCATTCACAGTAACTTCATACTTGTGACAATAAAACATTATTATTTCAGATTGCAATTATGTAATAGCTTCCCAGTGCTGCAGTAAGGTAGTGCTGCATTGCCTGAGGTACCTTACTTTATGGAAGGCATTAAAGCACAGCCTCATCTGCCCTCTAAGGTAGCTCACTTCTAAATGTACACCTCCTTGGATGTTAAGTACTTGGGGCGGTGGGGTGAAGGAAGGTTCAACAGTCGTGAAAGATGCTACATAAGTGCAAGTGCTTTCTATCTCAGATATAAATAAACAGCTCCATTGAGTTACTATGGTACACAGCCAGGGATACCCAGCATTGAAGTTAACACATCTCCAGTGGATTACTCAGGCTGATATACTGGAAACTGCAGCAACATTGTGTAAACCAGGTTAAAATGCTGTTGCTATGTTGACATCACCATAACAACAGCAATTCATCCAGCGCAGTGAAATGTTTCAGGAGAAGCAGCTTCCTCGTTCTTTCTATCTCTCTTGTAGGATGATAACGGCATAAAAGGAGGTCATTTGGTCCATTGCATGTCTGCTGTTTTTTTCAGCACGCTAACCCAATTAGTTTACGTAGCATTTCAAGGGCGCAATACTCCAATTTCTAGACTAAATGCAGTGTTTCAGTAATTATGCCGCTGGGTGTTCCCTGCTGTACGCAGTGTGGTGGGGCAGGCCTGGATGGTACAGAGTCCACCGTCATGCCTGGGGGCCATATTGAAAAGACATTCAACATCACTGGCCCGCTATTAAACGTGGACCACCTGAAAATGAAGATAGATCTCTGGGAGCATTCAGAGGCTGGAAGATGGATTGCCTCCAGAACACCTAATCTGGAAGATTCACCTGCGGATGCTGTCCTGGCCCATTGCTGTGGTGTCCCAGGATCCAGGGTTGTGAGCAGTCTGTGTGATATGCATCACTGTAAATACACAAGGGGTTAATGTACATACACTACACCTAGCTAGACACCAGAGGGAGCACCAGGGACATCATGACACACAGACATTCAACCAATAGGCCCGTAAGATAGGACACGACCAATGGGCAGTCCCGACACACCCAGACGTGACACTACCACAGGGGGGGCATTACACACACCCATATACAAGGACACATCACACATGCTCAGTCTCTTTCCAGTGGAGACACTCAGTGAGGACAGACACAGGGTTGATTGAACATCACACCCACCACGTGGATTGTAGCAGACTGGTTCGTCAGTCTGAGTAGCTATAGCAGGATTAACAGGAGAGTCGAATCTAAGTAGGAGAATTGTTAACAGTAATAAACGTGTTAAAGCTATCTCCAAGTCTGAACCTTCCTTTGTCAGAGTGCACATCAAGGAAGCAGCTTACGCTACGTCAAGAGCATAACAAAACACAGTCCCCATCCTGAACTCCGGAAGCAGCCCCAGGCCTTGTTCAGATGAGTCCAGGCACCTGCATGCCTCATTGTTCCAAACGTGTTGCCTGCTGCCGTGCTTCCCACCGGCGCTGCAGAGAATCCAGCACGGGATGATCAGGCCTTCATCTACATTGCATTAACCGGATGCAAATGAGGTTTGTGCCTGCCTCTGGCGGATTTTCTGACCCTCCATGGTGGGTACCAGCGGAGGATCCCACTGTAACTTCACGCTGGCGTTAAACTGAATCCTGGGCCCACCTGCCATATTTTCCACCATGTCTGCCATCGAACACGCCTACGGGGGCTTGGGAGAATCCCGCCTTCAGTGTTTATTCAATTCCCTTTTGAAAAATAAGGAATGTTTTGCAATGTTAAAGGCATGATTTAAATTCAAGCCTTTGTTACAGAATGCATGAAGATACTAACTCAATATTGAAGCGCATTAATGCTTTGATCAAGGTTTATGTGAGTGGTTATGCTGTGAGTGGCTGACACTTTTACAGCCACACAGAGACCTGTCTGGAGCAATTTGTACAAATGTAGAAGAGTGGACACAGAATCGATGGAAAGATAGGAAGAACAAGCAAAAGAGAAATACATAAATAGATGTGGTTGGGTGATAAGGCTGCGATAATAAATCAGTTAGATCGCAGTTCAGTGTACAGTTTTAGTTTCTAGATTATGAAAAGGATATTGAGATACTAAGGATGCGGAGGATTCACAAGGATGATAAACAGAACTTGGAAAACATATTTTTCAGAAATGTAATGTGGAGAAGACGTGGAGAAAATCTTTCCACTTGTGTGAAAATTAATAATTACAGGCCGTCAACCACTTAAAACAACACGCGGGGCGTGATTCCCTTGTCCCCCCGCCGCGTGTTTCTGGGCATTGCACCGTTCGCTGGCGATGGGGTTCTACACTCAATGGAATTTCCCATTTAAGCCACTGCACGGCGCCAGGAAACACACGCAAAATATTCCGGTGATCCACCTTGTTACTTCAATAGTGCACCCCCGCCGGGAAACCCATGGGCTGCCGGCAGGAAAAGTGAATCCCAACGACCGGAGAATTCCAGCCCCAATAATCCAATAAACAATTCAGGAGAAATCTTTGAATCTTGAAAGTGGTTGGAATGTTAAACTCGCCACACCATGGAGCAGTTGAGGTGAATAATGAGGATAGATTCAAGGAGAGGATCGCTAACCACTTGAGGCATAGAAAATAGGAACAGGGGTAGGCCCATTCAGCCCATTGAACCTGTTCCGCCATCCAATTCAATCAGGACCGATTGTCCACCACTTTCCCGCGTTAGCTCTATACCCTTGATATCATTCGTCTCCAGAAATCTATCCATTTCCTTTCTGATCGTGTTCAATAGCTGAGCTTCCACAGCCTTCTGGGGTAGAGAATTCCAAAGACTCACAACCCTTTAGGTGAAGAAATTCCTCCACATCCCTGTCTTAAATGGCCAATCTTTTATAACCGAGGTTACGTCGCCTGCTTTTAGACTCACCAGCCAAGGAACACATCCACTTTGTAAAAGAATTTTAAGTTTCAAAGAGGCCACCCTCAATGAGACCTAGTCTCCAAAATCTCTCCTCGTAAAACAATCCCGCCACCCCAGGATTTAACCTCCACTGCACTCACGCTCCGGCACGTTAATCCCTCCTTAGGATACGTTGACAGGGTTAAATGAAGTAAGGTGGGAGGAGGCTCTAGTGAAACACAAGCAGGAGCATGGACCAGTTGGGCCTGTCCATGTGCTGCAGGGTCTTTTGTAATGGATTGCTGAGGAAGAGATCATTGGAATAAAACGTTTCTCCTAGTGTGCATCTTGATTTGTGCACAAAAGCCGGGGAATTACATCAGCAGTTCAGCAATCCTCGTAAGGAGCCCATTGTTCAGATCTAATTTCAGCTCTGTGTTAATTCTCTCTCTGGTGTATCAGGAAGCTGGCCAGATTCCTTTCAGTCTGACCCATCTCCAACCAATATCCCTTCCGTTAGGAATATCCATACACTTGCACCATAACTAAGACCAGACGGACATGGAAATTTCAATGTCATGTTCAATGCTGTAACGGCATAGATCATAGAATATCATAGAATCCCTACAGACCAGGAGGCCATTCAGCCCATCAAGTCTACACAAACCCTCTGAAAGAACACCCCACCCAGGCCCACTCCCCACCTAAACTTTGGACACTAAGGGCAATTTAGCATGGCCAGTCCAACTAACCTGCACATCTTTGGACTGTGGGAGGAAACTGGAGCACCCGGAGGAAACCCACGCAGACACGGGGAGAACGTACAAACTCCACGCAGTCACCCAAGGCCGGAATTGAACCCGGGTCCTTGGTGCTGTGAGGCAGTAGTGCTAACCACTGTGCCACTTTTACAGCTGGGATTTTGGAGAAATGTGGGGGAGATGGGGAGGGGAGGGGCTTAACTTAGCAGTTAATGGGGGCTGGTTTAGCTCAGTTGGCTGGACAACAGGTTCATGGTGCAGAGCGAGGCCGACAGTGCAGGTTCAATTCCCGTACCAGCTGAGGTTATACATGAAGGCCCCACCTTCTCAACCTTGCCCCTTGCCTGAGGTGTGTTGACTCTCAGGTTAAATCTGCCAGCTCTCTCCCTCCCAGGGAAAAGCAGCCCAGGAATATGGCGAGCTGACTTCACTTTAATCCCAAACTGACCTGGTTCCTGAAAGTGGGGCAATGTCCCTTTCTCCATCCCTCAGCTCTCACTGCTTAATCAGCACCAAGGTCGAGCTACACAAAAAAAAAATCAAAGCACAGGAAATGTATTCATGAAGACATGTTTGAAATCATAGCTAAAGGCACCCAATGTCCCAAAGAAACAATTTCAAAGTTTCTCTGAAGATGGGCCGTACGGACTCGAAACACCTGCTGTGTTTTTCCAGGATTTTCTGTTTCTGTTTCAGATTTCCAGTATCCACAGTAGTTTGCTGTTATAAACAATTTCAAAAGTTTACTTTGTAATGAATGGAAGATATAAATTTAAGGTGAAATATTTCAATGGCACTCTTTGTTGATCTGTTCCCTGTATTGCTGAACAACTTGAGTTTCCTGTTGATAGAGTGGATCTTTTATGCTGTGTGTGGATGACAGAAACATGGAAAATAGGAGGAGGCCATTCGGCCCTTCGAGACTGCTCCGCCATTCATTATGATCATGGCTGATCATCCAACTCAATAACCGATTCTCGCCTTCTCCTCCATATCTTTTGAGACCTTTAGCTCGGAAAACTTAATTCTTCCTTGAAAACATACAGTGCCTTGGTCTCAACTGCTTTCTGCGGTAGAGAATTCCACAAGCCGACCACTCTCTGGGTGATGAACTTTCTCCTCATCCCAGTCCTAAATGGTCTACCCCATAAGCTCAGACTGTGATCCCTGGTTCTGGACACCCCCACCATCGGGAACATCCTTCCTGCATCTACCGAATCTCCTAACAACTGAAGTCATACATGCAAATTAGTCAAATTAGCATCATAAACTAATATATCATATTTTACTCTCCCATTTAGTAAAATAACAATGAAAATATAGGAAAAGATAAATTCAGTGCCGCTGAAACACTCAACATTATCAAGTACTGACAGGTGTGTTCCCCGACATCTTCAACCTCTCCCTACACCGTTCCGAGGTTCCCACCTGCTTCAAGAAGACCACTATCATATCGGTGCCAAAGAAGACCAGGGCAACTTGCCTCAACGACTACCGTCACAGTGGACTTGACATCGATCGCAATGAAGTGCTTCGAGAGGTTGTTCATGAGGCACATCAACTCCATACTCCCAGAATGCCTTGATCCTAGGGCAGCACGGTCGCATAGTGCTTATCACAGTGGCTTCACAGCGCCAGGGTCCCAGGTTCAATTCCTGGCTGGGTCGCTGTCTGTGCAGAGTCTGCACGTTCTCCCCGTGTCTGCGTGGGTTTCCTCCGGGTGCTCCGGTTTCCTCCCACAAGCCCCGAAAGACGTGCTGTTAGGTAATTTGGACATTCTGAATTCTCCCTCTGTGTACCCGAACAGGCGGCGGAATGTGGTGACCAGGGGCTTTTCACAGTAACTTCATTGCAATGTGAGCCTACTTGTGACAATAAAGATTATTATTATCCACTGCAATTCGCATACCTCCACACCCAGTCCACAGCAGACAATATTTCCCTGGCCTTACACTCATCCGTGGAGCATCTCGACAACAAGGACTCCTACGTCAGACTCCTATTGATTGACTACAGCTCTGCCGACAACACCATAATCCCAGCCAACATCATATCGAAACTCCAAAACCTAGGATTTAGCTCCTCCCTCTGCAACTGGAGCCTCAACTTCCTGACTCACAAGTAAGGATAAACAACGACACCTCCTCCAGACTTAATCCCAGAATGGGAGAACTCCGCCCATAGTTTTTATCATTCTCCAGATGAATAAACCGGATTGGTTTAAATGCTTCTGTCCCTTCAATACAAAAGTATGGGAAATAAGAGGGGGTTAAAATTCGTCTTCAACAGCTAAAATGACAATTTGAAAGCCCCGCAGCATTGTGCACCCATGTGTTGGACTACAGTGATACAATTGTACATGTGCCTATTCTATCAACTAATACAAATGTATGCACCAGCCTGGAGCTTATCTCTATCTCCCTGTCTGTCTGTCTGTATTTATATGAAGCCTGTAACTAAATGTGCGTGTCTCTCGCTCCCTCTATGTCTTGGGTAGCATTTCAATTTTCAGCCCAATTATAAACTCGGAGCCACTGATCACCCCACCCAGTCCTGAAACCACCCAGAGTTCATTTTGGCTGAAAAATGAACTGAAAATCAATTCTCGAGAAAATTTGTACAAATCTGCAATCTTCAGCACCAACATTATGCCTGGGAAGCGAGCTGAAAACCAATGCTTCTCTCTCCCTCTCTCTCCCTCTTCAGTTCATACCCATCTGAAATCTTTCTCTCCCAAAAGAGCCTGAGGAGGACATGGGTGGCACGGGCATACAGTGGATAGCTCTGTTGCTTCATAGTCCCAGGGTCCCAGGTTCGAATCCGGGCTTGGGCCACTGTGTGGAGTCTGCACGTTCTCCCCATGTCTGCGTGGGTTTCCTCCGGGTGCTCCGGTTTCCACCCACAGGTCCCGAAAGACATGCTGTAAGGTGAATTGGACATTCTGAATTCTCCCTCTGTGTACCCGAACAGGCGCCGGAATGTGGCGACTAGGGGATTTTCCCAGTAACATCATAATATAAGCCTACTTGCGACAATAATAAAGATTCTAAAAAAGATTATAAGAATACAGTGTGATCTGGAATGCCTGACAGGCCAGTAAAAACAGTAACTCTCAAAAAGGAATTGGGGAAATATTTGAAAAGGAAGCTTTCTCAGGACTATGGGAATAAGTGGGAGAGTTGGACGAATTGGACGGATCCCACAGGCATAAAGGGACAAATGGCCTTCTGTATAATGTGCTGTCTGAAACTATCTATATTTGCTTTGCTACAGGATGGAGAGATCTGTATCTCTCTGCAGTCTGCAGATTTCATTGTTGCTGGATGCGTGCTGAACCTATACAATAGTTAGAACTCAGCTGGAGTGCTGTGTACAGTTCTGAATATTTTGGAGACCGTGCAGAAGAGGTTTACAAGAATAGCTCCAGGGAGGAGATTTGTCACAAGTAGACTTACATTAACACTGGAATAAAGTTACTGGGAAAATCCCCTAGTCGCCACATTCCGGCGCCTGTTCGGGTACACTGAGGGAGAATTCAGAATGTCCAATTCACCTAATAGCACATCTTTTGGGACTTGTGGGAGGAAACAGGAGCACCCGGAGGAAACTCACGCAGACACGGAGAACGTGCAGACTCCGCACAGACAGCGACCCAAGTCGGGAATCGAACCTGGGACCCTGGAGCTGTGAAACAACGGTGCTAACCACTGTGCTACCGTGCTGTCCATAACTTCAGTTATGAGGATAGATTAGAGATGTTGGGACTGTTCTCCTTGGAGAGAAGTAGCTTACTAGGAGGTCTGATACAGGTTGAGAGGGAGAACTTTTTCCTGCTGGTAAAAGAACAAGAGGGCACAGATTTAGTGATTTGCATCTGGAATGCACTGCCTGGAAGTGTTTTTTAAAATCACTGGATGTGGATGTCACTGCTTGGGCCAGTATTGACACTTAATTACTCTCGCTAAGCCATTACAGAGTCAACCACTTTGGAGTCACATGAAGGCAAGAGCAGGTGAGATTTCCTTCTGATGGGTTTACATGACAATCGACAATGGTTTCAAGGTCACTGATACGACTTTTAATTCCAGATTTTTATTGAATTGAAACTTCACGATGTGGATATGCCGGCGTTGGACTGGGGTGGGACTTCAGAACAGTGACCACGACACCACACAACCCTGCCATGGCAATCTCTGCAAGACGTGCCAGATCATCGACATGGATACCACCATTACACATGAGAACACCACCCACCAGGTACTCGGTACATACTCGTGCGACTCGGCCAACGTTGTCTACCTCATACGCTGCAGGAAAGGATGTCCCGAAGCGTGGTACATTGGCGAGACCATGCAGATGCTGCGACAACGAATGAACGGACATCGCGCGACAATCACCAGGCAGGAATGTTCCCTTCCAGTCGGGGAACACTTCAGCAGTCAAGGGCATTCAGCCTCTGATCTCCGGGTAAGCGTTCTCCAAGGCGGCCTTCAGGACGCGCGACAACACAGAATCGCCGAGCAGAAACTGATAGCCACGTTCCGCACACATGAGTGCGGCCTCAACCAGGACCTGGGATTCATGTTGCATTACATTCATCCCCCACCATCTAGCCTGCAAAATCCTACCAACTGCCCTGGCTTGACACAATTCACACCTCTTTAACCTGGGGTTACCCCATCTCTGGATCTGTAAAGATTTAATCACCTGCTAATGCTCGCATTCCAAGCATTGTCTGGCATCTTTGAATCTGTCTATATATATGTTTCTGGAACATACCTCTTCATTCACCTGAGGAAGGAGCAGCGCTCCAAAAGCTAGTGACATCGAAACAAACCTGTTGGACTTAAACTTCACCATCTGCCATGGTGGGATTCGAACCCAGGTTCCCAGAGCATCACGCTGGGTCTCTTGGTTACTAGTCTTGCAACAATACCACTACGCCATCACCTCCACAGGTGGAACCAAGGTATTCAAGAGGACATTGGATGATTACCAGGAGCTGGACTGCTGGTTTAGGATGCTGAGCAAGGCCAGTAGCGAGGGTTCAATTCCCGTACCAGCTGAGGTCATTCATGAAGGCCCTCCCCCCCTTCTCAACCTCACCCCTCGCCTGAGGTGTGGTGACCCTCAGGTTAAATCACCACCAGTCAGCTCTCCCCCCTTAAAGGGAAAAGCAGCCTAAGGTCATCTGGGTCTGTGGCGACTTTACCTTTTACTTTAGATGATTACTTGACGAGAAACAATGTGCGAGGGTATGGGGAGAAAAGGCAGGGGAATGACACTAAGCCATGATGTTCGTTTGGAGAGTGGGTGTAGATACGATGGGCCAAATGGTATCCTTTTGCATCAATTCTGTGATCTCTCCCGGAAATATCAATCTTAATCAAGAGTTTTGCTCTTTCCCACTTTACCTATTTCTCCGCCTATCACTAGATTGTCTCCATCTTTGGCTTTGTACCATCATTAATGTCAATCGAAAATTTCTCTTTCCTCTTTTGCCTGTAATATAGTTTTCATCCCTCTATCTTTGCACAACACATCCTTTTCCACATTGGTTCAATGGTAAATGAAGAACAGGCCAGTGTAAAACCTGTTACTAACTGGCACTCATGCTGCGTCAGACCCCGCACTATCTCTCTGCAATACAGCCATATCTATCTGTCTTTCTAGCTCTGCCTTTCTGCAAAATATCCCCATCTGCATCGGTCTGAAATGTCTCTGTCCTGCAGCAGTAAATCCCTATTTGCATCTATCTAAAAAGTCAGTCTCTAGTCTTCAGTATATCTCCATCTGTATCGATGAAAAGATCTTTCTCTCTTCATGCTTGTCTGTTTCTTTCCCTCTCTCCGTAATGTATATCACTGTCTTTTATTAGTGTCACAAGGAGGTTAACATTAACAGTGCAATGAAGTTACTGTGAAAATCCCCTAGTCGCCACAATCAGGTACACTGAGGAATAATTCAGAATGTCCAATTCACCTAACAGCACGTCTTCCGGGATTTGTGGGAAGAAACCGGAGAACCCGGAGGAAACCCACGCAGACATAGGGAGGACATGCAGACTCCGCGCAGACAGTGACCCAAGCAGGGAATCGAACCCAGGACCCTGGCGCTGTAAAGCAACAGTGCTAACTACTCGGTATCTATCTAAAATCTCTCTCTCTGCAGTATGTCTCTTTCTGAATCAATCCAGTCATTCTCTGCCCCTGAACTGTATCGATACCTGGCTAAAGTTTGCCTCTAGCTCGGAGTATCTTGGTTCTTTGCACAGCCCTTCCCTTTACTCAGCCCATCCATTTGTGGGAGAGCTGTTACTCACATGGGCTCTGTGTATCCACATGTCAGACTGATTGTAGCTGCTGGCGTATTTCTACTTGACTGCATCCCTGCATCAAAATGCAGATATCTGGCATGTACTGGTACATTTCCATTATTTAAAAAATAAACCCATTGAGTGCCGGATTTAACAGCAGCGCAAACACAGTTACAATCACAAAAACAGAAACATATACACACAGTGTACCAATAAATGGGTTTAAATCTCTCATTACCTCAGCCCTACAATTAAACTAGATATTTGTTTCAGTGGTAATCCTCTGTCTGTTTTATGAGGGAGAGGCTCATGTATTTCTGGTTAATATTCAGTGTGTCTGATTTCAATGAATTTGAGAATAAAGCTCCACCTCGAACAACTAGGCCGCAGAAATGGTCCCGGTCCCGATTCATTAACTCAAAGAGGGAGGGAAGGCTAGTCCTGCTCTTTAACCAGAGCCGTCCTACATATCCCATTACTGCAGGCAGTGGAAAAGAAAGAGAGTGAGAGGATGAAAATCCTTTCGCTTTGGAATGTTTGACAGAATGTCAAAATTGGCACAGAGTTGTTGGGGCGAAGATGCCCAGTGCATTCATAGCAGTGGCGGGCAACCTAGGCTGGTGGGTGGGCCGCACGAGTGGCCCTCCTTCATCTCAGGGGGCTGCAAGATTTAAATCGGGCCTGCTCACTAACCATAACCCCATGAATAAGATTAAATACATTCAATACATGCCGAATATTTCATAACGAGTTATAGAAAATGCTTAATCGTTCATATATTAATAGCACTGTCGCCAACTTCAAGTGATAAAAACAGAAGAAATATCTGCACTTTGGATGCAAAGGGTGCGCACGGCTCTCACGGTCAGGGTTGTGAGCAATCAGCACGCACCTCACTTCACTTGCCCTCGCTTTACGTGCGAATCACTTCAGTCATACCAGCAGACAAAAAACACTACACGGATGGAAATCAGCGGAACGTGACAACCCTGCGCTTGGGCAAGGGTCAAATGAACGTCTCGTGGGCTGCACCCAGAACCCAGGTGGGCCGCGTGCCCGGACGTAGGCCCGGGCCGTAGGTTGCCCACCACTGACCCAAAGCAAAGACTTGAACGGGAGCATCGGAATGTGGGCAGGAGGAGCATTTGGTCCTCTGGCAAAGCACCAGTCGCCACTGTGACTCTGGACAACTTCCCTCTGGACATAAAGAGCCAGGTTGTGGGCCCATTTGTCAATGGGGGCAGGAAGCACACAGGGAAAATAGCACAGCGGGGAAGGCACATGTGACACTACACACCAGTCACCCCGGCCCGTGCTGCTGTCATCCCAGGACACAGCAGCATTTGTTTGAGCAAAACGTTAATGGTAATTGCGATTATAATGCGATTAACACCATGTTGCGTTGACGGATAGGTCGGAGCTGTTTTTAAACTGCCACATCATTAGGAGTCCTTCCTCGAATAATCCCACACAAATCTCTCCACTCCACTAACCCCAGCAGCGCATCACTGGTACAAGGGAAAAACATTTTACCTGATTTTTCAGTTGCCATGGTGTGTATTAAAACAAAATTTAAAAAAAACACTGGAACCTCACATTGGTCGGAACAGAGGCTGAACGGGAAAAATACTCAAATGAAATTGGTGAAATGAATGCCTGCACCCATTCCCCTATCACTTGGGTCTGTGCATTGATTTGCTCTCTCAGGCTCGCCGGGCACTGCAGCGCTTGTCTGTCCCGCCTCCTCCTTGTCCATTGGTGCAGCAAGCAGAAGGACACGCCCCCCTGGGGCGATCAGCCCTTTCTGATTGCTCAATCGCCACATCAATCACTGGGGAGGGTTGGTTTCCCTTCTGTTGGCTCGACTGTCCCAAGGCTGCCTCCCCTTAACCCTTTGCCTCGTCAGCAGTGCTGCATGCTTCATCGAATCAGACAATGCCTAGGGTACAGAAGGAGGCCATTCGGCCCATCGAGCCTGCACCGGCCCTTCAAAAGGGCGCTCTACCCATGTCCCCACCTCTACCACCCTGCCCTATCCCTGTACCCCCCCCCTCCCCCCAGGGTAGCACAGTGGTTAGCACAATTGCTTCACAGCTCCAGTTCCCCAGGTTCGATTCCCGGCTTGGGTCACTGTCTGTGCGGAGTCTGCACATCCTTTCCGTGTCTGCCTGGGTTTCCTCCGGGTGCTCCGGTTTCCTCCCACAGTCCAAAGATGTGCAGGTTAGGTGGATTGGCCATTCTAAATTGCCCTTAGTGTCCAAAATTGCCCTTAGTGTTGGTTGAGTGGGGCTACTGGGTTATGGGGTTAGGGTGGTGTGGGCTTGGGTAGGGTGCTCTTTCCAAGAGCCAGTGCAGACTCGATGGGCCGAATGGCCTCCTGCACTGTAAATTCTATGATCTATGAAGTCCCGAAAGACGTGCTGTTAGGTGAATTGGACATTCTGAATTCTCCCTCTGTGTACCCGAACAGGCGACGGAATGTGGCGACTCGGGGCTTTTCACAGTAACTTCATTGCAGTCTTAATGTAAGCCTACTTGTGACAATAATATAGATTATTATTAACCTGTACATCCCTCATCTCTAAGGGACAATTTATCATGGCCAATCCACCTAGCCCACATATCTTTATTTGTGGCTCCTTCTCCCCTTCAACTGATGTAGCAAAGCAGGAAAACGCTAATAATTCTAACAGGACTAGACAGGGTAGATGTAGGAAGGATGTTTCAAATGGTGGGGGTGTCCTGAACCAGGGGTCACAGTCGGAGGATACAGGGTAGACCACTGGTTTAGCACACTGGACTAAATCGCTGGCTTTGAAATCGCAAGGCAGGCCAGCAGCATGGTTCGATTCCGTACCAGCCTCCCCGAACAGGCGCCGGAATGTGGCGACTAGGGGCTTTTCACAGTAACTTCACTTGAAGCCTACTTGTGACAATAAGTGATTATCATTTCATTTAGGACAGAGATGAGGAGAAATGTCTTCACCCAGAGAGTGGCCAACCTGTGGAATATGTAACCACAGAAGGTAGTTGAGTCTAATACATTGTACAAGTTTTAAAGAACCAGTTAGATATAGCACATAGGGTGAAGGGGATCAAAGGGTATGGGGGAAAGTGGGATTAAGCTATTGACTTAGACGATCAGCCATGATCATAATGAATGGCAGAGCAGGTCAAAATGCCAAATGGCCTCCTCCTGCTTCTATTTCTTCTGTTTCTACGTTTCTAAGGCGCCAGGCTAGATCAGTCAGCCCTACCCAAATGTCGCTCATTAGGACTCATGATATTGCTTTTTGAACATTATTTTAGTTTGTGTGGTGGAACGCTAACTCGGCCTGGAATTCACCGGGGACTGATACCAGCAAAATGGCTCACGCATGAAATTTCTCTGTTATTATTTTCTCAGCGGTAACTTGCATTTATATATAGACTTTTAGAAGGCATTCCATACAGTGCCACAGAGCAGACTTGTGAGAAAAGTTATAGTTCATGGAACTAAAAGGCACAGTAGCGATGTGGCTACAAAATTAGCTCAGTCATAGGGAACAGAGAATAAGAGTCAGTGGATATATTTTAGGCTGGAGGAAGTTTGGGGATGACATAAAGCTTGGGAATATTGCAAACTGTGAAGAGGACAGTGCAGACCTTAATAATAATAATAAAAATAATAATAATCTTTATTGTCACAAGAATGAAGTTACTGTGAAAATCCCCGAGTCGCCACATTCAGGCGCCTGTTCGGGTACACAGAGGGAGAATTCAGAATGTCCAATTCACCTAACAAACATGTCTTTCAGGACTTGTGGGAGGAAACCATAGCACCCGGAGGAAACCCACACAGACACGGGGAGAACGTGCAGACTCCACACAGCCAGTGGTCCAAGCCGGGAATCAAACATCGGACCCTGGAGCTGTGAAGCAACAGTGCTAACCACTAAGAGGCAATTTAGCATAGCCAATCCACCTAACCTGCACATCTTTGGACTGCAGGGGGAAACCAGAGCACCCGGAGAAAACCCAGGCAGACAGGGGGAGAACGTGCAAACTCCACACAGCTAGTATTGAACCTGGGTCCCTGGTGCAGTGAGACACAGCTAACCACCGTGCCACCCTGTTGACCTTCCCCAGAAATGAGGGAAGTGCCAGACGATTGGAGAGTGACAAATGAGACACCCTCATTCATGACCGTGTATAAGGGCAGTCCTCACAACTACAGGTCAGTTAGTTTAACATCAGTGATAGGTATGAATTTGATGTGGAGATGCCGGCGTTGGACTGGGATGAGCACAGTAAGAAGTCTTACAACACCAGGTTAAAGTCCAACAGGTTTGTTTCAACTGACTAGCTTTCGGAGCACTGCTCCTTCCTCAGGTGAATGAAGAGGTAGGTTCCAGAAACATTTATATAGCCAAGTCAAAGATGCAATACGATACTTTGAATGCGAGCATTTGCAGGTAATTAAGTCTTTACAGAGCCAGAGTGTCTTTACAGAGTCTTTACAGAGTCTTTGCAGAGTCTTTACAGAGTCGTGCAGAGCATGTCTTTATATAGACAAAGTCAAAGATACAAGACGTGCCAGATCATCAACATGAATACCACCATTACACGTGAGAACACCACCCACTAGGTACGCGGTACATACTTGTGCGATTCGGCCAACGTTGTCTACCTCATACGCTGCAGAAAAGGATGCCCTGAAGCGTGGTACATTGGCGAGACCATGCAGACGCTGCGACAACGAATGAACGGACATCGCGCGACAATCACCAGGCAGGAATGTTCCCTTCCAGTCGGGGAACACTTCAGCCGTCAAGGGCATTCAGCCTCTGATCTCCGGGTAAGCGTTCTCCAAAGCGGCCTTCAGGACGCATGACAGCGCAGAATCGCCGAGCAGAAACTTATAGCCAAGTTCTGCACACATGAGTATGGTCTAAACCGGGACCTTGGATTCATTGGATTGGATTGGATTGGATTTGTTTATTGTCACGTGTACCGAGGTACAGTGAAAAGTATTTTTCTGCGAGCAGCTCAACAGATGAGTAAGTACATGAGAAGAAAAGGGAATAAAAGAAAATACATAATAGGGCAACACAACATATACATAAGCACTGGCATCGGATGAAGCATACAGGGTGTAGTGTTAATGAGGTCAGTCCATAAGAGGGTCATTTAGGAGTCTGGTGACAGTGGGGAGAAGCTGTTTTTGAGTCTGTTCGTGCGTGTTCTCAGACTTCTGTGTCTCCTGCCCCCCCACCATCTGTCCTGGGCTTGCGAAATCCTACCAACTGTCCTGGTTTGAGACAATTCACACCTCTTTAACCTGGGATTACCCCTCTCTCTGTCTCTGTAAAGATTTAATTACCTGCAAATGCTCACATTCAAAGCACAGTCTTGCATCTTTGACTTTGGCTATATATATGTTTCTGGAACCTACCTCTTCATTCACCTGAGGAAGGAGCAGTGCTCCGAAACCTAGTGATTTAAAACAAAGCTGTTGGACTTTAACCTGGTGTTGTGAGGCTTCTTACTTAGGTATGCTTTTGGAATCCATAATCAAGGAAATAATTCAATCGGCATTTTGAGAGGTTTGAGTGAGTTAAGGAGAGCCAGCACAGATTCATAAAAAGAAGATTGTGCTTAACTAATCTAAATTAAATTTTTGATGAAGTAACAGTGAAGATTGATGACGGGAACGCAGTGGATGTTGGCTCTATGAATTTTTTAAAAATCATTTCACAAAGTACCACATAAAAGGCTAGTTAACAAAATTAAGGTTTCTGGAAGAAGCGAGTCAGTGTCCAATTGGATTTTTTAAAATGGCTCAGTGATACAAAACACCGAGTCATGCTAAATGGTTATTTGTCAGACTGGAGGATGGTAGACAGTGGTGCGCACCAAGGGGCAGGACTGGGACCTATGCAGTCTTTTTTTATTTGTAAACGATTTGGATCTTGGAATAAAGAGTAACATTTCAAAATTTGCCAATGATAGATAATTTGGGAGTCGTGGCAAATGAATTGCTTAAAACATGGCATAGGTTGACCAGCAGAATGGATAGACAGGTGGCAGATGGAATTTAATACAGGGAAATTTGAGGTGATGCATTTGCAGTAGGAATAGGGGGAGGCCATATAGAATTAGTGGCACAATTCTAAAGTGTGCAGGGACAGAGGGGCTGAGGATGAGGCGGGTGTGGGAGTGGGGTGGAAGTTGGAGCTTGGGGGTGGTACATGTGAATTGATCTTTGAAGGTGACCGGGCATATTGAGTGTATGGTGAATAAAGCATAATGGCTTCACAAATAGAATCGTTGAGTATAAAAGCAGGGAAGTTATCTGGAGCCTTTATAAATCTCTGGTTATGATCCAACTGGAGCATTGTGCCCAGTTCTGGTCACCACACTTTAGGAAAGATGTGAAATGTCTTTGAGAGGATGAAGAGGAGATTTTTGAGAATGGGGTGGGAGAGATGGGAGGATGGAGGTCTTTTGGTTCTGAGGTTGGGTTGGAAATGCTCCTTTGGAACAGAGGAGATTGAGGGGAAATTTGATAGAGACGTACAAGATTATGAAAGGCCCAGGTAAGGTAGTAAAGGTAGAAAAGGGAAAGCTCCTCCCATTAACTGATGGTACAAGATCTCGGAGACATAGATTTGAGACAGTGGCGTTGCGGTGTTGTCACTGGACAAATAATCCAGAGGAAAATGCTCTGGTGACATGGGTTCGAATCCCACCATGGCAGATGGTAAAATCTGAATACAATAAAAATCTAGAATTTAAAGTCTAATGGTGACCATGAAACCAATTGTCGATTGTTGTAAAATCGCATCTGGTTCACTAATGTTCTCCAGGGAAGGAAATCTGCCCTCCTTACCTGGTCTGGCTTACATGTGTCTCTAGATCAACAGCAATTCTTAAATGCCGTCAGGGATGAGAAATAAATGCTGGCCGAACCAGAGACGCCCTCATCGCATGAACGATGACTGTTAAGGGCAGCACGGTAGCATTGTGGATAGCACAATTGCTTCACAGCTCCAGGGTCCCAGGTTCGATTCCCGGCTTGGGTCACTGTCTGTGCGGAGTCTGCACATCCTCCCCGTGTGTGCGTGGGTTTCCTCCGGGTGCTCCGGTTTCCTCCCACAGTCCAAAGATGTGCAGGTTAGGTGGATTGGCCATGATAAATTGCCCGTAGTGTCCAAAATTGCCCTTAGTGTTGGGTGGGGTTACTGGGTTATGGGGATAGGGGGGAGGTGTTGACCTTGGGTAGGGTGCTCTTTCCAAGAGCCGGTGCAGACCCGATGGGCCGAATGGCCTCCTTCTGCACTGTAAATTCTATGATAATCTATGATAATGACCTATTACTTGCTGCCCTTAAAAGTGGTGGAAACGGAAACAATTAATGATTTCAGAAAGGAAACTGGACAGGCATTCATAAGAACTAAGATTGCAAGGCTGCAGAGATCAAGTCGGGATGTGGGACTGGATGGATTTCTCCGCAGATTTGATGGGCTGAATGGCCTTCCTCAGGGCCTTTAATTAATCCATGCCTCTCGGGAGAATTGCAACCTGCCTCCTTGCTCTGCTCTTAAAAGTGGAAGACATTGGCTTGAGGGACAGCTGAGGATGGAGCATTGGCAGACAATGAGCCAAGGAACTGCCTTCTGGCCGAGCACACTGGAACGAATGGCCGGAACTACCGAAATCGGGAGTACTTTTCCTATTTGAAATAAGCTGGTTGATGATTATGTTAAAATGCCATACTGAGGAATGTCACACAAATGAGTTAAATGTAACAGTCACGGGAACTTCGAGGCTCAAAACCAAAAAGAAATGGGTTTCTAATCTGCGTCACTTTAATCATAAATGTCGCTTTTAACTTGCCCCGATGTTGACAACTCACTCATCCATTTATTTCTATCTGCAATCAGTCACTGACCTGTTGTTAATGAGCAATATTAACCCTTTCATACATCTACTCATGTCAACTGTCTGCCAGTGTTGGAACGATGTGAGCATCACTGGCATTTATTGCCCATCCCGAACCTCTGGAAGCTTCTCTTTGAAAGAGAACATGGGTTTGCAGAATGAGCAGTCAGGTGGCAGATGGATTTAATACTGAGAAGTGTGAGCTGGTAGATTTTGGAAGAAGGGGGAGGGAGAGGCAATGTATAACCTAATAGTCTGAGAAAGTGTACAGAGACCTGGGGGTTCATGTGCATAGATCTTACACAGTAACAGGACAGAGAGTAGTTAGAAATCACATGGGCTCTTGGACTATATGGAGGGATTAGGTACAAAAGAAAGAAAGTTACGCTGAACCTTTATTTTTTTTCTTATTACTTGATGGGGATGTGGGCATTGCTGGCTGGGCCAGCATTTATTACCCATACCTAATTGCCTTTGAACTGAGTGGCTTGATAGGTCATTTCAGAAGACATTTAAGAGTCAACCACATTACCGTGGGGTCTGGAGTCTGATGTAGGCCAGACCATGTAAAGACAGCAGATTTCCTTCCCTAAAGGACAATAGCGGAGCAGTTGGGTTTTCCTGACAATCAACAATGGCTTCATGTTTCCTGCATCATAATTATACCTCAATCCTGCAAATTTCTTTTGGCTTTCTAAGCTTGTGAAAATTGATATGTAAATGAAAACCTTTCTTTCTAAGTATGGTGTAATTGTCTTTATCTCTTCTTTATCTGGAATACCCTACAGCTGCTCTTTACCTACTTCTCCCACCTGGAAGGACAAGGGTAGCAGATGCATAGGAGCACCATCCCCGCTAAGCCACACACTACCCTGATTTGGAAATATATCATGGTTCCTTCACTGTTTCTGGGTCCAAAGCAACAGCATTCTTGTGTGCCTGCTGACAGCGGCAGATTTACAATGGGGCATGGGGCCCCCAAAGGCAGGAGGGTCCAAAGTTGGTTCCCAACGTTCGGGAGTTCAAATCTGATAAAGCGGGAAGGGGAGCGACTTCCACAGTGCACCTGCAAATCCCATGATGTGGGAACCAACATCACAACCGTTTACTCTCTTTGACCCCCATCCCTTCTCCTTCACCACCACAACCCCCCTCCTCCACCCCCATCCTCCTCCTTCACTCCCACCCCCTCTTTCATCCCAAACCCTTCCTTCACCCCTTTCCCCTCCTACACACCTCCATTCCCCTCTACGCCAGTCCCTAGTCACCCTTCCCTCACCCCCTTCCGCCTGCTTCACCCCATTCCTTTCCTTCACTCACATTCCCCTTTCATCCCAAACCCCTCCTTCGCCCATTCCCCCATCCTTCAGTCCTTACCGCCCCTTCTTCACCCCTATTCCCCCCTCCTTCAGCCCCATCACATCTCTTATCTCTTTCATCCCCATTCTCTCACTCTCTCCCTCCTTCACTCCATCTTCCTTTCACTCCCCCCCCCCCCCCCCCATTACTCCCTCCTTCACCTCTGGCCTCCATTCTTCAGCACCCCCCTGCCCTCAAGCCTGCACTCCTTCAGAAATAACAATTAATTCTGCTTTTCGATTAATGTTCTTTCTTCCTCTTTGTTATCATAAGCAGGAACAAACCAAGGCAATTTGCTCTATTATAGAATCTCAGTACCAGACCCTGCAACCTCTTTAGGTTTCCCAACCTAATATATATATTAAAAGTATCAAGGCTTTTTTCATGTAAAACCAAATTCTCTAGATATATAGAAGTTTTCTTTAGACGTCAGAAATGTTGTCAGTCCCTTCATTTAACTTACTTAAAGCATTATCCCAAAGCAAAAAGGATATGTGTATTATGAAACAATGATAATGGGTCAGAAATGATTTAATAGATAGCAGAGCACGGAAAATTTAGTTGAGGCTGTAGGCAAGAATCTTTTCCTTACTCAACATGTTGGGAAGTAATGCATTTCAGCAGAACCCGAGGATGATATCGGAATTTTATGTGGGAACTGCAAAATTTCACAGCGCACAAGATAGCTACTCGGCTCAACATTGTCACTGCACAGCTCTTAGAAAGAACAATCCACATCGTCCTATTTCCCATACTTCCCTTATTTTTGAATTTCAAATATGAAACGTATGATGGGGTTGTAAGAGTCCTCCGTGCTGATTCCCTTATTTCCCCTTTCTTTATTTTTGCTGTTATCATTTTGATCCATGGATGCCTAATGGACATGTGTCTTTAAGTCAGCAGCACAGAGAATGAGGAATTCAAGAAGTTGCATCACAGCATATGGTGCTGCTAGCTTTGGACAGCAACTTCCAGACTTCTTGGCACCTAAGAGATGGTGTGGGGCTCGGTTCGAGTGGTGGTAGCCAATGAATTGGCCAACAGGCCATATTCTGCCCGGTAACAGATAGTGATTGGATCCTGTCTGAGTGGAAAAATATTCAGGGAACTAAGGAGCTCAATTTGAATCCTGGATATTCAGGGGAAGGGCTTTCTTTTCGTCTCTCTCTCTCTCTCTGCAGTAAGGCTGTGAGTTGATGTATTTCTGAACCTACAGAGAACATGAATGAATGAATCAATGAATCAATGAATATAGAGTGAAACCATTGCAGGCTGCAATCAGAAACCTGGATCTAAAAGTTAACTTTGAAGAAAGGTGTGCTCAAAGACAACTATCTGAAACAAGGGGGGCAATCTATCGGCCAGGCTGTGCCAGAGAGGTAGCGTGGCATGGCTGGCAGATGCCTGGAGATCCCCTCTTCTGAGATCTTCTCGGCACAGCTCATGAGATCTAATGTGATCTTGTGAGACGTTGTGATGTGCATCCTGCCCATTGTGGGGGGCGATTACGTGTTAGCAAATCTGCATATTAGAGTGCGACAGCTGGTCTCACTCTAATATGCACTCCCATGATCTACCCAGGCTTTGTGATCCAATCCATTTGCCCTGGAGACCTCGGGCAAGTGCCATTCAGTGATGGTCTCCACAAACGGGGACCAGGTGGAATGGCACTCGTGGGGATATCCCCTTAATGTCCAGGAATGTGTAGGTTAGGTGGGTTTATGGGGGTAGTACAGGGTAGCGGGCCTAGGTAGGCTGCTCTTTTAGATGGTTGGTGCAGACTCGATGGGCCAGATGGCCCCCTTCTGCACTGAGGTTCTTTGCTTGTCTGACTGAAAGGGGTCAGGTTCATAATCGTGCTAAAGTTCGACCGTTTTTATTTGTTCTGATATCCTATATTCTTTCATCTAAGAACATAAGAATTAGGAGCAGGAGTAGGCCATCTGGCCCCTCGAGCCTGCTCCACCATTCAATGAGATCATGGCTGGTCTTTTGTGGACTCAGCTCCACTTTCCCGCCCGAACACCATAACCCTTAATCCCTTTATTCTTCAAAAAACTATCTATCTTTATCTTTAAAACATTTAATGAAGGAGCCTCAACTGCTTCACTAGGCAAGGAATTCCATAGATTCACAACCCTTTGGGTGAAGACGTTCCTCCTAAACTCAGTCCTAAATCTACTTCCCCTTATTTTGAGGCTATGCCCCCTAGTTCTGCTTTCACCTGCCAGTGGAAACAACCTGCCTGCATCTATCCTATCTATTCCCTTCATAATTTTATATGTTTCTATAAGATCCCCCCTCATCCTTCTAAATTCCAACGAGTACGGTCCCAGTCTACTCAACCTCTCGTCATAATCCAACCCCTTCAGCTCTGGGATTAACCTAGTGAATCTCCTCTGCACACCCTCCAGTGCCAATATGTCCTTTCTCAAGTAAGGAGACCAAAACTGAACACAATACTCCAGGTGTGGCCTCACTAACACCTTATACAATTGCAGCATAACCTCCCTAGTCTTAAACTCCATTCCTCTAGCAATGAAGGACAATCCCATTTGCCTTCTTAATCACCTGTTGCACCTGTAAACCAACTTTTTGCGACTCATGCACTGGCACACCCAGGTCTCTCTGCACAGCAGCATGTTTTAATAAAATTTAATTGCGGTTTCTGAGTTATCTTCTGTCAAAGGCAGAACTTACATATTTACTGAACCTTTTGAAATGAAAGCAATGTTTCACAGCAGCAAATTGCACACAGCAATCTCCCACAAACTGCAAAGTGATTCATGGCTAGATGTCCCCTGTCTTTTGTTTATGATTTTAATCATTAAAGAATAATCATTGGCCAGACTGAACATCCTCGCTCTTCTTCGAATAGTGGCATCGGATCTTGTATTCTCAGATGGGACAGAGACCTCATCCAAAGGACATCAACTCGGAAAATGCTGTCAGCATTCATTTAGCATTCCCTGGATTATGTGCATAACTTTTTGGAGTGGGGTTTGAACCCATAACTTTCTGGCTGTCAGGAAACAGAGGTAGCTTTAAATAATTTACAGATATTGGAAATACCTTTAAGTAAGTTTAATTTTGTATTTCGGTATTTGAACAGGTTAATCACTTCAGGTTGGTTCAGTTGCCTGCATGGTAATGAGGGCCTACGACGGGAAAGCTCACAGGGTTTAAAGAAAAGTAAGGTTGTTCTTTAGCCACGAGTGACAAAGAGCACAGAACAAAGCAAAGTACAGCACAGGAACAGGCCTTTCGGCCCTCCAAGCCTGTGCTGACCATGCTGCCGTCTAAACTAAAATCATCTGCACTTCCGGGGTCCGATTCCCTCTATTCCCATCCTATTCACGTATTTGTCAAGATGTCCCTTAAATGTCACTATCGTCCCTGCTTCCACCACCTCCTCCGGCAGCGAGTTCCAGGCACCCACTACCCTCTGTGTAAAAAACTTGCTTCGTACATCTCCTCTAACCTTACCCCTCACACCTTAAACTTATGCCCCCTAGTAATTGACCCCTCTACCCTGGGGAAAAAGACTCTGACTGTCTACTCTGTCTATGACCCTCATAATTTTGTAGACCTCTATCAGGTCGCCCCTCAACCTCCGTCGTTCCAGTGAGAACAAACCGAGTTTATTCAACCGCTCCTCATAGCTAATGCCCTCCATACCAGGCAACATCCTGGTAAATCTCTTCTGCACCCTCTCTAAAGCCTCCACATCCTTCTGGTAGTGTGGCGGCCAGAATTGAACACTGTACTCCAAGTGTGGCCTAACTAAGGTTCTATACAGCTGCAACATGACTTGCCAATTCTTATACTCAATGCCCCGGTCAATGAAGGCATGCATGCCGTATGCCTTCTTGACTACCTTCTCCACCTGTGTTGCCCCTTTCAATGACCTGTGGACCTGTACACCTAGATCTCTCTGGCTGTCAATACTCTTGAGGGTTCTACCATTCACTGTATATTCCCTACCTGCATTAGACCTTCCAAAATGCATTACCTCACATTTCTCTGGATTAAACTCCAGCTGACAGCCGTGGACCGAAAGAACTTTTGAATGAGGTTAACCTAGTGCCAGAAGAAGCCGGACACAGGACAAGGAAAACTACAGAGCGCAGATTTCCCAAAAGAAAGTCCCAAAAACCAGGGCGCAGGGGGGTAATAAAAAATTCTCAGTTAGGAGTTAAGTCAAAATCGAAGGCGTCGATTTGAACTCTTTTAACCCAAAAGCGGGGAATTACCACAGAAAGTGTTCCCCCCCCCCGGAGTGGCATGTCTGCTGGTTAAAGACCTGGCCAAGGGACTGGAGGAGACCTGTGGCGCAGTAGCAATTGGGAAGGTGGCGGAGGGGAAAGGGTTGTCACATGCTGGAAAACCCCAGATGGAGCAGCTTATGGCATTTATTACAGAGGAGTTCCGCCAGCAGCGAAAGCAGATGCCGGAAGATCGGTCGAAGGCCATTGAGGGAGCGTTAGTGCCCTTGAAAGGATCGATGGAGAGAGTCGAGAAGTGCCTGGAGGCACAGATCCGGGAGATGGAGAAGGTGATGTCTGACCATAGTGATCGGGTGGTGGCATTGGAGGTGGAGGTGGGGCTCCTGGGGTATGGAGGAGCCGGAGAACAGATCCAGAAGGCAGAACCTGCCAATCATTGGCCGACCAGAGGGAGTGGAAGGCACGAGTCCCATGGGCTATGCCTCGAGGATGCTGGCAGGGCTGGACAAGGCTCCGGAGATGGACAGGGCGCCCAGGTCCCTAAGGTAGAAGCTGAGAGGGGGAGAGCCGCCACAAACAGTGATTGTGAGGCTCCATCAGTTTGTGGAGAAGCAGAACTGCGAATGGGAGGGAAACAAGGTTTGTAGGCCGGGAATACTATTTTGAAACCCCAGAGGAGGCCAATGTATTAGTGACCCGAAACTGAAGGTTGATGGGATAGGAAAGAGCTGGAACCTCAGAGATCAGAAGGTGAGGGTATTGTGGCTGGAGGGTGTTTTTCGCTCTCTGTTGTGATTGTTTGCTATGGGGCAATAAGTTTGTAAGGGGGCAACTGCCTCCCCCCTTTCCCCCCCCCCCCCCCCCACCCCCCCCCCCCCACCCCCCTGGGGAAGAGGCAGTACTCCTTCTCGCACGTGTACACGGTGATTGACTTTTTCATAGCGAGCCGAGCGGTGTTGGTGGGTGTGGTGGGACGGAGTATGCGAGAATCGTGATCACTGTCCATGCGCAGGAGCAGAGGCCGCGATGGAGGTTAGATTCGGGGCTTTTGGGGGACAAGGGTTCTGTGAGAGGTTGCGGTCAGTGATCAGAGACTATGTGGAGTTGAATCAGAATGGGAGGTAGCGGCAGCCATGTTTTCGGAGGCGTTGAAGGCAGTGGTTTTGGGGGGAAGGTTCAAAGTGCACAGAGATAGGAGAAGGCAGGAGTTGTATGTACGGCTGCTGGACGAGATAGTCGAGGTGGACAGGAAATATTTAAGTGCCCCCATCAAGGAGGGGTTGGTGGAGAGAAAGAAGTTACAGGGGCAGTTCGATAAGTTAACGGGGAAGGCAGTGGGGCAGCTAGTTGGGTGCAGTATGAATATGGAGAGAAGATGTTAGCCCATTAGCTACGGAGGCAGGCCGTGTCTCAGGAAATCCTGAGAATACAGACAGGGAAGGAGGAGGTAGTATCGGAGCCAGGAAAGATTAACGAGGCATTCAGGGAGTACTATGAGACGTTATATCGGACCGATCTGGGCGGCGAGGAAGGGGACATGGGGCGGTTTTTGGATGAGCTAGAATTCCCAAGACTGGATGAGGAGAGGAGGCAGGCTGGAGGAGCCGCTAGGACTGAGCGAGGTGATGGATAGAATAATAGGGATGAAGTCGGGGAAGGCCCCAGGGCCGGACGGTTACCCGGCGGAGATCTATAAGGAGTTTGCGATGGAGTTGGCACCACATTTATTGGGGATGTTTAGCGAGGTGTTGGAGAAGGGGGAGCTGCCGGAGACACTGACCCAGTCATTGATCACGCTAATCCTAAAGGAGGGGAAGGACACTTTGAAGTGTGGGTCATACAGGCCCATATCACTGTTAATTACGGATATGAAAGTGTTGGCTCAGTTAGTGACGGGTTGGATGGAGGATGTGTCCCCGGGGTGGTTGCAGGGGACCAAACGGGTTTCGTGAAGAGCAGGCAGCTTTCCAGTAACATTCGGCAGTTATTGAATGTGATGATGACCCTGTCGAAGTTATGACTACTGAAGGTAGTGATCTCCATGGACGCGGAGAAGGCTTTGGACCGGGTGGAGTGGTGGTGCCTGTTTGAGGGTTTGAGAAAGTTTGGGTTTGGGCCAAGGTTTGAGGCGTGGGTGTGTGGGTTGTACGTGGCTCCGGTGGTGAGTTCATGGAGCTTCGGGTTGCAGAGGGGAAAGAGGCAGGTGTGTCCGCTGTCGCCGCTGCTGTTCGTGCTGGCGATAGAGCCCTTGGCGATGGTCTTTCGGGGGCCTGTAAAGTGGCAGAGGATTGTGAGGGGGAGTAGGGAACACCAGGTGTCGCTGTATGCAGACGAATGTTCGATGATTTATTTATGTTTTTGTACCTTTGAATATGTTTGGAATAAAATACATTTTTTTAAAAAGGAGAAAGCTGCAAGAGCCAGATTTAAGCTGGCTGGTGAGAGGCCAGGGGCTGAATTCTCCGCACCCCGAAATCGCGGCCGGCGCGGGGGCGGAAAATCCATTTTCCTGCAAGGAATCGGGACCGGCACTGGTTCTCCGATTCTGCGGGCCCTGGAAAGCGGCATACTCAGGGAGTACGCAGCGCCGACGGGGACCTTCCTGGGGCCATTGCCAGAGGCCCGCTCCGCCATTCTCTGCCCCCGACCGGCCAAAGTCCCGACGGCGTGGATCAATATGGTCCAGCCAGTCCGCGGCCGCCCTGGTCAGGGGCAGGCCGATCGGAGGCCAGGGGGTCCTCAGAGCAGCCAGGGAATGTTTGGACAGGCGTTGAGGGCAGACCCGCGGACAATCGGGGTGTTTCTTTATTGGGACCAGCTCCACGGTCAGAGTCTGCCATGAGGCACTGCACGGCCTCTGGAGGCCGCCGCCGTGTGCATGCATGTCCTCCGACCCGGAAGTGCGTATCTGCAGCAAAAGCTGCTGGATCTATGCCGGGCCCCTGCTAGCCCCCTGCAGGGCTAGGAAGTCGTGTCCCTTTCATGCCAGTTTTTCTGGCGTGAAACTCCACCGTTTTGACACCGGCGTGGGGACATAGTCCCAATAATGGAGAATCCAGCCCCAGGTATCTGAAGTGATCGTAAATTTGGTGACGCCTTAATAGAGCCTGCGCAGCAGAGTTCTGTGGGGTGGCTGGGTTCCTGAAAGATTGCGTAGAAGCTTGAATGCACATGGCGATCCAAAGCAGATGAATACTGAAAGGAGAGTTTGAAATCCTGGAAGTGGATTCTTGGTGAAGCTGGACAAGATAAAGCATTGTGTAGGAGAAGATTCCAAACTGTGTTCTTCCAGAGTGAAGATTGGAAACCCCTTACAGTGTGCCAAGTGTCCGGGGCGGATTTATTGGAGAATTCCACAGAAGTTGTTTTGTGTGACACCTCTCACTTGGTTTCAGGGTGTGATGTGTCTGACCACATTTTGCCTATTGGTTAACATAGACTGTATACTCACTGAGAACACTGGAGTAGAAAATCCATTTGTTGCTTGTTGCAGATACCTTTGTATCCTGCTGTAAAGGTATTGGGCTGAGGGAGTGATATATTATAGTTATTCTTGTTTAATCGATGTTTTATTCATTTGCTGCAAGTTCACTGGTACTATTGTGACTCTGTTCATCCACGTCTCTGAAGAAAAAATGAAAGTCAGAATCTATTAAGCCAGGTTCCACTCTGAGATCTGACTGTCCTGCAGTAACATCAGCTGAGATCGTAGCGTGATGGAGAAGCCAGAGGATAACACCACAGCTGAGCTCTCAAGGCAGGGTGGGCCTTTTCACCACTCATCCCCAGAATTGGTTTTGAGCCTGTCTTCAGTTTTCAGAGAGCGGACCCTCTGAGGCTCTCCATTCTGAAGAGTCTCTTGGTGCAAGCTTCGCCAACACCACCATGCTCAAGAACATCCCGATGTTTGTTTGGACCAAGACTGCCAGCGAATGGAAGGATGCTAAAGTCTGGGAATAATTCCTTCACACCTCAAGATGACCAATGCCTATTGCAGGTGAAAGTCTTGAGAATGTTGGGCATCTGAGCTCTGCTTACAAGAGCCAGAGATCTAACACATGCTGCAAGAGTACACGCGCCACCTCTTGATGATGCAAAAGTGTCTGATTCTGAGAGAGCACATATTGATGATGTAATAGTGCAAGACAGCATCTATTGATGATGCATTAGTGTGAGAGGATAACTGTTGATGATGCCACAGTAAGAGATTATGCTGATGATACTGTGAGAGGTCACTTGTTGATGATGTAATAGTGTCAGAGCCACTTACTGATGATGTAATTGTGCAAGACCATAATACATGGGAGCATAATACATGGGAGCAGAATTAGGCAATTCAGCCCATTGAGTCTGCTCCGTTATTCAGTTGGAGCAGCAATTGGATGCACTTAGGAGCATGCAGGTGGCGGAAAGCGTCATTGATAGGAGTTATAGAGATTTGGTCACGCCATGGTGCAGGCAGAGAGATGGGTGACCACCAGAAGGGGCAGGCAGTCAGTGCAGGAATCCCCTGTGGATGTCCCCCTCTCGAACAGCTTTACCGCTTTGGATACTGTTGGGGGGAATAGCCTATCAGGGGAAAACAGCAGCAGCCAGAGCAGTGGCACCACGGCTGGCTCTGATGTTCAACAGGGAAGGTCAACGCGCAGAAGAGCAATAGTCATAGGGGACTCTATAGTCAGGGGTGCAGATAGCCGCTTCTGTGGATGTGAAAGAGACTCCAGGATGGTATGTTGCCTCCCTGGTGCCAGGGTCCAGGGTGTCTCCGAATGGGTAGCAGGCATCCTGAAGGGGGAGGGCAAACAGGCAGAGGTTGTTGTACATATTGGTACTAACGGCATAGGCAGGACGGGGCATGAGGTCCTGCAGCAGAGAGACATAAATATCCTGGCCGCGAGGTTTGCTAGTGTCACACGGGAGGGTTTAAACTAGTATGGCGAGGGGGGGGGGGGGGGGGGGGGGGGAGTGGGTACCGGAGCATTAGGTCAGAAGGTGATAAAATTGAGGGAGAACTAGGAAATAGGGCCAGTATGGCTCTGAGGAAGAGCAGACAGGGAGATGTTGCTGAAAACAGCGGAACTGGTGGCCTGAAGTGCATATGTTTTAATGCAAGAAGTATAACAGGTAAGGCAGATGAACTTAGAGCTTGGATTAGTACTTGGAACTATGATGTTGTTGCCATTACAGAGATCTGGTTGAGGGAAGGACAGGATTGGCAGCTAAACATTCCAGGATTTAGATGTTTCAGGCAGGATAGAGGGGGATGTAAAAGGGGTGGAGGAGTTGCGCTACTGGTTAGGGAGAATATCACAGCTGTACTGCGGGAGGACATCACAGAGGGCAGTGAGGCTATATGGGTAGAGATCAGGAATAAGAAGGGTGCAGTCACAATGTTGGGGGTTTACTACAGGCCACCCAACAGCCAGCAGGAGATAGAGGAGCAGATAGGTAGACAGATATTGGAAAGGAGTAAAAGCAACAGGGTTGTTGTGATGGGAGACTTTAACTTCCCCAATATTGACTGGGACTCACTTAGTGCTCGGGGCTAGGACGGGGCAGAGTTTGTAAGGAGTATCCAGGAGGGCTTCTTAAAACAATATGTAGATAGTCCAACTAGGGAAGGGGCTGTACTGGACCTGGTATTGGGGAATGAGCCCGGCCAGGTGGTAGATGTTTCAGTAGGGGAGCATTTTGGGAACAGTGACCACAATTCAATAAGTTTTAAAGTGCTGGTGGACAAGGATAAGAGTGGTCCTAGGGTGAATGTGCTAAATTGGGGGAAGGCTAATTACAAAAATATTAGGCAGGAACTGAAGAACCTAGATTGGGGCGGATGTTTGAGGGCAAATCAACATCTGACATGTGGGAGGCTTTCAAATGTCAGTTGAAAGGAATTCAGGACCGGCATGTTCTTGTGCGGAAGAAGGATAAATATTTCAAATCTCGGGAACCTTGAATAATGAGAGATATTGTAGGCCTCGTCGAAAAGAAAAAGGAGGCATTTGTCAGGGCTAGAAGACTGGGAACAGACAAAGCCTGTGTGGAATATAAGGAAAGTAGGAAGGAACTTAAGCAAGGAGTCAGGAGGCTAAAAGGGGCCACAAAAGTCATTGGCAAATAGGGTTAAGGAAAATCCCACGGCTTTTTACACGTAGATAAAAAGCAAGAGGGTAGCCAGGGAAGGCTAGGCAAGGGAATCTATGTGTGGAGCCAGAGGAAATGGGCGAGGTACTAAATGAATACTTTGCATCAGTATTCACCAAAAAGAAGGAATTGGTGGATGTTGAGTTTGGAGAAGTGTGTGTCGATAGCCTGGGTCACATTGTGATCCAAAAAGACGAGGTGCTGGGCGTCTTGAAAAATACTGAGGTAGATAAGTCCCCAGGGCCTGATGCAATCTACCCTAGAATACTGAAGGAGGCTAGAGAGGAAACTGCTGAGGCCTTGACAGAAATCTTTGGATCCTCACTGTCTTCAGGGGATGTCCCGGAGGACTGGAGAAGAGATAATGTTGTTCCTTTGTTTAAGAACGGTAGCAAGGATAATCCAGGGAACTACAGGCCGGTGAGCCTTACGTCAGTGGTAGGGAAATTACTGGAGAGAATTCGTCGAGACAGGATTTACTCCCATTTGGAAGCAAATGGATGTATTAGCGAGAGGCAGAACGGTCTTGTGAAGGGAGGTCGTGTCTCACTAACTTGATAGAGTTTTTTGAGGAGGTCACAAAGATGATTGATGCAGGTAGGGCAGTGGATGTTGTCTACATGAACTTCAGTAAGGCCTTTCACAAGGTCCTTCATTGTCTTTCATTGCTAGAGGGATGGAGTTCAAGACTAGGGAGGTTATGCTGCAATTGTATAAGGTGTTGGTGAGGCCACTTCTGGAGTATTGTGTTCAGTTTTGATCTCCTTACCTGAGAAAGGACATATTGGCACTGGAGGGAGTGCAGAGGAGATTCACTAGGTTGATCCCAGAGTTGAGGGGATTAGATTATGACGAGAGGTTGAGTAGACTGGGACTGTACTCATTGGAGTTTAGAAGGATGCGGGGGGATCTTATTGAAACATATAAAATTATGAAGGAAATAGATAGGATAGATGTGGGCAGGTTGTTTCCACTGGTCGGGGAAAGCAGAACTAGGGGGCATAGCCTCAAAATAAGGGGAAGTAGATTTAGGACCGAGTTTAGGAGGAACTTCTTCACCCAAAGGGTTGTGAATCTCTGGAATTCCTTGCCCAGTGAAGCAGTTGAGGCTCCTTCTTTAAACGTTTTTAAGAAAAAGATAGATACCTTTCTAAAGAATAAAGGGATTCGGAGATTATGGTGTATGGGACGGAGAGTGGAGCTGAGTCCACAAAGATCAGCCATGATCTCATCGAATGGCGGAGCAGGCTCGAGGGGCCAGATGGCCTACTCCTGTTCCTAGTTCTTATGTTCTTATGTCCTTCATGTCAGACTGGTACAAAAGGTGAAGTCACACGGGATCAGGGGTGAGCTGACAAGATGAATACAGAACTGGCAAGGTCATCGAAGGCAGAGAGTAGCAATGGAAGGGTGCTTTTCTGATTGGAGGGCTGTGACTAGTGGTGTTCCACAGGGATCAGTGCTGGGACCTTTGCTGTTTATAGTATATATAAAAGATTTGGAGGAAAATATAACTGGTCTGATTAATAAGTTTGCAGATGTCGCAAAGGTTGGTGGAACTGTGGATAGCGGTGAGGACTGTCAGAGGACACAGCAGGATTTAGAGCCTTGGGCGGAGAGATGGCAGATGGAGTTTAATCTGTACAAATGTGAGGTAATGCATTTTGGAAGGTCTAATGCAGGTAGGGAATATACAGTGAATGGTAGAACCCTCAAGAGTATTGACAGTCAGAGAGATCTAGGTGTACAGGTCCACAGGTCACTGAAAGGGGCAACACGGGTGGAGAAGGTAGTCAAGAAGGCACACGGAATGCTTGCCTTCATTGGCTGGGGCATTGAGTATAAGAATTGGCAAGTCATGTTGCAGCTGTATAGAACCTTAGTTAGGCCACACTTGGAGTATAGTGTTTAATTCTGGTTGCCACACTACCAGAAGGATGTGGAGGCTTTAGAGAGGGTGCAGAAGAGATTTACCAGAATGTTGCCTGGTATGGAGGGAATTAGCTATGAGGAGAGGTTGAATAAACTCGGTTTGTTCTCACTGGAACGACAGAGGTTGAGGGGCGAACTGATAGAGGTCTACAAAATTATGAGGTGCATAGACAGAGTGGATAGTCAGAGGCTTTTCCCCAGGGTAGAGGGGTCAATTAGTAGGGGGCATAGGTTTAAGGTGAGAGGGGCAAGGTTTAGAGTAGATGTACGAGGCAAGTTTTTTACACAGAGGGTAGTGGGTGCCTGGAACTCGCTGCCGGAGGGGGTGGTGGAAGCAGGGACGGTAGTGACATTTAAGGGGCATCTTGACAAAAACATGAATAGGATGGGAATAGAGGGATGCAGACCCCGGAAGTGTAGAAGATTTTAGTTTAGACGGGCAGCATGGTCGACACAGGCTTGGAGGGCTGAAGGGCCTGTTCCTGTGCTGTACATTTCTTTGTTCTTTGTTCTATACAATGGCTCCAGTGACAAACAGGAGGAAGTTCATCCAGCAGAGGCGACAGAAGAGGATTCTGGGAGAAGTCAACTCAGTCACCTCGACTGTACTGTGGGTAGCCGAAGAACTGGGGCGGGATTCTCTGACCCCCCGCTGGGTCGGAGAATCCACAGGGGGTCGGCGCGAATCCCGCCCTGCCGACCTGACGCCGGCTGCGTATTCTCCGGCGCCGTTCTTCGGGCGGGGACGGGATTCAAGCCACGCCAGTCGGGGGAGCTAGCAGCAGCCCCCCCGGCAATTCTCCGGGCCCCGATGGGCCGAGCGGCAGTCCGTTTTTGGCCAGTCCCGCCGGCGTTGGTTACGCATGGTCTGACACGGCGGGACCTGGCAGGTACGTCGGCGGGGGCGTGGGGCGATCTGACCCCTGGGGCGGGGCCCCCACGGTGGCCTCGTCCGCGATCGGGGGCCTGTTCCGTGGGGGCACTTCTTCCTTCTGCATCGGCCCTTGTAGGGCTCCGCCATGGCCGGCGCGGTAAGGAGAACCCCGCGCGCAGGCGCAGAACCACAGTGGCTCACGCCGGCCCTTCGGCGCATGAGCGAACTCGTGCTGTCCCCTCGCCGACGGGTGGAGTGACGCCAACCCCTCCGACATCCACCTCGCCCCCGGGAATTCCGCACTTTCGGGGGCTGTTGACGCCGGAGTGGCTGCCGCTGATTCTCCCGCTGGCGTGGGGAATCAGTCCCCAGAAGGGAGAATCCTGCTGCTGGTGTGTGCTTGCTTCAATACAAGACGTATAACAGGCGAGACAGATGAACTGAGAGCCTGGATTACTGCCTGGAACTATGGTGTAATTGTAATTACGGACACATGGTTAAAGGAGGGACAGGATTGGCAGATTAACGTTCGGGGATGTCATTGTTTTAGACGGGACAGAAGGGGAAATAAAAGAGGTGGGGGAGTTGCATTGTAGATCACAGCAGTGTTGAGGGAGGACATATTGGAGAGATCTTGTAGTGAGGCATTATGGCTGGAGCTCTGGAATAAAAAGGGTGAAATCACAATGTTGGGAGTGTCCTATAGACTTCCCAACAGCCCACAGGAGACAGAGGAGCGGCTGTGCAGTCGGATACTGAAAAGGTGTGAAAAAAGCAGGGTAGTTGTGATGGGTGATTTTAACTTCCCCTATATTGACTGGGAATCCCTTGCAGCCAGGGGCTCGGACAGAGAGCAGTTTGTTAGATGTATCCAGGAGGGTTTTTTGATACACTATATTGACAATCCAACCAGGGAGAGGGTCACCCTAGACTCGGTATTGAGGAATATGCCAGGCCAGGTGATTGATGTTTCAGTGGGGGAGCATTTTGAGCTTAGAGACCATAATTCCTTAAGATTTCGGGCAGTCATAGATAAGGACAAGACTGGCCCGTAGGTCAGGGTGCTTAATTGGGGGAGGACCAATCACATCCAAATTAGACAGGAACTGGGGAATGTCGATTGGGAGCAGCTATTTGAAGTTAAACCCACGCCTGACATGTGGAAGGCTTTTAAAGGCCAGTTGATTGAAGTGCAGGACAGGCATGTCCCTGCAAAAATGAAGGCTAGAAATGGCAGGATTCGGGAACCATGGATGACAAGGGAAACTGTAAGCTTAGTTAAAAGGAAAAAGGAAGCACACGATAGGTCTAGGCATCTAAAAACTGACAAACCTCTTGAGGAGTACAGTAAAGTAGGAAGTTAAACATGGGATTTGGAGAGCTAAAAGGGGCCATGAAATGTCTTTAGCAAACATGGTCAAGGAGAATCCCAAGGTTTTTTATGCATATATTAGGAGCAAGAGGGTAGCAATGGAAAGAGTAGGCCCACTCAAGGACAATGGAGGGGAGTTGTGGGTGGAACCACAGGAAGTGGGTGAAATCCTC
Organism: Scyliorhinus torazame; assembly: GCF_047496885.1. Taxonomy (NCBI): domain Eukaryota; kingdom Metazoa; phylum Chordata; class Chondrichthyes; order Carcharhiniformes; family Scyliorhinidae; genus Scyliorhinus; species Scyliorhinus torazame. The sequence continues at coordinate 214,796,416 of NC_092720.1, read as the reverse complement.
AATGAGTACTTTGCATCTGTATTCACCAGGGAGAAGGACATGACGGATTTTGAGGTCAGGGATAGATGTGTAAACCTTCTTGAGAACGTAAATATATGAAAGGAGAAAGTATTGAGTATCCAAAATTGCATTAAGGTAGCCAAGTCCCCAGGGCCAGATGGGATCTATCCCAGGTTACTGTGGGAGGCAAGGGGAGAAATAGCTGGGGCCTTAACAGATATCGTCACATCCTCTTCGACCAAAGGTGAGGTTCTAGAGGACTGGAGAATAGCAAATGTTGTTCCCTTGTTTAAGAAAGGAAATTATATGCTGGTGAGACTGACATCTTTTGGAAAAGATACTGAGGGACAGGGATACTGCTGGGACCTCTGTTGTTTGTAGTATATATAAATGATCTGGAGGAAAATCTGGGTGGTCTGATTAGTAAGTTTGCAGATGACATGAAGATTGGTGGAGTTGCTGATAGTGCCAAGGATTGTTAGAGGATACAACAGGATATAGATAGATTGGCGACTTGGGCACAGAAATGGCAGATGGAGTCGAATCCAGACAAATGCAAGGTGATGCATTTTGGAGGATTAAATCTAGGTATGAATTATACTGTAAATGGGAGAACCCTCAGGAACATTAACGTACAGGGGGATCTGGGCGTGCAGGTCCACAGTTCCCTAAAATTGGCAACACAGGCGGCCAAGGAGATTAAGAAGGCATATGGCATGCTTGCCTTCATCAGCCGGGGCATTGAGTACAGAAGTTGGGAAATCATGTTGCAGCTGTATAAAACCTTGGTTAGGCCGCATTTGGAGTATTGCTTGCAGTCCTGGTCACCACATTATCAGAAGGATGTGGAAACTTTGGAGAGAGTGCAAAGAAGGTTCACCAGGATGTTGCCTGGTCTTGAGGGTGTTGGCTATGAGGAGAGGTTTAATAAACTAGGATTGTTTTCACTGGAAAGACGGAGGCTGAGGGGATATCTGATAGAGATCTACAAAGTTATGAGAGGCATAGACAGGGTGGATAGTCAGAGGCTTTTTCCAAGGGTGGAAGTGTCAATTACAAAGGGGCACAGGTATCAAGCTAAGAGGGGAAAAGTTTAAGGGAGATGTGCGGGGAAAGGTTTTCATGTGGAGAGTGGTGGGTGCCTGGAATACGTTGCCAGAGGATATGGTGGAAGCAGGCACATTGGCGACATTTAAGAGATGGGTACATGAATAGAGAGAAAATAGAGGGATACAGACCGAGTAAGGGTAGAATTTTTTTAAAGTTCGGGCATCATGATCAGCACAGGCTTGGAGGGCCGAAGGGCCTGTTCCTGTGCTGTACGTTTCTTTGTTCTTTGTTCAATCCTGGCTGATATGTTTCTCATCCCCATTCTCCTGCCTCCTCCCCATAACCCCTGATCCCTCTATTAATCTTGTTGGTCTAATCATGCCAACATTCACATTTTGATGATGTAATAGTGCCAGAGGCCACTTGTTGGTGAAGAAATAATGTAAGGTGGCATCTGTTGTTGTTTATCATGCTGTTTGATGATGTATTCATGCCAGAGGTCGCTTGTTGATGATGTAACTGTGTGGCAGGCATTGACTAGGGTGGCACGGTGGTTAGCACTTCTGCCTCACAGCACCAGGGACCTGGTTCGATTCCTGCCTTGGGTGACTGTCTGTGTAGAGTTTGCACATTCTCTCTATGTCTGTGTGTATTTCCTCCGGGTGCTCCGGTTTCCTCCCTACTATGATCCTAGATCAGACCCCAACAGTGACTACTGGACCGAAACCCCAATATTTTAGTTTATTTGAAAGAATAATTCACTCCAGAAATGATTGCATGAAGAAATAGGGATTTGAAATTTTTAAAACCAAACTTTATTATGAATACAATATTAAACTCCTTCACTTCACACCTGAAAAGAACTTAACAATTATCCCTTAAACACTACTACTCCATTTCCCATGAAACAACAAGAAAATAAACATACAGCTCTCAATCCAGCTTAAAATCAGCACGGCATAGAGTAATACTTGTTTACAGGACAGGTTTGGGCTCCAGTTAGAACCCTTGCAGACTCTGGCTGAATATCTTCAAAAAGCTGGTACACCTGGCATGTTTCAGCTTCTTTTTTGTCTTCAGCCAAGACTGCTCTGCTTTAAATATTATTACTCTTTTTATAACTATCCTGCTGGGTGAGGAAACTGCCTTTACTTTTGGCCAAAACAACGGCCTGCCAGATCAGACTTCAACCCTTCTTCAAAACCTTCTCAAAAACATGTCTCTCAATCCCTTAGCGCCACCCAGCAATGACATCATCCCCCCCAAGCTGAAAAGCAAATTAAGTCTCCAGGCTGAAAGCACATTATCTCCCCAGGGACTTTCCACAGTCAAACCAGAGTACATTAGCCCAGACTGAAAAACACATTCCTCTGGTCAACTTCACCTTCTGGCTGCTAAAAGGTCCCAGGCCCTGCGAAACAAAATCCTTTGTAAAAACATGACCCCTGCAGTCAAACACACTGTAACTCCAGACTTTCAACCCTTGAATGCACCAGTATTTAGAATCCAATATTCCCCAAATCCTCCATTCACCACATCCCACAGTCCAAAGATGTGTAAGTGAGGTGGATTGGTCATGATCAATGCGCGGGGTCACAGGGAGAGGGTGGGGAGGGGGGGTGGGGGGGAATGGGCCTAGGTAGACTGCTCTTTCAGAGGGTCGGTGCAGACTCGATGGGCTGGCTGTGCTCCATCTGCACTGTAGGGAACCTATCTATGATGTAATTGCATGAGATAGTCTGCTGATTACTATCATCAATGCCAATTTCCTAAAGATTTCACAGTGAGGCCCCAGCGGGCCACCATGGAATCCTTATCATGATGCTATACTATAATTGGTATGGTTGACAATGGAAGTGCTAAGCACTTGATTGCCATAAAAAATTCATCATTGATTTTAATATTTCCAAATTCATTTCTAACAGAGCAGCATAGATAATGGGGAAGGAGAGAGACGTAGTAAACCTTCAACAATGAAACAATGGCACAGAGTTTTTTATTGTGAGTAACAGGGGTATGTTACTCCAGTGCGACAGACAGCATTCATTCTGGGTTTGAAGTGAAGGGATGTAGTTGGGCTGGAGTAATGGAGCATTTCTCAGCATCTGGCTGTGGTAGATCTCAGTTAGTCATGCTTGATCCTGACACTATTAGTTACAAGCGAAAAACATTCAATTGCCAATACTACCATTTGTCATTCGAGTGAAAGCAAGTTTGTTTATCTGCACAATTTTAAAAAGGTTGTGTGTTCATCTTAAGCAGTGATCACCTGCCCTCATTCCATGAGTGTGACTTTCTACACATTCCATTGATCAATGCTGATTATGTGACCTTTGAACTGCTAAGTGTTGCCTTTAACCCATCTGCTTGCTTAACAGTGATCAGGGCACCACTCCACTTGTGGCATATTCTATCAAGCTCATTGGCTGCTGCCAAGCATGTGATTGAGTTGATTGTTGATGCAGGACCAAAAGGTGGGCCAGAGACAGATGGCAATTCAATCAGTTCACAAAGTTATGGCACATTAGCTCCCTGGCAACATAACTACGTCCATGGTAACGACTGTTCAAACTCTGCGATTGGCCTGTGGAACAAGAAAAATCTCATCGGCCATTGGTTCCTGGTTATCACATGACATGCTCTGACAGGGTGACATCATGTAACAGCCTCATCTAATTCCTATGGGGTAATATCAAGGCTCCAGTACGTATGCAGGCCATTCAGCCCAACTGGTTGCTATCACGAGCCTCCTCCCACCCTGCTTCATCTAACTCTATAAATGCTTTCCAATCCTTTCTCTGTCATGTGTTTGTCTGGCTGACCTTCAAATATTATTCACCTTAACTACTCACTGTAGTCGCGAGCTCCATATCCTTGCACCTCCCTGAGTGAGGATCTTTCTCCTGAATTCCTGTGGCGATTGTCCCTTTAAGGGTAACACAGCAGAGTAAGGGTCACCTGACCTCGATGACGAATTGGGACTCAGGGTGGGGAATCACCCTTGGGGGAGGAGTTCCACTGGGCAGAAGCATTCCAGAACTAGCTACAGACATGCTGCTGCTCTTGTAGATCCTTGTAAATAAAGCATGTGTTGTTCACTACTCAAGTCTTTGAAAGTGCATCATTACAAGTCCCTATTGGATTTATAATTGACTATTTACGGCTCTCAGTTTAGAACTCACCTACAAGTAGAAACATCTTCTTTGTGTCTCTTCTGTTGAACCTCCTCATCATTTTAAATATCTCTATCAGGCCACATCTCAGTTTTATTTATTTTTTGGACAATATGAGCTGTCGCCTGTTCAATCTTTCCTGATAGTTATAATCTCAGTTCATCATTCTTGACTGGTGGAACATAAAATGGGAGGGAAGGTTTAATAACTCCTTCCTATTTAATAAATGGTGAAATATGCAGTACCGGTGAATGCCCAATGGAATAGCAGGGTAGTAATGGCTGCGGTCTATTCAGCAGCTATGTGTAAAGCATACACCTTTGATAAATGTCACACTTACTTCCTGTCACACTTTGCTGATCCCGCTTCAGACGTTCCGATTAACTCACCACGAGCAAGGCTACAGGTGATCAATGGGCAATGCAGTAAGTGGATCTTTATTAGACTGACAGTTGTGGGCTTCCACAGGAGATCACCTTGTCTCAAGTGAGGATCGATCATCTTCCAGTTGGAGGGGGTTATAAGATCTCCGATTCCCTATGCTTTTGGCTGGAATGAACAGGCAAGACACCAAAGTAATAAATGGTACAAATTGTTGAAGTTTTATTTATTTTTTGACTGTTTCTGAAGTTAGAATCCACTGAAATTCAACATTGCGCCTTGTATCCATTCACCAAATGCCACTTGTCTCCCTATCAGGATGAAACAGGCACACACACACATCAACACACACAAATGCACACACACATAATGGCATGATGTGGAGATGCCGGCGTTGGACTGGGGTGAGCACAGTAAGAAGTCTTACAACACCAGGTTAAAGTCCAACATGTTTGTTTCAATCACTAACTTTCAGAGAGCAGCAGGGGATGAATGAAAAATGAAATGAAATGAAAAATGAAATGAAAATCGCTTATTGTCGCAAGTAGGCTTCAAATGAGGTTACTGTGAAAAACCCCTAGTCGCCACATTCCGGCGCCTGTTCGGGGAGGCTGGTACGGGAATTGAACCGTGCTGCTGGCTTGCCTTGGTCAGCTTTCAAAGCCAGCGATTTAGCCCAGTGAGCTAAACCAGCCCCTCACCAGATTAAGGAACTACACTCCGAAAACTAGTGATTCCGAATAAACCTGTTGGACCATAACCTGGTGTTGGACAACTTCCTACACATAATGGGAGCGGTGATGGTTTGTCCTTGAGACCCTCACTTTTAAATGGGGGAAGAAATAAGGAACAGTTTCATTCCTGACCCTCTGTGGGCCTCCATTGGATCCCCGGTGCATTGGAAATTCAGGACGATCTGACAGTCATCCTCAGCAGGGTTCATTAAACTTTCCTACTAAATAACAGGGGCCGCCCTGCACTCAATTGTCCTGCATTGGCTGCGCCCAGGTGACCTGAAGGACCCAAAGGGCCAGGACAACCTGCCCCCGGTGTGGGAAGGTGAACTGGCAGTGAGCGTCTAGGGGGTGCGGCACGGACGATGGAGCAATCGGTTCTGCCGGAACCCAAATACTGAGAGCAGGAGGGGAGATTGTCTCTGCAAACCCGCCTCCAAACAGTATTTGATTGCTTGGGCAACATCCTGACTTGAGCAATGGAGATGAGATTGGGCTTCGCCTTTCTGATCGTCACACATTGGTTTGTCAATGCCTCCGCTTTCTCGCTCAGCTTTTGTTTTGACACCCCCCCCCCCGACCGCCGGTCCCCCCTCACAACAGATTGGTCAGTGCACCGATGGCCTGTAATGTGGCTGTGTGAATATCAGTGTGCGCACTTGTGATAATTCGCTCTCTGCACTTATTTTGTAAAGAGACGCTGACACATCTTTTGCTGGCAAGTGCTCATTCTTCTTCAAAACGGAAATGAGCACAAATGGTCTCTTGTGTTCCCACTCGCAAACTTCAAATTCTCCAGACTGTTCCTCCACAGCCTGCTGACAGGAACCTCAAGCTAAAACTGGGCTAAAAGCCAAGCTGATTCAGAACAGGAAATGCACACCAGGCCCTGGTGAAGTCTGAACATGACCGGCATAGGAACATAAGTTACAGGAGCAGAGAAACACGGGATCATAAAAGCACAGGAATAAAGAAGCCAAGAAATATACAAACATAGGAGCATTGGGAGGCCATTCAGCCCTTCGAGCCTGTTGCACCATTCAGTTAGATCATGACTGACCTTTACCTTAACCCCGTTTGTTCATTTTGGTTCCGTGTCCTTTCATAACATTACTCAACAAAAATTGCAGACTTGGAATTTTCAATTAACCTCCAGTCTCAGCAGACTTTTGAGGGAGAGAGTTTCAGCTTCCCACAATCCTTGGTGTGAAGAAGCCCTTCTCAATGTCACCCCGAAAAGACCGAGCTCTCGCTTTAAGATTATGTTCTATACCTATGTTTCTGGACTCCGACAGCCAGAGGAAATGGTTTCTCTCCACTTAACGTATTCAATCTTCCAGTCATCTTAAACACCTTAATCCTTGAAATGCCAGGGAATGCAAACCTGGTCTCTGCAGCCTGTCCTTATACCTTAACCTCTGTTTTTGCCAATCTAGCACCGTAATCACCGTCCGGCCTTTGACACAATTCTAGAACAGGTTAGGAGTGAATCTCCCAAATGATCACCTGACTGATTTAGACAATGATCCCATATCAGGGATGTATAGAATTTGAGCAGGAAAGCTTAGGTTCCAGCCCCTTGAGCAGTGAGGGTGATACAAGTAAGATCCATATGTCTGAGCTAGGGGAATGGATTTCTATTTCTGATCGCTATCCAGTGGATCCCTGCTGTAAAGAGAACTCAGATAGGAGCATGATGTGGAGATGCCGGCGTTGGACTGGGGTGGGCACAGTAAGAAATCTTTCAACACCAGGTTAAAGTCCAACAGGTTTATTTGGAATCACTAGCTTTCGGAGCAGTGCTCCTTCCTCAGGTGAGTCACCTGAGGAAGGAGCAGTGCTCCGAAAGCTTGTGATTCCAAATAAACCTGTTGGACTTTAACCTGGTGATGTAAGACTTCTAACAGAGAGGATCAGGCATGGGTGCCCCACACATTAACTCTGTCAACTCCACCCCTCTCCCCTCATATACTACAACAATCCAATCATTCCCATTGTTCAGGCTCTCACATCTAGACTGGACATTTTGGACAGGATGTTTGAGGGTTTTGGATGATCCAGCAATTTATCTGCAATGAAGCTTCAGGGGGTTGTGTGCTTGTCTGTGTGGGGTGGCGAGGTGATATTCCACTTTGGCAGGGTTGCATAACAAGCTGTTGTCCATCTTACCCCCCCCCCCCTACCCCCCAACACACACACCCCTCAGCCAAGTTGACCTTCCCCCTGAGGAAGGTTAAAGGAAGAAAACCGAAGGGAGGCGAAAACTGATGGGAAAAAGTGGTTTCATATCACCCCCAACAATAACTTGCATTTGTATAGCATCTTCGACACACAAAACATCCTAATACACTTCATCAGATGGCACCGTCAATCCCTTTATGCAAGACCCAGGTGACAGTCGGTGGCCCATTTCCAAATCTGTCACTGCTGTGCCATAACATGCGGCTCCAGGCACTGCAGGAAGAGATTTGGAAACCCATGGAAACAAGTCTCAGGCAGAGGGGAGATGCATGTTATATGCAACAAATTGGGAGACTCACTGCTGAGGGGCATACATTGAGAAATTGAAGTGCTCCCATCTCTTGCCATGATGTATGTCTCAGTACTCAAGGCTCAGCACCAGTAGCACACATCCACCTTTCAAATGAGATGTTAAAACAAGGCTGACCGTCTGACATCTTCGCTGGACATAAAAGGCCCCACGGCCATTATTTCAAAGAGGAGTCCTCTCCTGATGTCCTGGGACAATGTCTAACCCTCAATGAGAAAACAAAGTATCTGGTCGTTAATACATTGCTGTTTGTTAGAGCTTGCTGTGTTTTGTTTTTACATAAATTCATTTTAAGTCTTTCTTTTCAAACGGAAAAAAACTGAACCCAATAATTTCCTCTGGTGTTACTTCCTGGGCCCTTTTGGAGTTAAATTCCCATCGGATTCCTTTCACACTGCTGTACTCTCGCTCTCAGAAATATAGTTTGTCCCTCAGCTTTAAATAGGTTCTCTAGGCAAAAGTATGAATGATACACAACCCAAGGCGGGTGATGCAGATCAGTCAGGAACTATAGGAATGGTTGATCAATCTCGAGAGGCTGAATGGTTCTGTTAGGTCAGCTTCACTCTTTTTTTGATCCTAAATCTCGCTCTTCAAAGCTATGCAGGCCACAAAACTAACTGAATGGAAGTTATACCACCAACCACAGTTCTAGTGTTGTGTGGTAGTAGAACGTTACTGAATTGGTAATCCAGGAGCCTGGGCTAATAATCTAGAAAAGTCTTCAAATTCCACCCGTGGCAGTTTTAGAATTTTAATTCACTTTTTAAAAAAAATCTAGTCAATGTAACTGTGAGGCCGCCAGATTGCTGTGGAAATCCAATTGGATCAGGAATGTCCTCCAGGGGAGGAAGCCTGGTGACCTCACCCAGACTGGTTTAAATGTGACTCCAAGCCCACGACAGTGTGGCTCTCTCTGAACTGCCCTCTGGAAATTCTTCTTTTATCCAATCATGCATTTGTTGTCCATCTTTAATTCCCCTTGAAACAAGTGTTTTGTTAGGGCCATTTCAGAGGGCATTTAAAAGACAACCACATTGCTGTGGGGTCTGGAGTCACATGTAGGCCAGACCAGGTAAGGACGGCAGATTTCCCTCCCTAAAAGACATCAGGCGAACCAGGTGGGTTTTTACAGCAATCGACAATGGTTTCATGGTCAGAATTGGACTTTTAATTCCACATTTAAAAAAAATTGAATTCAAATTCAAAGTCACTCTCAATTGCTAAAAATGCCCATCAGCAGCTTCTTTGGGCAACTAGGGATTGATAATATATGTTGGACCTGGCCAGCGATCTCTACAATCCATTAGAACAAGGAAGTGCAAAGTCCCACAATTTAAAAACAAAATTAAGTGTTTTTCAACTGGCTGTGTTTATTTCACCAAGAAAAACACTTTGAAAGCAATAATCTATTGCAAAGTTTGAAAAAAATGTTCCCTCCCTGGTATATTTGATGTCACTTTTTTTTGGCTATCAAAAGTACAGAGAGAGAATTTGCTGACTGCAAGACGATACTTGTGGTGACCTGTGACCTTTAACCCTTTGAGGAATTGGGATTAGAGAGAGTTTGTTGCCTGCCACTGTAATGTAACATTATATGGCCCACTGTCAAAGAGAATTAACTAGTTCAGGTACATCCTCTCAATAGGAAAACGGCATGTCCTGTTTAGCGTTTCCAGCGAGGGGTGGGTGTGAATTCAGCATTCAAAGGGTTAAACCGGGTTTGACAGCTGGCGTTGGCCATTTGGTTTGTTGTCCATACCAACTCTCCCCCTCAGTCAACGGAAAAAGGTCTGTGCTCGCATGCCCACTCACTTGGGATTGGAGCACCAAGAAGGCACTGTGCCAGTCGGGCATGCTGGCTCACGTAAAGAGACAACAAATAATTACATTATTGGAAACGGAATGCCAAGAAATAAATACAGACAGATACCATCACTAGAAGCTCAGCTGAAGGAGCATGGTAAAAAGCTGGGTTAAATAATTGACACATTCAGCCCTTTCTGCTGTCGATGCATCAACCCAGCCATTGTTTTTTTAACTGACCTGCTGTTCACGTGTTCGGATACTTGTATGATGGTTAAAAATGCACCTCTTGTGGTAATACAGAGCCTCGAGACAAGGGAAGTGCTATATTCCATCTCCATCTATGCTAAATGAGCTGACGTTATCTGGTGGTGGAAACATCCTCCCTTAGGTAACACGCCGCAAGAGGGCGCTGGTGACCATAGACTTCTACTAGATTGGCCAATGCTTGGCAAAGCACTGGCCTTGCCTTCTGCAGTATGGCTAACCAGGAAACCTGCCATCATGTGCGCTGGAAAGATTATGAGCTGATAATTAACTTGTTTGTGGCCACATTATGAACACACCCATCAAGTCCTGAAGCGGGACCTGAACCTGGTGTTTTTGGTCTCGGGGGTAGGGAGACTACCACTGCACCACAAGAACACAGGTAGCATCATTAAATTATACAGTACAGCACAGGAAGAGGCTATTCAACCTTACTGCGTCTGCACTAGCTACGTCAAAGAGTTAGTCACACTCCCCCGCTTTCTCCCCATACACCTGCAATATTTACAAGCATTTATTCAACTCCCTTGTCAAAGCTACCATTGAATCTATATTCACCATCCTAATGGGAAACATTTTCAATGGGTGTAGGAGGAACGGGCCAGCGAGAGCCAGTCTGTGGCTGATCTATCTCAACTCCAGTTTCTCAGACTGGATCCACTCGAGGTTGAATGGATGGAAATTAGACAAGGCACATGGTCTGTGTATGACCGTCGCATGAAGAATGAGTTATGAAAACTCGCTCCTTCACCTCCCCCCACCCCCAATCATTTATTTCTGGCACTATCAAAGGGTGAGCGTAGAAGGTGAGTTTGTCAAATTCTCAATGAGAAAATGAAGCAAGTGAAGGGAGCAAATAATTCTTATCTTCAGGTGATGGACTGGTGACTCCAGGAATTAAAGGTTAATCTGCTGGATTCTGGTTCAAGCAAAAATCCCTGGAGAAAAAATATTCCAGAATTGCGTTTGCCTTTGTTTCCCCCCCCCCCCCCATTTTCTTTGAACAGTTTTGTTGATTAGTTGTAAGAATGTTGCAGATGGTGGGTGAAGGGGAGGGGGGGTGGGGGGGGGGGGGGGGGGGGGGTCGGAGGGGTGCGTGGGGGTGGGGGGGACAGTTGGAGGTGGTTGATTAAACCTTCAGGAATGTCTACCAGAGTTGGCAACCCAACTTTAATGATAACACAGCACTGTGATGTAGAGTTAGGAAGTCTCCGTGGAGATACTCACTATTACGGATTAAGGCTATCCTTCTTCAAGAGATGTGGTTACTCTGAAACGTGCCAGGGATGTGCCCTCTGCTGGATTTATTGCCGAGTAAATTAGTGCCCAGGCTGACTCTCCATTGATCACTGCTGTCCATCACGGAAACCTATCAAGGGCAGGGCCACAGGGCCTCTATGTGAAAATAAAGCCTCACTGAGGAATAAAAGTAGACCCCGGAATTTCCAGAAGAGCCTGCGCCAAAAATAATGGGGCAATCACGGTGTGATGCCGAATTTCAGCACAAAGAATGAGGAAATTTGGACCTAACTCACTGACATCTGTTTTAATCTTCCACTCAGATTTCCTAGGCCTTATTATGCAGAAGCCCCACCTCTCATTGCATAGCCCAGCCCCCATGCAAAAGGCCAGACAACGTGAATTTCATGCACTAATATCTGTTCTGAATGGGGACCAAAGTCAAACGTTTGATGTTTTGGGAGCAAATCTGCGGAGTGACTTGTTTCTCCTCACTGAGACCTGTATCTCATTTCAGGAGGCTGGCCGGAATTCTCCAGCCATTGGCATTCTCTTTTCCCACCAGCAGTGCACCCCCAACCATGGGTTTCCCTGTGGCGTGGGGTGGCTTCAATGAGAAACCCTCTTGACAAGCGGCGGGAAGAGAGAATCTCTCCGCCAGTGAATGGCGTGCCGCCGAGAAAGACGGGCTGGGGGTGGGGACCGGAGAATCCCGCCCACTGCATCCAAATGCATTTCGATGGAATCAAAGTGAGTCAAAACTGAAAAGCTTCCAGGACTGTGGCCTGTAAATGGTTACCTAACATGGAGAAACAATAGGTGATGGCTTTGAACTTTACATTTTCATACGCAGGAGAAGGATTTGGGTTCAGGTTTTCTCGGGCCGAAGTTGTTTACAGCGATTCCGGCCTATTTTAGGTCAGGTTGCCAACTGTGAATAAATGTTAAACCTGGAGGTTTCATCACATGACTTACTCTCATGCTGCCGTCACCAACACATCCATCTCTGTGGCACATTGCCTTCCTATCCCAATTAGAAAGCATTAACACCTTTTAACCAATTGGATGATGCTTGACTGTTAGCCCAATAGCCCTTTTCCCCCTCTATTCAATATTCTTCTATTTGGGAAAGAAAAAAGTTTTAAAAACTGACAAAAATTAATATATTTTTTAACGTTTCAAACATTATATTCCAAGGTTGCACACAGCAGTGGCCTGGTGACTGATCTTCAATTTCTGGAGACTGCAGGCTAATCTTGGAGGGTTGGCAACCTGAGGCGTTACGTCAGATCTTTGCGTCCCTGCGTCGCCTGATAAGATTGCCTGAGAACTAGTTCACGCAAATTGTTGACGAAGGACTGGGGTACATTTCGGCACAGCTTCCTGGCTGCGTCGAGCAAGGCAACCCCAGGCTTTGTTTTCTCCCAGAGGGGTTCAGCTACTTGCTGCCGTCCACACATTATTCATGATTTGCTGCAAAGTGCAACACCACCACCTGCTGTTGGGAGGGGGAAAGGTTCTACACCTACACCGGGACCTATCTGGGGTTTGACAAATAAGTAAAATATTTGACTCTGTGTTCCACGCCTTTGAAGATCCATGGGAAACGGTGGGCCGGTCGTATTTTTTAAGAAGATTGTAATAAAGCAGTATTATCTTTCCAACCTTTATCGATATTACGGGGTCAGGGATAGTTGTGACGATTTTAACCTCGGGTGATTCAAAGGACAACATGGGGTTGAAGCTACTAACTTAGTTGACAGAGAGATCAGGGAGATGCGATCATGGGCAGCCAATCCGATAATATCTGCCTTACGCGATCAGCCAAAGTTAGCATGAGGGTGCAAAGGTTAACCCTTCAGAGGGAGAACATCAGATCCTGAGAAATAGGAGCTGGTGTAGGCCATGCGGTTCCCCCAAACCATTCAAGAGGTTTTCACCTGCTCCCCATACCCCCTTAAAAGTCTAAAATTCGATCCATCTCGGCCTTAAACTCAACAGCTGAGCATTCACAGCTTTCCTCAGGCTCCCTCATGAAGAAATCTCTCCACATCTCTTCCCCCTTTACCGTCGCCACTCCCCACTCCATGTCCCAAATTCTCCAGCCAAATGAGGCAGTCTGACAGCATCCACGCACAGCAGGACCCAAAGGTGCATTCCAATTCTGGAGGTCGGGCCTGAAATGTTACGCAAACACAACAGCTCGCCCAATCAAAGGATCACAGAGTTGTGACTGAGGCCATTTGGCCCATCCTTTCTGCACCAGCTCTCCAAACGAGCATTATGGCTTCATACCATTTCCCTGCCTTTACCCAGTACAGCTGCACATGGTTTCTTACAGAATCACAGCATTAATTATCGACAAACACAAAGGATGCTTGCAGCCTTTGAGGAAAAAAAAATCAATTTTATTTTTACATGGGAATGTGGCCATTTCTGGCTGGGCCAGCTTTTATTGCCCTTCCCTAAACTGAGTGGCTTGCTAGACCATTCCAGAGAGCAGAGGGCATTTTAAGAGTCAGCCACATTGCTGTGGGTCTGGAGTCACAGACCAGGTAAGGTTGGCAGACCTTAGTGAATCAGATGGGTTTTTTAACAACCTTGGTTTCGTGGTCACCAGAGTTTTGCTGAATCCAAATTTTACCATCTGCCTTGGTGGGATTTGAACCCTGGCCCAAAAGGAATTACTCTGGGTCTCTGGATTACTATCCAGTGACAATACCACTATGCCTCCTGAATAGAGAGTTTTGTCTCTGCGTTGGCAATGGAATGCTCTCGAATTGCCAGTAGAAATGTCAAAATTGGTGCCTTCTGTAAGGAGAGCTTTTTATTAAAAAAAACATTCAAATTGAAATGTCTCACTTTGCTGTAGCTTTCACATGCTAATTTTCTGCTTGGTTAAGTTGCTCAGACAGGTATGGACTGTAGCAGCCCTCTGGTGTCTCCCTTTGTCACCGACACTAAAGACAGCAAGATCTAACTGACCAGCTGCCCAACACTACCGTCCCAACTTAGCAGATCTATGTGCAAGGAGACTGTCTGCATTTTCAGTCGCACTGGTTCTCTGGCCCGTCTCCATTTGGGTGGTTATAGGGTGACTCAACCCACTGACCTAAGCGAAAATCCCATGTGTCAAAAGCACTCTCAAGTCTGCAAGCTATCCAAGAAATCTGCTGTTGTGTTTTGTGATGGTTGGCCTCGCTCAGAGTTTCCATTTCCTATGTGACAACACTTTTATAAGGTACTTCAAGGGCTGTAAAGAGCTTTGGAACACCCCGAAGCCATGGACAGCACACAGTATAAATGCAAGTTCTTCCTCTTCCAGGGTCTCTGGCTGATGCCAATTCTCTCATAAGAGGATACAGCATGGCTGACAACGCTGGCTAAAAGCTGAATGACTTGCTTCCCTTATTCTGCTGAACCTTTGTGGTCTCGGAGCCATTGGTGGGTTAAGTGAGTTTTAATCCACCAAATTAGAATGGAAAGCTTCAATTCCAGCCCTTTCCTCAGTCCACCTGTCCCTCTTACCTGATTCAAGACTCGCCAAAAGAAATTGCAAAAAAACTCTATCCGCACAGTCCCCCAGGCTGGCTCTCCATCCCACACAGTGAAAGCATCTAAACAGGTTACTGCCCGAGCCAGTAGTTTTGTGCGAACAGTGTCTGTCTGTATTTAAACAAAACACATTTAATCAATTGCACAAAACATTCTCAGTCCCTTTATCAAAGCAGAGAACCAGTGGAGGTAAATACAAGGCTATTATTTTGGCAAAAATGATTAACTGTTCATCGCGTCGAGTGGTTTCGGGTAGAGGCGTAATGTCTGCAAAGGAGGAGTGTAATTTGATCTGGAGACGCTGGTGGGGGTTGATGGGGTGGGTGTGGGAGACAGGAGGGGGGGAAGGGAGGGAGTGGAAGGAGGAGTGGGTTGTTATGCTTTGTCGAGTTCCTGCATGGTAACACCTGAAGTGCCGAGAAGCCTTCGGGCCTGCTGATCCGCCGTGACTGTCCGCGGGGCCCAGTTAGGGATCCCACTCGTCATCGTGGTGCTGGGCCGCTATAACGATCACCACTGTCAGGATGGCACAGAGGACAATGGAGGCGATCCCCACGGCGAGGCTGATGAAGGAGAAATTCCGGGCTTCGCGGGAGGCGATCTCCGCCGACACCATGTCCCCACGCGCGATGGCAGTCCGCACCTGTGCCACAGAGAAAGGATGTTAGCCTTGTTGCACAGTCAATGTACTGAAATCTAGCCACAAAATATAAACTCAGCAGGATCGGGGTAGCGGGAGGGTCCACTCATTTGGGTTGCCAACTGTGGTTCAAAATATTCCTCGTGGATTCATTAGTAGGCCTTGCATATGCCATTGCCTCCTACCCTTGGTCTCATCTTCCCAACTGGCAGTGAATAGAGTTTTGATGACTTATCTGGATGATTTGTGATCAACTCTAACTCTGATGTGTTCATAACGAAAAAAGAATGGCGTTCAAAGAAAATGAAAAGCAAAATCCCAATTTTTCTTTTAATTTCCACCGAAACGATTTTTCCCCTGGGGTTTGGTCACAGGGGGTGTCCTGGGAATGATCTGCAGTTCCTGGAAAGTCCAGGTCATTCCTGGCAACACCCCTAGTGTCAGGTGTATTTTTTCTCATGCTTTTTTTTCAGAACTCCTGGTGCAGGCTGGGAAATTCCGCACGTCGGAATTTCCCAATTGGCTTTCCCAGCCCTGAGGCGGGAAATCCAAAGCCATGTGGAGCCAGGGAAAGCGAGACAGTCCAAATCCAAGGGTCGTAAATCCAAGACGGAGTTCAGAGGCCAGCTCTCTGCTGTGAGAACGATGAGAATATGGGTCTCACTACCACAGGGATGGGGTCTGAGGTGAATAACATCGATGTACTTACACAAGTAAGAATGAGAAGGAGCTGGAAGTCTCTGTTCAGAGGGTGAGATGGAGTACAGTGGACATTAGTCATGGGGAGCACAGACCTATTGGGTCAGGTACTGCTGCAAATTCTACCTAATTTATGTGTGAAATGGCCAGCATTTCCTGGCTTGGGCCACTCCATCGCATATATCTTCTCGTAAAGCTTAGTGTCACAAGTAGGCTTACATTAACACTGCAATGAAGCTACTGTGAAAATTCCCTGGTCGCCACACTCCGGCTCCTGTTCGGGTATAATAATAATAATCTTTATGTCACAAGTAGGCTTACATTAACACTGCAATGAAGTTACTGTGAAAAGCCCCTAGTCGCCACATTCCGGCACCTGCTCGGGTACACTGAGGGGGAATTCAGAATGTCCAATTCACCTAACAAGCGCGTCTTTCGGGACCTGTGGGAGGAAATCAGAGTGTCCGGAGGAAACCCACGCAGACACGGGGAGAACGTGCAGACTCCGCACAGACAGTGACCCAAGCCGGGAATCGCACCCGGGTCTCTGGCACTGTGGAGCAACAGTGCTAACCACAGTGCTACCGTACGACCCATCTGAGGGAGAGTTCAGAATGTCCAATTCACCTAACAAGCACGTCTTTCGGGACTTGTGGGAGGAAACCAGAGTGCCCGGAGTAAACCCATGCGGACACGGGGAGAAAATGCACAAATAGTGCAAGCTCGGAATCGAACCCGGGTCCCTGGCGTGTGAAGCAACAATGCTAACCACCATGATATTGTGCCACCCATATCTCACAGACTGTTACATATCTTTATCCTTTATTTGAGAGAGAGCCGCCATCCAAGAAACTGAATATCTCCCAATTTCAACTCTGAAAAAGGACAAAGTAGATCGGAGACCACTGATTTGCCAAACGCCCACTTTGGATTCGATTTCGGATTTCGATCGTAAAGCAGGAAAGTTGATTAAGCTGTTAAAAAAAAAACACTCAATTTGGGACTCAAGGTTCGATAAAACAGTGACATTGCGATAAAGGCCAAACCAATATAAACTAATTAGTTAGAGTTCAACTGGAACCAGTTCTGATCACTATGGGAAAATCGGAGGTTGCAGCTATGGAGAGAGAAGCCAGAATGACGGAGAGGACGGAGCGATTAGATAATGAGGATTATGGGCATGCGTCGACTGGAGAGGAGATGGTTGCTAGGGTGATGCGATTGCAGATTTTCAGAAAAGGGTTGATGTTAAATCATGGGAAGCTCTTTCACCTTGCCTGCAACAGTCGAACCAGAGGACATGACCTGCACTTGGGGGGGATAAATCTAATCTAAGGAAACAATATTTGTGCGAGAGAGTGAGTGATCAATCTATGGTACAAGCCCCTCGGGAGATGATGGAAGCTGTTAGTATTGATTAGCTCGAAACTCAAATTAACTAGATTTCTTTTAAGAAATAACATTTGCTTATATTGTATCATGCGCTCAATGCCAATTTAAAGCTATAAACATTTTTCAAATGTGAAAAAAAGACCCACGGAAATGGGGACAATAATAGCTATTAAAATAATTTGAATATTGAAAGTACCTTTTTAATCATTGGCTTTAAGCGATTTGTGACCCCAAACATTTCTGTACTCCAGACCTCAACACAGCCTCAGTTAAAGCTGTAAAATTCTATTCAGGGACTAGTTTTAACTTTTGTCTGTGTAGCTCAGAGCCACTGCCCAGACAGTGAGTCAGCAAAGACTCCAGAGCACCCGCAGGAAACCCACGCACACACGGGGAGAACATGCAGACTCCGCACAGACAGTGACCCAGCGGGGAATCGAACCTGGGACCCTGGAGCTGTGAAGCCACAGTGCTATCCACTATGCAACCGTGCTGCCCTATGCTTTGACTCCACTCTCCCACCGGCTCCTTGTTTCTTTTCTCTGAGAGATCGACAGTTTGTCCATCCCAGCTGCAAATAGATTCATCGATGGAACATCCACAACCCTCTGGGATAGAGAATTCCAGAGACTCTAAAAGAAAATGCCTGCCTGCTGATGTCTTGATGGGATAGCAAAGGTCAGCCACTTACCATGCTGAGGTTGCTGGCCTCCAATCGATGTCCTGGAGCCCATTAAAGTAATCAGTGCCTATCTCTTTGTAATCCACTAAGCAGTCATTAACCTCTCACTCTGTCCTTGTATCCCACTGAGAGAAAGTAAATGTCTCCTCACCTCAATCCCAAATGATTGCCCCCTTATTTTGAGGATTTGATCTGTGTTTTCAATTTCCCAGTGAAGAGTAATAACCTCTCACTGTCTATCCTGTGAAGCTCTTCAGGATCTCGGGATCAGTTAGCGAATTGCCCCTTTCCAACCACGCACACCTCCCGGTGATGCACGGTCAGAGAGGTTAATGACGGCAGGCTAGACTAAAGTGCTTTGGAGGAGGGGGTCGACAATGGCCTGCTGCTCAGTCTCTGAGTGAGAACACGCAAGCACCACCTGCAAACTGAAGCTCAAAGCCTCCATATTGAAGCTCTACACCGTCATTGTGACTTTATTCAAGAGAGAGAGAAGTCCGACTACAGGAGTCTCCCATCTGTCTGATACGGGAAAGATCATTGCAAGGATCCACCTCAACTGCCTTCTCTCAGTGGCTAAGGAACTCCTTCCAGAGTTACAGTGTGGTTTTCACACGGACATATGCGCATACGAAATGTGAATTAGGAGCAGGAGGAGGCCATGTGGACCCTCGACCCTGCACCGCCATTCAATAAGGTCATGGCGGATGAGTCACTTCAATTCCGCATTCCTGCCGATCCCCGATAACCTTTCAACCCCTTGTTAATCAACAATCTTCCTGGACCTGCCTTAAAAATATTCAAAAGTTCTGCTGCCTTTGGGGAAGCTGGTCCCAGAGACTCATAATCCTCGAAGAGAAAAAAAACATGGGCCCCAACTTTACGGCCATTCATGCTGGTGAGATGTTCCTGGCCCCGCCGACGGTGTTCACCCGCCTGGGGTTTCCCAATGCCGAGGGTTGTATTCAACGGGAAGTCCCGTCGACAGTAACGGAACCAGAAGATTCCGCCACCAGCCAATGGTGGGCTGCTTCCCGCCACCGCGAAACACACGGCGGGTTGCTCGGTAAATCCCACCCATGATATTCAGCACTCATTGCTTTAAGTGTCCTTTTCTTCCCCCATTGACTCTGTCAATGGTGAAGCTTTTCATGCATAACCCGCCTTAAATTTCGCTGCCATCAGAAATCCGTCGCCATCATCCATTCATTCCTGGGAAACATGCAAGCTGCGATCCTCACCAGCAGAAACACAATAAATCCTATCTCAGGAAATTACTGGGGCCAACAACACTGTGCAGGTGCAGCAACTTTCTTCTCCATGTTCCTTGCTGCAATACTGCATCGCACCTCCCAAAATACTGCATCTCACCTCCTGCAATACTGCATCTGACCTCCCGCAATACTGCATCGGAACTCCTGCATTACTGCACCTCATCTCCTGCAATACTGCACCTCACGTCTCGCAAACTGCACCTCATCTCTTACAATACTGCACCTCACCTCCTGCAATACTGCACCTCACGTCCTGCAATACTGCACCTCATCTCGTGCAATACTGCACCTAATCTTCTGCAATACTGCATCTCACCTCCCGCAATACTGCACCTCATCTCTTAAAATACTGCACCTCACCTCCTGCAATACTGCACCTCACGTCCCGCAATACTGCACCTCACGTCCCGCAATACTGCACCTCACCTCCTGCAATACTGCATCTGACCTCCCGCAATACTGCATCTGAACTCCCGCCTTACTGCACCTCATCTCCTGCAATACTGCATCTCACCTCCCGCAATACTGCACCTCATCTCTTACAATACTGCACCTCACCTCCTGCAATACTGCACCTCACGTCCCGCAATACTGCACCTCATCTCGTGCAATACTGCACCTAATCTTCTGCAATACTGCACCTAATCTTCTGCAATACTGCACCTCGCCTCCTGCAATACTGCACCTCATCTCTTGCAATACTGCACCTCACCTCCCACAATACTGCGCCTCATCTCCTGCAGTACTGCACCTTATTTCCTGCAATATTGCTCATCTCCTGCAATGCAGCACATACCTCCACATTTGCACATACCCCACACCCATATACATGTACAAATCATGCATACAATGCATGTACATTTATCACCAATTTATTATACCCTCTTATGTGCATATTGATACCTATATGCTACATATCCATATACCATACATACCATATACATATTGACTTACATATGGACAGCCCCAACACAATACCATACACACACCTTCCAGCATGTCTGCACATACACACACCTATACATACATGCACATTACTGCTATATGTTTACACACACCCATATGCGTGTCTATGTGTTTGCGTGAATGATTTAATTAAGCTGGTTGGAAAGGTTAATAAAGACAACTTGCCTGGGAGGGTTGAGAGATAAAAGATTAAGATGCTAAATGCGTGCATTTGCAACAAGAGGCCATGGTGAAGTGGATAGATAAGTAAATAGGTTGGGTTTAAAAATTTGGATTAGGAGATGAATAGAGATTTGGCTTTTACCTGCTAAAGTTCAACGAGAACTTTATAACTTACAAAGAGTTCATAAGTAAACAATGGAATGTTATTACATTTTATTTGACCCAAAAGGGGAGGCAATAGGAAACCATGAAAGATTTTTATATTTTGAAAAAGTTGAGTTCAAAGAGGTGCTGAGGACAATGGAATTGGAGATGAAAGGGGAAAATAATAGTTTAGGAAAGATGTTGAGCATTTTTTGCACAGCTCTGTACTGAGAGAAGTTTCAAAACCTGAGGCTGCCATCCAGGAACTAGAAGACTCTTTGTTTCAGGAAGCAGTCTTGTTTCTGAATTTTCTTGGATTTCCACAGCAATGGAAGCTAGTCAGAAGTTGTGTGGTTCAGCTTTACGGATGGTATATTGAGCAATATTATCGGCTTTTAGAGTTAACAATCTGTCAGGCAAAATCTATAAAGCATGCCAAGAAGGTGCTTATTTGTGTGTTCTGACTAAGTGGGTTAGCACAGTAGCACAGGTGGATAGCACTGTGGCTTCACAGTGCCAGGGTCCCAGGCTCGAGTCCCCGCTGGGTCACTGTCTGTGTCGAGTCTGCACGTTCTCCCCGTGTGTGCGTGGGTTTCCTCCGGGTGCTCCGGTTTCCTCCCACAGTCCAAAGATGTGCAGGTTAGGTGAATTGGCCATGGTAAATTGCCCTTAGTGTCCAAAATTGCCCTTAGTGTTGGGTGGGGTTACTGGGCTATGGGGATAGGGTGGAGGTGTTGACCTTGGGTAGGGTGCTCTTTCCAAGAGCCGGTGCAGACTCGATGGGCCGAATGGCCTCCTTCTGCACTGTATGTTCTATGTTACTTTGGGAGGGATGACTGTTATAACTGCGTAACTTTTACATTCTGTGTTTAAACCTTTTTTTCTACTTATTAATAAATATTTACATTTTTAAAATCCCAAATGTGTTTCTGGAATTGTATGCTTCGAGGAAGTTGGTTTTGCCTGATTTTCAGAATACAGATAAAAAGATTACTTGATTTTTGGGACTTGATTTGCTCAGCAAATCACATCTCTTGTGGTCATCGAAACAGTCACCAGCTGCCACGGATGGTTTTAAACCTGTGCCCCTAATGCACAGTCTCTGGATGACGAACACCAAAACATTATTGGCATTTTTCTTGGCTGGTATGGTGTTGGAAGCTGGACGTGATGAATATCAGGCAACTCCTGGCAAGACAGATTGCTGAATATGGAAGTGTGCCAGTGTTCAGAGGTCATCAGTATGCTTGCCCACTTGACTCAGCGGCTACTCCATTGGCTGAGTCATGTCAGCCGAATGAATGGTGGCCTCACACCTAAAAGACAGACTTCATGGCGAACTTGCTATTGGCACAAGGGCAACAGGTCTCTCAAGTCTGGGACACAAGGATGTCTGTAAGAGAGACGTCAAGTAGGAGACTCGCATGGGGGTTTCACTGCTGACTGGAGACAAGCAGTCAGGAAGGACATGGAAAAGGCGGGAAATTAAATGACCAGGTGGTAGAAGGTCAGCACGGGGCTGGTTTAGCACACAGGGCTAAATAGCTGGCTTTTAAAGCAGACCAAGGCAGGCCAGCAGCAGGGTTCAATTCCCGTACCAGCCTCCCCGAACAGGTGCCGGAATGTGGCGACTAGGGGCTTTTCACAGTAACTTCATTGAAGTCTACTCGTGACAATAAGCGATTTTCATTTTTTCATTTTCACAGTGGTGCAGCGCCACTGCCTCACAGCTCCAGGGAATCGGGTTTAATTCCAGCCTCGGGTGACTGGCTGTGCGGAGTTTGCATGTTCTCCCCTTGTCTGCGTGGGTTTCCTCCGGGTGCTCCGGTGTCCTCTCACAGTCCAAAGATGTGCAGGTTAGGTGGTGTTATGAGGTTATTAGGTTATGGGGATAGAGCAGGGGAGGAGTGGGCCAAATGCTTTTTCAGAAGGTCGGGGCAGATTCACTGGGCCAAATGGCCTCCTTCTGCACTGTAGGGATTCTATGGTTCTGCCAGAGGGAAATACCATCAGGTAACCACCAGACAGCACTATTCACCTGTGCCAGAAAAAGGGGCTGCCATGCACAAATCAACTTCTGTAGCCACAGGAGACAATATCCAACCCACCAGGGACATACTCCTGGACACAGTGCATTATCTCCCGAGAGGGATGGATGCCATCAGTTCAACATTGCCGCTACCTCCTCTAATTGTAACGCATGTCTTGATCAAGACTTCTTGTGGCATTTTTAAGATGTTTGTGATGCTTCAACAAGGGAAAAACTGCTGAATGCAAAGGCATGGGAGGTGCCACTTACAGTAACCCCAAAACCAGTGATTCACTCAATACTGCACGCTCTGGAGTGGTGCCTAGCGATGTCTCTTTTGAAAAAGATGCTCATGCTGTGATTTCCTCTTTAAAAGTCACATTGATGGGGGAACCTGATTCCTCCCATTGGGACAATAGAATCAAGGTGCCCAAGCATCATTCTAAAATCAGACTGGAGTCTGCGTTTCCTTTATACATTTACAGAACAGCTGCGGACAGGTTATACAGGGCAGGAAACAAGGCAACGGGCACACTCACCTGCACAGCTTTGAATATGGCAAAAATCCCAGTTGGCCAGAAACAGCAGACGGTAGTCAACACTGCGATGGGTAGGTAATCGTGAGGGGGTCGTGGAGGGTTTATCACTGCAATGGATGCTGGCATCTGCTGCCCACCTGACGTGATCCCGTTGTTTCCCGGGCGATACAGCCCTACATTCTGCGGGGAAAGAGAAGAACAGTTTCAGTCCTGAGTGAGAGGAACAGCAAAGGAATCCCTGAAATTCCTGACCTTTCTCCACATTGAGTAATTGGTGATTTAAATCAGTGTGAGGACAGGAGCTTGGAAATTCCTGCTGGAAGTGCTGCAGAGATCCGAATCCCGAACACTAGTTAGGGGTAATTGCTTCCCAGTTTAATCATTAATATTTTTAGTGGTTAGGAAACCAGACAATTGTACTCCTCTTGCCAAGAAGAAAGAGAGAGAGTGAGGCAGGATGAGAAAGAGGGATAAGGAAGATAGAGAGGGGACAGGTGGAAGAAAGAGACAGAGATGGAGGGAGGAAAAGGAAGAGAAAGAGGGAAGGAGATGTGAAGAAGGTAGAGAGAGAGGAAGGAGGCAGGGAGAATAAAAAGAGGGCCGGGAGGAGGGAGAAGGGAGAGAGAAAGGGAGAAAGGTGGGAAGAGAGAGAAAGGGAGGGAGGAAGAAGGAAGAGAGGGAGGGGGGGTGAAGGAAGAGGGAGCCAGGGAGAAGGAATAGAAAAATGGAAAGAGGTTGGAAGAAGGAAGAGAGAAGTAGGAAGTCAGGGAAAAAGAAGAGAGGGAAGGAGGCAGGAAAAGGGAGCAGTGAGGAATGCAGGAAAGAAGAGAGGGAGATAGTAATTGAGAATGGAAGAATGGGATGAACCAAGGGAGGAAAGACAGGAAGGGGGACAAGGAGAAAGGAAGGAATTTCTAAAATGGGCTGGAGTCTTTGTTTGGGAGACTATGTTCTCCCGCTGGAGGTGAATTGCAACCGGTTTACGATCCCCCTCCTGGAGCGCAAACAGGCAAGCAATTCAGTGTTCCTTGACATGCAGATTTATGCATGGTATGGAATAGGAGGGATTCCCAAGGGGAATCGGGCCACCACTTTAAAGTAAGTGCATTTCAAGCACTAAGTGCATTTCGATCACTCAAGTGTGTGATTACACTGCACTTACCTCTCTTTGATGTGGTCAATGTGTGTAACCATTGGGGTTTCACCATGTACGCCACTGAATCATGATGGTAGATGAATGAATCAGAGCTGCTGATGGGTTGCAGGCGACTAATAGATAGCTAGCAATGGGGCTGGTTTAGCACAGTGGGCAAAACAGCTGGCTTGTAATGCAGAACAAGACCAGCAGCGCGGGTTCAATTCCTGTACTGGCCTCCCCAAACACGCACTGAAATGTGGTGACTAAGGGCTTTTCACATTAACTTCATTGAAGCCTACTTGTGCCAATAATTGATTATTATTATTATTATGGTTTGCACCTATGGGGGTGTTGTCTTTAGGCAGGGCGTCCCTGTGGGTGTTTCCCCTATTACCGGGGTCCCTGGGGGGGGGTGGGGTGGAGGGGTCTCCCTGTTACAGGAGTCCCAAGAGGGGGGGTTCCCCTATTACAGGGGCCAATGGGTGGAGCCTCCCTATTACAGATGTCCCTGTGGGGTTCTCCCTATTTCAGGGGCCTTGGGGAGGGGGGAAGGGTCTGTTAGAGGAAGGGTGGGCAGGCAGTGCATTGGGGGGGGGTGGCCCTCAGTTGGGCTCGGATGGTCTCTACCAACGTGGCCCTGGTGTGGTGAACCTCACGGTGGGCGAGGTACCCCATTGGCCCACTGTATTGTCCACAATGCCAGCACGACACTGGTAGAGACCACAAGTGGTCCGTGCCCACGTGATTCCTGTTCACTGGAACCGGAGAATCACGGAAGGCCGGAACATAGGGTGCCGGGCCCGCTAATTGGATGTCGATGGGTCATTAAGACCCATTGGCATCCATTTACATGCTCCCATTGGCTCACGGGCATGGACATTAATCTCACAGCCAGTGGGGGGGGCGTCGGAGCATCACGATCAAGTCAGCACCTGGCGTTGATCCTGATTTTGTCCCAACGTGCGATTCTCTGTCCCATCTGCGATCTAGGCATCCGAAATGGAGAACTCAGCCTAATATCTTTCACAATCATGGGGACTTCACAGAATATTTTCAAAACAATGTGGTGCCTTTGAAATGTAGACACTGTTGTCACGTCGGAACTGTGGCCAGCAATTTCTGAACAGCAAGACCACACAGGCGACACTGTGATGATGGCCAGATAATCTATTTTTAATGACAATGGCTAAGGGTTTATTATTGGCTGGGGCATTGTAACAAACTGCCCCCGCAATTCGTCAAAATAGAGGCCATGGGATCATTGATTTCCACCTGAGAGGGAAAAGAGCAGGACTCGGCTGGCATCCCATTCAAAGAGCATGAAGGTTAAACTGATCTTCACCTGTCACCCCAACAAGGGCAGAGGGCGGAGGTCACCATGTACTAACCAGAAGCAGTCACCCTATTAGATATTCCGCTCCTTAAGTTTTCCCCGGGTTGATTGTGGGACTTGGCCGTATTGCCCCAGCTGAGAGCAGTATAAGCCAAGACATCTAACATGAAGCCACCTGGTCTGAATGGTTCGGTACAGCCCTGGGTTTCTGGAAAAGATTATTCTCCACTGGATTACATGGGGGCAGGGTTTCCGTAATTGTGAATTTGCCACCTGCTCAATTTAAGGGAGGGGAAACGTGTGGGCTTACAGAAGGACAAAGCGAAGCCTATGCAGCACAAACCTAAAATCCACTCCCTGGCAGAGTGGACCTTTACTTTATTGCTGGCCTTCCTGGTCCTGAGTCAGGAGGAGCCAGGTTCGAATTCAGCGCTGGGTATTGCCCACAGGCAGTGATCAGAGCTTCGGCTGGTTAACAGGCATCTGGTGGATGTAGGTGGCATCCTACCTGGGTCCTGGGAATCTGTAAAACTCACCCGCCCTGAGGAACAGCTCCCCTCTACTGTTCAGTGTCATCGGGGATGTGGTCTGGAAGAGGTTTTGACATCAGGCCGATTCAACAGTCTCGGAATCTTCACACTTTGCTTAGTTCTCCATGTGAAGATAGAAGGTCAACACTAATCTTACTGTTCCTGCACAGGCGATATGTGGGGCCATTGTCTCAAACCAACCCCCCCCCCCCCCCCCCTCCTCCTCCTCTCTCCCCTCCTCCCCCGCCATGTTCACAATTAGACAGGGGTCGTACTCACATTTGCCATTGGATACACCGGCACATAGGCAGCGCAAGGCTGGTACTGCATGCCGTATCCTTGGTGCCCGTACCCTGCCGTCCCCATGGGCCCTGCTGGGTGATTTGTGGGTATGGCATATCCTTGAGATGATCCGTTGAACTGTGTCTCCTGCACGAAGCCGTCAGTGCCCAGTGTCATCGTGGAAGCGTGCATTGGCATGGAGTAGGCGGGCGATGTGCCATTAGCAGAGGCGTCCTGCACTGGGTATGGCGGAGGTGACATGGGCACTTGGTAACCTCCATCCTGCAAGGCTTTAGGAGAGAACAAGGTTAGGATTGATAGTCCGGGTCCAGGGGAACTCTGCGCCCACTTACAACACAGTTGGCACGGCCCGACTCTCTAACACTGTGAGGTCGGGAATGAGAACAGAGGGAGAACAGAAGGAAGGAAGACTGGGAGGTCAGAGTTTCCAGTCTTGATTTTAACCCCCTGGGAATGGGCCGGGTTCAAGTCAGACACCCATTCTACACATGGCCTAATTTTATTCGCTGTGGCTTCAATGCAAGCGTGACAAATGGCCAGTGAGGAAAAATAGCCTCGTTTCCTTCTATCCAGTTAGATTAAAATCGAGTCATGGTCTGCTCTTGCATTTTTTTAACTTAGGAAGTGACATTGTGGCCTGAATTTTCATGAGGATGAAAAAGGTCTTTGACCTGTGTAAAATGATGCCAGACACCCGATTCTGCTAGTCCTGCCCAGAATCTGGCACCTACCATTTTCACCAAGAGAAGGTGAAGGGGTGCAGGGAATGAGGGTGGATTGTAGTTTGCACACCCATGGTTCACGGAAACAGCTGCCTTCAAACTGATTCAATTTTTGTTAGTGAGCTTTAGACCTTTGAAGAAAAACAGCTGCTGGAGACAGTATTTGGAGAGGTTGAGTACACGTTTGGACAACCTTGGGAGACCCAGGAACCAATTTGAGAGAGGGAAGGTACCTTTTGGAAGAGGTAAGGTGTCCTTTACGTTTGGTTACTGTAGGCAGGAATTTTCTTTAAATTGATACACTCTGTGGAACTGTCAAACATTGGAGGTGTTTAAATCTCCTGCTCTTTAATTAAAAAAATAGTTTGCAGTCTTTGAAAAAAAAATCAGTGTTTGCAATGTCACTCTATTGACATAAGTAGGAGTATCATTAGAGAATTTATTTTGCATAGCTGATTCCACAACCGATCATTATCACAATGGAGTGTTGCCAATTCACTATGTGATTGATAATTCTAAGTGATTATCAAGTTGTTGATGTGGGCTGTCAATACAAATGCTTGCTTTGAGGAGGAATTAAGTACTTGAATGGAATATTTGCTTTTATCAGGGATAAAGGAATTTTAAATATATTGAATGGGTCATTATGAATGAACAATTTTTGGAAACTAAATTCAACAATAGATATACAAAAGTACTTTATTTTATTTACTCTAATCTGAGGTCTGTTAATGGTGAATACTGGGTGAGTTGGTATGGAGGGTGTAAGGATAAAGGCTGGTGGGTAAGAGGCAAGGTTCGGCATCAGGTTGTACTAAGTTGGCACAGGGGCTTTAATGTTTATGGGGGTGGGTAAAGGGGGATAGCTTGGCACCATGGGAATGAGGAGCCATGGGGGTAGCTAGAGGGCAAGGTTGGCATAGGATATAAGGTCATGTGGCTGGGCGGGTGCACAATATGACAAGAGTTGACATGGATGGGGGGTGGGGACGGTCTCCGTATTTTGACATTAGCCCATATTCCTGAAATGCTGGTGCCCCTTGTGTCAGTTTAACTGTACACAAGCGAACTCTTTGGAATTCTCTTCCTCAAAAGGCGGTGGAAGCAGAGTCTTGGAATATTTTTAAGGTTAAGCCAGATAGATTCGTCATTAACAAGGTGGGTTGAAAGGCCAATTCACCTAACCTGCACATCTTTGGACTGTGGGAGGAAACTGGAGCACCCGGAGGAAACCCACGCAGACACGGGGAGAACGTGCAGACTCCGCACAGACAGTGACCCAGCGGGGAATCGAACCTGGGACCCTGGTGCTGTGAAGCCACAGTGCTATCCACTTGTGCTACAGTGCTCCCCGTGCTGCCCGCACATGAGTCAAGAGAGAGAAGCAGAATTTTCCAGGATCCATCGGTAAAAAAAGGAAAGGGTTAGAAACGTAGGCTGGTTGAAGGCACTTTTAATTTGAGAGGAAGGTTTCATACAGTAAGCCTACATTGTCAAAGACTCCCTGAAATGCAATTCTGCATGTGCTATTCTCATGGGACGACATTATTTGCTGCCCTGTGTTCACTCAATATTTCGGCCGCTATTCATCTAGTCAGCCAGATTTTAGGAAAGTCACATGTTTTCACTCAGTGCTCTCCTGCATTTCCGAGAGCTGGCCTAGATTGGGTGTTACGAGCCTCGATGAAATACTCTGTGTTCTTCACTCTATCCTACTTATCGCTGGAACCGATCCAAGATTGGAAAACTAAAAGATAACTGCTGCCAGGGAAATCAAAAGTACAATCTGTGCGCTGCCGGTGGCAACAGTCAGCTCGGAACCAGTAGGTTTTTAAAAAAACTTCATTCATGGAGGGGATGTGGGTGTCGCTGGTTGGGGCTAGCAGTTATTGCCCGTCCCTAAATACCCTGAGGCATTCAGAGGGCATTTCAGAGTTATACACATTTCCATGGGTCTGGAGTTACGTGTAGGCCAGGCCAGGTAAGGGTGGCAGATTTCCTCCCCTAAAGGACATGACTGAACCAGATGGGTTTTGAATGACAATTGGCAATGGTTTCCCGGTTATTTGGGGCTTTTTAATTCCAAATGTTCATTGAATTCAAATTTCACCATCAGCCATGGTGGGATTCGAAACCGGGTCTCCTCCGAATATTGCCCCGTGTCTCTGGAATGCCAGTCCAGTGACAATGCCAATACACCACACCTGACAACAGCACCAACAACGTGCATTCATGCAACGCCTTTTATTTAGGATGATGTCCTAAGTGGTCACACAGTGATAATTATAAATTAAAGTTGATACTGAGCCATAAGAAGAGAGTTATTTTGACAAGTAAGCAACAGCTCGCTCAGTAAGGAGCACCTTAAAGGGATAGCTTCACCTTTGGCAGGCCCCGGAGTAGAGGATGACTTCCTTCCACTTTAAAAAGGAGCTCGTGTGTGACTGAGGAGACCAACGTGTGACCTGCGGTCTCTGTCACAGGTGGGGCAGGGGTGGTAGGAGGAGCGGATGGGGGAGGGGCCCCAGGTTCCCACACGCTCCTTCTACGCCTGACTCCAGCTTGTTCTCGGCAATGAAACTTGAGGTGTTGAGCTCCTTCCCAGATGCTTTCCCTCCACTTGTGGCTGTCTCGGGCCAGGGATTCGCACGTGTCATTTGGGATGTTGCACTTTTTCTGGGAGGCTGTGAGGGTGCCCTTGAACTCTTTCCTCTGCCCTCAGAGTTGAGGGTTCAGGCATGGCTGGTAATGGTGGCAACAATAGAAAATGAACAAGAGGCTGAAGTTGGAGCAGTGCGGTTTGGAGGAGATCAGAGACGTGGGTGGGAGGGTGAGGTGGTTTGAGGCGCAGGGAGGGCGAGGTCATGGAGATATCCTAACTTTAGGACGAGAACTTTAAACCCAAGGTGGCAATGACCCCATAAACAAGCTATTGTTAACTCTGGCAGCAAGCATCTGTGTAAATACCTTCACATGACTTGTCACTGTCGTTGGGCCGAAGGGACTTCTCTGCGCTGTACGACTCTATGATTCTAGCATTGGTTGCCTGGTCCATTCGCTACAGTGGTGCCCCGATTTCCCTCCTCCAATTGGAAAGCAAACAGGCTTGTTGACTAACTTGGTTGGATTTGACTGTCAGTCAATGAGTTTTTTAATTCTCCTCATTCCCCAATTGCAATACTTCCATAACTGATAAACCGATGGTAGCCATGATGTGGAGATGCCGGCGTTGGACTGGGGTGAGCACAGTAAGAAGTCTTACAACACCAGGTTAAAGTCCAACAGGTTTGTTTCAAACACTAGCTTTCGGAGCTCTGCTCCTTCCTCAGGTGAATGATAACCCGAGGCGATTCCTTCACAGAAGGAAATCTGCCATCCTTACCTGGTCTGACCTAGATGTGACTCCAGATGCACAGGAATGTGTTGGACTCGTAAATGGAGCAAGCCTCTTAGTCCAAAGGCAGTTAAGGATGGGCAATAAACTGTTGGCCCTCCCAGCGATGCCCATATCCCATGAATAAATATATTTTTTAACTAGTCAGCGAATAATATCACAGCAAAACAATGAAAATACTCCCATCATCAGCGAATATCCCACAAAGTCTCACCGAGGAAGGTCTATCCCAGGCACAGTCCCATTGATGGAGGCTTGGCTCAGGAGGTTCCTGTGCGTGCCAGTCACCAGGCGCCTGGCCCAAACCTGGTGGAATCTTCTCAGAAGCTCGGTTGGAGTTGGACGCAAGGCAGGGGCTGACCCGCTCTGTTCAAACTAAGGTTACAATCTACATCACTCAACGACACAAAATACCTCACCTCTGCTTGACCCTTCCCCCCGGAGGACTCCCTGACCCTTCTGTGAGTCAACAAAAGCTGCCTTCCCGGGAACATTGACAGTGTGACCCTCAGAGTACAGGTAGAGCATTAGACTAGTCCATATTAAATGGTCAGCAGTTAGATAGATGGAGCAGTCCATGAAAGAAGCAAAAGGCAGACAGACAGAGAAAGGTCTAATGAAATGTCATTGACCTGACATGTTCTATTCCTTTCCACAGGATGTTGTCTGAACTGTCAGTATTTCCAGAATTTAAAAAAAAAATTGTATTAGAAAGAGGTAGAGATCGATAGAGAGAAAGATGGAGATAGAGTGAGAAAGAACAGGAAGCTGGAATCTTTTAACCCGTCACAGTGCCGATGTGAATGGAGGAATGGGGCAGCACCATAGCACAGTAGGGGGGGGCACGGTAGCACAGTGGTTAGCACGGTTGCTTCACAGCTCCAGGGTCCCAGGTTCGATTCCCCGCTGGGTCACTGTCTGTGCGGAGTCTGCACGTTCTCCCCGTGTGTGCGTGGGTTTCCTCCGGGTGCTCCGGTTTCCTCCCACAGTACAAAGATGTGCGGGTGAGGTGGGTTGGCCATGCCAAATTGCCCTTCGTGTGCAAAAAAGGTTAAGTGGGGTTACGGGGATAGGGGGGGAGGCATGGGCTTCAGTAAGGTTCTCTTTCCAAGGGCTGGTGCAGACTCGATGGGCCGAATGGCCTCCTTCAGCACTGTAAATTCTATGATTCTATTCTATGATTCAATGTCTCGCCGGCCCCATTTGTGGAGGGGCTGAAAAATTCCAGCCAGAGAGAAAGAGGGAGAGATAGAGAAATACAGAGAGGGAGAGAAGGGGGGAGAGGGGAGAGAGGGAGGTAGGTCAGATAGGTAAAGAACAAAATGTTTGTCTTTGGTGAATTAGAGCTTAAACATTTACTTCCTCCGCCACCGACGCACACTGGCAGCCGTGTGTACTGTCTACAAGATGCACTGCGGCAACTCATCAAGGCTCCTTAGTCAGCACTGTGGGTAACAATCCTGGAACTCCTTCGCCAACAGCACTCTGGATGCACCTGCACCTGATGCTGCAACAGTTCAAGAAGGGAGCTCAGCGCCACTATTTCAAGGGCAATTAGGGATGAGCGACAAATGCTGGCCGAGCCAGCGATGGCCATAGCCCATGAAAGAGGCAGAAAAAATATAGTCAGGATCAGGCAGACAAACAAATACCGTAAGACATAGGGGCAGAAGAAGTCCATTCAGCCCATTGAGTCTGTTCCGCCATTCAATCAGATCATGACTGATGTTACAAATTGGAGAAAGTTAAGATTAAAAAATTAAATTGGGATAAAATAAAACAAAAATGGAGTTGATAAGGGCAGCTGTCTGAAGGGGGATTTGATATGTGAATTAACATAGCAGTGAGAAAGGTAAGTGTTTACCTATGTAACTAGGGGAAAACAATGGGGTACAGAAGTGGTAACTTCAAAGTGGAGAGAAAGAAGTTGACATGTCTTTGTTAAAGGCCGGATTCGCAGGGTAGGTAGCATCACAATGATTGGAGAAAGGGATACAGTAGCAGCTACCGCCGTGGCCACACCCAGCTGCAGAAACAGTCTTCTGAAAACAAGTTATTGCTAAATGGGTAGCTAGTTAAGACCGTAAGACCATAAGACATAGGAGGAGAATTAGGCCACTCGGCCCATCGAGTCTGCTCCGCCTTTCAATTCTGGCTGATATTTTTCTCATCCCCATTCTCCTGCCTTCTTCCCATAACCCTTGATCCCTTATTAATCAAGAATCTATCTATCTCTGTCTGAAAGACACTCAGTGATTTGGCCTCCACAGCCTTCTGTGGCAAAGAGTTCCACAGATTCACCACCCTCTGGCTGAAGAAATTCCTCCTCATCTCTGTTTTAAAGGAGTGTCCCTTTAGTCTGAGAGTGTGTCCTCTGCTTCTAGTTTTTCCTGCAAGTGGAAACATCCTCTCCACATCCACTCAATTCAGGCCATGCAGTATCTTGTCAGTTTCAATAAGATGTCCCCTCATTCTTCTAAACGCCAACAAGTACAGACCCAGAGTCCTGAAACGTTCCTCATACGATAAGATGTCAACATGTTAAGATCTCAAACCAAGTTTGCGTTAGCAATAGAGCCGCTGGCAATTGCCCTGAGAGCATCTAGGGGTTGGAAGGGGCTGGTATGGGGGGGGGAGGGGGGGGTGGGGGGTGGAACACAGAGTTTTGTTGTACGCCGACGACCTGCTCTTATACATCAGGGATGCAGTGGCTGGGATGGACAAAATCATGGGAATCCTGAGGGAATTCGGCTGGTTCTCGGAGTAAAAACTGAACATGGCAAAAAGTGAGTTGTTTGTAGTCCAGGCAAGGGGCCAGGAGGGTCGGCTGAGGGGGCTGCCGTTCAGGTTAGTAGGGGACAGTTTTAGATACTTAGGGATACAGGCGGTGCGGGACTGGGGCCGGTTGCACAAGTTGAACTTATCTCGGTTGGTGGAGCAAATGAGGGTCGAGTTCCGGAGGTGGGATGCGCTCCCACGGACACTAGCGGGGAGAGTGCAGACGGTTAAAATGACGATCCTCCCGAGATACCTGTTCGTATTCCAGTGTCTCCCCATTTTCATTCCACGGTCCTTTTTTAAGAAGGTCAATAGAATGATTATGGGATTTGTGTGGGCGGGAAAGTTTGTGTAGGCTGAGGAGATTGATGCTCGAGAGGAACTGAGGGGAGGGGGGCTGGCACTGCCAAACTTTAGTAATTACTACTGGGCGGCCAACATAGCTATGATAAGGAGGTGGATGGTGGATGCGGGGTTGGTTTGGGGGCAAATGGAGGCCGCTTCATGCAGGGGCACTAGTCTGGCGGCCCTGGTTACGGCGCCCCTGCCGCTCCCACCGGCACAGTACTCCACCAGCCCTATAGTGGTGGCGTCTCTGCAGATCTGGGGCCAATGGAGAAGGCACGTGGGGGAAGTGAGAGCATCGGTTTGGTCCCCAATTTGCGCCAATCACCGGTTTGCCCCGGGAAATATGGACGGTGGGTTCCGAGCATGGCGGAGGACTGGGATTGAGAGGAAGGGAGCTTCCTGAGCATGAGGGCACTGGAGGAAAAATTTGGGCTGGCGAGAGGGAATGATTTCAGGTACTTGCAGGTGCGGGACTTTCTACACAGGCAGTTTCCATCCTTCCCACGCCTGCCACTTAGGGGGATCCAGGACAGAGAGAGGCCGATGTTTAGGCCTTTGCTTCCCTGGTAGCCGGGCGACGAATTCTGCTGGCGTGGAGGGACTCAAAGCCCC
Source organism: Scyliorhinus torazame (assembly GCF_047496885.1). Classification (NCBI taxonomy): domain Eukaryota; kingdom Metazoa; phylum Chordata; class Chondrichthyes; order Carcharhiniformes; family Scyliorhinidae; genus Scyliorhinus; species Scyliorhinus torazame. Next base: position 214,761,975 of record NC_092720.1, on the reverse strand, counting down.
CGAAGTCGGAGGCCTGGCTATCGGACATGGCGAGCTTCCTCGGTCTGGAGAAAATTAAGTTCGCTCTGAGAGGGTCACTGTCAGGGGTCGCCCGGCGGTGACAACCTATCGACTTCTGGTGGAGCGGGAGGGGGGTGGGGTGGAGCGGGAGGGGGGTGGGGTGGAGCGGGAGGGGGGTGGGGTGGAGCGGGAGGGGGGTGGGGTGGAGCGGGAGGGGGGTTAGAGTAATGTAGATTAGGGGGTTAGGTAGGTGGGTCCTTGTGGGAGGAGAGCTAGTTTTTTTGCACTATGTTGATTGTTCTGCACACTGTTTTGTATTGTTGTTGTTTGTTCTGCCAAAATGCCTCAATAACATTGTTTATCAAAATGAAAATCTCAAACCAAGAAGAATTCACCTTCGCTGAAATTGAAGTCGTTTTTCTCAAATGTGGCCAAATAGCTGTGTGTGGTAATTATCTGCTGGATTTAGCTCATAGAGTTATATAATTCTGGATGTTGTTTGGGAACACCTGAGAGTTCAGGAACATGTAATACTGTGTGTATATAGCCATCTGTGTAATGATGTGCTGTAGTGTATTATAGTCCTTCTTAAACAGAGACACATGCAAAATAGAAGCAGAAGGAGGCCATTCGGCCCTTCCAGCCAGCTCCACCATTCATTATGATCATGGCTGATCATCCAGTTCAATACCCTGACCCTGCCTTCCTCCCATATCCCTTTATCCCTTTAGCCGCAAGCTCTATATCTAATTCCTTCTTGAAATTACACCATGTTTTGGCCTCAATTACTTATGGTAGTGAATTCCACAGATTCACCACTCTCTGGGTGAAGACATTTTTCATCACCTCAGCCTAAAAGGTTGACCCCTTATCCTCAAACTATGACCCCTAGTTCTGGACTCCCCCACCATCGGGAAATTTCTTTCTGAATTCTCAATTTACACCCATTCAAATAATAATCTGCTTTCCTATTTGAAGCGGATAACCTCACATTTATCCACATTATACTGCATCTGTCATGCATGTGCCGACTCTCTCAGCCTGTCCAAACCCCGCTGGAGCATCTCTGCATCCTCCTCACAGCTCACCCTCCCAACCAACTTTTTATCATCTGCAAATTTGGAGACAGTACATTTAGCTCCCTCATTCAAATCATTAATATATAATGTGAACAGTTGGGGTCCTAGCACAGATCCCTGCGGTACCCCAGTAGTCATTGCCTGACAATCAGAAAAAGAGCCATTTATTCCAACTTTTTGCTTCCTGTACGCTAACCAGTTTTGTATTCATCTCACGACACTACCCGCAATCCCATGCGCTTTAACTTGACATATTAATCTGCTATGTGAGACCTTGTCGAAAGCCTTCTGAAAGTCTAAATAAACCACATCCACCGGTTCTCCCTGGTCAACTCTACTAGTTACATCTTCAAATAATTCTAGTAGATTTGTCAAGCATGATTTTCCTTTCGTAAATCCATGCTGATTTTGCCTGATTACACCAATGCTTTGCAAATGCTGTGCTATGATATCCTTGATAATGGACTCCAGCAACTTCCCTATTACCGACGTTAGGCTCACTAGTCTATTGTTTCCGCTTTCTCTCTACCCTTTTCGAATAGCAGGGTTACATTCACTAACCTCCAATCTGTCGGAACCATTCCAGGGTCCAAAGAATTTTGGAAAATGATCATCAATGGTTCTACTATTTCGAGGGCCACTTCCTTAAGTACTCGGAGACACTTAGTGTGTGCTTTTTTCTTTCAAGTTAATAAACATTCTTTATTCATGACCACACAACAAGTGGTCTATTCTTCCCTGGTTTGCATATCTTTTCTCACAGTTTACCAAATTAAAAATATACACTACTGAGAACCAGTGGTCCAACTTACCCTTCCGAGTTTTGGGATACCCTTGCATTTAACATCAGTGGGATTTTTAACGCTGATCTGATGTGATAACCCTTAACTCCACTGTCCCAGCTTATCGCCATAACCCTCGATTCTTTTCCTGATTACATAGAACATAGAACATACAGTGCAGAAGGAGACCATTCGGCCCATCGAGTCCTCACCGACCCACCCAAGCCCCCACTTCCACCCATCCCCGCAACCCAACAACCCCCCTAACCTTTTTGGTCACTAAGGGAAATTTATCATGGCCACTCCACCTAACCTGCATGTCTTTGGACTGTGGGAGGAAACCGGAGCACCCGGAGGAAACCCACGCAGACACGGGGAGCACATGCAGACTCCGCACAGACAGTGACCCAGCGGGGAATCGAACCTGGGACCCTGGCACTGTGAAGCCACAGTGCTAACCACTTGTGCTACCGTGCCGCCCAAAAATTAAAAATCTGTTTATCTCAACCTTGAATATGCTTAAAGACCAGCCTTTACAGCCCTCTGCAGTAAAAAAATTCCACAGATTCACTACCCTTTGAGAGAAGAAATTCTTCCTCATCTCTGTCTTAAATGGGTCACACCTTAGTCTGAGATGATGCCTTCTGGTCCTCCATTCTCCGACAAGAGGAAACATCCTCTCAGCATTGACCCTGTCAAATCCCCTGAGAATCCTCTATGTCTCAGTAAGGTCGCCTCTCATTCTTCTAAACTCCAGTGGGTACAGGCCTAACCTACTCAAGCTCTCCTTATAAGAAAATCCCCCCATACCTGGGATCAACCTCGTGAACCTTCCCTGGACTGCCTCCAATGCTATATTTCCTAAGGTAAAAGGAGAAAAACTGTCCACAGTATTCCAGGTGTGGTCTAACGAGTGCCTTGTCATGTTTCAGTGTGATTTCCCTATTTTCGTACTCCATTCCCTTTGAAATAAGGCTGACATTCCATTTGCCTTCCCTGTTAACAGCTGAACTTGAATGGTAGCTTTTTGTGATTTATGCAGGAGGTCCGCCAAATCCTTCTCAGCTGCAGCTTACTGCCGTCTTTCTGCATTTAAACAATATTCAGCTCATTTATTCTTCCTACCAAAGTGCATAACTTCAGATATTCCTACATTACATTCCATCTGCCAAGTTTTTTGCCCACTCACTTAGCAAAGACAGACAGGCAGAGATGCACAAAAATACATAGGAGATAGACATGTAGATACACCCTCCAAGACACATTAACTAAAACATATAAACATAAACAAATGGAGGTAGATGGACAGAGATATGTTTATACAAATATACATTGTAGATAAGCAGATACACACCTACACAAGCATTTACAGGTGCATGGAATGATGGGAAATCTGTCAGAGAAAAAAGACACCAATGAATGTTTTTTTTTTCAAAGCATGGTCTTTACTGCAGACCTTACAGTAAGTTTCGAAGAGAATGAATGAAAGCTAAACAGAAAACTATGAAAATATGCAACAGACCTGGCAGCATCTGTGGAGAGAGATTCATTTCTGGTCGTTGACCCTTCATCAGAAGAACGGAGAAAAAGACCAGAGATAAAAAAAAACAACAGCAAAGTAGATCACAAAATGGAGGCAGTGGTTCTAATCTATAATTGCTGAGTCAGTGTTGAGTCCAGGAGGTTGTCGAGAGCCAAGTTGAAAGATGAGCTGCTGTTCCTCAAGCCTGAGTTGAGCTTGATTGGAACACTGTAGGAGGTCAGGGGTGGAAAGGTCAGAGTGCGAGCAAGATGGAGAATTAAAATGTCAAATGGCAGGAAGCTCAGGGTCATGCTTGTGGACTGAATGGAGGTGTTCACAGTGCAGTCTCCCAGTCTCAGAGTGGTCTCCCTAATGTACAGGAAACCACATTGGGAGCAGGGAGTCTAGCAAGTCGGCAGAAGCATAGAAGATGCAGACTGGTTTCTGGTAGTGTTGGGGGATGAATCTGCATGTTTCCTCCGGGTGCTCCGATTTCCTCCCACAGTCCCAAGATGTGCAGGTTAGGTAGATTGGCCACGCTAAATTGCCCCTTAATGTCCAAAGATGTGCAGGTTAGGTGGGGTTACGGAGATAGCATGGGGGAGTGGGCCTGGGTAGGGTACTCTTTCAGAGGGTTGGCGTAGACCTGATGTCGAAAGGCTTCCTTCTGCATTGTAGGAATTCTATTCTAAAACACACAGTACCGCACTGAAATGCTAATTTGGCTTAATATTGGTAAGTTCATGTACTGAAAAGTGTCCTGAACCCACAACGTTCTGGCTCAGAGTTAATAGCACGACAAAATGAGCCAACCTGACCCTACTTCCACACTTCAAAAAATTCCAAATCGAACATTCCAACTTGATAATTGTGAATTTTGCAGAACTAGCTGTAATGTTCTATGTTCTATGTTCTAGCCTCCTAATATTCCTACTCCACACTTTTATCATATCCCAGATCTAACTTTCTAATATTCCCACTCCACATCTCATCATATTCTAGGTCTAACTTTCTAATATTCCCACTCCACATCTCATCATATTCCAGAGGTGCAATTTACCGGCCTCACCACACCACCACCTGGTGGCGCGACGAGCCGCTGAATCTCGCCTCTCGCGAGATTCACAACGCTTGAGACATCATGCGAGATTCAGCCGAACTGCGCAAGACGTCACGATCTGGAGGTCGCCTGCGCTGGCTGAGATCCAGATCAGCATATTTAAATAAGCCTAATGGCTCATTAGGCTCATTTAAATATGCATTCACTGGATTCCCCTGATGCCCGGGAGCTAATAATCTCCCCAGCGAGGCCCGGACCTGGCGTTGTTTATTACTGGCCCAAAGAACGCTGTACCAGGACCTGGGGGTTTCCCAGACCATTGTAGACCCTTGGGTGGTAGGGTGGCATCCTGGCTCTCCCTCTGGCACCCGAGCACCTTGGCATCCTGGCACTGCCAAGGTGCCATGGTGGTACTTCCAGGCTGGAAGGGGCACTGCCAAGGTGGCACTGCCAAGAGTTGGGGCCTGAGGGGGTCATACCCATGAAAGGTGGAATGAGGGGGGTATGAAGGGTGAGGGGAGAAGGGCGTGTATGAAGGGGCTTCATAAAGATTGGGCGGTGAATGGTGAAATTCAAAATGGCGCCTTGATCTCTGAGGTGCCGGTCTCGCGGCAGGTTCAGCTCCCATTGCCAAAATAATTTCCGTGTGGGCTCGACAGGGAAGATACTGCCCAGGCCCCAAAAAATGATTAACTGTGGGTAAATACTGGTGTGGATCGTACCCAGAAAGCTGGTGAGAAACACTGCACCCACCCAAAATGACACTCAGAGTGTTTTGGATAAATTCTGCCTCCGATCTAACATCCTAATAATCCTGCTCCACACCACACAATATTCCAGATCTAACTTCCTAATAATCCCGCTCCACACCACACAATATTCCAGATCTAACTTCCTAATAATCCCGCTCCACACCACACAATATTCCAGAACTAACTTCCTAATAACCCCGCTCCACACCACACAATATTCCAGATCTAACTTCCTAATAATCCCGCTCCACGCCACACAATATTCCAGATCTAACTTCCTAATAATCCCGCTCCACACCACACAATATTCCAGATCTAACTTCCTAATAATCCCGCTCCACACCACACAATATTCCAGATCTAACTTCCTAATAATCCCGCTCCACACCACACAATATTCCAGATCTAACTTCCTAATAATCCCGCTCCACACCACACAATATTCCAGATCTAACTTCCTAATAATCCCGCTCCACACCACACAATATTCCAGAACTAACTTCATAACAATCCCGCTCCACACCTCAGAGAATTCCAGATCTAACTTCCCAATATTCCACTCTGCATTTTTTAATAGTTGCACACTGCCCTTCCGTGCTCTTCCCCAGTGTGACACAGCACAGCAGTCAATTCAGCAAATCACAGCAGGATGTATTGTTATTGGCACTTCATATTTGCCACACATAAATAGGCCTGACGATAATTGAAAAGCGGTGATGTAAAAAGATTTTACTCCCAACGTGACATCCTTTTCCTTCGAGAGGCATTCAGGACAGGATGAACCACTTCAAAGTAAGTGGGTGTGAAATCAGTCTGTCTGTCTCTCTCTCTGTGCCCTGTCTGATCTGTGCAATTTTAATTACAGAACCCTTCTAGAGGAAGCTACAAGCATTTGTAGCTGAGAGGTGCGAGAAAAAAAAATGATTGCAAGCTGTACAATGTAAGCATAAAAGATGTGCATGCTAAATAACGGCTGTTGGCACAAACTATCACTACATCAGATTAGTTACAACACAACTGAGATCAATTAGAATTAAGTTTTTGTATTCTTTCACGGGATGTGTTTCACTGGCTGGGCTGAAATTGCCCATCCCTTATTGCCCATTGACTAGGTGGTGGTGAGCTGCAGTCCCTGAGATGTAGGTACACCCACCTTGCTTTTAGGGAGGGAGCTCCAGCATTTTGACCCAGTGACAGTGAAGGAACGGCCGATATATTTCTCAGTCAGGATGGGGAGTGACTTGGAGGGGAATCTCCAGGTGGGGGGTGATCCCAGGTATCTGCTGCTCTTGTCCTTATAGGTGGTGGTGGCCGTGGGTTTGGAAGGTGCTGTCTGAGGAACCTCGGTGAGTTCCTGCAGTGGATCTTGTAGATGGTGCACACGGCTACGACTGTGCCTCTGTAGTGGAGGGAGTGAATGGTGAATGTGGTGGATGGAGTGCCAATCAAGCGGGGCTGCTTTGCCCTGGATGGTGTTGAGCTTCTTTGAGTGTTGTTGGAGCTGCACTCATCCAGACAAGTGGAGAGTATTCCATCAAAGCCCTGACATGTGCCTTGTAGTCGGTGCACAGGATTTGGAAGTCAGGAGATGGGATTCCAGCCTCGCACCTGCTCTCCTCAGTATTTATATGGCTAGCCCAGTTCAGTTGTAACCGCCAGTATATTGATGTTGGGGGATTCAGCGATGGTAATGCCATTAAATGTCAAGTGGAGATGATTAAATTGTCTCTTGTTGGAGATGGCCACTGCTGGGCATTTGTGTGGCATGAATGTTGCCTGCCATTTGTTAACACAAGGCTGAATGTTATTCAGGTCTAGCTGCATTTGGACATGCGCTAAGAAGTTGCGAATGGTGCTGCACACTGCAATTATTACCAAACATCACAAACACTGGCGGAATGATGGAAGGAAGGTCATTGTTGAAGTAGCTGAAGATGGTTGTGTTACGATCCCAGAATGAAACTCGCTCAAAAGACCGTAATTTCTACTTTCTTTTCAATGTATTTTTACTGAAGTTTTACATTTTTAACAATTATTGCATCAAAACAAAAGGAAAAAGAGAAAAAGCCATAGGCATCAATGCAAAGCAGATGCAGCACATAACAGAAGGCATTGCAAGCACAGGAACAAATGAGACTGGATGAATGGGGGAGAACATCCCCAATGTGTTCCATCCCTGGGGCAGCAGGGTAGCATAGTGGTTAGCACTATGGCTTCACAGCGCCCAGGGTCCCAGGTTTGATTCCCGGCTTGGGATACTGTCTGTGTGGAGTTTGCACGTTCTTCCCGTGTGTGCGTGGGTTTCCTCCGGGTGCTCTGGTTTCCTCCCACAGTCCAAGGATGTGCAGGTTGGGTGGATTGGCCATGCTAAATTGCCCTCAGGTCAGATGGGGTTTGCTGAGTTACAGGTATAGGGTGGAGGTGTGGGCTTAGCTAAGGTTCTCTTTCCAAAGAGCCGATACAGACTCAATGGGCCGAATGGCCTCCTTCTGCTCTGTAAATTCTATGATTCTATGATCCACAGGTACAAGATCCAAAAGCAGGATGCAGTCAACAACATCATACCCATAAGTTCAAAGAAAAATAACAGAGGAATAAAAAACTCGAGAATTACAGAGATAAGTGGGAAATTACACTGGTACCCACAATGCAAAAACCCAAGGTTAAAAAGGATATCATTATCCCTAGCTGGGTGTAGGAACTCTGTGCCAGAGAAGAGGGGGGCCCTGGAAGGGAGGACCAGGCAACTTCGCATGGTACCAGGAAACCCACCCCAACAGTCAGGACCACTCAGGAAAAAGGGATAGGGCTAATAGAAACAACACAGATTATCTGATCCAAATTAAAAGAAAAAAACATTTTAAAAAATAAAACATGGAGGAACAGAATCACAGGACAGACACTTATATTTAACAGCAAGAAAAAAACATTTATCAATCATGAAAAGTTGGATTAACATACGCTACTCCTTTACCAATGCACACAGATTTTAAGATTAATATGGAATACAAAGTACATCTTAAGCTCCAATGGTCTCATTAACACAAAGTCCCTTTTAAGCACACAGATTGGCTGTGGTTAAATACACTCCGTTCCAAACCCAAGTTAGTGCCTATGGATTTCTCCTCAGAATCCCCCCCACATGATTGTCAGATGAGAGTTTCCAAATTCTACTCCCAACAATATTAATGCTTTCCCTTAGTGTAGATTTACAAACTACTCTTTTAAACAAAGCTTCCGCTCCACTTTTTAACAGCAAAACAAGTCCAGGAATTACACCACCTCCTTTGAGGCTTCTTTTGCCTGAAAGGCTTTTCTATAAACTCCGGGGTCCAGCCATCGAATTCCACAATTGTTTCAAATAATGTCTCCCAAACGGTAGTAATTTCTCACAGACCTTAGCACTATTGCAGATACCTTTCACAATCCAATGCCTTTTCAACTCTCTGTGACTTTACTGAACAGTAATCTGTACAGGTTCCCAGTTGCCCCAATTCTGTCAACTTTAGACTTCTTGGAAACTTCTCTTCATTTCTCTAGTGTCCTTAACTAGCTGAACTTTCTGGCATCTGTTTTCTCAACCATTACTCCGTAGGTATTGTTTTAATTCTGCTCTTTCCATACAATCAGAACAAAGGATGAAAAAGGTTGCCACACCCATAGGCTACTTAACCAGCTCGTCAGGCTTCATTAGAGAGATGTTGTTTGCTCACAGTCTAAGATGGAAGAGTAATCTCCCAAAATGCCTCCGATGATGTCGCCACATAATCATGTGACATACTACACAGGGATGCATTGGTTTACAGTACATAAATATACCTCCCCCTTTACTTCAGTAGTATAACTACCAACATTAACTTTAACTCTTACTCATTAAGAATAGCAGTTTTACTAAGTATCATTATACATAATTTTATATCACTACAAGAGTCTTTTAGATGGACGTTGGTTCCACTTAGGCAGAGTCCGTCGTTCAGGAGTCTTTGCTTTCGTGCTCTCGGTTGTCTGTTCATCACTTGGTTCAAGTACATCATCTGAAAAAGTTGGTTCTTCTTCAGCTTCTGCAGATGCTGTTGATTCGCACGTTATAATGTACGAAGTGGTTTTCATATGGTCGCACGAGTTGGAATAGATTTTGCACAGTAATTGGTGAGTCCTGAAAAAGATCTCAGTTGCAATCCTTTCTGAGATCTAGTCGCTCCCAAAGTCACAGTCACTTTCTTAAGTTCCTTCTGGAGCCCTTCCTTAACAATTACACAGCCAAGATAGCTCATTGATGACTGGAAAAATTCACATTTCTCTCTCTTGACACAAAGATTGTAGGCGGGATTCTCCAGTCCACCAACCGTGTTTTCCGGCATGGCGCGCCCCCTCCTGCAGCGGGATTCTCCGTTCCCACAGCTGGCCAATGGATTTTCCCATTGTGGCCACCTCACTCTGTCGGGAAACCTGCTAGAGTGGGAGCACTGCTGGCGGACCAGAGGATCCCGCTGACGGAATTGAAGGCACGGTTGCTAAGTTTGCAGATGATACAAAGATCTGTCGAGGGACAGGTAGTATTGAGGAAGCAGGAGGGCTTCAGACGGACGGACGTAGGCCAGGAGAGTGGGCAAAGAAGTGGCAGATGGAATATAATGTGGAAAAGTGTGAGGTAATGCACTTTGGAAGGAGAAATAGTGGCATAGACTATTTTCCAAATGGGAAGATGCTTAGGAAATCAGAAGCACCAAGGGACTTGGAAATCCTTGTTCACGATTCTCTTAAGGTTAACGTGCAGGTTCAGTCAGCAGTTGGGAAGGCAAATACAATGTTAGCATTCATGTCAAGAGGGCTAGAATACAAGACCAGGGATGTACTTCTGAGGCTGTATAAGGCTCTGGTCAGACCCCATTTGGAGTATTGTGAGCAGTTTTGGGCCCCGTATCTAAGGAAGGATGTGCTGGCCTTGGAAAGGGTCCAGAGGAGGTTCACAAAAATGATCCCTGGAATGAAAAGCTTGTTGTATGAGTAACGGTTGAGGACTCTGGGTCTGAACTCGTTGGAGTTTAGGAGCAGAATTAGGCCACTCGGCCTAATCGAGTTGGAGTTTAGAAGAATGAGCGGGGATCTTATTGAAACTTACAGGATACTGTGTGGCCTGGATAGAGTGGACGTGGAGAGAATGTTTCCACTTGTAGGAAAACCTAGAACCAGAGGACACAATCTCAGCCTAAATGGACGACCCTTCAAAACGGAGATGAGGAAGAATTTCTTCAGCCAGAGGGTAGTGAATCTGTGGAACTCTTTGCTGCAGAAGGCTGTGGAGGCCAAATCACTAAAACAGAGATAGATAGGTTTTTGATCAAAAAGGTGATCAGGGGTTATGGGGAGAAAGCAGGAGAATGGGGATGAGAAAAATATCAGCCATGATTGAATGGCGGAGCAGACTCGATGGGCCGAGTGGCCTAATTCTGCTCCTATGTCTTATGGTCTTATGGACGGAGAATTCCGCCGTGTGTCTTTCAAGACATTCCACTATGTCTGTTCAGTCTGCCCTGTAAATAGGATATCGGCCAAATAACATTGAACACCATTAAGGCCACTAAGGATTTAGTCCATCGACTTTCGGAATAGGACTGGTGCTGACATTATTCTGACTGGCAGCCGCTTCTACTTGAACACCCCTTTGTGTGTAAAATTGTGGGAAGAGCTTGGACTCAACCTTCAGGAGGTAAGCTTGGGATAAATCTATCTTACTGAGCTGTTGTCCGTCCGACAAGCCAGTACATCGGTCCTCTACTAAAAGGTAAAGGATAGAGGTCGGCACACATCATTGGGTTGCTCGTCATTTTACAGTCAACAGTTACTGAGCCACCTGGCTTGATTGGGATTGCCCAATCGCTCATCGTCACGGACCTAATCACTCCAACTTTGATCAATTTCCCAAGTCTCATTTCAACTTTTGGTTTGATAGTATCTGGTATAGTTCTTGCCTTTAAGCATTTTGGAGTGCTATCAGATTTTATCTTAAGTCGTGCCTTGACTCCTGTCATTTCCCATAAAGTGTCTTCAAATATCTGCTTGTAATTTTCTAACAGTTTCTGCAGTGTGTTTGTTCTAACCCGCGCGAGTTGGAACAATCAGTCCCCTGGTGAGTCTCGCCAACTATGGGCTCGCCCGCTAAGGGGGCAGGAAGCCCGAGGGCATTCATGGTCAAGTTTTATATAAAGTCAACCAGGTATGGAACTGACAGAGCAGACCAGCTGGGATCTGATCCAGATTGTAAATATAATTACTTTGCAATAAACCTAGTTTTCTTTTTACCAACTTGATTCAGACTCGTTTGTAGCCTAAAACATTTTTCTTACCATCAATCAATTGGTTCACAGCTTGCCAATTTAGTTTGATTTTGTCCAACAATGCTCTTCTGAAAAGTGCAGGAAAAGTTCCTTTTCAGGGTGACCATTTGCTTCAATTTGAACCGTGATATAACCCTTCACTGGAACTACCTCTTCCGTGTCTGTTCTAAAGATTATATCAGGTGGCTTTAATGGTACATTCTTGGGCTTTTGTTAATATAGGTTTTCAGAGATGAGAGTTACAGCAGCTCCTGTATCCATTCCAGTCTGGACAAATGTGAGGTAATGCATTTTGGAAGGTCTAATACAGGTAGGGAATATACAGTGAATGGTAGAACCCTCAAGAGTATTGAAAGTCAGAGAGATCTAGGTGTACAGGTCCACAGATCACTGAAAGGGGCAACACAGGTGGAGAAGGTAGTCAAGAAGGCATACGTCATGCTTGCCTTCATTGGCTGGGGCATTGAGTATAAAAAGTGGCAAGTCATGTTGCAGCTCTATAGAACCTTAGTTAGGCCACACTTGGAGTATAGTGTTCAATTCTGGTTGCCACACTACCAGAAGGATGTGGAGGCTTTAGAGAGGGTGCTTACCATAATGTTGCCTAGTATGGAGGGCATTAGCTATGAGGAGCGGTTGAATAAACTCGGTTTGTTCTCACTGGAACGACGGAGGTTGAGGGGCGACCTGATAGAGGTCTACAAAATTATGAGGGACATAGACAGAGTGGATAGTCAGAGGCTTTTCCTCAGGGTAAAGGGGTCAATTACTAGGGGGCATAGGTTTAAGGTGCGAGAGGCAAGGTTTAGAGTAGATGTACGAGGCAAGTTTTTTACACAGAGGGTAGTGGGTGCCTGGAACCCGCTACTGGAGGAGATGGTGGAAGCAGGGACGATAGTGACATTTAAGTGGCATCTTGATAAATACATGAATAGGATGGGAATAGAGGGATACGGACCCAGGAAGTGTAGAAGATTGTAGTTTAGTCAGGCAGCAGGGTCGGCACGGGCTTGGAGGGCCGAAGGGCCTGTTCCTGTGCTGTACTTTTCTTTGTTCTTTGTTCTCTTTAGCCTTCTAAAACCAACTTGATAGAATCTAGTTTTATTTATATAGATGCTAGTTGAATGCATGTAGCTGAAGAGGCAAAACTATTAAAAGTGTCTTGATTATGAGAACTCAGTCAGTGTCTCATATAATGAATTAACCATTGTATTCCAGTGTATTCAGCACTAAGAACATATTGTTCTCTGTCTAATCAGTTCTAGTAAGGTCTCTGCCAAGCTGTGAAACTTGGCAAAGGGTGAGAAAAATCCAGTAATTTTCCTAAGACTGCGCACGCAGACACTAAGTTAGTTTTGATAGGCCCCAGTCAATCTTAAGTAATGTTCAATGTTTGATTAACAATCATCTTCTAAGTAACAGACATTCATTTGAACAAACCAGAAGGTCTCAGCTGAGAACCAGATGCCAATGAAAGTAAGTGAGGGGTTAAACCAGTGATAAGAATTCCCTTAAAAGTAGGACCTTGTCGTCGAGTCTTTGTTCCTGAATTCTTGAAACATCTATCTGCTTGTTTGTGTTAAATGATTTATTTTGTGTGCTTATGCCTTTTGCCACGTGCTTGACTTTTTTAATGTATTGTTTGATATTTTGTTTCTAAGGTTTTATTCAGTTCTTATTCAAGTGTATATCAGTGAGTAATTAACAATAAGAAAGTCGTATTTTTGACACCTCCCACAATCCGGACTACCGATTCTTTTTAGAAGGTAAAATAAGAGTCCCACACAACTGCTTCTATCAGTGCTGTGAGAACTGCATTCTCTCTCATTGCCTATCTTCAACTACAATTAAATTAGCTAAACTAAAACTTTAAAGATTCTCTACCTTACAAGCCCCGGTTGCTGAGTAACCACTGTTGATATATTTACTCTTCATACTGCAGCCCTCTCTAAGCACAATAGAGTCTCAGTTGGAACTAAAACCAACCCCCACACAAAGAAACACCTTGAATCTAACTATACGTTTTACCCTTCCACGCACAGAAACATTAAATTATACAATGAAAACTATACCTTATTTCTAATGTTTACCAATACAAATATATATCCCTTAAAACTACCTTTGTTTTCCAAACAATAAGGCCTGAGACCCTTAGGAGTTTCCTGAAGAACTCCTGCAATGCTGTCTTCGGGTGACACCCCTGAAGGAGGTAAAATAATTTTAAGACATGGACATTACAGCTCACAATTGGTTGATCATGCATTTTGTTTAAGAGGTTCAGTTTAAAATGGGCAGGTTGGCCCTGACGTACAATGGGACCAGGAGTGGTTGTCGTCAAAACCGGCGGACGATTGCCGAATGAAAACACATAACCAGCTGTTTGCATCATTTCTCCATGTTTTCTGCCTGTTGCCTGCTGGAATGGGCAGTGTGGAATTATGGGGCACATTTAGGGTTAGGGTTAGGGTATAAAACGGTTGACAGAAGAGCAATTAAACATCTGTTACCAACAGTTATTTCCAGTACAATGAAAGCCTCTGTGGTCGAATAGGTGCAAAGATGTCGACATAAAAGGAGATTGGGGCAAAATCTAACCAGACATAGGTAATAGGTGGAAAATCATCTCACAAAATCATGTCTACTGTTACAAAAACCAAACAGCATCTTATCGCTCCCAAAGGCCACTTCGTCCCCCAAGAAGAAGCCCCAGAACCATATCCAAAGGGGTATCTTACTTCTCCAAAAAGAGTCCCTACCTCTCCAAAGAACTCCAGTAAGTTTAGACTGTCTCCTGTTCGGTCTAAAGTGAACAAGTCGTGTTTTGGATGTCCCACTTTGTAAATTGGAAATGACTAAAGGCATGTGCAGTTGTCTCCATGATGTGTAAACTACAACCTGACCTCATTTTTCCTCCACAGCCCCTCCCCCTCCCCCAACCCTTCCCAGGTGCCAAGTTCGGGGTTGGGACTCTCTGGCCTCCAGCATAATTTTGGCAAGGCCAGGGGCTGTTGGGATATGGGCAGCAGATTTTACGGTGAGTTCCCGTCGACAGGGGTTATTGTAAGGTAGAAATTTAGGGCCTGTTTTCAACCTAACTCTCCCTGGGCTGGTGGCGATGAGGGGAGTGCAGGGAGCAGGCAGCGGAGTTGGTAGAACAAATGGAAGTAAATAAGGTACAGTTTACAAAAGGGAGTCAGGTGATAATGATTAAAATGATAAGGCATACTGATTTCCCAGGTATTGGGAAACAATACCTGAAACTGGTATGTGACAGTGAGTGGCGTGTTACTGGGAGTGGCGTGTTACAGGGAGCGGCGTGTTACTGGGAGTGGCGTGTTACAGGGAGTGGCATGTTACACAGAGCGGCATGTTCCAGGAAGGGGCATGTTTCAAAGAATAAAGAACAATACAGCACAGGAACAGGCCCTTCGGCCCTCCAAGCCTGTACCGGTCAGGATACCACCCTTGGCCAAAACCCTCAGCACTTCCTTGTGCCGTATCCCTCTACATCCATCCTATCAAGGTTATAATCTCTGGATTATATCCTGAGCCACGTGCAAATTGGCAACGGTTCATAAAATTAGAGAGATGAATAGGTGGCTTTTCTTCAAGGCATCTCGACAGATACATGGATAGGGTGTATTAACCTTAAGAACCTATCTATCTCTGTCTTAAAGACACTCAGTGATTTGGCCTCCAAAGCCTTCTGTGGCAAAGAGTTCTATAGATTCACTGCCCTCTGGCTGAAGAAATTCCTCCTTAACTCTGTTTTAAAGGATCGTCCCTTTAGTCTGAGATTGTGTCCTCTGGTTCTAGTTTTTCCCACAAGTGGAAACATCCTCTCCACATCCCCTCTATCCAGGCCCCGCAGTATCCTGTAAGTTTCAATAAGATCCCCTCTCATCCTTCTAAACTCCAATGAGCACAGACGCAGAGTCCTCAACCGTTCCTCATACAACAAGCTCTTCATTCCAGGAATCATTCTTGTGAACCTCCTCTGGGCCCTTTGCAAGGTCAGCATATCCTTCCTTAGATACAGGGCCCAAAATTGCTCACAATACTCCATTTGCCTCAAGATAGATGAGTTAATAGCACAGGTTGCAACATACGAGTATGATGTATTAACTATTATGAAACGTAGTTGCAGGGTGACCAGGACTGGGTGCTCAACATTCCAGGGTATTTAAAATCTTCCAACAAAACAGGCCAAAGGGGAAAGGAGGTGGGGTAGCATTGTTAATCAAGGAAGGTCTCAGAGCAGTGGGGCTGAGTTGTGATATAAAGGCAGTGGATAGTGATGCAGAATCAGTTTGGGGTGAATTCATGAATAGCAGGGAAAGGAAGACAAGGGTGGGAGTAGTCTATTGACACCCATAATGTGGCCTCTCAAGAGGCCAGAACATATATGGGGAAATATCAAGGGCATTTTGAAGGGAATTGCAATTATCATGGGAGATTTCAACCTGCATATATATTGGACAAACAAAAATCGACAAGGCTAGCTTGCAAGAAGAATCTGTGGAGTGCATCTGGGATTGCTTTTTAGAGCAGCACGTTGTGGAGCGTATCCCGGAACAGGCTATTTTAGATTTGGTTTTATGTAACGAAGAAGGATTAATAAGGGATCTTGTGGTCAAGGATCCCCTCGGGAGTAGTAACCACAACATGATAGAATTCCAGATACAGTTTGAGGGTGAATGCCATAGGTGGAAAATCTGCATCTTCAACTTAAATGAGGGCAATTATAATGGTATTATAATGGTATGAGTGTGGAGTTGTCCAAGGTGAACTGGGTAAACAAGCCAAGATACAGGTCAGTAGATGATCAGTGGCAGATATTTAAATAATTGGTCCATGACGCTCAGCAGGAGTTTATCCCAATCTAAAAGAGGAATTCCACGAGAAAGAAGCAAAATTCATGGTTAACAAAGGAGGTCCAGGATAATGTTCAATTGAAAAATCAGGATGTACAAAGTGGCAAGGGATAGTGGTAGACCAGAGGGCTGGGAAGTTTTTAAAATCGAGCAGCAAAAGACAACAAGCTCATAAGAAGGGATGAGATGAATTTTGAGAGAAAACTTGCATGCAGTATAAAAACAAACAGTGAGTGTTTCGATGGATATTTAAATGAAATGAAATGAAAATTGCTTATTGTCACAAGTAGGCTTCAAATGAAGTTACTGTGAAAAGCCCCTAGTCGCCACATTCCGGCGCCTGTTCGGGGAGGCTGGTAGGAAATAGAATTCAGGCGGCTAAGGTAAATGTAGGACCTTTACCGAACGAGGCTGGTGAATTAATAAGAGCAAACAAAGAAATGGTCGATAAGCTAAATACATTTTTTGCATGAGTCTTCATCATGCAACACATTGCAAATATCCCTAAGATATCAGATGGTCTGGTATCAAGTAACATGGTAGACTTCTAGAAATCCCAATCACAAGGGATAGAGTATTAGAGAAACTCAAGGGGCTAAGGGCGGACAAGTCACCAGGACCCGATGAACTGCACGCTAGGATTTTAATGGAAGTGGCTGCAGAGAGAGAGTGGACCCATTGATTGAAATTTTTCACAACTCACTAAATTCCAGGGGAGTACCAGAACATTGGCAAGCGGCCAGTGTGACTCCCTTGCTCAAATAGGGAGAAAGGCAGAAGGTAGGAAACCAAAGGCCAGTTAGATTAACATCTATTATTGGCAAGATGCTGGAGTCAATAATCAAAGAGGAATTAACTAATCACTTAGGAAAGCTGAATATAATCAAACCTAGTTAACATGGTTTTATGAAAGGTAAATCACGTTTGACAAATTTCCTCGAATTATTTGAGGATGTGACAGGGAGAGCAGACAAAGGGGAACCTGTAGGTGTAGCATACTTAGATTTCCAGAAGGCATTTGAGAAAGTGCCACATAAGAGGCTGGGACATAAAGTAAAAGTCCATGGAATTGGGGAAAGTGTGTTCGCATGGATTGAAAACTGGCTGTCGCCGTAGGGGCGGCACGGTAGCACAGTGGTTAGCACTGTTGCTTCACAGCGCCAGGGTCCCAGGTTCGATTTCCGGCTTGGGTCACTGTCTGTGTGGAGTCTGCACGTTCTCCCCGTGTCTTTGTGGGTTTCCTCCGGATGCTCCGGTTTCCTCCCACAGTCCAAAGATGTGAAGGTTAGGTGGTTAGCCACGCTAAATTGCGCTGAATGTCCAAAATGGTTAGGTGGAATTTCTGGGTTACGGGGATGGGGTGAAGATGTGGGCTTAAGTAGGGTGCTCTTTCCAAGGGCTGGTGCAGACTCGATGGGCCGAATGGCCTCCTTCTGCACTGCCAATTCTATGCTTTACATAGAAAACTGAGAGTTGGAATAAATGGGTCCTTTTCAGACTGGAAGGATGTAACCAGCAGAGTGCCGCAGGGACCAGTTCTCGGCCCACAATTGTTCACTATTTACATTAATGACCTGGAGGAAGGGAGAGAATGTAAGGTTTCCAAATTTGTCGATGATACGAAAATAGGTGGAAGGTCATGTTGTGATGAGGATATTGGGATTCTGCAATGGGATATAGACAGATCGGGTGGCTGGGCGAAAACCTGGCAAATGGAGATTAATGTGTGGAAGTTTGAGGTCACATACTTCGGTAGGAGGAATCAAAAGGCAGATTATTATCTAAATAGAGAGAGACTGCAGGTGAGTGAAGTACAGAGGGATCTGGGTGTTCTACTGCACGAATCACAAAAAGCGAGGAAGAGGGTCCAACAAATAGTGAAGAAGGCAAATAGCCTTTATTGCAAAAGGGTTGGATGAAAAATAGGTGGCTGGATTCTCCGATTTTGAGGCTATATCCGGAGGAAGTGTCTAGTTTTACGATGAAAAAGCCGGCGGTGACCCCGCACCAATGCTCCACCCGGTGGGGGGTTGGCAACCGCGGCACATAAAACTCCTGCCGTTCCCGACACAAACGGCTGGAGAGCTGCCGTGTCCGTGGCCGCGCATGCGCACAGCGATGACCTGTAACGGTCGCGGCGTACAACATGGTGTCTGCCGTGCGCGGACCCGGGGCTGCCAAATAGTGCCCCCCGTAGCCCCCCCCTCACCACCCCCGGACCACCCCCCCACTAGCCGTTGGGAACTCAGCCTAGCGGGGACGGAGCATCGGGGGAGGGACTTCAGGTGACGTCCTGAGGCTGTCCCAATGGCGAGCAGCATACTCACTGATGACGCCGTTTTGGTGGGGGCGGAGCATCCAGAAACAGGCCCCGCCCCCAATTCCGGCGTCAAAAGGGATTTTCTGCAATTGTCCAGAGTGTTGGTGAGGCATCACCTGAAATACTGCACACAGTTTTGGTCCCCATTACCTAAAACAATGTTTGGAGTCTGTCCAAAGGAGTTTCACCAGGCTAATTCTTGGGGTTTTCCCAGCACGAGAGACTAAATTGTCTGTATTCCTTGCAGTTTAGAACATAGAAGATCCTGCGGGGGCTGGACAGGGTGGATGGTGAGATGTTTTCTTGTGGGAGAATCTCGATCAAGGGGACAGAGCTACAAGATAAAGGGCGGGTCATTGAAAACTGAGGTGCATAGAAATTTCTTCCCGCAGAGGGTGGTGATTCTCTGGAATTCTCTGCCCCGGAGTGTGGTGGAGGCTGGATCATTCGAAGTATTTAAAGTGGAGGTGGATAAATATTTGATAGATCGAGGAATACAGCGCAATTTATTTGAGCACAGTAAAACAACCTTGACTCTCTGCAGTAGACTAAGTGGGCAGGGCAATTCATAACAATAGCAACACGGTTAAGGGATGTCATAACATACCTGATGGTGCAATCACATACACACACGGATGGACATGCAGTAGGACCAACCAGCATACACAACACCGCAGCCAATCACCAGTGAGAGCACAAGCACTATAAAGACAGAGGACAGGAGTGTCCCCGCTCATTCTAGCAGCAGCTACCTCAGAGCACAGAGCTCACAGCCTGCATCACAGACATTCACCATGTGCTGAGTGCCTCACCGTAGCTAGTGATAGGAAAGGGTCCACAGTTAAGCTGGTATTGCTGATACCCACGTTTACAGTATGCTAGCATAGTTGAACAGTTATTAAAACAGCGTGACACCACTTCCAGCATTGTTGGCTTCTTTGTGAACCAGAACACCCAACACGACAAGGGAGAAAAGAAACACAAACAGTCTACCTCCAGGCTCTCTTTCAGCATCAGAGGAGAAGGTTACTGAGGAACATTGAGGAGCAATTGGTAAAAGGGTTAAAAATGAGCTGACAGAAAAATGAAAAATAGATTCAATTAGGGAAATGCTGAAAAAATGAGGCCATCTAATTTAGAATCTAATTGAACAGCTTCTGAGATTCCATTTCCATTTATTATTATTTATTGCACCCAATTTGTGAACCTAAAGACTGTGTACACTCAAATTAATGGTGAAAGGAATCATTTGAGAGATGTTTATGCTATTGTGTTATTTTTAATGAGGAAGGAACCAGTTACGATTGAACGGTGTTGCTTAACACCATGCAGCTCTTAACAATGACTCCTGGAACACGTACAAAGGGTTCTTCAGGTGTCCTGAATCGCACTTAACCATCTCCCCCTCCTATTATAATGGATAACTCAGTTGCGGCAAGAAGCTCAAAGACAGCATGAGCTGACAAATGCAGAGGCGAGAGTGGATTTTCCACTTGCTAACCGTGACTGAGCTTGTCCAGTTTTCATCTCCTGTCAACCTACTGACAGGCCCATTTGAAAGGGTAATTTCTCTCTCCACCCCTTTTGAGGGCTGAACTCAAAGTATTTGGTCGGGTTGACGGGATTAGGCCATAAGACATAGGAGTAGACCATTCGGCCCATCGAGTCTGCTCCTGCCATTCGATGAGCTCACAACTGATCTGATGTGATAATCCTCAGTTCCACTCGCCCGCCTTATCCCCATAACCCTTGATGAAGATCTTGACAGTGCCGAAAGGCATTGGTGTAGACAGGAGAGAAAGATTACACCAAAGAAATCTGTATATAGGAACAACAGCAATAGTGAGAGGAGCCGGAAACATCTGTAATTGGAAGAGACGCTTAACAAGGGTTTTTGTTTATCGCCTGTCCTCTTCGATGTCTAAGGAGAAGTAGTGATCAAAGGAGAGTGCGAAGACACAGAATCGAGGAGTTAAGATTGGGGGAGGGTGGCGAATGATAACATCAGTTAGGTCTGCGGGTGGCAAAGTACTTTTAGCAAGAGCAGACAAGCTATTACAAGAAGTAGACAGTAACAGCAGGCATGAACTTTGAAATGAAAGTGAACATTGGCAAAACGAAAGTGAAGCATATCTCAAAAGCACCAAGAATTATTCATATATTCAGGGAAGGAAGAGGACTGGAACAGGTGCAAGAATTCAGGTATTCAGGAAGCATAGTATCTGCAGATGTAAGATGCAACAAAAGAAATAAAAACAATGACAGCAACAAGAAATGTCACATTTGGTTAAGAGGCAATTGTGAACCGGATAGCTGAATATTAAACTCAAGCAGCATCTTGCAAAGTGTTTGATTCGGAGAGTTGTTTTGTGTGGATGTGAGACTTAGACCTTATGGAAAAGGAGGAGAGCAACTTGCTAAATCGCTTTGAAATGTGGGTTTGGAGCAGAATGGAAAGCAGCAGCCTGACAGGAAGTAGGGAGTAAGAAGTAATGACCTGAAGAGATTTGATGAACAACGTAATGGAACAAAGAGTCTGGATAGGGCACATTTTAAGAGGAAACAGACTAGTAAGAGATGTTATAATACCATAAGACGTAGAAGGAGAAGTCAGCCATTCAGCCCATCAATTCTGCACCGCCATTCAATGAGACCATGACTGATCTGATGTGATAATCCTCAACTCCACTTACCCGCTTTCTCCCCATAACCCTTGATTCCTTAACTGACTAAAAATATGTCTATCTCAGCCTTGAACATACTTAACGACCCGTCCTCTACTGCCCTCTGAAGTAAAGAATTCCACAGATTCACTGCCCTCTGAGAGAGGACATCCCTCCTCATCTCAGTCTTAAACTGGCGACCCCTTACTCTGAGATTATGCCCTCTGGTCCTAGACTCTCCCACAAGAGGAAACATCCTCTCAGCATCGACCTTGCCAAGCCCTCTGAGAGTAGTATAGGTCTTATAGGATTTTCAGGGGACTTAACAGGGTAGATGCTGAGAGGTTGTTTCCTCTTGTGCGAGAGTCCAAGATGCCTCTCATTCGTCTAAACACCAATGAGTACAGGTCCAACCTACTCAACCTCTCCTCATAAGAAAATCTCTCCATAATCCAGGATCAACCTCGTGAGCCTTATCTGGCCTCCAATGCTCGTATATCTTTCCTTAGATAAGGGGACCAAAACTGTTCACAGTATTCCAGGTGTGGTCTAACTAGTGCTTGTATAGTTTTAGCATGAACTGGGCGGCACGGTGATACAGTGTTTAGCACTGCTGCCTCACAGCGGCAGGGTCCAGGGTTCAATTCCAGCCTCGGGTGACTGTGTGGAGTTTGCACTTTCTCCCCCGTGTCTGTGTGGGTTTCCTCCCAGTACTCCGGTTTCCTCCCACAGTCCAAAGATGTGCAGGCTAGGGGGATTGGCCATGCTAAATTACCCCTTAGTGTCCAAAGATGTGGAGGGGGTTATGTAGATGGGGTTATGGGGATAGGGTAGGGGACTGGGCCTAGGTAAGGTGCTCTTTCAGAGCGTCGGTGCAGATGCGATGGGACAAACGGCCTCCTTCTGCACTTTAGGAATTCAATTCTAAATATTCAGGGGTGTGTGACTTTGTGAGGAAAGGCAGGAATGAAAGGGTGGTGGGGTAGCTTTGTTAGTACGAGATGGAATAAGTACCATAGCTTGAAATGATCTTGGATCGGAAGATGTAGAATCATATTGGTTGAGGTATGATATAACAAGGGGAAGAGGATACTGGTGGGGCTATAGGTCCCCTAACAGTAGCTATACTGTAGGATGAAAAATAAATCGGGAGATAAGGGTATGTAAACCATAGGTGACTTTAATCTTCATGTGGATTAGGAAAATCAAATTGGCAAAGGTAGACATGAGGAAGAATTTGTTGAGAGTATTCAGGACAGTTTCTTAGAACAATAATCCAACCAACTGGTAATGTGTAATGAGGCAGGTTGAACAAACAATCTCAGAGTAAATAATATCCTAGCGAACAGTGATCATAGTAGAATTTAGCATTCAGTTTGAAAGTGAAAAATCTGAGTCAGGAATAACTGTGCTCAACTTAAATAAGGGCAATTAGAAAAGAACGAGGGCGGAGTTAGCTGGAGCGGACTGGGAAAGGAGTTTAGATGTTGTGGAAGAAGGATTTTAAGGGAAAAGAGGAAGGAAGAGAATCTCAAAGCTTGAGAATTGAAGGAAGTTATTTGCACGGGATAGAGAGACGTGGAAAGACTATTATGAGCCAAGGATATATCTTGGGCAGGGCACACATGATGATGGTGGTGAATAATGGCTAACATATGCTTTAGAAGATGTTTCTTCCATGACATGTCTTTTGTGGGTACCGCCCTTGCCTCCCAAAGTCCTTCCTTGGAGCCGATCGTCCCTTTAAAGCCAGAGATTACTCTTGTTGCTCTCCTCCCTACTGCCCCTCTCTGGATTCCCACTGTATGTGGCGTAAACCAGAATAGTACCTGATAGCTCAGGAGAGGTCCACACAAATCACTGTCCAATTTCAACACGACCTTTTGGAGACTTGAACTCAAGTGACAAAGAAAACTGTCATTGATATAGCATCTCTCATGACCTGATGGCTTCGCAGAACCCATTGTGGTTAATTGAGTACATTTGAAGTGTAGCAATCCTTGCTACAATGGCACCTGCCACTTTTTGCCAAGTAGGTTCCCACAAACAGAAATGTGGTAACGATCAGATGATCTGTTTCATTGACCTCAGCTCTTGATAATATGAAAAATGAAATGAAATAACAATCTTTATTATTGTCACAAGTAGGCTAATATTAACACTGCAATGAAGTTACTGTGAAAATCCCCCAGTCGCCACATTCCGGCATCTGTTCGGGTACACTGAGGGAGAATTCAGAATGTCCTATTCACCTAACAAGCACATCTTTCATGGGTTGTGGGAGGAAACAAGAGCACCCGGAGGAAACCCACGCAGACACGGGGAAAATGTGCAGACTCCGCACAGACAGTGACCCAAGTGGGAATCGAACCTGAGAACCTGGCGCTGTGAAGCCACAGTGCTAACCACAGTGCGACCGTGCCACCCTGATAAATATTGTACAAAGTCTTACAACAACAGGTTAAAGTCCAACAGGTTTGTTTCGGTGTCACTAGCTTTCGGAGCGCCGCTCCTTCCTCAGGTGAATGAAGAGGTATGTTCCAGAAACATATATATAGACAAATTCAAAGATGCCAAACAATGCTTGGAATACGAGCATTAGCAGGTGATTAAATCTTTACAGATCCAGAGATGGGGTAACCCCAGGTTAAAGAGGTGTGGACTGTGTCAAGCCAGGACAGTTGGTAGGATTTTGCAGGCCAGATGGTGGGGGATGAATGTAATGCGACATGAATCCCAGGTCAAGGCATCGGCGAGACCTCCCAAATCTTTTCTGAAATGGTGTCGCAGGACTTTTTTAAAAACATTGACCCGGGTGGGCAGACGGGGTCACAGTTGCACAGCTCCTCTGAAAGACAACACCTCCGATACTACGGTGTCTTCTCAGTACGAGCACTGAGTGCAAACCTCGATTATCTGCTCAGGTCTCTGGATTTAGACCGTCTGACTCACAGGTAAGAGCTACCTACCAGGCCGCAGCTGACACCTAACTTACATAACCCAGCATCCTATTTCCTGCGCCGATTGATGCCTCACACTGTCTCGATGTGGCCAACTCATAGACCAGCCTCAGAGTACAAACACTTGTCAGCGCTCCCAGTTTGTGAGGAGCAGCTTGCACGGACAGGTTCCACAGCACAACAAATGTCACTTAATGGCTCTGTCATTTGAATTAGGCAGTGGCCTTTCAACAAAACAGCTCCGGATGTCATTAGGTCTGGAGTCCCTCCCAGGGAGGTGACAATAGCCCTCAAATAAATTAACCTTTCTGAAAGATAATAGTTCCTACAGGTGGCAAGAAGTGGATTTGTACCTGTGATGTTCACGCAGGTTTCAGAATGTATGTTTTTTAATGATTTAACTCGGTTTATTTTTATTTTATACGCCAGCGTTTTTCTTCATTGCTTTCATCGCTCTCACAGATATGTGGGAAAACCACCTTTGATAAGGACACGGGGAGTCCACATCGAGTAAAATATGAACAAAGTTTTACTTACAGAATGATTTATACACTACCTGGTAGAACCCAACCAGGTTCCTCTCTGTTTGGTGCCTTAGTGGCCGACCTTATATGCAGTGGATAATTGAGATATCCCGCCCCTAGCGGGAGAGCTCATACTCCGCAAGGAGTTTAGGGAAGACAAGCATTCCCACCTCCTTGGTCCCGTGTGGGATATTACACCACACATGATAGAACCGGCCCGATTTTAACCCCGGCAATCGAGCCAGCGTGACATTGGCTTCGCCTGGGTGCCAGAAGGTGATGAATCCAGGAACCCATCTTCTGCGACTGTACCTGTTGGTGGGTGGGCGAGGCCCTTCAACCAGCAGTACAGATCGGAAACTTGAAACACACACTGAATTTCATTTCAATGTTTAAAAGATCAGACAATGGGCACTCATATTTCTGGATGTTCTTTGCTGTTTTGAGGCGAGCACCCTGTGGACTCTGAACACCATCCTATTTTGCAAGTTTAGTCCCCAAACAATTTCAGTATTGTGCTCATTTGTTGGACTCTTGCGCATTATCTTTAATACAATACACGAAAAATCATACACCTACGCTCACTTCCTGTCAATGTCCCTCTATTATAAATCTCTATTTATAACGGGAACCGCCTTTGTAAATTTGTCCCACTAGTGGGAGGGTGAACTAAGCATAATATGTTTACATAATCTCTTTAAGTTATAAATGGGAACATGGAAACTTATAAGAGCAAAATAATAAGGACAGAATGTATAACTTTCAAAAGAGGACTGAATTATGTCTGCACACCCTCGTCTGATTATCCCACCCATCCAGCAAAACAGGAGGAAGAACTCCCAAGAGCTGAATTGAGATCAATGGCATCATGGCTGCTGTGTGGACTAATTCCATTGTCTCATGTCTCTTAAAACGCATTCCTATAGACTTTGGAGACTTGGGCAATGACAGGCACCTCAAAACACTGGAAAAGTTCCAACAGTGGGGCCTCCAGAAGATCTTCCAATCCGGTAGCAGGAATGGCCATCCCAACAGGAACATCCTCTCCCAAGCCAACATGCCCAGCATCGAGACAGAAATCAATCACAACAAGCTCCGCTTGTGTGTCAGACATCGGCTTTCCAAAGGAATTCCCTAGGTAGAACTTGATTGTGGCAGGAGACTGCCAGGAGGTCCTCAGAAATATCCCTAAAGAGGTCAAACATAACCACTTCCGACTGCCGAAACGGAGAAGGTTCATTCAGGAAAGCACATCAAGAAATTTTATCGGAAGCAGAGAATGACAAAGTCAAGGTACAAACCTCCCAACAACTCATTTGCTCAACCCTCAGATGCCACCTACCCCACATGGGGGCAGAGACTGCAGATCGCACTTTCTGGCCTTAGAAGCCATCTCAGATCCCATCGAACCGGACAGGAAGCAAGTCACCCTCAATCCTGAGATTACCTTTTATTGATGCCAGGTTTAAAATTAACAATGGAGCAGGGACCAACTGACAAGTGCTGAAGGGAGTTCCAAACACCTACCATCTTTGTGTTGGAGAAGTGTTTCCCTCATTATACTCGTGAAAGAAATAGCTTCACTTTATCGACCAAATCAGTTCACAGTGATGTCTTAAATACTTCAATCAAATAATTCCGTAACCTTCTGAATTCCAGTGAATCCAACGCTAACCAAGTTTACTGTCCAAGCTCCACATGCCTGATTCTTTGTGCTTCTCTTGTGGTACCAAATTAACAAAATCAACAAATTGGGTGATAAAATAGAAGGCAGCCCCCAAAAGGGATACTGCATCAAAGTAAAAAGAATCGCAAAGGAAACTTGAAACATCAAAACAAAAGGTGAGTAAAGAGGTCGATAACACAGCCCAGTGCCCACGGTGCCCACCAATCCTGGACTGCCTTGGTTGTGCCATGGGCACCAGGTGCTTCCTTACCAGGGACACCCAGCAGCGAACATAGCCACAGAAGAGGGGAAGACCGTTGGGATAGACAACCCGCTTCCTGCACCTATTAATGCCCAGCTTGACCAGGCCCAGGAGAAGGCCAACAAGGAGGCCCTTCTCCCTCCCCGCCCCACCTCTGCACCAGGCACCCAAAGATCAGGAATACGGGACTGAAGTTCAACCAAAAAGAAAGCAACAGATTTCTCAACATTATTGTTTTGTGCAATGTCAGGGATGGTCGACTAATTTAACGTGTAAATGAATCTAATCAACTAATTACAATCTGCATTTACCTAGAGCCTTTCACAAGTTTAGGAAATGTGTATTGGGGGATGGTGTCATGGTAATGTCACTGGGCTGGTACTCCAGAATCTGAGCTTAATGCTCCAGGGAGGCATATGTTCAAATTCCACCCTGGAAACTCGTGGAATTTAACTTTAATTGATTAATTTTAATATCTGGAATTGAAAGCTAGTCTCAGTAATGGTGATCATGCAACCACCATTGTCGTCAAAAGCCATGTCACTCATTAACATGGTTCAGGGAAGGTAATCTGCCATCTTTGCCCGGTCTGGCCTACATGTGACTCCAGACCGACTGAAATATGGTTGGCTCTTAAAATTCCCGCTGAGATGGACGAGCAAGTCAGGGGGCAATTAGGAATGGACAATAAATACTGACCCAGACAGCGCGGCTCTCATCCCGTGAAAGAGTGAAAACAAACGTTGAAGCAGGACATTGGTAAGAGCTCAACTGCTTTTCTTCGACATACTGCCATTGGCTCATTTATGTCCCCCAGAGAGAGCAGGCAGGGTCGCCATGGTTTAAAATCGCATCTGAAAGATGGCATCACTGTCACTTTGCACACCCTCAGGACCGGTGTGTCAGCTCAGATTGTGAGATTGTACTTTCCATCTTCTGGAATGGTGGGGTGAAGCGGTGAATAACTCAGATAATCCTGAAAAGGCATTGCATCATCATTGGGATGTTAATTACTGAACTGGGTCGTGCCCACTCAAAGACCAATTTTCACTCCACTATAGAGTCATAAAATCCCGCAGTACAGAAGAGGTTCATCGAGTCTACACCAACAAATCTACACCAATGCCACTTTCCAGCCTTGTCCCATAGCTTTGAATGTTACGTAATTTTTAAAGGTTGTGAGTTTTCCCGCCTCTATCACCCTCCCAGGCAGGCCATTCCATACTCCTACCACTCTCTGGGTGAAAACATTTTTCTTCAAACCCCCTCTACCCCCCCTGCCCCTCACCTTAAAATTATACCCCCTTGTCATTGATCCTTCAACTAAGGGGAACAGCTGCTTCCGATCCATCCTGTCCATACCCCTCATAATCTTATACACCTCAGTCAGGTTCCCTCTCAATCTTCTCTGCTCCAAAGAAAATAACCAGGGCTTATATAATCTTTATTATTGTCACAAGTAGGCTTACATTAACACTGCAATGAAGTTACTGTGAAAATCCACTTGCTCCATCCCAAGGAACATCCTGATAAATCCCCTCTGCACCCTCTCCAGTGCAATAACCCTTCCTCTCTTTGGGCAACTAAACTGCACACTGTACTCCTGCTGACTATTCCCCCGTCTCTCCAAGTGGAAATTAATATTTTCCTTCAGAATTTTCTGCAAATTTTCCTTGCCACTGACATGAGACTCACTGGTCTGTAATTCCCTGGCTTATCTCGGCCACCCTTCCTGAAAAGTGGAACCACCTCCCCTGTGGCCAGAGAATGAAGCCTGCACAGCAACTTTAAAAAAAAAATTAAAATTCATTTTGCAGAATGTGGGTGTCACTGGTTAGGCCAGCATTTATTGCCCATCCCTAGTTGCCCTTCAGGAGGTGGTGGTGAGCTGCCTTCTTGAACCACTGCAGTCTTTGGAGTAGGTACACCCACTGTGCTGTGAGGGAAAGAGCTCCAGGATTTTGCCCCAGTGACAATGAAGGAACGGCTGATATATTTCCAGGTCAGGGTGGGGATTGATTTGTAGGGGAACCTCCAGTTGGGGTGATCGCAGGCATCTGCTGCTCTTGTCCTTCTAGGTGGTAGTGGTCTTGGGTTTGGAAGGTGCTGTCAAAGAAACCTTGATGAGTTCCTGCAGGGCATCTTGTAGATGGTCCACACTGCTCAGTGCTCTTCACTTGGCTCTGATCAACCTCCAATTCAAATATTTATCTAATTCTCCATCAGTAGACACAATGGTCTGTTCCTCAACTATTCCCAGTTGCAAGCTACTTCAACTGTCCTGTGGTTAAATAAATATTTCCTAGCCACTCTCCTCGTTACCTTAAAGTCAATGTTGAATTGATAATAAAGTTTGATGTATATAGTTTCAGATTTCTTTTCAAACTTATTGAACTAACAAGAATGTAATGGTTCATCATAAAGTGTTTTGATAAATTGAATGGTGAAAGATTCCCTTTTTCTTAAGATATTAGGAATGAAATAATAATCAATTCAACATTGACTTTAAGGTAACGAGGAGAGTTTATTGCTATTTTAAAATGGCCTTTCTGCTGAGCCAAAAAGATGGTTGCCACAAGTCACATGACCATAGGATTGGCCATTTGTCCTGGAAACTGCCAGCAGGAGTTACAAGGATAAAATAATTCCCCTCTCAGCATTGTGGAATCTCACACTCTAAAATATGGATATTATAATCACAAGACCAGGGCATTCACAGATCAAAACTCTTTGAGCTGCAGAGCAGTTTAGAGACCCATCACACAACGGCGGCACTTCAGTTCTATTTCAAAAGGGTGTCATTGAGGGGACAATTAACATCATTTGAATTTTGATAAGCTTACCCCTCTATCAGAGTCAGAGGGTTTTTTTCGCTTATGACCACAGCAGATGCTATTTGTTGAGCAAATCAAATCCCGGATAGAAACTTGTCTTGCTATTCATAACATTTCTTTTGTATTCTGAAAATGTGGTGGGAAAAAAACTACTGATCCCTGAAACATAGAATCCCAGTAACAATTTAGGATTTAAAAAAAGAAAGATTTATTAACAAGAGAAGAAAACTTATGCACACAAGATTACAGTTACACAGTTGAAACAGTCTTACAGAACACCCAGCAAAAAACAATCTTAAATAGAACATTTTCTTGGCAACACTTTTAACTCTAAAATCCAGTAATACCTAATACCATTGTTTGACAGCAATCCAAAATGAATCGCACAACTCAGTGCTCTGCACATAGCTCTGGTCAACCTTTGATATTTATCCACTTTAGTAAAGGGATGTCACAACACACCTCACATCACTTCCACTCTGTTGTGGACATCCAAGAAATTGATCAACAGGACAGCTTTCGGAAATGAAGACTCTTCTGGTTCCTGGATGGCTGCCTCACATTTTACACCGTCTCTCAACACAGAACTGTCCCCAGGATACCTTCATCACACAGCTGTTAGGATCCCAGATTAGAACCTAACATTTTCAATTTGTAAAGCTGCGAGGAACTGTTCCTGCACGACAGGAATTATAATACGACCATTAGATAGCTTTTAAGTTAAAACAAACGTAAATTTTAATCACAGAATTGACAATATTAACATTACATTTCGCATTACAGTTAACAGTTACAACAATTCTCATATAAAAGAAGAAACCTTAGGGTACTTCCTAAACCTGCCTCTGTATTCTAATTAATCAAACCAATATATTTCAAATACCACTCATGAATAAAATTAACAATCAAGTTTTTACATGTTTTTTTTCTGTGCAGACTCTTTGGCGAGAGAATCTTTCAGGACCAAACTGAACCACCGCTGTTCAGATTAGAGTTCAAGGACATACTGACATTCCAGACAGATATGGCTCCTCCCATTGACTACATCATCTGTGCCCAAAGCACAAGACATTCTTTTGTCTCTTCTTACAAGATGTCCCTTGACTTGTTTAACCAGGACCAAACACAATACCCCTCATAATTTATCTACACCCTAGGGGTCCTCCAATCCTAAACAATATTCCATTAGCTAGCTATCTGCAAACAAGGAAATGGTTCTCAATTTCTATCAGCAGAACACTTAATCCTCAAATTAATGTTTACCGCACATTTGTGACACCTTAATCACTGCTCATACTGTCTATATGCATCTTAACTCAGGGTTTAATAACATCATTGCAAAAAATATAAAATATAACAATTTTTTATATTCATCACATCTCCCCCTTCTAAAAAAATGAATCAGAAATATGAATAGATGATTTAATTTTCCAAAGCATTTTTAGCTTTAAATACTACATTACTAAACATCACTATTGCACCATAAGATATATACCTTGTCATATTCATGCATGCAAATTTAACCATCAATATAATCCATTTCAGTGTTTCTTTCCCAATTTTAAACATTTATACTTTTCACATCTCAATATCGTGACAAAACATCAACAATTATGTTTTCTCTTCCTGCTGCATATATAATTTTCAAGTTAAATAGTTGTAGCAATAAACTCCAGTGAAACAGTCCTGCATTACGATCTTTAAACTTCTCCAGAAACTTCAATAGACGATGGTCTGTATAAACAATCATAACAATCATCTTTGATGAATTGTTAGCAACAGAATTGTCAAAATATTGCCAAGCCAATACCAAACTCAGTATTTACTTTCCGAAGGCCAAATACTTCTTTTGATAAACATTTAGTTTTCTGGAAAAATACTTTTGTAATCTTCTTGTAATATTAAGGCACCAACACCCAACTTAAATTGCTTGTCATAATTCAGTGTCGCCAAAACTGGTGCTGTGGTCAACACAGTTTTCAGATTATCAAATGCCTCCTGACAATGAAATTTCCTGTTCTCTTTTCAATGTTCAGTCAGTGGGGCAACCACACTGCTAAGATTTGGCATGAAGTTTCTGTGGAACCACTCATGCCCAGAAATCTCACAACTTGGGCGGGATTCTCCGCCCCCCTGCTGGGTCGGAAAATCGGCGGGGGGTGGCGTGAATCCCGCCCCGCCGCCGGCTGCTGAATTCGCCGGCGCCAGGTCTTTGGCAGGGGCAGGAATCGTGCCATGCCGGTAGGGGGCCGTTGGCAGCATCCCCCCCGGCGATTCACTGCCCCGCGATGGGCCGATCGGCCGCCCGTTTTCGGCCAGTCCCGCCGGCGTAAGTCACGCAAGGTCCTTACCGGCGGGACCTGGCTCTGCGGGTGGCCTGCGGAGTCCTCGGGGGAGGAGTGGTGGGATCCGGCCCCGGGGGGGGGGGGGGGGCCCTCGGTGGCCTGGCCCGCGATCGGGGCCCACCGATCTACGAGCGGGCCTGTGCCGTGGGGGCACTCTTTCCCTCCGCGCTGTGAACCTCCACGATGGCCGGTGCGGTGAAGAAACCCCCTGCGCATGCGCTGGGATCACGCCAGCGATTTGGCGCATGCGCCAGAACATGTTGGCACTCCCGCAAATGCACCAACCCGTGCCAGCCGGCGGAGGCCCTTTGGCACCAGTTGGCGTGGCGTCAAACACTCCGGCGCCGATACGGCCCGCCTCGCCGGTGAGCGGAGAATTCCGCTCCTTGTCTCCTCATTGGTGGTATTGGGAGCTCCGCAATACCTTTCATTTTCACATTCCATGGGGCAATCTAACCATGTCCAACAGTATAGAACTAAGAATGTGGCTTGGGCTTTCACAAACTCTTTTTTAGTCAAGTTTACCACCAAGTCAGCCTCTTGTAGTCGATCGAACAATTCTTTCAAATGTTTCAAATGCTCACTCCACATTTGACTGAACGCTGCCAGATCATCTATGTACACTGCACAATATTTTAGTCTAGAAGTGACAGGCGGATTCTCTGGTCCCCCAGCCATGTGTTTCTCATTGGGGAGTCATTTTCTGGTGGTGGGATTCTCTCTTCCCATCACCTGTCAATGAGATTTCTCATTGAAGCCGCTCCACACTGCCGGGAAACCCATGGGTGTGGGTGCGCTGCCAGCGGGAAAAGAGAAACCCACGGCTGGAGAATTCTGGCCAACCTTGTTAGTTAGTCTTTGCATATTAGTAGTGTATTCTTCAATAAAACAGCATAACTTTAAACTGGTACAGACCATTTGGCGTTGCAAAAGCGGAAACTTCCTTCGCCCTTTCCGATAAAGGTACTTGCCAGTGTTTTTAAGTAAGTCAATTTTGGGAATGAAATTTGCTTGTCCCACCTTTTCAATACAGTCTTCAAAATGAGGAATAGGATACGAACCTGACTTCATTACTATGTTGACTTTTGTATAGTCCACATAGAATCATTCCATTCCATCTGGTTTTGGAACCATCACAATAGGTAAGTTTCCATCATTGCAACTCACTTCAATGATATCATTCTTAAGCATGCTTTCAATCTCCCTTTGAGCCTGGGCCAATTTAGCGTATTTGGTCTATATGGATGTTGCTTAATTGGAACAG
Source organism: Scyliorhinus torazame (assembly GCF_047496885.1). Taxonomy (NCBI): domain Eukaryota; kingdom Metazoa; phylum Chordata; class Chondrichthyes; order Carcharhiniformes; family Scyliorhinidae; genus Scyliorhinus; species Scyliorhinus torazame. Next base: position 214,728,730 of record NC_092720.1, on the reverse strand, counting down.
AACGTCCTACATTTACATCATATATAATCGCCTTTGTACTTCCTAGTTTGATCGCACATATGGCTCTATGTGAATGCAATAACTCTTTCAAGTCACTTTGATTTTCCTCTGGAAGATAACTCAGTAATTTATCCAAATTTCTTATTCTTTCCTCATTGTCAAATTCAGAATCATCTGGATCTATCTCTTCTCCTTGTGTTCTAATTACTAACACCCTCCTCCTGTTTTCCTTCCCTATCAAAATAACTTTTGAGAATATTAACACTGGGAGCTTTCCTTCTAGCTGGCATTCTTATCAAATAATTCACCTCACTCAATTTATTTTCAATTTTATAAGGCACACTAAATTTTGCTTTCAATGGTTTACCTACCACTGGTACACAAATACTTTCCCCCCCTAACAAAACTACGGGTTTTTGATTTTTTAACTGCCTCTTTTTTAATCACATGCTGTGACAATTTTAAATGCTTTCTAGCCAACTCACCATCCTAATTTAATCTCTCCCTAAAGTTTGATTCATAGTCCAAAAATGTAGTCTCAGCACTCTGACTCATCAATTTCTCCTTTATCAATTTAAGTCGTCCTCTTACCTCATGACGAAAAAGCAATTCAAATGGACTGAATTTAGTTGATTCATGAGGTGCATCCCTAATTGTAAATAGTACAAATGGAATTCCTTTACCCCAATCCTCTGGATAATCCTGACTATAGGCCCTCAACATAGTCTTTAAAGTTCTGTACTACCTTTCTAACGCTCCCTGTGATTCGGGATGACACATGATTGTTTTAAACTGCTTTATCCCTAAGCTAATGCTAAGATAACTTCCCTGAATAACCTTGACATAAAATTTGACCCTTGATCTGATTGGATTTCCTTTGGTAGTCTGTATTTGGTAAAAATAAAATTAATTAATGTATTTACAACTCTCTTAGCTGTAATATTTCGGAATGGAATGGCCTCCGGAAATCTAGTAGACACATCCATTATAGTCAACGAATACTGGTTCACACTTTTCCTCTTAGGAAGGGGTCCCACGCAATCAATTAGCACCCTAGTAAAAGGCTCCTCAAACACTGGAAAGGATATTAAGGGTGCTGCTTTATTTACCACTTGAGGTTTTCCTACCACCTGACAAGTGACAAGTGAGACAACATTCAACAACATCCTCATGCAGTCCAGACAAAAATAAAAATGGTTTTGTATTTTCGCTTGTGTTTTCCTTACTCCTAAATGCCCCCTCAGTCGCCCTCCGCAAAACCTTGTTTTTATAACCCACCGGTAATATAACTTGATGGAACTCTGCCTATTGTTCATTTGCCTGAATATGTAAAGGTCTCCACTTTCTCATTAATACATTATTTCTAATATAACAACAGATCATCTATATACACTATAATAATTAGTATGCACTCAGATTCTATTTCTGTGTAGGCTTTCTGATATAGCTGCTTTATCTCGGAACCCTTCCTGTTGTATTTCTACCAACTTTTCTGAACTAAAGCTATGAACTTCACCCTCCGCCTCCTCTTGTTCTTTCTCAACAATCTGGTCAAAGATTGTGTCTGATAATTGAACCTCAGCCTCCCTATTTTTACTCCTTGGTTTCTCCTCCTTCTGCGTCAGCCTGTGGCTTTGTGATCTTGTTGCCACATAATCTGGAAACACCTCTGGATATGCTTCTTGCAACACCTCAGTTTCCATCGGCTTTTCAATGCAGTAGGCATTGTTCCCACCTGTGATCCCGTTATATCATTGCCCAGGATAAACTGCAGCCCTGAAAACAGAAATTCTCTCTTATTCCTACCACCACTTTCTCATATTTCACTGGATTCTCTAACCTTACATAGTGGAACACTCCACCTTGTACACATGAGCAAACCTTACCCTCACAAATAAAATCTTTAAAAGATCTGACACCTGCTTTTAAACCAGCCATTGAACAGTCTGTACATACTTTTGCACCTCTTCATGTTCAACCATTTTGCCACTTTAATAACCCCCACTGGTTACCCCTGTTTTAAAGAGTTTGTCTTCCCAGTACTTTTCTTAAACCACCAACACTGTGACTTTCTGCATCCAACTTTATTAAAAACATTTAAGTTTCCTCTCCTATACACTGTAATAATTAGTATGCACTCAGATTCTATTTCTGTTTAGGCTTTCTGATACAGCTGCTTTATCTCTGAACCCTTCCTGTTGTATTTCTACCAACTTTTCTGAACTAAAGCGATGAACTTCACCCTCCACTTCACCCTCTCTTGTAAATTTCCTTCTTAACCTGAAGCAAAATTTCTTGAATATCATCAACTAGACCTTCTTTGGCTTTGCCCCTTTCAGTTCCCCAGTTTCTATCCTTCACAGACTGGAAAAGATGTCGAAAACCAAACCTTGATTTCGGAACTCATTCAAAATAATCTGCCGTTTCTTACGCCGATCTAGCAGTTTTAACCCTTTGCTCTTCCACATGTATTCTCACTACTGCAGGAAGAAAAGCTTTAAATTCCCCCGGAATAATCATTTTCCCAAGAACTTTATAACTTAGTCTATTTTTAATGCTCATATCCACCCATCATAATCATTTCATTTTATTCTTTCAAATTCTATACACGTCTGACCTGCTTCTTTCCTTATATTTCTAAACTTCTGTCTGTAGACCTCTGAAACTAGTTCATATCCACTTTCACAACAGGTTAATCAGTGCTCTAGCCGCAATACTGTCTGTGTGCACCTTAATCCATATTTTAATAACATTACTGTAAAAAATTATAAAATATGACAATTTCTCACATTCTTACATTCATCACACAGCCAACACCTTTCCTGAAATATTCTCTTTATCTTTCAACTCTGATTCCATCAGGGCAACACGGTGGCGCAGTGGTTAACACTGCGGCTTCACAGTGCCATGGTCCCAGGTTCGATCCCGGCTCTGGGTCACTGTCCGTGTGGAGTTTGCACATTCTCCCCGTGTTTGCATGAGTTTTGCCCCCACAACCCAAAAAAGGTGCAGGATAGATGGATTGGCCACGCTAAATTGCCCCTTAATTGGAAAAAAATGAATTGGGTATTCTCAATTTATTTTTTTAAAACTCTGATTCCATCATCTTTGGCAACTCTTTGAACATAACCTTTCCAAAATTTAATAATATTTAATGTTTTCCTATTGCCTTCCTTTTTGGGTCAAAAAAAATTATTAACCTTCCCTTGTTTATATATGAAACCTTTGTAAGTTGTAATTCCCTGGCTCCGTTTTGAAATTTAACAGCTGAAAAGCCAAGTCACTATCTATCTCCTAATGCAAATTTCTGAACCAAAGCTATTTACTTATAAATCCACTTCACCATGGCCTCTTATTACAAATCTAAGCATTTAGCACTGAGAGGCACTGTCTCCTTTTATCTCTCGACTCTCCCAGACTAGTTGTCTCCATTAACCTTTCGCCAGATTAATAAAATCATTTTCACTCACACACACACACACACACACACACTTCCTTTACAGAATAGCACAACATTCCCTAAAAATTCATTTAAAATCCTCACACTAGGAAATGGCTTCCCAATAAAAAAACTTCAGGATGGTAGCTCATTAAAAAAAGCTAGTGGCTGGGATATTATCAGTCCTGGAACCAAATGCTTATTCCAGATTACAGATTAGCCCCTTTTTTGACAACATTGTGGAGAAAGAAGGTCACATTGCTCAAGGGACAATTTTGAAATCTCTAGATTCCTCTGGGAACCGAGAAACTCTGAGGCTGTTGTCTATCACTCAGCCAATGAACACCAAGAAACTGACTTCAGGCTGAACGACAGCCTGCTATCCAAAGCCTGTCTCTGCCGGACGATGTCCTACCACGTCTCTGTGTACCAACTTCAACCTGAAATATCAGCATCAACTGTGAAGCGAGCTCTGCAACTCCAGTCTTCATTACTGTGTGCATGTGTAGTAGACGTTGAGGACACTTGCAGTCCACCCCCCCTCCTGTTTGAATGTGAATAAACTAACCTCCTGAGTCAATAACGCGACTTGGCAATGAGTTACTTAAATTTAGACCACAAAGTGAGGGTTTGGGAAACACGCCACAGCCTACTCAAAACAATTCGAAAACATCTGCTCACGGACAGCTGGTGAGAAGAGAAAGCAGTTCAGTTTGCCTTTCTCCCCTGTCACACTCTCAACCTTATCTGCTCCAAGCTCACAGTGTTGTGCAAAAGTCCAAACTGTCGGAGGCACGAGGTTAATATTATCAACAACCGTCAAAAAAAATTTGAATCACTATCAAACGAGTAACTCTCCAGATATAAAGATACATTTGATCTTTACATCTCATTTAGATGGTCTTCAAGTAATTAAGAATCTTGTTGCCAAGGTTTTCGAGGACAGCAATGAAGGATATCCCTGTACTGTATGTTCAAAGCAGATTGACTACAGGCAACATAACAGACGACAGTTCTGAGTTTTAAATTCAGCCACCTATGTCTCCCGACAAGAATACAATCCATTCTTCACCCTCTTCAAACTATACTCAGTTTTGAGAGAAATATGTACAGATGAAGAAATTCGCCCCAATTCCACATTCACAAATAAATCCATACTCCATGGTTCACTCTGATATCCCAATCCTCACTGATACCCCCATTCCTCACTGATACCCCCAACCCTCTCTGATACCCCCATTCCTCACTAATACCTCACAGATACCCCCATTCCTCACTAATACCCCCCCATTCCTCACTGATACCCCCATTCCTCACTGATACCCCCATTCCTCACTGACACCCCCATTCCTCACTAATACCCCCCCATTCCTCACTGATACCCCCATTCCTCACTGATACCCCCATTCCTCACTGATACCCCCAACCCCCACTGACACCCCCATTCCTCACTGACACCCCCATTCCTCACTGACACCCCCATTCCTCACTGATACCCCCATTCCTCACTGATACCCCCATTCCTCACTGATACCCCCATTCCTCACTGATATCCCAATCCTCACTGATACCCCATTCCTGACTGATACCCCCATTCCTCACTGATAACCCCATTCCTCACTGATACCCCCATTCCTCACTGATACCCCCATTCCTCACTGATATCCCAATCCTCACTGATACCCCCATTCCTCACTGATACCCCCAACCCTCTCTGATATCCCCAACCCTCTCTGATACCCCCATTCCTCACTGATACCCCCATTCCTCACTGATACCCCCAAGCCTCACTGATACCCCCATTCATCACTGATACCCCCATTCCTCACTGATACCCCCATTCCTCACTGATACCCCATTCCTCACTAATACCCCCCATTCCTCACAGATACCCCCAATCCTCACTGATACCCCCATTCCTCACTGATACCCCCATTCCTCACTGATACCCCCAACCCTCTCTGATACCCCCAACCCTCTCTGATACCCCCATTCCTCACTAATACCCCCCCATTCCTCACTGATACCCCCAATCCTCACTGATACCCCCATTCCTCACTGATACCCCCATTCCTCACTGATACCCCCATTCCTCACTGATACCCCCAACCCTCTCTGATACCCCCATTCCTCACTGATACCCCCAACCCTCTCTGATACCCCCAACCCTCTCTGATACCCCCATTCCTCACTAATACCCCCCATTCCTCACTGATACCCCCAATCCTCACTGATACCCCCAAGCCTCACTGATACCCCCATTCCTCACTGATACCCCCAACCCTCAGTGATACCCCCATTCCTCACTGATACCCCCATTCCTCACTGATACCCCCATTCCTCACTGATACCCCCCCCATTCCTCACTGATACCCCCATTCCTCACTGATACCCCCATTCCTCACTGATACCCCCAACCCTCTCTGATACCCCCATTCCTCACTAATACCCCCCATTCCTCACTGATACCCCCAATCCTCACTGATACCCCCATTCCTCACTGATACCCCCATTCCTCACTGATACCCCCATTCCTCACTGATACCCCCAACCCTCTCTGATACCCCCATTCCTCACTGATACCCCCATTCCTCACTGATACCCCAATTCCTCACTGACACCCCCATTCCTCACTGACACCCCCATTCCTCACTGACATCCCCATTCCTCACTGATACCCCCATTCCTCACTGATACCCCCAACCCTCTCTGATACCCCCATTCCTCACTGACACCCCCATTCCTCACTGATACCCCCATTCCTCACTGATACCCCCATTCCTCACTGATACCCCCATTCCTCACTGATACCCCCAACCCTCACTGATACCCCCATTCCTCACTGATACCTACAACCCTCACTGATACCCCCAATCCTCACTGACACCCCCATTCCTCACTGATACCGCCATTCCTCACTGATACACACCATTCCTCACTGATACCCCGCATTCCTCACTGAAACCCCCAACCCTCACTGATACCCCCATTCCCCACTGATACCCCCATTCCTCACTGATACCCCCAAGCCTCACTGATACCCCCATTCCTCACTGATACCCCCAACCCTCAGTGATACCCCCATTCCTCACTGATACCCCCATTCCTCACTGATACCCACATTCCTCACTGATACCCCCCCCATTCCTCACTGATACCCCCATTCCTCACTGATACCCTATTCCTCACTAATACCCCCATTCCTCACTGATACCCCCAACCCTCACTGATACCCCCATTCCTCACTGATACCCCCATTCCTCACTGACACCCCCATTCCTCACTGATTCCCCATTCCTCACTGATACCCCCAACCCTCACTGATACCCCCATTCCTCACTGATACCCCCATTCCTCACTGATACCCCCATTCCTCACTGATACCCCCATTCCTCACTGATACCCCCATTCCTCACTGATACCCTATTCCTCACTAATACCCCCATTCCTCACTAATACCCCCATTCCTCACTGATACCCCCATTCCTCAGTGATACCCCCATTCCTCACTGATACCCCCAACCCTCACTGATACCCCCAACCCTCACTGACACCCTCATTCCTCACTGATACGCCCAACCCTCACTGATATCCCCATTCCTCACTGATACGCCCAACCCTCACTGACACCCTCAATCCTCACTAATACCCCCATTCCTCACTGATACCCCCATTCCTCACTGACACCCCCATTCTTCACTGATATCCCCATTCCTCACTGAAACCCCTCATTCCTCACTGATACCCCATTCCTCACTGATACCCCCATTCCACACTGATACCCACCTTCCTCACTGATACCCTCATTCCTCACTGATACCCCCATTCCACACTGACACCCCCATTCCTCACTGACACCCCCATTCCTCACTAATACCCCCATTCCTCACTGATACCCCCATTCCTCACTGATACCCCCATTCCTCACTGATACCCCCAACCCTCACTGATAGCCCCAACCCGCACTGACACCCTCATTCCTCACTGATACGCCCAACCCTCACTGATACCCCCATTCCTCACTGATACGCCCAACCCTCACTGACACCCTCAATCCTCACTAATACCCCCATTCCTCACTGATACCCCCATTCCTCACTGACACCCCCATTCCTCACTGATACGCCTAACCCTCACTGACACCCTCAATCCTCACTAATACCCCCATTCCTCACTGATACCCCCATTCCTCACTGACACCCCATTCCTCACTGATATCCCCATTCCTCACTGATACCCCTCATTCCTCACTGATACCCCATTCCTCACTGATACCCCCATTCCACACTGATACCCCCATTCCACACTGATACCGCCATTCCTCACTGATACCCCCACCCCTCACTGATACCCCCATTCCTCACTGATACCCCCATTCCTCACTGACACCCCCATTCCTCACTGATAGCCCCATTCTTCACTGATACCCCCATTCCTCACTAATACCCCCCATTCCTCACTGATACCCCCAATCCTCACTGATACCCCCATTCCTCACTGATACCCCCATTCCTCACTGATACCCCCATTCCTCACTGATACCCCCAACCCTCTCTGATACCCCCATTCCTCACTGATACCCCCATTCCTCACTGATACCCCAATTCCTCACTGACACCCCCATTCCTCACTGACACCCCCATTCCTCACTGACATCCCCATTCCTCACTGATACCCCCATTCCTCACTGATACCCCCAACCCTCTCTGATACCCCCATTCCTCACTGACACCCCCATTCCTCACTGATACCCCCATTCCTCACTGATACCCCCATTCCTCACTGATACCCCCATTCCTCACTGATACCCCCAACCCTCACTGATACCCCCATTCCTCACTGATACCTACAACCCTCACTGATACCCCCAATCCTCACTGACACCCCCATTCCTCACTGATACCGCCATTCCTCACTGATACACACCATTCCTCACTGATACCCCGCATTCCTCACTGAAACCCCCAACCCTCACTGATACCCCCATTCCCCACTGATACCCCCATTCCTCACTGATACCCCCAAGCCTCACTGATACCCCCATTCCTCACTGATACCCCCAACCCTCAGTGATACCCCCATTCCTCACTGATACCCCCATTCCTCACTGATACCCACATTCCTCACTGATACCCCCCCCATTCCTCACTGATACCCCCATTCCTCACTGATACCCTATTCCTCACTAATACCCCCATTCCTCACTGATACCCCCAACCCTCACTGATACCCCCATTCCTCACTGATACCCCCATTCCTCACTGACACCCCCATTCCTCACTGATTCCCCATTCCTCACTGATACCCCCAACCCTCACTGATACCCCCATTCCTCACTGATACCCCCATTCCTCACTGATACCCCCATTCCTCACTGATACCCCCATTCCTCACTGATACCCCCATTCCTCACTGATACCCTATTCCTCACTAATACCCCCATTCCTCACTAATACCCCCATTCCTCACTGATACCCCCATTCCTCAGTGATACCCCCATTCCTCACTGATACCCCCAACCCTCACTGATACCCCCAACCCTCACTGACACCCTCATTCCTCACTGATACGCCCAACCCTCACTGATATCCCCATTCCTCACTGATACGCCCAACCCTCACTGACACCCTCAATCCTCACTAATACCCCCATTCCTCACTGATACCCCCATTCCTCACTGACACCCCCATTCTTCACTGATATCCCCATTCCTCACTGAAACCCCTCATTCCTCACTGATACCCCATTCCTCACTGATACCCCCATTCCACACTGATACCCACCTTCCTCACTGATACCCTCATTCCTCACTGATACCCCCATTCCACACTGACACCCCCATTCCTCACTGACACCCCCATTCCTCACTAATACCCCCATTCCTCACTGATACCCCCATTCCTCACTGATACCCCCATTCCTCACTGATACCCCCAACCCTCACTGATAGCCCCAACCCGCACTGACACCCTCATTCCTCACTGATACGCCCAACCCTCACTGATACCCCCATTCCTCACTGATACGCCCAACCCTCACTGACACCCTCAATCCTCACTAATACCCCCATTCCTCACTGATACCCCCATTCCTCACTGACACCCCCATTCCTCACTGATACGCCTAACCCTCACTGACACCCTCAATCCTCACTAATACCCCCATTCCTCACTGATACCCCCATTCCTCACTGACACCCCATTCCTCACTGATATCCCCATTCCTCACTGATACCCCTCATTCCTCACTGATACCCCATTCCTCACTGATACCCCCATTCCACACTGATACCCCCATTCCACACTGATACCGCCATTCCTCACTGATACCCCCACCCCTCACTGATACCCCCATTCCTCACTGATACCCCCATTCCTCACTGACACCCCCATTCCTCACTGATAGCCCCATTCTTCACTGATACCCCCATTCCTCACTGATACCCCCATTCCACACTGACACCCCCATTCCTCACTGACACCCCCATTCCTCACTAATACCCCCATTCCTCACTGATACCCCCATTCCTCACTGATACCCCCATTCCTCACTGATACCCCCAACCCTCACTGATAGCCCCAACCCTCACTGACACCCTCATTCCTCACTGATACACCCAACCCTCACTGATACCCCCATTCCTCACTGATACGCCCAACCCTCACTGACACCCTCAATCCTCACAAATACTCCCATTCCTCACTGATAAACCCATTCCTCACTGACACCCCCATTCCTCACTGATACCGCCATTCCTCACTGATACCCCCAACCCTCACTGATACCCCCATTCCTCACTGATACCCCCATTCCTCACTGACACCCCCATTCCTCACTGATAGCCCCATTCCTCACTGATACCCCCATTCCTCACTGATACCCCCATTCCTCACTGATACCCCCATTCTTCACTGACACCCCCATTCCTCACTGATACCCCCATTCCTCACTGATACCCCCAATCCTCACTGATGCCCCCCATTCCTCACTGATACCCCCATTCCTCACTGATACCCCCATTCCTCACTGATACCCCCATTCCTCACTGTTACCCCCATTCCTCACTGATACCCCCATTCTTCACTGACACCCCCATTCCTCACTGATACCCCCATTCCTCACTGATACCCCCAATCCTCACTGATACCCCCCATTCCTCACTGATACCCCCATTCCTCACTGATACACCCCAATCCTCACTGATACCCCCCATTCCTCACTGATACCCCCATTCCTCACTGATACACCCTATTCCTCACTGATACCCCCATTCCTCACTGATACCCCCATTCCTCACTGATACCCCCATTCCTCACTGATACCCCCATTCCACACTGACACCCCCATTCCTCACTGACACCCCCATTCCTCACTAATACCCCCATTCCTCACTGATACCCCCATTCCTCACTGATACCCCCATTCCTCACTGATACCCCCAACCCTCACTGATAGCCCCAACCCGCACTGACACCCTCATTCCTCACTGATACGCCCAACCCTCACTGATACCCCCATTCCTCACTGATACGCCCAACCCTCACTGACGCCCTCAATCCTCACTAATACCCCCATTCCTCACTGATACCCCCATTCCTCACTGACACCCCCATTCCTCACTGATACGCCCAACCCGCACTGACACCCCCATTCCTCACTGATACCCCCATTCCTCACTGATACCCCCAACCCTCACAGATACCCCCATTCCTCACTGATACCCCCATTCCTCACTGACACCCCCATTCCTCACTGATATCCCCATTCCTCACTGATACCCCTCATTCCTCACTGATACCCCATTCCTCACTGATACCCCCATTCCACACTGATACCCCCATTCCACACTGATACCGCCATTCCTCACTGATACCCCCACCCCTCACTGATACCCCCATTCCTCACTGATACCCCCATTCCTCACTGATACCCCCATTCCTCACTGATACCCCCATTCCTCACTGTTACCCCCATTCCTCACTGATACCCCCATTCTTCACTGACACCCCCATTCCTCACTGATACCCCCATTCCTCACTGATACCCCCAATCCTCACTGATACCCCCCATTCCTCACTGATACCCCCATTCCTCACTGATACACCCCAATCCTCACTGATACCCCCCATTCCTCACTGATACCCCCATTCCTCACTGATACACCCTATTCCTCACTGATACCCCCATTCCTCACTGATACCCCCATTCCTCACTGACACCCCCATTCCTCACTGATACCCCCATTCCTCACTGATACCCCCAATCCTCACTGATACCCCCCAATCCTCTCTGATACCCCATTCCTCACTGATACCCCCATTCCTCAGTGATACCCCATTCCTCACTGATACCCCCATTCCTCACTGATACCCCCATTCCTCAGTGATACCACATTCCTCACTGATACCCCCATTCCTCACTGATACCCCCATTCCTCACTGATACCCCCATTCCTCACTGATACCCCCATTCCTCACTGATACCCCCATTCCTCCCTGACACCCCCATTCCTCACTGATACACCCCATTCCTCACTGATACCCCCATTCCACACTGATACTCCCATTCCTCACTGACACCCCCATTCCTCACTGATACCCCCATTCCTCACTGATACCCCCATTCCACACTGATACCACCATTCCTCACTGATACCTCCATTCCACACTGACACCCCCATTCCTCACTGATACCCCCAATCCTCACTGACACCCTCATTCCTCACTGATACCCCCCATTCCTCACTGATACCCCCATTCCACACTGACACCCCCATTCCTCACTGATACCCCCAACCCTCACTGATACCCCCAATCCTCACTGATACCCCCATTCCTCACTGATACCCCCCATTCCTCACTGATACCCCCATTCCCCACTGATACCCCCATTCCTCACTGATACCCCCCATTCCTCACTGATACCCCCATTCCTCACTGATACCCCCAACCCTCACTGATAGCCCCATTCCTCACTGATACCCTCAACCCTCACTGATACCCCCATTCCTCACTGATACCCCCCATTCCTCACTGATACCCCCATTCCTCACTGATACCCCCATTCCTTACTGATACCCCCAACCCTCACTGATAGCCCCATTCCTCACTGATACCACCATTCCTCACTGATACCCCCAACCCTCACTGATACCCCCAATCCTCACAGATACCCCCATTCCTCACTGATACCCCCCATTCCTCACTGATACCCCCATTCCTCACTGATACCCCCATTCCTCACTGATACCCCCCATTCCTCACTGATACCCCCATTCCTCACTGATACCCCCATTCCTCACTGATACCCCCAACCCTCACTGATACCCCCATTCCTCACTGATACCCCCAACCCTCACTGATACCCCCAATCCTCACTGACATCCTCAATCCTCACTGATACCCCCATTCCTCACTGATACCCCGCATTCCTCACTGATACCCCCATTCCTCACTGATACCCCCATTCCTCACTGATACCCCCATTCCTCACTGATACCCCCATTCCTCACTGATACCCCCATTCCTCACTAATACCCCCATTCCTCACTGATACCCCCATTCCTCACTGATACCCCCATTCCACACTGATACCCCCATTCCACACTGATACCCCCATTCCTCACTGATACCCTCATTCCTCACTGATACATCCCCATTCCTCACTGATATCCCCCATTCCTCACGGAGACCCGCATTCCTCACTGATACCCCCCATTCCTCACTGATACCCCCATTCCTCACTGACACCCCCCATTCCTCACTGATACATCCCCATTCCTCACTGATACCCCCCATTCCTCACTGACACCCCCATTCCTCACTGATACATCCCCATTCCTCACTGATACCCCCCATTCCTCACTGATACCCCCCAATCCTCACTGATACCCCCCAATCCTCACGGAGACCCGCATTCCTCACTGACACCCCCCCCATTCCTCACTGATACATCCCCATTCCTCACTGATACCCCCATTCCTCACTGATACCCCCATTCCTCACTGATAGTCCCAACCCTCACTGACACCCTCATTCCTCACTGATATGCCCAACCCTCACTGATACCCCCATTCCTCACTGATACCCCCAACCCTCACTGACACCCTCAATCCTCACTGATACCCCCATTCCTCACTGATACCCCCATTCCACACTGACACCCCCATTCCTCACTGATACCCCCATTCCACACTGACACCCCCATTCCTCACTGATACCCCCAATCCTCACTGACACCCTCATTCCTCACTGATACCCCCCATTCCTCACTGATACCCCCATTCCACACTGACACCCCCATTCCTCACTGATACCCCCAACCCTCACTGATACCCCCAATCCTCACTGATACCCCCATTCCTCACTGATACCCCCCATTCCTCACTGATACCCCCATTCCCCACTGATACCCCCATTCCTCACTGATACCCCCCATTCCTCACTGATACCCCCATTCCTCACTGATACCCCCAACCCTCACTGATAGCCCCATTCCTCACTGATACCCTCAACCCTCACTGATACCCCCATTCCTCACTGATACCCCCCATTCCTCACTGATACCCCCATTCCTCACTGATACCCCCATTCCTTACTGATACCCCCAACCCTCACTGATAGCCCCATTCCTCACTGATACCACCATTCCTCACTGATACCCCCAACCCTCACTGATACCCCCAATCCTCACAGATACCCCCATTCCTCACTGATACCCCCCATTCCTCACTGATACCCCCATTCCTCACTGATACCCCCATTCCTCACTGATACCCCCCATTCCTCACTGATACCCCCATTCCTCACTGATACCCCCATTCCTCACTGATACCCCCAACCCTCACTGATACCCCCATTCCTCACTGATACCCCCAACCCTCACTGATACCCCCAATCCTCACTGACATCCTCAATCCTCACTGATACCCCCATTCCTCACTGATACCCCGCATTCCTCACTGAAACCCCCAACCCTCACTGATACCCCCATTCCCCACTGATACCCCCATTCCTCACTGATACCACCATTCTTCACTGATACCCCCAACCCTCACTGATACCCCCATTCCTCACTGATACCCCCATTCCTCACTGATACCCCCATTCCTCACTGACACCCCCATTCCTCACTGATACCCCCATTCCTCACTGATACCCCCAACCCTCACTGATACCCCCATTCCTCACTGATACTCCCATTCCTCACTGATACCCTATTCCTCACTGATACCCCCCATTCCTCAGATACTCCCATTCCTCACTGATACCCCATTCCTCACTGACACCCCCATTCCTCACTGATACCCCCATTCCTCACTGATACCCCGCATTCCTCACTGAAACCCCCAACCCTCACTGATACCCCCATTCCCCACTGATACCCCCATTCCTCACTGATACCCCCATTCTTCACTGATACCCCCAACCCTCACTGATACCCCCATTCCTCACTGATACCCCCATTCCTCACTGATACCCCCATTCCTCACTGACACCCCCATTCCTCACTGATACCCCTATTCCTCACTGATACCCCCAACCCTCACTGATACCCCCATTCCTCATTGATACCCCCATTCCTCACTGATACCCCCATTCCTCACTGATACTTCCATTCCTCACTGATACCCTATTCCTCACTGATACCCCCCATTCCTCAGATACTCCCATTCCTCACTGACACCCCCATTCCTCACTGATACCCCCATTCCTCACTGATACCCCCAACCCTCACTGATACCCCCATTCCTCACTGATACCCCCATTCCTCACTGATACCCCCATTCCTCACTGATACTCCCATTCCTCACTGATACCCTATTCCTCACTGATACCCCCATTCCTCACTGATACTCCCATTCCTCACTGATACCCCATTCCTCACTGATACCCCCCATTCCTCACTGATACCCAAATTCCTCACTGATACTCCCATTCCTCACTGATACCCTATTCCTCACTGATACCCCCATTCCTCACTGATACCCCCATTCCTCACTGATACCCCATTCCTCACTGATACCCCCAACCCTCACTGATACCCCCATTCCTCACTGATACCCCCAACCCTCACTGATACCCCCAACCCTCACTGACACCCTCATTCCTCACTGATACGCCCAACCCTCACTGACACCCTCAATCCTCACTAATACCCCCATTCCTCACTGATAGCCCAATTCCTCACTGATACCCCCAACCCTCACTGACACCCCCATTCCTCACTGACACCCTCATTCCTCACTGATACACCACATTCCTTACTGATACCCCCATTCCTCACTGATACCTCCATTCCTCACTGATACCCCCATTCCTCACTGATACCCCCATTCCTCACTGATACCCCCATTCCTCACTGACACCCTCATTCCTCACTGATACCGCCATTCCCCACTGATACCCCCATTCCTCACTGATACGCCCAACCCTCACTGATACCCCCATTCCTCACTGATACGCCCAACCCTCACTGATACCCCCAACCCTCACTGATACCCCCAACCCTCACTGACACCCTCATTCCTCACTGATACGCCCAACCCTCACTGACACCCTCAATCCTCACTAATACCCCCATTCCTCACTGATACCCCCATTCCTCACTGACACCCCCATTCCTCACTGATACCCCTATTCCTCACTGATACCCCCAACCCTCACTGATACCCCCATTCCTCATTGATACCCCCATTCCTCACTGATACCCCCATTCCTCACTGATACTTCCATTCCTCACTGATACCCTATTCCTCACTGATACCCCCCATTCCTCAGATACTCCCATTCCTCACTGACACCCCCATTCCTCACTGACACCCCCATTCCTCACTGATACCCCCATTCCTCACTGATACCCCCAACCCTCACTGATACCCCCATTCCTCATTGATACCCCCATTCCTCACTGATACCCCCATTCCTCACTGATACTCCCATTCCTCACTGATACCCTATTCCTCACTGATACCCCCATTCCTCACTGATACTCCCATTCCTCACTGATACCCCATTCCTCACTGATACCCCCCATTCCTCACTGATACCCAAATTCCTCACTGATACTCCCATTCCTCACTGATACCCTATTCCTCACTGATACCCCCATTCCTCACTGATACCCCCATTCCTCACTGATACCCCATTCCTCACTGATACCCCCAACCCTCACTGATACCCCCATTCCTCACTGATACCCCCAACCCTCACTGATACCCCCAACCCTCACTGACACCCTCATTCCTCACTGATACGCCCAACCCTCACTGACACCCTCAATCCTCACTAATACCCCCATTCCTCACTGATAGCCCAATTCCTCACTGATACCCCCAACCCTCACTGACACCCCCATTCCTCACTGACACCCTCATTCCTCACTGATACACCACATTCCTTACTGATACCCCCATTCCTCACTGATACCTCCATTCCTCACTGATACCCCCATTCCTCACTGATACCCCCATTCCTCACTGATACCCCCATTCCTCACTGACACCCTCATTCCTCACTGATACCGCCATTCCCCACTGATACCCCCATTCCTCACTGATACGCCCAACCCTCACTGATACCCCCATTCCTCACTGATACGCCCAACCCTCACTGACACCCTCAATCCTCACTAATACCCCCATTCCTCACTAATACCCCCATTCCTCACTGAGACCCTCATTCCTCACTGATACCCCCATTCCTCACTGATACGCCCAACCCTCACTGACACCCTCAATCCTCACTAATACCCCCATTCCTCACTAATACCCCCATTCCTCACTGACACCCCCATTCCTCACTGATACCCCCATTTCTCACTGATACCCCCATTCCTCACTGATACCCCCAACCCTCACTGATACCCCCATTCCTCACTGAAAGCCCCATTCCTCACTGACACCCCCATTCCTCACTGAGACCCTCATTCCTCACTGAGGCCCCCATTCCTCAATGACACCCCCATTCCTCACTGATACCCCCATTCCTCACTGACACCCCCATTCCTCACTGACACCCCCATTCCTCACTGATACCCCCATTCCTCACTGATACCCCCCATTCCTCACTGAGACCCCCATTCCTCACTGATACCCCCCATTCCTCACTGATACCCCCATTCCTCACTGATACCCCCAACCCTCACTGATACCCCCATTCCTCACTGATACCCCCATTCCTCACTGATACCCCCATTCCTCACTGATACCCCCATTCCTCACTGATACCCCCATTCCTCACTGATTCTCCCATTCCTCACTGATACCCTATTCCTCACTGATACCCCCATTCCTCACTGATACCCCCATTCCTCACTGATATCCCCATTCCTCACTGATACCCCCATTCCTCACTGACACCCCCATTCCTTACTGACACCCCCATTCCTCACTGATACCCCCATTCCTCACTGATACCCCCATTCCTCACTGATTCTCCCATTCCTCACTGATACCCTATTCCTCACTGATACCCCCATTCCTCACTGATATCCCCATTCCTCACTGATACCCCCATTCCTCACTGATACCCCCATTCCTCACTGACACCCCCATTCCTCACTGATACCCCCATTCCTCACTGATACCCTATTCCTCACTGATACCCCCATTCCTCACTGACACCCCCATTCCTCACTGATACCCCCATTCCTCACTGATACCCCCATTCCTCACTGATACCCCTCATTCCTCACTGATACCCCCATTCCTCACTGATACCCCCCATTCCTCACTGATACCCCCCATACCTCACTGAGACCCCCATTCCTCACTGATACCCCCCATTCCTCACTGAGACCCCCATTCCTCACTGATACCCCCCATTCCTCACTGAGACCCCCATTCCTCACTGATACCCCCCATTCCTCACTGATACCCCCATTCCTCACTGATACCCCCATTCCTCACTGATACCCCCATTCCTCACTGATACCCCCATTCCTCACTGATACCCCCATTCCTCACTGATACCCCCATTCCTCACTGATACCCCCATTCCTCACTGATACCCCCATTCCTCACTGATACCCCCATTCCACACTGATACCCCCAATCCACACTGATACCCCCATTCCTCACTGATACCCTCATTCCTCACTGATACACCCCCATTCCTCACTGATACCCCCCATTCCTCACTGATACCCCCATTCCTCACTGACACCCCCCATTCCTCACTGATACATCCCCATTCCTCACTGATACCCCCCATTCCTCACTGACACCCCCATTCCTCACTGATACATCCCCATTCCTCACTGATACCCCCCATTCCTCACTGATACCCCCCAATCCTCACTGATACCCCCCAATCCTCACGGAGACCCGCATTCCTCACTGACACCCCCCCATTCCTCACTGATACATCCCCATTCCTCACTGATACCCCCATTCCTCACTGATACCCCCATTCCTCACTGATAGTCCCAACCCTCACTGACACCCTCATTCCTCACTGATATGCCCAACCCTCACTGATACCCCCATTCCTCACTGATACCCCCAACCCTCACTGACACCCTCAATCCTCACTGATACCCCCATTCCTCACTGAAAGCCCCATTCCTCACTGAGACCCTCAATCCTCACTGAGACCCTCATTCCTCACTGAGGCCCCCATTCCTCAATGACACCCCCATTCCTCACTGATACCCCCATTCCTCACTGACACCCCCATTCCTCACTGACACCCCCATTCCTCACTGATACCCCCATTCCTCACTGATACTCCCAACCCTCACTGACACCCTCAATCCTCACTGATACCCCCATTCCTCACTGAAAGCCCCATTCCTCACTGAGACCCTCAATCCTCACTGAGACCCTTATTCCTCACTGAGGCCCCCATTCCTCACTGATACCCCCATTCCTCACTGACACCCCCATTCCTCACTGACACCCCCATTCCTCACTGATACCCCCATTCCTCACTGATACCCCCATTCCTCACTGATTCTCCCATTCCTCACTGATACCCTATTCCTCACTGATACCCCCATTCCTCACTGATATCCCCATTCCTCACTGATACCCCCATTCCTCACTGATACCCCCATTCCTCACTGACACCCCCATTCCTCACTGATACCCCCATTCCTCACTGATACCCTATTCCTCACTGATACCCCCATTCCTCACTGACACCCCCATTCCTCACTGATACCCCCATTCCTCACTGATACCCCCATTCCTCACTGATACCCCTCATTCCTCACTGATACCCCCATTCCTCACTGATACCCCCCATTCCTCACTGATACCCCCCATACCTCACTGAGACCCCCATTCCTCACTGATACCCCCCATTCCTCACTGAGACCCCCATTCCTCACTGATACCCCCCATTCCTCACTGAGACCCCCATTCCTCACTGATACCCCCCATTCCTCACTGATACCCCCATTCCTCACTGATACCCCCATTCCTCACTGATACCCCCATTCCTCACTGATACCCCCATTCCTCACTGATACCCCCATTCCTCACTGATACCCCCATTCTTCACTAATACCCCCATTCCTCACTGATACCCCCATTCCTCACTGATACCCCCATTCCACACTGATACCCCCATTCCACACTGATACCCCCATTCCTCACTGATACCCTCATTCCTCACTGATACATCCCCATTCCTCACTGATATCCCCCATTCCTCACGGAGACCCGCATTCCTCACTGATACCCCCCATTCCTCACTGATACCCCCATTCCTCACTGACACCCCCCATTCCTCACTGATACATCCCCATTCCTCACTGATACCCCCCATTCCTCACTGACACCCCCATTCCTCACTGATACATCCCCATTCCTCACTGATACCCCCCATTCCTCACTGATACCCCCCAATCCTCACTGATACCCCCCAATCCTCACGGAGACCCGCATTCCTCACTGACACCCCCCCCATTCCTCACTGATACATCCCCATTCCTCACTGATACCCCCATTCCTCACTGATACCCCCATTCCTCACTGATAGTCCCAACCCTCACTGACACCCTCATTCCTCACTGATATGCCCAACCCTCACTGATACCCCCATTCCTCACTGATACCCCCAACCCTCACTGACACCCTCAATCCTCACTGATACCCCCATTCCTCACTGAAAGCCCCATTCCTCACTGAGACCCTCAATCCTCACTGAGACCCTCATTCCTCACTGAGGCCCCCATTCCTCAATGACACCCCCATTCCTCACTGATACCCCCATTCCTCACTGACACCCCCATTCCTCACTGACACCCCCATTCCTCACTGATACCCCCATTCCTCACTGATACCCCCAACCCTCACTGACACCCTCAATCCTCACTGATACCCCCATTCCTCACTGAAAGCCCCATTCCTCACTGAGACCCTCAATCCTCACTGAGACCCTTATTCCTCACTGAGGCCCCCATTCCTCAATGACACCCCCATTCCTCACTGATACCCCCATTCCTCACTGACACCCCCATTCCTCACTGACACCCCCATTCCTCACTGATACCCCCATTCCTCACTGATATCCCCCATTCCTCACTGAGACCCCCATTCCTCACTGATACCCCCATTCCTCACTGATACCCCCATTCCTCACTGATACCCCCCATTCCTCACTGATACCCCCCAATCCTCACTGATACCCCCCAATCCTCACGGAGAACCGCATTCCTCACTGACACCCCCCCATTCCTCTCTGACACCCCCCATTCCTCACTGATACCCTCATTCCTCACTCTGATCTCTCCATTACTGACTCCGCTTTCCCTCATTCCTCACCCTGACATCCCATATTCCTCACTCCGATATCTGTCATACCTCACTCTGATAGCCCTCATCCCCCTAAATCTCTTGACGTCAATCTCAGTCCATTGCTCTCTCCTCATGCCTCCCTGACCCTCGGATACCCAAACCCTGCAGCCCATTCCTCACTGATACCCACCCTCCAATCTCCGATGCCCACCACACTCAGTCCGTTCCATTCTGCTGGCAGACACTGATTGTCACCTGGTCGAAACTGGCACTGGCACTATCACCACTAATCCTTTTTTTGGGGGAGGAAGCAGAGAGGATGTGTGCTATGTTTGACCCGGCCCAGGGAGTGCTCAGTGCTGTGAACGTGAGCCAAAGACAGACAATCTTTTCCACTTTCTGCACATACTCAAATGCAAATGAGCTGAATTATGCAGCAAGACACTGAATCCCTCCCCAGTAGACTGCTCTCCCAAGGTCTGCTTTTAAACCTGACTCCATCTCTCAATCAATCTGAATGTGGGAAGGTTTATTTGTGAAAACTGTTCGGGGTTTTATGGATCATCAAACAAAGACCAAAACACAGGTGGAAGGACATGATAATGTGTTTGTTAAACTGCACATCAGCAAACACAGAAGGCACGCTGTGTTAATCCTCTTCTTGTTCCTTTGTCAAATAGTTTAAATTGCAAACTCCGGAAATGATTGTTTATTTTAGAGATAAATCCTTTGATTTATCTTGTGGCCGAGGCTTATTTATTCCGTTAATCCGAGATTAAAAAGTGGACAAGAACTTGTCCGTCAGGCCTTGCCCGTCGGTCAGGTGGCACACAGTGAGGAAATTGGAGCAGATATCGCTGCTCTTCTTTTTTTAAATTCTTTTATGTCTGTCTCTGGCTGGGCCAGCATTTGTTGCTTAAATGCCCCTTGAACGTGAAGACTTTCTCAGCCATTTCAGGGGGCAGTTAAGAATCAACATTGCTGTGGATCTGGAGACACATGTAGGCCAGACTGAGTAAGGACGGCAGATTTCCTTCCCCAAAGGACATTGGTCAACCAGATGTGTTTTTTTTTTAAGACAATCAACAATGGTTTCATGGTCGCTTTTCACCCCAGACCTTTTTGAAATTGAATTCAAATTTCACCCTCTGCCGTGGTACGATTCGAACTGGGGTCCACAGAACGTTACCCTTGGTCTCTGCATTATAGTCCAGTGTTAATACACTTATGTCCTCCTCAAGGTCAATTAGGGTTGGGTAATAAATGCTGGTCCAGCCAGCGGTCCCCACATCCCATGGATGAAGAAACAAAAACCTTTGTTTGAATGAGATGTAGAGGTGTCACTTACCTGAGGTGTCACTTACCTGACTAGGTAAGGTGTCACTTACCTGACTAGGTAAGGTGTGACTTACCTGACTAGGTAAGGTGTCACTTACCTGACTAGGTAAGGTGTCACTTACCTGACTAGGTAAGGTGTCACTTACCTGACTAGGTAAGGTGGTTGTGTCTTCGCCACTTGTACCCAGTTTTGAATACAGCCCAAGGGTTGGTTGAAAATTCCTCACTATCCACACACATACCACAAAGGCAACAACTGTGAGGAAGTGGGCCAGGAAAGAGGTCGGAGGAGGAGGGTGGCTCCATTCCATTTCCGTTGCTACAAATCCCAATATTGTCCCAATGCTTCCTGAAGGATGGGTCCGGGCAAGCTGCCAAGCAACGCTCCAAGTGCTGGTAGGGTAGGACGGCACAGTGGTTAGCACTGCTGCCTCACAGTGCCAGGGACCCGGGTTCAATTCCGACCTTGGATCACGGTCTGTATGGAGTTTGCACATTCTCCTCGTGTCTACTCGAGTTTCCTCCGGGTGCTCCGGTTTCCTCCCACAGTCCAAAGATGTGCAGGTTAGGTGGATTGGCCGTGCTAAATTGTCCATTAGTGTCCAAAGATGTGAGGTTAGGTGGGGTTACTGGGATAGGGGGCGGACCTAGCTAAGGTGCTCTTTCAGAATGTCGGTGCAGACCCGATGGGCCGAATGGCCTCCCTCTGCACTGCCGGGATCCTATCGTTCTATGGATTCTAAATAATTCCACCTGTCCATTGTGGAAACATTTGTGCAGTAAAACACCACTGACCGCAAGTCCATCAGGCAGTGGTCTGTACGCAACATCCTAAAGACCCGACAGGAAAAGGAGATGGTGGATCCTGTCGGATAGTTCCCTGAGCAGACTGCCATATGGCAGTCTGCCTAACCACCAGAACTTTCAAACAAGCACCCAGACCCAGTTCGGCTGGTGGTGAGAAAAACCCTCCCCTTCAGATGATTCTTGCACTCCGCACATTGCCCTCGAGGTGACTGTGGTGGGGAAGAGACGGTTGTCCACCTCCTTGTGGGATGTGCCTTTGCAATGAAGGACTGGAGAAAGATGAGGTGTTTTTTGTTGAGGTTCATCCCGAGCAGTTCCCTGATGCAGGACTCTGTGCTCCACAGATTGTTCCCAGGGAAGCACACCGAGACAAACATCAGCTGTTGCTCGGGGTCATCAACTCGGGTGAAAGATGCTCTTTGGTCTGATCGAAGCTTGTTGATCTTCCAGTGCAAAGAATTGTCCTTGACCGAGTGTTTTGTGTTTCAGGTTGGCACATCCCAAAGCCCAGGACTACGTGCTGAGGGAGGTACTAAAGCTTGGGCAGGTGCCACAGAGGCACAATGGGGGAAAGTCGCTGTTTAAGTCCATTAACCCAGAGTGAACTGAGGGGCTGGGAATTGTATAGAGCCCCTCAGGCTGTGTGACTCTCATTGAATGTAAACAATGAATATTACATGTGTCACAATTGTATTGAAGGGCCTCAGAGTGCAACTTGATCAAGGTGGACAACTTAAATACCTTTGCACCATTTGTAATGACCATTTTGAAATGTCTGTGATGTTCTTTTGATTGTATTGACTGAAGTACCTCAGGGTGCAACATGATCTCGCGTTGATCGAAGTATTCAAAAGTGCATTGTTATCTGAAAATATAGAACGTGCAAGGAGACGGGGATAAGGCAGGGGAATGTTCTTTCAGAGACCAGTGTAGTCTCGATGGACCGATTAGTCCCCTTCTGTGATGTGGAAACTGTAATTATTACTGCGCAGTGACGGCCACTTTGAAATCCTTTGTTATGTTCTGTCAGGTATTTTATAATTAAAATATATGTTTGAAAAAATAAAGATTTCACCAACGCCTTCAGCAGAGCTGTGCCCATCTTCAATAACTTTGGGTTGCGCGCAGAGTTAGCTGTGGACAACAATCTTGCCCATCAGCCCAGGTGTTTGTGGTCAGGAACCCAAACTCAAGGCTGACGTCTTCAAACGGTGCGGAGGGAGCACTGCACTGTCAGAGGCACTGGCTTGTGACAGTAAACCAAGCATCTGTCAACTGTGACACAACTCAAAGTTTTCCCTGGTGTCCTGGTAAATATTTATCCCTCAGTCAATGTTTGTTTGAATGGATTATTTTGGTGCCGCACTGCTGCTGGACGCAAACACATTCCAGTACGACCCATTTCAAAAATACCACACTGATCGTAAAGATCTTCGGGATGTATTCAGGGGCTTTATCAATTCCAAATCGCTCTTTATCTCCAGGACAATTGGCATCTTTCTGAGACTGACGATTTTAGTCCCCATTAATGCCAAAACCAGGTCAGTTGCATGCTGCGAACCTGCTCTAGCCGGGAATTGGGTCAAGGCTGCTCAAACTCATTTAACACAGGACTCTGGCAGAGATTAAGAACAAAATGCTGCAGATGCTGGAAATCCGAAATTAAAACAGAAACTACTGGAAATACTCAGCAGGTCTGGCAGCATCTGTGGAGAGAGAACAGAGTTAATGTTTCAAGTCTCTTCTTCGGTTGTATAGGGCACTGGTGCAACCCGACCTGGAGTACTGTGCAGTTTTGGTCTTATCTAAGAAAGGATGTAAATGCGTTAGAAACAGTGCAGAAAAGGTTCCTGGAATGGACGGTTTAATGACCAGGAAGCCAACAGTAAGAAGGCAAAGGATTTATTTACATGAACATGAAGTCGGACGGCCCGGTGCCGCAGTAGTTAGCCCTATTGCCTCATGGCGGCAAGGACCTGGGTTCGATCCCTGCCCCGGGTCACTGTCCGTGTGGAGTTTGTACATTCTCCCCATGTCTGCGTAGGTCCCAACCCCACAACCCAAAAGATGTGCAGGATTGACCATGCTAAATTGTCCCCTAATTGGAATTTTTGTTTAAAGTAACAGAAAGTCTGCCCACAGCAGTAACTTTTTACACTTCACAGTCTCCTTTGGGACAACCAACATGCCGGTCCCTGGTCAGGCCGGCTTTTCTGCTCGATCTTGCGAGTCTCAGCTGGGTGGGCCTGCGCCCCCTACTGTGGAGGTGTGTACTCCACAGGTCCCAGGGGGAAATCAATTCCAGCTTCCCCCTGGGCCTCGTGAGGGTTATTACAGGCGGGTTATTGTATGAGGAAAGGTTGGAGGGGTTAGGGTTGTGTCCATTGGAGTTCAGAAGAGTAAGAGGCAACTTAATCGAAGCCTTTAAAATTCTGAGGGGGTATTGACAGGATGGGTGTGGAGAGGCCGTTTCCTCTTGTGGGAGGATAGAGGACTAGGGGTCACTGTTTAAAAATAAGCGGTCATCACTTTAAGAGGAGGAATTTTTCTCAGAGGGTCGATGAAACTTTGGAACTCTCTTCCTCAAAAAGCAGCGGGAGCAAAATCTTTGAATATTTTTAAGGCAGAGCTGGATAGATTCCTGGTTAACAAGGGGGTGAAAGGTTATCAGGGGTCAGCGGGAACGTGGGGTTGAGGTCACAATCAGATCAGCCATGATTTTATTGAATGGCGGAGGAGGCTCAAGGGGCCGAGTGGCCTCCTCCTGCTATTAATCTGTATGTTTAAATGCTCATATATCTGTATGATGCTCATTCCAAGAAGGGAAGTTGTCCCTGGATTCCTGGCCAATGACTTACCCCTCAGTCAATATCACAAAAACTCTTCGGTCATTGTCACATTTCTGTTTCTGGATCTTGTTGGGTATGAATCGCCGGCCACACTTCCTTCGTTACAATATTGAGTATAATTCATCGGCAGCAAAGCACTTTGAGATGTCCAGTGGTCGTGAAGAGGGCGGCACGGTCGCACAATGGTTGGCATTGCTGCCTCACAGCGCCAGGGACCCGGGTTCAATTCCAGCCTTGGGTGACTGCGTGGAGTTTGCACCTTCTCCCCGTGGCTGCGTGCGTTCCCTCCGGGTGTTCTCTCTTCCTCCCGCAGTCCAAAAGTGAGCAGGTTAGCTGGAATGGCCTTGCTAATTTGTGTCCAAAAGCTTGGGTGGGGTTACTAGGTTATGGAGGCAGGATGGAGGTGTGGGCCTAGGTAGGGTGCTCTTTCCAAGTGTCAGTGCAGACCTGATGGGCCGAATGGCCTCCTTCTGCACTGTAGGGATTCTATGATTGCCATGTAAACGCAGGTCTTTCTATTTTACTTTATTCCTCTCTCAAGCGACCATTTGGTCTTTTGTCCGTCCTCTTTATTCCCAAAGCAACACCCTCACCTCCCATACTTCAGTGGATTTGAGGCTTTCTCAAGTTAAATTTCTGCTGCTATTTAATAATTCTCCACTGCTGCCTCAGACTGTCGTTTTTTCTAACACCCAGCTGATGCCTGAGTTTGGTGTGCTGGCTGTATAATTTGCTTCTTTCAGTTGAAAACTATAATTACTGTCTACCCCGCGTGATATCCATTGTAACCCGCCAAAGAATCCAGATGCAATCCTGCGCTGAAAGGAAAATAGCAGGAGAAGATTGCCTTTTAAAATAAATCCCTGATCTCTCTCAGAATTTGAACTCCTGTTTGAAATCGTTTCAGGATCTCTGGGGCCAGACATTTACCGCATCTGAAGACTGGGTGGGCCATCAGCCTCGACCCAGTCCAACCCCATATCAATGCCAGCTTCTCCCACCCTTGATGTGACACGGCGCAATGATCTGCCAACTAGGTTCGGTGGATTGGTCATGTTAAATTGCCCTGAGTGTCCAAGATTGCCCTTAGTGTTGGGTCGGGTTACGGGGATAGCGTGGAGTTGTGGGCTTGGGTAGGGTGCTCTTTCAAAGAGCCGGTGCAGACTCGATGGGCCGAATGGCCTCCTTCTGCACAGTAAATTCTATGATTCTATGATTCAACACGGCGCGTTGCTGTGATCGGGAATGCCCTGCCCAAAGGGACGTGGAAGCAAATTCATAGCAACTTTCAAAAAGAAAATAGGAAAAATGCTGGAAGATAAATATGTATAGGGCCTTGGGAAAAGAGCATGGAATGTGATAAATTGGTTAGTGCTACCACAAGCACAATTGATCGAATGGCCTTCTGTGGCGTATCACTCTATGGATCAATCAGTCATACAACAGTAACTCAATCTATTTATTTCTTAAGGCAGAGCCAGTTTATGATATATTTATACAATAGGGGCTTTTCACGGTAACTTCATTGCAGTGTTAATGTAAGCCTACTTATGACAATAAAGAATATTATTATTTTAAAATCCCATGTTTGCGCACACTTTACTGTCCCAAGAACAATATTCCCATTTGTGGTTTGTCATATTTATGTCCAACCTTTTCCCATATAAATGTTAATGTCGATGCGGGAATATGATGAAGGAATAATACAGCAGCTTATCTTTTACCTTCAGCAAGTTTATTCGACATCCAGCTCAGTCGAGCGACAAACTCCTTATGGATCCCTCACACCAGTTATTCCAGCTGTGCCCATTTATACTCTATTGGAGATTGAGCCGATAATCTTTATCTGTCTTAAATAAGGCAATTAGCTTAATAATGTCATTGACCAAGCACGCACTGGCTGATATAGTGACAGTAAGTTCCAGTATTGGCACTTACAATGGAAACTGCCTACACTTCTCACCATTGGTGATGCGGTGCTACCTCGGTTTTATATTTCCAAGCTTCTCGTTTCGCAGAATTTGCTTAATAAGTAAAAGGACATCTGCCCCCCCCCTCCCCCCCCCGCCCCCCCCCCCCTCACCCCCGAACCCCGATGGCTATCATTAACAACCCTACAACCCTACTTTATGTGAAGACTCAACTTGCTTTTGCATAGGCAATGCCATGCAATAGGGACAAAGGAAATATTAAAAGTCTGATGCATAATGTGTTTCTGGTAAGTGTCACACTTGTCTCCTGTCAAAGTTCAGACATTACACCTCAGGTGCCACATCGGCGACATTACACCCTAACCAGGTTCACTGTGAGCAATAGACTAGGACTTGTGCTGCTATTGAATAAATGGACATTGATCGCTCCTTTTTAATACATTTGAGTTAGGAAAATGTTACAAGCTGCTTTAGGCTCTGGTGCCTTTTGGCATCGAACTTTCCCCATTTTTGATAGTCATGCAATCACGTTTTAAATCTACAAACCTACTTCACTTCTGGGGCGGGATTCTCCCCTACCCGGCGGGGCGGGGGGTCCTGGCGGGATGGAGTGGCGGGGTCTGCGTCGGGCCGCCCCAAAGGTGCGGAGTCCGCACCTTTACGGGCCAAGCCCTCACCTTGAGGGGCTAGGCCCGCGCCGGACTGGTTGGCGCTCCGCCGGCTGGCGGGAAAGGCCTTTGGCGCCATGCCAGCCGGGGCCGAAAGGTCTTCGCCGACCGGCGGAAATCTGCGTATGCGCGGGAGCGTCAGTGGCTGCTGACGTCATCACTGCGCATACGCGGGGGGGGGGGTCCCTTCCGCATCGGCCATGGTGAAAACTGTGGCCAAGGCGGAGGGAAAAGAGTGCCCCCACGGCACAGGCCTGCCCGCCGAATGGTGGGCCCCGATCGCAGGCCAGGCCACCCCCTGGGTCCAGATCGCCCCGCGCCACCCCCCCAGGACCCCGGAGCCCGCTCCCGCTGCCTTGTCCCCCGGTAAGGTGGTTTAATCCACGGCAGCCGGGGCAGGCATTCCAGCAGCGGGACTTCGGCCCATCGCGGGCCGGAGAATCGCCAGGGGGGGCGTCCCGCCGACCGGCGCAACACGAATCCCGCCCCCGCCGAATATCCGGTGCCGGAGAATTCAGTAACTGGCGGGGGCTGGATTCACACCAGCCCCCAGCGATTCTCTGACCCGGCGGGGGTTCCGAGAACTGGGGCGAAATTCTCCCCCAACGGCGGGATGCCCGCCGACTGGCGCCAAAGCCGGCGCAAATCAGACGGGCATCGCGCCGGCAAAAAGGTGCGGAAGTCTCCGCATCTTTGGCGGCCTAGCCCCAACATTGAGGGG
Source organism: Scyliorhinus torazame (assembly GCF_047496885.1). Classification (NCBI taxonomy): domain Eukaryota; kingdom Metazoa; phylum Chordata; class Chondrichthyes; order Carcharhiniformes; family Scyliorhinidae; genus Scyliorhinus; species Scyliorhinus torazame. The sequence continues at coordinate 214,699,234 of NC_092720.1, read as the reverse complement.
CTAGGCCGACGCCGGAGGGATTTCCGCCCCGCCAGCTGGCGGAAATGGCGTTTGTTGGCCCCCGCCAGCTGGCGCGGAAATGCGGCGCATGCGCGGGAGCGTCAGCGGCCGCTGTCAGTTTCCCCGCGCATGCGCAGTGGGGAGAGTCTCTTCCGCCTCCGCCATGGTGGAGGCCGTAGCGGAGGCGGAAGGGAAAGAGTGCCCCCACGGCACAGGCCCGCCCGCGGATCGGTGGGCCCCGATCGCGGGCCAGGCCACCGTGGGGGCACCCCCCCGGGGTCAGATCGCCCCGCGCCCCCCCCCCCAGGACCCCGGAGCCCGCCACGCTGCCTGGTCCCCGCCGGTAAATACCAAGGTTTGATTTACGTCGGCGGGACAGGCAGTTTCTGGGCGGGACTTCGGCCCATCCGGGCCGGAGAATCCAGCGGGGGGTCCCCGCCAACCGGCGCGGCTGGATTCCCGCCCCCCGCCCAATCTCCGGAGCGGAGACTTCGGCGGGGGCGGGGGGCGGGATTCACGGCGGCCAACGGCCATTCTCCGACCCGGCGGGGGTCGGAGAATGACGCCCCAGGTATCAGACATGGCAAGGAGGGTATCATTATTGTCCGTACATCAGAATGTTCTGCGTTCAGGTCAGAGGCCTGATCACAAACCTCTAGGCTAGCACATGGAGTGCAGTACTGAGGAAGGGCTGCAGTGTCAGAGGACCTGCCTTTTTGGATCAGACCTGTTTTCCCCTGCCCCGGCACAATGTAAAAGAGATCAGGGGAGTCCTTCCCTGCTTCCTGGGCACCATTTATCCCACAACCGACATCGCTGACGCAGCTGGTCTGTTCATTATGTTTGTGGGATCTTGCTGTGTACAAATTGGCTGCCATGTTTCTCTACATTAACTACCCTGCAGTGGAACGAGCTTTGGTACACCTCAAGTTATAATAAATGCAATCTCCTTTTATGTTCCCTACCAGGGCGCACGTTCTCCTTTGCACTGGCCGGGTAGGGAAACCGATTGGCCTTGGTGCTGCTCTTACTTCCGGGTTCCTTTCCCAGCTCACCCCTCCACTGGAACGCGCCCCCCCCCCCCCCCCCCCCCCCCAGATCAGGCAAGTTATTTCTTTCCCCTATCAGGATTCACCAAATGATCACAAAACGGTTTTAGTAAGTTGATAGCGCCCACTGTTGGTACCTGGTTACATATATTGCCCGATATATACACAGCATGGATCATTAATATTAAGAGCTGCAATGATCTCATGCAGTGTTGGTTTGAGCGTGCCCTCTAGGTGATCCCATCGTGACTGTTCAACAAACCCAGAGAGTACAAATATTAACTTTCATGGCATTGTTCGATATTGTTAATTTGACAGGAAACTAACCCATCAGCTATTTCTAACGCTGTGCACATGATCACACTGATTTCAGTGACTGTCTCATTAACATGTTCTGTACATTGCACCGGACGTGGTGACAGCAAATTCATAAAATACTGCAGAAGCTGGCGTTCGGAAATAAAATACAGCTGTGAAAACTCAGGAAGTCAGTCAGCATCTGTGGAGAGAGAAACAGAAGGCGAATTTTCCAGAACCTCTCAAGTGTGTTTTTCCGGCAGTGGAGGAAACCCACCATTGGCTGCCAACGGGACCTTCCTCTCCCGTCGATGTCGACCCCGTTCTCCATGGTTCACCCGCCCTGGCCGCCGGGAACCCGCCGTGAGGGCGGGGAGGGGGTGTTCGGTGGCACTTGAGGGGGGGTGGGGGGGTGGGGAGGGAGTGCGGAGGAGAGCAGTATCCCCAGCATTTCCCACCAGGGGCCAGACACTGGGTTGGGTTCAGGGCTCCAACCGGGGAACCTCTCCTGAACTGCTCCAGCCCCACTTCAGCTACTCAGTTTGTAATGGGCTCACAGAATCACCAAAGAGTTACAGTGCAGAAGGAGCCATTTGGCCTATCGCGTTTGCACTGGCTCTCCAAACGGGCATCCTGACTGAGTGCCAGTCCCCGGCACATTGTCACTATTCACGTAATCATCTAATGCCCTCTTCAATGCCTCGATTGAAACCTGCCTCCACCATTCTGCTAGGCAGTGAATTCCAGGCCACCAATCACTCGTGTGATAAAGTTATTCCTCACATCGCATTTGCTTCTTTTGCAAATCAATTTAAATCTGTGCCGTCTCATTATTGATCCTTTTACGAGTGGCAACAGTTGCTCCCTGTCTGCTCTGTCCAGACTTCTCATGATTTTGAACATCTCCATTAAATCTCCTCTCAGCCTGCTTCTCTCCAAGGAGAACTGTTCCAACCTCTCCAATCTATCCTCAGAACTGAAGTTTCTCATCCCTGGACCATTCTTGTAAACCTCTTCTGCCCTCGCTCCAATGTGTTCACATCTTTCCTAGAGGGTGTTGCCCAGATCTGGACGCAATACAGTTCCTGGGTGGTCACTTTTCAACTGTAGTCTGTACCTGGGTGAGATCAACACTTCACCCAACATCTCTCCGTTCATGTTGTAATATTTGATGCACTCGATCAGGGAGAGACCTTCTCAAACAGCCATTAAAGTCCGTAGAAGTTGAGGACAACCCAGGTTCGGCCTTTACGAGCTCCACCAAAGCAGCTTGAGATACTCCCAAGATCTGTTGGGCCATGGGCTCTCTCCACTCTTCATTCTTGCTGGTTGCACTGATGAGAATACAGCAGCATCTTAGCCTTGTGTATGGGCCCAGGATTGCTGGGCCACCACTCTGTCGCCAGAGGTCTGCCAGCTACCTACATCCAAACAAAAACCCAGGGATGGGATCATTCTAATATTCAAACCAGATATTGGGCGGGATTCTCCGGTCCACCAGTCGCGGGTTTCTCTCCGGTGGCAGGGTTCTATCTTCCCTCCGATTGTCATTGGGATTTCCCATTTTAACCGCCCCATGCCGCCGTGAAACGTGCCAGCGGGGGTGCCCTGCTGGCGGGAAAAGTGAATCGCAGCGATCGGAGAGTTCCCATTGACTCCAGTGTGTCGGCGAGCGAGTTGGAGCCAGGGCAGGGCCTGGGAGCCTCAAACACCTGAGCAAATTTGCAGCCATTTAAGACAGAGTTGAGGGTTTCTTTTGCTTTGAGAGTGTTGGAATTATCTTCGACGATAGTTGATTAGGGCAGAGTCTTTGACTCTCTTATGGGCGGGAGTAGATAGACTCTTGATCAACAAGAAAGGCCATGTAGGCGGAATGTGGAACTGAGGTTGAAGCTTGATCGGTCGTGATCTTATTGTATGGCAGGGCAGGCTTGAGGGGCCGAGTGGCCAACTCCCATTCCTAATTCATTTGTTCCAATGTAGTGTTATTTCTTGATCAAAATGCAATAAGGTTTCCTCATATAAATAGGATGCAGGGAATCAAACCTAGTTACTTACAGAATTGCTAGAGTTCAGCATTGGCTGATTAGAGTGTTATGGTCCAGGGTCCAGAAAGTATATCATGGAGTTCCCTGACCTACAACTGTTTATCGAATTTGGTTACAGTGAGCACAGGGCCTGCATTTCAGGTGTTATTCAACAGAGTAATTTAAGCACTTTTAATCAAAAACAAAGTTTATTCTACGAATTTAGTTAACATTTTTATAAACACACACAGTAAGCATTTTTATCAACTACCAACATGAATACCCCACACAGCTACCGTACTCTATGTATAACCCTTAATAAATTCCCCCTTTCGGCTTCCGGTTGCGGCTATGCTGAGCTAAGTCGCACGTTCGGCAGCTCCCGCCAGAAACGGACTTTTGGGCTCTTTTGAGGGGCCCCAGCGGCATTTGTTCGACGGGTCCCAGTGTGGGAAGGTGACAGTACGATTTCCCCGGCACTGTATGGATTGGATCAGGAGTGGAGCGGTGAAAAAAGTAATTCTGGTGCAGCGAAAGGTGCGAGGGAGGAAAGCCAAGATGGCGGCGGGTGGAGACTAGGCAGCGTGGGGGCAAGAGCAGCAGGAGTTTCTTAAGCGCTGCTTTACGGAATTGAAAGCAGAGCTGCTGGAGCCGATGAAGGCTTCGATCGACAAGCTGGTCGAGACTTAGAAGGCCCGAGGGGCGGCGATCCGGGAGGTGCGGCAGAAGGCCTAGGAGAATGAGGACGAGATATTGGGCCTGGCGGTGAAGGTGGAGGTGCACGAGGCGCTGCATAAGAAATGGCAGGAGAAGTTCGAGGACATGGAGAATCGGGCGAGGAGGAAGAATCTACGGATTCTGGGTCTCCCGGAGGGAGTGGAGGGGTCGGATGCTGGAGCATATGTGGTCATGATACTGAACACCTTGATGGGCGTGGGTGCCTTCCCGAGGTCCCTGGAGCTAGATGGGGCCCACCGAGTCCTGGCGAGGAGGCCCAAGTCTAACGAGCCGCCGCGGGCGGTATTGGTGCGGTTCCACCGCTTGGTGGACAGGGAGAGTGTCCTAAGATGGGCAAAAAAGGAGCGGAGCAGCAGGTGGGAGAATGCAGAGGTCCGGATATACCAGGACTGGAGCGCGGAGGTGGCCAAGAAGAGGGCCGGGTACAATCGGGCTAAGGCGGTTCTGCATCGGAAGCGGGTGAAATTCGGGATGCTGCAGCCGGCGCATCTGTGGGTCACGTTTAAGGACCGGCACCATTACTTTGAGATGCCGGAGGAGGCGTGGACCTTTATTCAAGCCGTAAAGTTGGACACGGACTGAGGGTCGGTTGTGAGGGGAGGTCGTGTGGGGGCTACTGTGGTTACTGTGCTTTGGGGGATGTTGGGGGATGTTCTGTATTGTTTCCTTGGGTGCTGGGTGGGGTAGGGTGAAATGGTTCGAAGTGGGGGTTTTGTGAGAGTGGTTGGAAGGACGGGGCCCCGTTGGGGGGAGGGGAGATGGGAGGCCCGAGGTGGGGGAGCTGGGATTAGGCCGCAAAAGGGAGCTGCGCCAGAGAAGGCAGGGCTGGTCTGATGGAAAGCACGGGCTTTTTCCCGTGCTAGGGAAGGAAGGGGGCAGGGCCGGGGGGGGGGGGGGGGGGGTGGAAGGGTGGTGTTGGAGAGGAGCGCTGGCTGATGGACAGGAGGGGGGGGGGAGACTATCACACTGGGCGGTCGATGGAGTGGCAGGAATGGCGGGGGTCAGCAGGAGCCAGCTGACTTACGGGAGCAACGCAGCTAGTGGGGGACCTAGCTGGGGGGCGGGGGGGGGGGGGGGGGGGTCTGGGTTGCTGCTGCATTGGCCAAAGGTTAGCTGGAGCTCGGAGAGGGAGTCGGGGCGGGGTCTGCCGCTGGGGGGAATGGAGAGTGCGGGAGGCGCGGGCACGTGGCTGGCCTAGAAAAGGGGATGGCTAATCGGCGGGGGTGGGAAGCCCCCTGATCCGGCTGATAACTTGGAATGTGAGAGGCTTGAACGGGCCGGTCAAGAGGGCCCGTGTGTTCGCGCACCTGAAGGGACTGAAGGCAGATGTGGTGATGCTCCAGGAGACGCGTTTGAGGGTGGCAGATCAGGTTAGGCTGAGAAAGGGGTGGGTAGGGCAGGTTTTCCACTCTGGGTTGGACGCAAAGAATCGAGGGGTGGCAATTTTGGTGGGGAAGCGGGTGTCGTTTGAGGCTCTGAACATCGTGGCAGACAATGGAGGTAGGTATGTGATGGTGAGCGGTAAGCTGCAGGGGGTGCGGGTGGTATTAGTGAGTGTACATGCCCCGAATTGGGACGATGCCGGATTTATGCGGCGCATGTTGGGCCGGATTCCGGACCTGGAGGAAGGGAGCTTGATAATGGGGGGGGACTTCAACACGGTACTGGATCCAGCATTGGACCGCTCCAGGTCCAGGACAGGTAAGAGGCCGGCGGCGGCCAAGGTACTGAGGGGTTTATGGACCAGATGGGAGGAGTGGACCCATGGAGGTTTGTCAGGCTGGGGGCCAGGGAATTTTCTTTTTTTCCCCACGTCCATAATGCCTACTCCCGGATAGACTTCTTCGTTATGAGCAGGGCGCTGATCCCGAGGGTGGAGGGCATGGAGTATTCGGTCATAGCCATCTCAGACCATGCCCCACATTGGGTGGAGCTGGAGCTCGGGGAGGAGAGGGACCAGCGCCCGCTGTGGCGCCTTGATGTGGGCTTGCTGGCGGATGAGGAGGTGAGCGGGCGGATCCGGGGGTGCATTGAAAGCTATCTAGAGGCTAACGATAATGGGGAGGTGCAGGTGGGGGTGGTCTAGGAGGCGCTGAAGGCAGTGATTAGGGGTGAGCTAATCTCCACTAGGGCCCACAAGGAGAAGGAGAGGAGAGAGATTGGTGGGGGAGATTTTAAGAGTGGATAGAAGGTATGCAGAGGTCCCCGAGGAGGGACTACTCAAGGAGCGACGAAGCCTCCAGGCCGAGTTCGACCTGTTGACCACCAAGAAGGCAGAGGTGCAGTGGAGGAAAGCACTGAATGAGTACGGGGAGAAGGCGAGCCGGATGTTGGCACATCAGCTTCGGAAGCGGGAGGCAGCGAGGGAGATTGGGGCAGTTAGGGATAAAGGGGGGAACACGGTGCGGAGTGCGGTGGGAATAAATGGGGTATTTAGAGACTTTTATGAGGGGCTGTATAGGTCTGAGCCCCCGACAGAGGAGGGGGGGGGGATGCGTCGATTTTTGGATCGACTGAGGTTCCCGAGGGTGGAGGAGCAGGTGGCTGGGCTTGGGGCACCGGTAGGGCTGGAGGAGCTGACTAAGGGGCTGGGGAGTATGCAGGCAGGGAAGGCACCGGGGCTAGCTGGGTTCCCTGTGGAATTTTACCGGAAGTACGTGGACCTGCTGGGTCCTCTATTAGTGAGGACTTTCAATGAGGTGAGGAAGGGGGGGGGGGTCCCCCGACGATGTCCAGGGCGCTGATCTCGCTGATCTTGAAGCGGGACAAGGACCCATTACAGTGTGGGTCGTATAGGCCAATCTCTCTCCTCAACGTGGACGCGAAGCTATTAGCGAAGGTGTTGGCTACCAGAATTGAGGACTGTGTCCCGGGGGTGATTCACGAGGACCAGACGGGTTTTATTAAGGGAAGGCAGCTGAATACCAATGTGCAGAGGCTGCTTAACATAATCATGGTGCCTGCAGTGGAAGGGGAGGCGGAGAGAGTGGCGGCGATGGACGCGAAGAAGGTCTTCGATAGGGTGCAGTGGGGGTACTTCTGGGAAGTGTTGAGGAGCTTTGGGTTCGGGGAGGGGTTCATTAGTTGGGTTAGGCTACTTTACGAAGCCCCGGTGGCGAGTGTGGCCATGGATCGGAGGAGGTCGGAATACTTTCGGCTGTACCGGGGGAAGAGGCCCCCTATCCCACTTGCTATTTGCATTGGCAATTGAGCCTTTGGCTGTGGCTCTAAGGGAGTCCAGGAACTGGAGGGGGCTGGTCCGGGGGAGGGGGGGGGCACCGGGTTTCGCTGTATGCCGATGACCTGTATGTGGCGGACCCAGTGGGGGGGATGCCGGAGGTGATGCGGATCCTCAGGGAGTTCGGGGACTTTTCCGGGTATAAGCTCAACGTGGGGAAGAGTGAGCTCTTCGTGGTACAACCAGGGGACCAGGGAAGGGGGATAGACGAGCCTCCACTGAAGAGGGCGGAAAGGAGTTTTCGGTACCTGGGGATCCAGGTGCCAGGAGCTGGGGGGCCCTACACAAGCTCAACTTGACGAGGCTGGTGGAGCAGATGGAGGAGTTGTTTAAAGGGTGGGATATGCTGCCACTCTCCCTGGCGGGTAGGGTACAGTCGGTGAAGGTGACGGTGCTCCCGAGGTTCCTTTTTATATTCCAGTGCCTCCCCATCCTGATCCCTAAGGCCTTTTTTAAGCGGGTCAGTAGGAGCATCATGGGATTCGTGTGGGCGAAAAAGACCCCAAGGGTGAGAAGGGTATTTCTGGAACGGAGTCGGGACAGAGGAGGGTTAGCGTTACCTAATCTGTGTGGGTATTACTGGACTGCCAATGTGGTGATGATACGCAAGTGGGTAATGGAGGGGGCGGGGGCGGCGTGGAAGAGGCTGGAGATGGCGTCCTGTGTGGGCACGAGTCTGGGAGCGCTGGTGACAGCACCGCTGCCGCTCCCGTCGACTAGGTACACCACGAGTCCGGTGGTGGCGGCGACTTTGAAAATTTGGGGGCAGTGGAGGCACTACAGGGGCGAGGTAGAGGCTTCGGTTTGGTCCCCGTTCCGGGAGAACCATCGGTTCGTCTCGGGGAGAATGGCTGGAGGGTTCCTGAGCTGGCACAGGGCAGGAATTAGAAGGATGGGGGACCTGTTTTTAGATGGGATGTTTGCGAGCCTTGGGGCGCTGGAGGAAATATTTGGGTTTCCCCCCGGAAATGCCTTCAGGTACATGCAGGTAAGGGTGTTTGTAAGACGGCAGGTGAGGGAATTCCCGCTGCTTCCAGCACTCAGGATCCAGGATAGGGTGCTCTCGGGGGGGGTGGGTTGGAGAGGGCACCATACCCCCCTCTCTCCCGGGGCCTGGTATTGGCACCATCAGCACACCCCCCCCCCCCTCTCTCCCGGGGCCTGGTATTGGTACCATCAGCCCCCCCCCCCTCTCTCCCGGGACCTGGTATAGGCACCATCAGCCCCCCTCTCTCCCGGGGCCTGGTATTGGCACCATCAGCCCCCCCCCCTCTCTCCCGGGGCCTGGTATTGGCACCATCAGCCCCCCCTCTCTCCCGGGACCTGGTATTGGCACCATCTGCACCACCCCCCTCTCTCCCGGGGCCTGGTATAGGTACCATCAGCCCCCCTCTCTCCCTGGGCCTGGTATAGGTACCATCAGCCCCCCCCCCTCTCTCCCTGGGCCTGGTATAGGTACCATCAGCCCCCCCTCTCTACCGGGGCCTGGTATAGGTACCATCAGCCCCCCCCCTCTCTCCCTGGGCCTGGTATTGGTACCATCAGCCCCCCTCTCTCCCGGGGCCTGGTATTGGCACCATCAGCCCCCCCCCCCTCTCTCCCGGGGCCTGGTATTGGCACCATCAGCCCCCCCTCTCTCCCGGGACCTGGTATTGGCACCATCTGCACCACCCCCTCTCTCCCGGGGCCTGGTATAGGTACCATCAGCCCCCCTCTCTCCCGGGGCCTGGTATAGGTACCATCAGCCCCCCTCTCTCCCGGGGCCTGGTATTGGCACCATCAGCCCCCCCTCTCTCCCGGGACCTGGTATTGGCACCATCTGCACCACCCCCCTCTCTCCCGGGGCCTGGTATAGGTACCATCAGCCCCCCTCTCTCCCGGGGCCTGGTATAGGTACCATCAGCCCCCCTCTCTCCCTGGGCCTGGTATAGGTACCATCAGCCCCCCCCCCTCTCTCCCTGGGCCTGGTATAGGTACCATCAGCCCCCCCTCTCTACCGGGGCCTGGTATAGGTACCATCAGCCCCCCCCCCCTCTCTCCCGGGGCCTGGTATTGGCACCATCTGCACCCCCCCCCTCTCTCCCAGAGCCTGGTATTGGCACCATCAGCCCCCCCTCTCTCCCGGGACCTGGGCCTGGTATTGGTACCATCAGCCCCCCTCTCTCCCGGGGCCTGGTATTGGCACCATCAGCCCCCCCCTCTCTCCCGGGGCCTGGTATTGGCACCATCAGCCCCCCCTCTCTCCCGGGACCTGGTATTGGCACCATCTGCACCACCCCCTCTCTCCCGGGGCCTGGTATTGGCACCATCTGCACCCCCCCCCCTCTCTCCCGGAGCCTGGTATTGGCACCATCAACGCCCCCCCTCTCTCCCTGGGCCTGGTATTGGTACCATCAGCCCCCCCCCCCTCTCATGGTACCATCAACGCCCCCTCCCTCTCTCCCTGGGCCTGGTATTCGTACCATCAGCACCCCCCCTCTCTCCCTGGGCCTGGTATAGGTACCATCAGCCCCCCCCCTCTCTCCCGGGGCCTGGTATTGGTACCATCAGCCCCCCCCCTCTCGTGGTACCATCAACGCCCCCTCCCTCTCTCCCGGGGCCTGGTATTGGTACCATCAGCGCCCCCCTCTCTCCCTGGGCCTGGTATTCGTACCATCAGCACCCCTCTCTCCCAGGGCCGGCCTTCAACAGCACAGCCTAAACAATGGACTAGGAACACTGGAAAACAGTGGTGTTATACAGAAGAAGAAAAACGACTTAGCCAAAGATGCCTGACCTCTCATAATGTAATTAAAAATGGCAAAACTACAAAGGTCACCAAGTAATTTCATTGAGATAAAGTACACACTAAAATCCTAATTGGAGTTGAAGCCAACTGTTTAATATTTATGAAATCTAACCTTGTTATGGCCAAGACAGCACTGCAACAAAGCTTACCAAATACCTCATATTCATTTAACTTTTGCAAAACAAAATTAAAAATAGAGGGGGTCACACAGTAAATTGATGACAGCCACCTGAAGATCTATCAGTCCATAATTTGTGGTTTAGGTTTTATGTATTAACCGTGAGTGGGAAATGACACTCTGAAATTAACTTGCAGCCACTTCACCATCAGATGTTGAAAATGTTTAAGTGATACAGCCACGAACAAATATAATAATACGTTAATGTCCCAACCCCCATCCTTTTGTCTGTCTTTCTATTCCATTGTTCTGTATTTCTTCAACGTTGATTCTTCTGCGTTCTATTGATTCCTCTCTCATCTTTCACTGGATCTCTCCTTCCATCTCCACTCCTTCAGTATTTCTATCCCTCCATCTCTACACCTTCGGTGACGCTATCCTCCATCCCCACTCCTTCAATATCTCTATCCCTCCATCTCCACTCCTTCAGTATCTCTATCCCTCCATCTCCACTCCTTCAGTATCTCTATCCCTCCATCTCCACTCCTTCAGTATCTCTATCCCACCATCTCTATTGCTTCAGTGTCACTGTCCCTCCATCTCCACTCCTTCAGTCTCTATTCCTACCATCTCTACCCCTTCGGTGACGCTATCCTCCACCCCCACTCCTTCAGTGTCTCTATCTCTCCATCTCTACTCCCTCCATCTTCATTCCTTAAGTGTCTCCGTCCTTCCATTTCTAATCCTTGAATGGCCCTATCCTTCCATCTCTACCTCTTCAGTATCTCTATCTCTCTCTCCATTACTTCAGTGTTTCTATCTATAATCCTTCAACTGTCCCTATTCCTCTATCTCCAACCCTTCAGTGTCTCTATCCCTTCATCTCCAATCTCTCAATGTATCTATACGTATATCTCTAACCCTCCTACGTGTTTATCTGTCTATTTCCAATTCTTCATGATGTGTGCCAGCTCCATCACCAACCTTTCATCGCAACTACTGATATGACTCTGGTATTTGATTTTGAAGAGATTATTGTCGATACCTTGGTGCATGTCAAAGTACTAAGGTATGCTGAGGCTTAATTCCGATTAAACATCCTGGGGGCTACCATTGACCAGAAATTGAACTGGATTAGCCATAAAAATACTGTGCAGGTCGGAAGCTAGGCGAGTAACTCACCTCCTGACTTCCCAGAGCTTGCCCACCATCTGCAAGGCACAAGTCAGGAGTGTGCTGGAATGCTCCCCACTTGTCTGGATGAGCTCAGCTCCAACAACGCTCAAGAAGCTCGACACCATCCAGGACGAAGCAGCCCCGCTTGATTGGCGCCCCGTCCACAAACATTCACTCCCTCCCCCTCCGATGGACAGTGTCAGCCGTGTGCACCATCGACAAGATTCACTGCAGGAACTCACCGAGGTTCCTCAGGCAGCACCTTCCAAACACACGGCCACCACCATTTAGAAGGACAAGAGCAGCAGATACCTGGGATCACCCCCCACCTGGAGGTTCCACTCCAAGTCACTCCCCATCCTGACTGGGAAATATATCGGCCGTTCATTCAGTGTCGCCGGGTCCAAATCCTGGAGCTCCCTCCCTAACAGCACAGTGGGTGTACCTACACCTCAGGGACTGCAGCAGGTTCAAGAAGGCAGCTCAGCACCACCTCGTCAAGGGGCAATTAGGGATGGACAATAAATACTGGCCAAGCCACATCCCACAAATCAATTTTAAAAATCATTCACATGTAAACACTGGGGCAGTAGATCAAGTTTATTTTACACATGCGACCACAGTGCACTGTCCTGTCCTATGTTCATCGAAGAGGATACTTGACCTGTAAAAATGAGAGGGGGGGATACACCATGACTCACCACACAGACGATGCTGATCTCTGTGCAGTTTCAGGCTGGGACCATGGGCGGTACAAATGAAGCACATTATTGGAGCAACACATATTTCTGGATGGTTTTGATGCGAATTGCTTTATCGAGCTGCGTGCGGTGGGCCACACAATGGCACTGGGTTATCTTTCTTCACAGGCCAAGTGGTCAGGGTAAAACCTTGTATGGTAATAAAACTCCTTCAGATCCATGCATACGCTTGCATATATTAAACAACACCCTGTCTATTCTGTATGAGCATTTGTTACAAAACATTCCACAGGCAAAATACATATTTGATGAAATATGTGGACAACTTTATTTCCAATTATTTTCTCGGAGATAATGACCGGAATTCTCCAGCTGTTAGAATTCTCTGTTCCTGCTCGCCATGCACACCTGCATGCAGGTTTCCTGGGGTGGCTTCAATAGGAAATCCCATTGACAAGTGGCGGGAACAGAAAATCCTGCCGTCAGGGAATGGCATCCTTCCACGAAACACGTGGCTGGGGAAACCGGAGAATTCAGAACGGTTTCAAAATTGCTGTAAAATATCTGGAATACGCCATGGAAATCCAGGCCAAGATGTCCGATTTCAACATCCCTGGACACGCTGGTTAAATTGCCTGCCTCCGGCCTGAGATTTACTGTGACCACAGTCCCCTCTTTCCAACCAGGAGGGCCAATTGCTAGGGAATCCTGTCAATTCCCTCCTGAAATTCTTTGAGATACTCTGATACTCGGCCTAGGGGCCGAGAGAACACTGTCTCACCAATGGAATCTGACCACTCAACCAATCTGGGCTTCTTTCTATCCATCCAAGTAGCTACAATACCCTAGAATTGTTACAGCACAGAGGGAGTCCATTCACCCCGTCATGTCTGCACCGGCTCTCCACAGGATTAACTCAGTTTGTGCCACCCTCCACGTTCTTCCTTTTCATGTAAAGATCCAGTTCCCCCCTTGGATGCCGAGACATAAAGAGTTTTGCCTCTCTCGTGCATTTCCCTCGCACATTGCTTCAATCATTTCCGTCAGTGTTGCTTGAACGCGCAATTTCTATCATTAAAATGCTTTTCATTGGCTCATTCTACTTCTCAGAACTTCCGACTTGCTCCGCTCCTCGCTCATGAACGGTTCCCCAACCTAAGCACTGTCCCCCCCCCCTCAACTTCCCATGCCACTATAACTGCCTCTTCTTGCTGCCTCCCAGTATTCCCGACTTCCCGTTCACTCCTGGTTCCATGGGACTGCAGGATCCAGAGTGCACTGGAACAATCAGGCAGAGCTGTCGTGTAACTGCGAGGTTTCAATGGTAGGAAGAGGTGTTGCAAATTGAAAGGTGGCATTTTCTTTCAGCATTTGCCATCATTTTAGCCATTAAAATTACAGCCAACTGTGCTGCTTCAATGAGGCTATTATTGTGGTAGGTTATTAGGAGGGGGGGGCGCTAGATTGGGGTGGGGGCTGGTTGCACACTGGCGCTTCCAACAAGAATTAGATCGGAATGATTAAATGGCAATTTGATGTCAACCACCTTCATTGTAGCAGGCAGCTAGGCCGAGATTATGTGAATGACGATTTGGAGCCCACACGGTGAGTCTCCTGGACAGTGATACATTAATGGCATCTTCTCATTTCGATTGGAAGAGGATACATCTAAAAACAAGGGGTGGGATTTCCTGGCTCCGCCGTAGCATATTTTGCAGCAGTGGGAACTTCCAGTCCTGCCAATGTCTGTGGAGTTTTGTGTGGTTCGCCAGTCCGGCCGCTGGGCCACATGCCATGCGGGGAGGGGCGGAGTCACCCCTGGCGGGACCGGAAAGTCCCCCCTAAGGGAAGGGCCAGAAAATCCCATCCAAGGAATATTTTGTGGAAGAATCATAATCAAAGAATTGTTGCACCACAAAAGGAGACCATTCGGCCCATTATGTCGGCACTGGCTCTCCAAACGGGCATCATGACTGAATGCCATTTCCCTGCCTTTTCCCCGTACCCCTGCACATTGTTTCTATTTGAGTAATTACTATAGAATTATAGAATCCCTACAGTGCAGAAGGAGGCCATCGGCCGATCGGGACCCTCTGAAAGAGCACCCTACCGAGGCCCACTCCCCGCCCTATCCCCGTAACCCCCACGCATTGATCATGGCCAATCCACCTACCCTGCACATCTTTGAGTTGTGGGGGCGAAACCCACGCAGACACGGGGAGAATGTGCAAACTCCACACAGACAGTGACCCAGGGACGGGATCGAACCCGGGTCCTCAGCGCCGTGAGGCAGCAGTGCTAACCACTGCGCCACCGTGCTGCCTCATTCTAAGGGACAATTTAGCATGGCCAATCCACCTAATTATCTCATGCCCTCTCAAATGCCTCGATTGAACCTGCCTCCACCACACTTGCAAGCAGTACATTCCAGACCTCAACCACTCGGGTGGGTGAAAAAGGTTTTTTGCACATCATGGGCGGGAGTCTCCGGCTGTCTGCTGGCGACGGGATTCTCTAGTCCCTCTGGCAGCGCCGATGGCAGGGGTGCTTTCAATGGGAAATTCCATTGTCAAGCGGCGGGAGCAGAGAATCTCGCTGCAAGCAAACGGCGCGGCCAAATTTCCCGTCCTCGCTAGCACTGGTAGCAGGGCAATCTCATGAAGGAGAATCCCGGCCCACATTAGCTTCTTTTACAAATCCCATTAAATCTGTGACCTTTCCTTCTTGATCCTTTTACGAGTGGGAACAACATCTCCCTACTCTGTCAAGCCCCCTCAAGAAGGGGAAAGGAATAAATTAACAGGGATAAATAAACAACCGTATTTTACACAGATGATTTCAACTCACTGCGAGTTGAAATAAACAGGTTTCATAAACCAGCTTTGCTCAACATGTGAGCCACTTAGCCAGATGTGGCTAATTGTACATCTGATTATGCATGAAAAATACAGAATAGCCTCTGTTATTGGGTGTGTGGCCTTCATCCTCCTATTCACACATGGCTAACTCTGAGTGGAGGGTAGCAATAGAAAGGCTGTATTTAATCAGCAGAGACAGCTGGAAAATGGAATAAACAAGAGGCAGCTTGTAACAGCGAGCTTGATCTGGAGTATTGCTTCACTTGGATGGGAGAGGATACCAACTGGATAAAAAGCTTTGAAATGCGGCTTTAGTGGGGATCAACTGGACAAGGACTGAGTGAAGCAATAAAGTTGAGCTCCGAAGAAGATGATACCGGACGCGAAGCGTTAACTTTGTTTTCTCCCTCCACGGATGCTGCCAGGCCGGCTGAGTTTTTCCCGCATTTTCTGCTCTTCTTAAAGAAATTTGCTGAATGGAATTAGGGCAAGGGCAGAGAGACTGGGGAGCACACATCTGAACAGGAAACAGGCTCATTGGCAGTGTTGTTCTGGTCCCACTGGAGGGGTTGCGAGCGTCGTTGTGGGCGGAATGGGAAAATCTGGAGAGCGGTCAAATGGTAGGATAACGAGTGTGGAGGAACGGATGGATTTTATGGTGCATTCCCACAGATCCCTGAGAGTAGAGGGATAGGTAAATAAGGTGGTCAAGAAGGCGTACAGTGCTGCTTCCTTTTATTGGCTGAGACCTGTCATGATATGCACTCATGCACATAATGAGATACAGACAGGCAGTGACAGACCCCCAGTACAGCCAATCAACACACAGGACAGAACACAACCAATCACCAGGCAGAACACTAGAAGGTGGTCTCCCACTATAAAACACACGAGGCATCAACACTCTGCCTCTTTCCACTGGTGACAACTGTAGTGACAGTCAGGGTGTATATATCAGTTCGCACCTTCTACACGTGGCTCAGAGCTAGTCTGGTCTAATTCGTTATAGTAAGCACGCTTGGGTTAGTAGAGTGTCAAACCCACAGAGAACTGTGTACACTGCTTAACAAGTTCAATAAAGCGTTTTGAACCAACATCACAGTTTGGAGTCTACTTTCAAGTACAACTGCATCCAGTTGCAGTCCGTGTTACCCCAGGGAGATTAACACGACAAGACCGAGAATATAAGAGCAGGGAAGTTGTGCTGGAACTGTATAAAACAATAATTAGACCACAACTAGAGGGGTGGTTACCACATTGCAGGAAGAATGTGTAGCACACAAAGACTCCCGAGAGACGAATAGAGGTGAAGTCGATGAGGCTTTATTAAGCGTGACTTGTTCCCCGCAGTTCAGTAACAGACTGGCCTGCGGGGGAGAACTCCTGGTTCTTATACTCCGCCTTCAGGGCGGAGCTAGAGGTCAACAGCCAACCAGGACCCGGGATCTGTCAGCCAATGACATCACGGCTTCACAGTCCCACATGACCCCTAATGCATACTACCACATTCACCCCTTGTTAAAAATGAACCCGGCGGGGCGGTGCTTCGCATGGTGGTAGAGGTTTACAAGGCTGGTCCTGGGAGGAAAAACTTTTGCATGTCATCACAGTATGTACAGGGTATTTTTTTTGTTTTGAACTATTTACAGTATTCGTAAGAGGGAAAAAGGTAAAAAAAATTCTCGTAAAAGTCCACAACATTCTAGTGTTACACCGATGCCACAAGTCGGTCGGGCGGTCTGGTCGTCCTTGTCGATCGCCTCAGCCCTGGTGGTGGTGATGCTTGTTCCAGTGTTGTCGTCTCCGGGAGCTTTACGGTTTCTGCTTCAGCTTCACTTCTGGTCGGACCTGGAAGGAGGACCGATCCTCCCGGGAAGGGGGCTGTCGCGGGGTGCGCCGGTGGCAGGGAGGGGGTGATTGGTGTCGGGGGGATGTGCGTGTTGCCGGCGGGCGCCAGATCTCACAGGGAGACCGTGTCCTGTCGGCCGTCGGGGTACGCCACGTAGGCATACTGCGGGTTCGCGTGGAGGAGGTGAACCCTCTCGACCAACGGGTCCGACTTGTGCGCCCGCAGATGTTTCCGGAGCAAGATGGGTCCTGGGGCCGCCAGCCAGGTCGGACGGCTCGTTCAGCTTTCCGGGACGGTACAAGATCTCGTAGTTGAAGGTGGAGAGCTCGATCCTCCACCTTAAGATCTTGTCATTTTTAATTTTGCCCTGTTGTGCATTATCGAACATGAAGGCTACCGACCGTTGGTCAGTGAGGAGAGTGAATCTCCTGCCGGCCAGGTAATGCCTCCAATGTCGCACAGCTTCCACTATGGCTTGGGCTTCCTTTTCCACTGATGAGTGGCGGATTTCTGAGGCGTGGAGGGTTCGGGAAAAGAAGGCCACGGGTCTGCCCGCTTGGTTAAGGGTGGCCGCTAGAGCTACATCGGAGGCGTCGCTCTCCACCTGGAAGGGGAGGGACTCGTCGATGGCGCGCATCGTGGCCTTTGCGATATCCGCTTTGATGCGGCTGAAGGCCTGGCAAGCCTCTGTCGACAGAGGGAAGGAGTCTGTTACTGAACTGCGGGGAACAAGTCACGCTTAATAAATTGTAGCGCACAAAGACTCCCGAGAGACGAATAGAGGTGAAGTCGATGAGGCTTTATTAAGCGTGACTTGTTCCCCGCAGTTCAGTAACAGACTGGCCTGCGGGGGAGAACTCCTGGTTCTTATACTCCGCCTTCAGGGCGGAGCTAGAGGTCAACAGCCAACCAGGACCCGGGATCTGTCAGCCAATGACATCACGGCTTCACAGTCCCACATGACCCCTAATGCATACTACCACATTCACCCCTTGTTAAAAATGAACCCGGCGGGGCGGTGCTTCGCATGGTGGTAGAGGTTTACAAGGCTGGTCCTGGGAGGAAAAACTTTTGCATGTCATCACAGTATGTACAGGGTATTTTTTTTGTTTTGAACTATTTACAGTATTCGTAAGAGGGAAAAAGGTAAAAAAAATTCTCGTAAAAGTCCACAACATTCTAGTGTTACACCGATGCCACAAGTCGGTCGGGCGGTCTGGTCGTCCTTGTCGATCGCCTCAGCCCTGGTGGTGGTGATGCTTGTTCCAGTGTTGTCGTCTCCGGGAGCTTTACGGTTTCTGCTTCAGCTTCACTTCTGGTCGGACCTGGAAGGAGGACCGATCCTCCCGGGAAGGGGGCTGTCGCGGGGTGCGCCGGTGGCAGGGAGGGGGTGATTGGTGTCGGGGGGATGTGCGTGTTGCCGGCGGGCGCCAGATCTCACAGGGAGACCGTGTCCTGTCGGCCATCGGGGTACGCCACGTAGGCATACTGCGGGTTCGCGTGGAGGAGGTGAACCCTCTCGACCAACGGGTCCGACTTGTGCGCCCGCAGATGTTTCCGGAGCAAGATGGGTCCTGGGGCCGCCAGCCAGGTCGGACGGCTCGTTCAGCTTTCCGGGACGGTACAAGATCTCGTAGTTGAAGGTGGAGAGCTCGATCCTCCACCTTAAGATCTTGTCATTTTTAATTTTGCCCTGTTGTGCATTATCGAACATGAAGGCTACCGACCGTTGGTCAGTGAGGAGAGTGAATCTCCTGCCGGCCAGGTAATGCCTCCAATGTCGCACAGCTTCCACTATGGCTTGGGCTTCCTTTTCCACTGATGAGTGGCGGATTTCTGAGGCGTGGAGGGTTCGGGAAAAGAAGGCCACGGGTCTGCCCGCTTGGTTAAGGGTGGCCGCTAGAGCTACATCGGAGGCGTCGCTCTCCACCTGGAAGGGGAGGGACTCGTCGATGGCGCGCATCGTGGCCTTTGCGATATCCGCTTTGATGCGGCTGAAGGCCTGGCAAGCCTCTGTCGACAGAGGGAAGGAGTCTGTTACTGAACTGCGGGGAACAAGTCACGCTTAATAAATTGTAGCGCACAAAGACTCCCGAGAGACGAATAGAGGTGAAGTCGATGAGGCTTTATTAAGCGTGACTTGTTCCCCGCAGTTCAGTAACAGACTGGCCTGCGGGGGAGAACTCCTGGTTCTTATACTCCGCCTTCAGGGCGGAGCTAGAGGTCAACAGCCAACCAGGACCCGGGATCTGTCAGCCAATGACATCACGGCTTCACAGTCCCACATGACCCCTAATGCATACTACCACAGAATGTGGTTTTACTAGAGCGGGAACAGTAGAGGAAATAGCCAAAAATGTAGAATTGTAACTTCGAGGCAAAATCAACTTGGAGAGGAGACTGAGGCAAGATTTAATTGAGCTCTAGAAAATGGTAATGGGCCTCAATCGATTGGATGGAGGAAGGACCAGTCCTGGGACGGGTGGGCTTGTGCTATGAAGAAAGGTTGAACAGGTTCAGGCGACAGCCATTGGTGTTCAGAAGAATGGGCGGCGGGTGATCTTATTGAAACATATTGGGCTGGAATCTCCGGGATTCCCGGCCGCCTATTTCTCAGCGGCACGCCGCTCCCTGGGGCAAGATTCTCTACTCCCGCTGCTTGTCAATGAGATTTCCCATTGAAACCACCCCACGCCACTGGAAAACCGGGGGGTGGGGGAGGGGGAGGGGGGGGTGGGACTGCGCTGCCTGAGGGAAAAGAGAATCCGAACGGCAGGAGGATTCCAGTCATACAGTCCTGAGAATTTTTGATGGATTAGATCCTGAGAGGATGTTTTCCGCCTGTGGGAAGACTACAGCCCGGGGACACAGTTTACGAATAAAAGAGATCAGCCATTTAAATTGGAGATGAGGAGAATTTTTTCTCTCTCAAAGGGCCAGCAGTATGTGGAATGCTTTTCCCCAGAGAGCAGTGCAGTTGGGTCATTAAATTTATCTGAGGCAGGGTTAGACAGATGTTTGGTCGACCAGGGGGTCAAGGGTTATGAGGATCCAACGGCAAAGTAAAGTTGCGACAACAACCAGATGAACCATGATCTTATTGAATGGCGGAGCAGGCTCGAAGGGCTGAATGGCCCACTCCTGCTCCTTTGTTCCTATGCGTATATCCCTTTGGGGAGAGGTCGATAGCCAGGATGGATAGATTTGAAGTGACTAGAGAGGCTAGCCGAGGAGGATTTTCTTTACTCAGAGTTTGGTGCTGGTCTGGAACTCATTGCTTAAAAAGGGAGAAACAAACTATCATCGCATTTACAAAAGACGTGGATGTGCACTTGAGGTGCTCTGACCAAGAGGGACTGAAACTGAGAGTTTAAAGACGGGATTAGACTGGATTCAGCAAGCAGACGACAGGACATGATGGAACAAATTGCCTTCCTTCTGTGCAGTAAATCTTTCCGCATTTCAATGCTTGGGGGAATTTGAATTCAACAACAATTCGGAATTAAGAGTCTAATGATGCCCATGAAAGCATTGTCGATTGTTGTAATGCTCTTTCGGGAAGGAAATCTGCCATTCTTATCCGCTCTGGCCTATATGTGACTCCAGATCCACTGACTCTTGAGTAGGCTCGCAGTCAAAGCTGGCCCAGGCAGCTGTGCGCACATCACATGAATTTGAAGAGGAAAATGGGCTGGATTCTCAGCCCCCCCCCCAGCGGAACGCCGTTCACAGGCGGTGGGATTCTCTATTCCCGCCGCTCGGATTTCGCATTGAAGTCATCCCACACCGCCAGCAGGAAACCTGCGGGAGGGGGGTGCGCTGTCGCCGGGAAAGGTGTATCGCAATGGCTGGAGAATTCCAGGCAATGTTTCTTGGCCTGCGTTTTGCTGATCAACAATCATTCTGAACATAAACAACTGCTGAACTGAGAGGCTGCACAAAGATGTGGACGGCCTACTAAATTCCTGACACAATTTCAAACTTCAGTGGAAGAGAGACTGCAGAGATGGGCCAGATGTTTGAAGCATGTTGGAGACTGCGTACAAGGTGTTTCACCATAAATGCTGCCCACGGGTAACATAATGTCACAAGAGCTACATCTAGGGCAGCATGGTGGCGCAGTGGTTAACAATGCTGCCTCACGGTGCCGAGGTCCCAGGTTCGATCCCGGCTCTGGGTCACTGTCCGTGTGGAGTTTGCACATTCTCCCCGTGTCTGCGTGTGTTTCGCCCCCACAACCCAAAGATGTGCAGGGTAGGTGGATTGGCCACGCTAAATTGCCCCTTAATTGGAAAAAAAATGAATTGGTTGCTTTAAAAAAAAAATGTTTTAAGAGTCACATCTATTCCTGTTGAGTCATTCCTGTTGGACAGCGCTGTATGTGATGGATGAACAAAATAACTCAGACTTTAATTGGCACTTGTAAAAGAGTAAATAGTTTTTTGGAATTAATTCCAAAGGTGTGAGCATCGCTGATGAGACCAGCATTTATTATCCATTCATAATTGCCCCTTGAGAAGGTGCTGGTGTCCTACCTAGATTAGATTAGATTAGATTTATTGTCACATGTACCGAGGTACAGTGAAAAGTATTGTTCTGCGTACAGTACAGACAGATCGTTCCAGACAGGAGAAACATAGGACATACGTATATACACAATGTAAATACAGACATAGGGTGGAGCATACGGAGTGTAGCGCTACACAGTAGAGAAGGTGCATGGAAAGATCATTTCAGTCCATAAGAGGGAGTGCATGGTTAGGGATGATGTTAGTGCTAGAATTAAGTTTTAACAGGTTACTACAGTCATAATAGATGTAGGAAGAGGCTCTGTGGGGCAGAGCTCTCAGAGAGTCTCCACACTCCAGCGCCATCTTGCTGAATATCTTCTTGAACTCTGCAGTCCCTGAGGTGTAAGTGCACCCATGATGCTGTTAGGGAGGGAGCTCCAGGATTTTGACCCAGCGACAGTGAAGGAACGGCCGATATATTTCCCAGTCAGGATGGTGGGTTACTCAGAGGAGAACCTCCAGGTGGGGATGATCCCAGGTATCTGCTGCTCTTGTCCTTCTAGATGGTAGTGGTCGTGGCTTTGGAAGGTGCTGCCTGAGGAACCTCGGGGAGTTCCTGCAGTGAATCTTGTCGTTGATTCACATGGCTGCTATTATGTGTTGGTGGTGGTGGGGGAAATGTGAAGGTGGTGGATGGGGTACCAATCAAATGGCTTGCTTTGTCCTGGATGGTGTTGAGCTCCTTGACTGTTGATGTAGCTGCACTCATCCATGCAAAAGGTATTACAAATGTTAAGCCCAATAACTTCCTGTAGCAATAAGGTAATTGTGGAATATTTTTTACTTCATCTCGGTCAATGGTGTATTGCTTCAGTAAGTTTGCTGTGTTGCAATGTTGGGTGAACCACTGCCACTGCAGAACTGTGGTAAGCGTCAAAGATTAAGTTCCAGATCCCAGGCTACCTAACAGCACTGCATGGGTGATCAACCAACCGGCTGACGTTTCTCGAGATTTTAACTGATATTGATATCTGTGCAATGTCCTGTGAACACAGAGCCAGGAGGAGCCCACGCAGTCCCTCCAGCCAGTCCCACTTTTCAATAAGGGCATGTTTGGTTATAATATATTTCAATGATTGAGTTGACAGAAGATGCCTTCGCCCGCCCATAATTAAATCGCTCATTTCCGCAGGCCTGTCATTTGTGTCAGCGTTTTCAGTCAGCAGAATTTCATGTAATTCCTCGGAATATATCCAAAGTGGACCATCTGGTATCAGTCATCCACCTGCTGTGACTTTTTACAGTGAGAAACCGATATCATCAACTCAAAGACTCCGTTTTCGTTTAACTACAGAGCTGTGCTTGAATTGCTGTCTTGCTAAAACTTAGCTGATCTGCTTCAATTTATTTATAGAAGGACTTATCCTGGTATTTGTCATGGCCATGATATGGGCGGCAAGGTGACACAGTGGTTAGTACTGCTGCCTCACAGCGCCAGGGATCTGGGTTCGATTCTGGCCTTGGGTGACTGCGGCGTTTGTACATTCTTCCCATGCCTGTGTGGGTTTCCTCCGGGTGCTCCGGTTTCCTCCCACAAGTCTAAAAGTGTGCTGGTTAGGTGGATTGTCCTTGCTAAATTGCCCCTTTCGTGTCCAGGGATGTGGGATTATGGGGATGGGGGAGGGGATTGGGCCTAGGTCGGGTGCTCTTTCAGAGGGTCAGTGCAGACTCGATGGGCTGAATGGCCTTCATTGTAGGGATTCTACAGATATTCCAGTGTCAGAGTATGGACGGGACTTTCCAAGACTCGATGGGCTGAATGGCCTTCTTCTGCATTGTAGGGAATCTTCGGATATTCCAGTCTCAGAGTATAGACGGGACTTTCCGACCACCGCCATGGCATGTTTTCCGGTGGCAGAGACACCTGGCCACTGGCTGCGGGCAGGGTCTTCTGGTCCCACTGATGTCTATGCCATTTTGCATGGCTCGCCCACTGGGGAACCCGCCACGGGGGCGGTTGGGTGGGGTGAGCGCCTTCAGAGGCCCGGAGGATGCTGTCAGCGGTAGGGTGGGAAAATCCCACCCTGTATGTCACACCTTGGAACATTTTGACGAAACTTGGCAATCGCAGAAGCCAAGGGTAAAGAGCAGAGGTCGGCAGACTGAGCACACATTCCTCACACCAACCTTCAACCAGATGGCTGTGCTCAAAACAATAGGCGTTCGGAGGAGATTATTTAACTGAGTGATCCACCAGCAGCCTGCAGCATGTGCTAATCACACCCAGCAGCCCACAATCTCCTGCCATGGTGAATCAGAGGAAAAGGAAAGATATGCATTTATACAGTGCTTTTCATGGCCTCAGAACACCCCAAACACTCCACAGTCTGTTTCGCTGTAGGAAAGACAGCTGCCACCAATGGAGGGTACACAGAAAACCACCAACAATCAACAGTGTGGTAACGTCCAAATAACCTGCTTTTGGTGCTGTTTGATAAATTCATAAGATATCGGAGCGGAATTCGGCCATTCGGCCCATCGTGTCTGCTTCGCCATTCTATCATTGATAAGTTTAAACATTAACCAAGTCCCCTGCTCTTCTTTGGAATACATTAGGATTGTTTACACAGGATCTAGGCACACAGAAATAGGTCATTTGTTGCCCATCATATTGGTGCAGTCCACAGTGCTATTAGGAAAAGAGTTCAAGGATTTGAACCCAGTGACAGTGAAGGAATTACGACATAATTCTAATTCAGCATAGTGTGTGGCTTGAAGGGGAATATAGTGGTCGTGCTGGCCTTGGACTTGGTGGTCCTCTCACACATCCGCTGCCCATGCCCTTCTCGATAGTAGAGGCCTTGGAAGGTGCCATTGGAGGGGCCTTGGTGAGTTACTACAGTGCATCTTGTACACAATAGACATTGCTGCCATTGTGCATCGGTGTCAGAGGGAATCATAGAATCCCAATAGTGCAGGAGGAGGTTCTGCGGCCCATCGAGTCCGCACCAACCCTCAGAAGCAGCTCCCCACCCAGGCTTGCAATCCCACCTAACCTTTGGACACTAAGGGGCAATTTAGCATGGCCAATCCACCCAACCTGTACATGTTTGGACTGTGGGAGAAAACCAGAACACCAGGAGGAAACCCACACAATGTGCAAACTCCACACAGTCAGTCACCCAAGGCCAGAATTGATCCCGGGTCCCTTGAACTGTGAGGCAGCAGTGCTAACCACTGTGCCACCGTGCCACCATCTCAATGAATACTTTAGTTTGTAAGTGGGGTGCCGATCAAATGGGTTGTCCTGGATGGTGCCCAGCTGCTATCGTGTTGTTGGAGCTGCACTCAGGTAAGGAGAGAATATTCAATCACAGTCTTGACTTGTACTTTTCAGATGATGGACAGGCTTTGGGTAGAGTTTGGATACCAGACCCCAGTTTTTGTTAGGGTACCAGACGAGAACCCCAAACAGTTTTCAATTTGTATAACTGTGAAGAAAGGATACTTCACCCTCAGAGTGATGACTCTGACCAAAACTTTCATTTAAACACATAATTAACCACATTAGCATCAAATAAATAGCTTTACAATTAACGGTAAAACAGTTATTAAAGCAAAATGTAAAAACTTTACCTCACTATCTACACCTGTCACTGAATATTTTTCAACTGAGCAACCCAATACAGTTCAAAATGCACTCATAAATAAAGTTACAAATCAGGGTTAGTTGAGGTTCTCTGTGCAGACTGTTGGGGAGAGACCCCTTCTAGGAACACCCTGAAAATCCTTCTGTCTTGTCAGATTCAAATCCTTTGGCAAACTGCTTTTCAACTTAAAATCTTCTAACAGACTGAAAAACTCCAGACAGACATGGCTCCTCCCATTAATTACATCATCCATATCCCACTAAATTGTACCATCACCTGCTTAGCTAGGACTATTCCCTCACAAATGATCTACACCCCAGAGAACCTCCTTTCTATAAACAATATCCCGATAGCCATCTATAGGTAAACAAGTAAATAGTTAGAGAATCAATGATTCCTTCACATAATAATAATCTTTATTCGCGTCACAAATAGGCAATGAAGTTACAGCGACAATCCGCTAGTCACCACATTGGGGCGCTTGTTCGAATACACTGAAGGAGAATTCAGAATGTCCAATTCACCTAAAAAGCATGTCTTTTGGGACTTGTGGGAGGAAACCGGGGCACCCGGAGGAAACCCACGCAGACACGGGGAGAAAGTGCAGACTGTGCACAGACAGTGACCCAAGCCAGGAATCGAACCCGGGTCCCTGATGCTATGAGCAACAGTGCTAACCACTGTGCTACCGTGCCGCCCAACTTCTTTTTTGACTTCTTAATAACTGCTTTAGTAGACACACTGCATGTATTTTTGGAAAAAAAATTTAGAGTACCCAATTCATTTTTTTTCAATTAAGGGGCAATTTAGCGTGGCCAATCCATCTATCCTGCACATCTTTGGGTTGTGGGAGAGAAACCCACACAGACACGGGGAGAATGTGCAAACTCCACACGGGCAGTGACCCAGGACTGGGATCGAACCAAGGAGCTCAGCGCCGTGAGGCAGCAGTGCTAACCCACTGCAGGTTAGGTGAATTGGCCAATGGTAAATTGCCCTTAATGCCAAAATTGCCCTTGGTGTTGGGTGGAGGTGTTGAGTTTGGGTAGGGTGCTCTTTCCAAGAGTCGGTGCAGACTCAAAGGGCCGAATGGCCTCCTTCTGCACTGTAAATTCAATGATAATCTATGATTAATCTAGGGCAAAGGTTCGGCACAACATCGTGGGCCGAAGGGCCTGTTCTGTGCTGTATTTTCTATGTTCTATGTTCTATGTTCTGCCTGCGTGTATTTTTAACCAGGGTTTTTTTAAGAACATTATTGCCACAAATAAAAAATAGAATATATATGAGTTTCTACATTCATCACAGCAATCTTGAGGTGAGTTACTCACCACAGGATTCCCAGCCTCTGGCCTGCTCTTTTTTTTGTTCGCTTTTGAAATCCATGCTGACTAATCGTTATTATTTTTTTTCATTTCAAGATGTACTTCCAATCTCTCCTTTTGTAAGGTTTCCATTATTTTTCCTACCACTGATGTTATGTTTACTGGTCCCTGAATATGTTCTACCTCCTTAAATGTAAGAATTACATCAGCTGTCCGCCAGCCCTCTGGCACTGCACCTTTTTTTGAACAGATTATTAAATATGAATAATTAGGCCTCTGCTAACTTTAATAAAGACAAGGGGTGTCCACACCGAGATTCTCCGCCCCTAGCGTGGGAGCTCATATTCCGCAAAGACTACAGGGAAGACAATCACACCCACCCCTTGGGTCCCTGCGGGATATTGCACTAACTCTTCGCGAGATTTTTTAATTCACTGTGGATCAGGGATTTGATTATCTATGCGGTTGTTTAGTTTACTCATAATGACGCCCTTTCTTTTTAGTTTAAATACACTTAGCTCGTCATTCAAATGTCATGGTGACCTGTTCCTGTCTCCCTAACAAATACCAAAATAATATAACTATTTAATAGTTACGCCAGCTCTCTAACAAAAGGCTCGTCATGCACTGTTAGAAAGAAGAGTAGTTAATCACGGACCTAGGAGGCGAAGACCTGGCAGCCTCGACTTGGCAATCATTGAAGGAGAAATTGAGGGTTAAAAACAGAAGACAAAAGGGTAGGGTTTTCTGGTCCCTCCGCTGTTAATGGGTTTCCCCATTATTCGCACCCTCCGCCACCAGGCAATCCCCGCCGGGGTGGGGGGGGTCGCCATTGGCAGGATTGGACAATTTCACCAGCGAGAACAGATGGAAAAGTTTGACCGAAGAAGAAAAGGCAGAGAGGTGGATAACATTGATAACATTGACATGTGGACTGACGAAGACTTGACGTACGCCAGAGGAGCAAGATGATAAGTAAGTGAAAAGTAAATGCGCCATAGTCCCAGGTGACCATAGGCTGTTCACTCCCACAAAGGGGAGCTGGTGGTGATTTAACCTGAGGATCACCACATCTCAGACACAGGGCAAAGTTGAGAAAGCAGAGCCTTCATGAATAACATCAGCTGGTACAGAAATCGAACCCATGCTGTTGGCCTCAGGCTATATCAGAAACCAACAGTGGAGGCAGTGGCATAGTGGTATTGTCACTGGACTAGTAATCCAGAGACCAGGGTAATGTTCTGGGAACATGGGTTCAAATCCCACCAGGACAGATCATGGAATTTGAATTCAATAAAAATCTGGATTTACGAGTCTAATAACGACATGAAAACATTGTCGATTGTTGTACAAACCCATCTGGTTCACTAATATCCTTTGGGGAAGGAAATCTGCCATCCTAGTCTGGCCTCCATGTGATTCCAGACCCACAGCAATGTGGTTGACTCTTAAATGCCCTCAGGGATGGCCAACAAATGCTGACCCAGCCAACGACACCCACATCCCACGAGCGAAAATAGAAAGAAAAAGCTAACTGACCTAAATCGGCTGACCTAAAACAAAGGAGCAATGCGATAACAACAGGCCGCACAAAGGCTGTTGTTACTGGTTATAATTTCCTGACTATTCCTTAGTGGCCCGATTCCAGTCATAACCTTCCTATATTTTTTTTAACTCATGTATCTGTAAAATATTTTATAATTCTATTTCATGTTCCTTCATAATTTAAACTCATTATTCCTCTTTGTCTCCCTAATTGTTTCTTTGACTGATCTCTAATATCATCTCTTATCATGCACTTCTCTGCGCTCTCTGCACTTAATTTCAGGCTCTTTCCGAACCATCAATTGTTCCCTTGGGTCTTTATTCATCTATGAAGCCCCACGAGTGTTTTGTTTGTTCTTTGCTTTTCATGGAATATAATTTCCCTGCGCCTCCATCTGGGAGGGCAGCCACAGCCACGGCTTAATGTGTCAACTGAAAAGATAGCGCCTCAGACAGACGGCCGGTTTAGCTCAGTTGGTTGGTGTGCTGGTTCATGATGCAGCGAAAGGCCCACAGTATGGCTTCAATCCCTGTACCAGCTGGTTTTATTCATACGTCCTTGCCTGAGGTTTGGTTATCCTCAGGTTAAATCACCACCAGGCAGCTCTCCCCCTCAAAGGTGCATAAGGCCACCTGGGACTGTGGCGACTTTACAACCAAAAAGGTGGTACCTCTGACAAGGCGGCACCCACTCAGTATTGCACTTGGAGCATCAGCCTGTATTTTTGTCTTGCAGGATCCAGGAATGGGACTTTAAGTTACAGGTCGGGACTCCCTCACCCACCCCTGTGGTGTGCTCAGCTGCCCGGCCAACAGGGAAACCCGCTTTGGCAGGACCGGACGATTCCCGCCTACTACAATCTCTTGACACAACTAAAGGCAAGGCCTCCACCACCTCAGGTAAGCCTGACACTACAGTGCCCGGGTCAAACTCCAATGATTAAACAGAAAGACGAAAGCGTAACTGTGCTTCACGTCCAAATTTAAGAGCAGGAATTATCCTTGCTGCTTTCAAACCTCCCCGGAATTTACCTACTCCCGCCCCTGTGTTAAATTCCAGCTTCACCAATCTTTTTAAATGAACATCAATCTCACTCCCCAGGCTCGCTGTCCATCTCCCGCCCTCAGCCTGACCACCCCGCGGTCAATCCAAATGACTTGTGGCTTCATTCATGAGGAGATTTCTGTGCTGGGAAACTGGAGTCCCTTTCCTCCTCCTCCTCCTCCACTCCACTGTTCCAGTCTTTAAAAAAAAGATCCTCGCCCAGCTCTCCATCCCAACTCACATGCCCAACACACAGAATAACAATAAAAAAGTCAGCCTGATCACTCTGCTCACTATGATGGTAACCGCTAAAATATTTATAAAGTACACCTCCTTCCCTGTGTTTACAGGTCCGTGATTCATCTCGCACTTGCAGCGCTGGGAGCCGCGGTGGTAGTTGGAGATCAATGAGAAATGTGTTGTTAAAGTTGGGTCCAGCTCCAGGGCGGACTTGCGTGTGCCTGTAGCACCGCACAGAACAACACAGCATGGAATACCTTACAAAAACTACGGACTCCGATTGGAAAAGGAACATCTAAATGCAGTCAAGGGAAATAGAGAAACTGGATTATTTGTAGCAAGTGATTGCAAAAGACAGGCCTGCACTTAGATTAAAATGATAAAACCCAGGGGTGGGGGCGAGGAACATGTAAGGTCGGAGGAAAGGTGAAGACAAGGCAAGCACAAATGTCCAGGGCAAAGTTAAGGTCCTCAACTTAGTCATAGAGGTCAACAGCAGAGAAAAGGCCCTTTGCCCTATCGCACCTGCGCCAGTCAAAAAATAACCACCCAATTATTCTAATCCCAATTTCCAGCACTTGGCCCATAGCCTTGTGTGCCTTGGCGTTGCAAGTGCACATTTTAATACTTCTCAAATGGGCATGGTCCACATTTCTTGTGCTTCTTCTCCCAAAGGGTGGTGGCGGTGTGAAAGCCTCTCCCTCAAAAGGCTCCAGGTACTGGGGGGGGAACAAGCAGAGCTTTCAAAGCAAGGCTGGCAGACTTTGGTCATGTATGGAGCAGTCAGTGAGGGTAAATGGATATGAGATACAGGTCAGCCGCAACCTAATTGAATGAGAGAATAGGGTAAATGGGGAGGCAGTGGCGTAGTGGTATTGTCACTGGACTGGTTATCCAAAGAACCGGGGCAATCCTCTGGGGACGTGGGTTCAAATCCCGCCAGAGCATTAATATTACACCAAAAAAAATTTGAACCCTTCTTCCCGGAACTGAAAATCTGGGCTCAGCTTTACTCGTGACATCGGAGTAATTTTTCATAGTTTTAATCTGCTCATAGGATCCTTTTTCATTCATTTGTTCATTCAACTGGGTCAGCATTTATTGTCCATCCCTAATTGCCCTTGCTTAATAGGACATCCAGAGGCCATTTAAGAGTCAAATACATGGCTATGAATTTAGAGTCATATGTACATCGGACCAGGCAAGATTTCCCTCGTGAACCAGATGGGTTTTTACGACAATTGGCTCATGGTCATCTTTAGACTTTTAATTCTAGATTTTTAGCGAATTCAAATTTCACCATCTGCAGTGGTGAGATTCGAACCAGAAATCCCTACAGAACTCCAGAGAATCCCTACAGAATGCCATGGAATCCCTACAGAACTCCAGAGAATCCCTACAGAATGCCATGGAATCCCTACAGAACTCCAGAGAATCCCTACAGAACTCCAGAGAATCC
Source organism: Scyliorhinus torazame (assembly GCF_047496885.1). Lineage (NCBI taxonomy): Eukaryota > Metazoa > Chordata > Chondrichthyes > Carcharhiniformes > Scyliorhinidae > Scyliorhinus > Scyliorhinus torazame. Next base: position 214,668,620 of record NC_092720.1, on the reverse strand, counting down.
CTACAGAATGCCATGGAATCCCTACAGAACTCCAGAGAATCCCTACAGAACTCCAGAGAATCCCTACAGAACTCCAGAGAATCCCTACAGAATGCCATGGAATCGCTACAGAACTCCATAGAATCCCTACAGAATGCCATGGAATCCCTACAGAACTCCAGAGAATCCCTACAGAATGCCATGGAATCCCTACAGAACTCCAGAGAATCCCTACAGAACTCCAGAGAATCCCTACAGAATGCCATGGAATCGCTACAGAACTCCATAGAATCCCTACAGAATGCCATGGAATCGCGACAGAACTCCAGAGAATCCCTACAAAATGCCATGGAATCGCTACAGAACTCCAGAGAATCCCTACAGAATGCCATGGAATCGCTACAGAACTCCAGAGAATATCTATAGTGCAAAAGGAGGCCATTCGGCCAATCGTGTCTGCACCAACCCTTGAAAGGAGCACCGTACCTGGGCCCATTGCCCCGCCCTATCCACGCAATCCCACCTACATATACATCTTTGGACTGTGGGAGGAGGCACCCGGAGGAAACCCGTGCAGATATGGGAGAGAACGTGCAGACTCCACACAGTCAGTCATCCAAGCCTGGAAGTGAACCGGGGTCCCTAGTGCTGTGAGTTAGCAATGCTAATCACCACGCCACCGTACAGCACACCCTGGTTTCTGTCGACAATTATCACTACCCTATCGCCGCCCCGTGAAGCGGGCATTTTTGGTGAGACCAGCGTTCATTGTCCTTCCCCATTCCTCGATGATGGTGAGCTGCCTTCTTGGCCCGCTTAAAGGAAAACAGCTTGGTTACAACTGTTACTTCTTGCTGGCCTATTTCAGAGAGCAGTTATGTATAAACCACATTGCTGTGGGCGTGGAAGCACACATGGGATAGACTGACAAATTTATTTCCTTAACGAATATCAGCGAACAGGCCCGGGATTCTCCAGCCATTGGGATTCTTTGCCCTCTGGCAGTGCACCCCTGCCTGTGGGTATCCCAACGGCGTGGGGTAGCTTCAATGGGAAATCCCATTGACAAGCGGCGGGAAGATAGAATCCCACCACCAGCGAAGGGCGCGCCACCGAAAAACACCCGGCTGGGGGAGTGGGGAATCCCGCCCCAGATGTTTTTCTTTACCATATTCGAATAGTTCGATGGTCATCATTACTGAGGTTTAGGGCAGCACGGTGGCCTAGTGGTTAGCACAGCTGCCTCACGGAGCTGAGGTCCCAGGTTTGATCCCGGCTCTGGGTCACTGTCCGTGTGGAGTTTGCACATTCTCCCCGTGTCTGCGTGGGTTTTGCCCCCACGACCCAAAAATGTGCAGGGTCGGTGGATTGGCCACGCTAAATTGCCCCTTAATTGGAAAAAATAATTGGGTAATCTAAATTTTTTAAAAATAAATCATTACTGAGGTTTGTTTTCCAGTCAAGATTTATTGAATTAAAGAAATACCTCAATAAAATGTTTATTAAAATGAAAATAATTTAAATTTTTTAAAATTGAATTTATTGAATTCAAATTCTACTCCTGCCACGGTGAGTTTGAATTCAAGTCTCCAGATCATTAGTTCAGGCCTTTGAATTATTAGTCCATTAGTCTAACCACGATGCGACTGTACCCTCTAAGTCCTGCAATGCTGATGTTTATTTCAGCTTCATAATATCAGCCATGCAATTTTTTAAACAATAGCTCTGCTCAGGACAACTGGATATTTCTTCAGGCACCCCGACTGTTCAATGACACGCAAATGTGATGTCTAGTTTTAAACTGGGGACATTGTAAGATGAATGAAACAGCTCTGACCTGGGCCTCAATAATCTATCTGTTGCAGATGCAACTTTCCAGATGTGTTCTAGAGGTGACCACCACACAGTCCTTGTGAAGACAAAGTCCCATCTTCACTTGGAGGATATTATCTGTCATGCTGTGTGGCAGTAGCTCAGTGCTAAATGGGCTGGATTATGAACAGATTGAGCAACTCAAAACTGGGCATCTATGACGTCCTGAGGGCCATCAGCAGCTGCATAATATGTGCAGCCACAATCTGTAACGTCATGGTCCAGCGTATCCCCCACTCTACCGTTAGCATCAAACTGGGAGGTGGGGGGGGGGGGGATCAGGCCCCATGGCACCGTGGCACAGTGGCTAGCACTGCTGCCTCACATCACCAGGGACCAGTGTTCGATTCCAATCTTGGCTGACAGTGTGTGGAGTTTGGACATTCTCCCCGTGTCTGCGTGGGTTTCCTCCGGCTGCTCTAGTTTCCTCCCACACTTCAAAGATGTGCAGGTTAGGTGGGATTACTGGGATAGGGTGGGAGAGTAGGCCTAGATAGGGTGCTCTTTCAGAGAGTCAGTGCAGACTCGATGGGCTGAACGGCCTCCTTCTTCACTGAAAGGATCCTATGGATTGTGTGAACCCTCGTTCAATGTAGAGTGCTGGAGGGAATGCCAGACGCAGCCTAAAAATGCGGTGTCAACCTGGTGAACGTACAACTCTGCTTGTGTGCTGAACAACATAAGCAGCAAGTGATAGACAGAGCTAAGCGATCCCACAACTAATGGATCAGTCCTGCCACATCCAGTGGTGGACAATTAAACAACACACTGGAGGAGGAGGCTCCACTAATGTACCCACCCTCGATGATGGGTGAGCCCAAAAACATCATGGCAAAAATCAAGGTTGAAGCATTTGCAACCATCTTAAGTCAGAAGTGCTGAGTGGAGGATCCAGTGGTCCCCAGCATCACAGATGTCAGTCTTCAGCCAATTAGATTCACTCACATGATATCAAGAAACGACTGAAGGCACTGGATACTGCAAAGGCTATGGGCTGTGACAATATCCCAGCAATAGTCCTGAAGACTTGTGCTCCAGAACTTGCCACACCCCTAGCCAAGTTGTTCCAGTACAGCTACAACACTGGCATCTCCCCGGCAATACGGAAAATTGTCCAGGTGTATCCTGTACACAGAAAGCAGAAAAGTCCAACCCAGCCAAGCCAAGCACTGGCCATCGGTCTACTCTCAACCATCAGGACAATGATGTAAGGGGTTCTCAACAGTGCAAGCAAGTGGGGCTTGCTTAGTAATAATGTGCTTCTTAACACTCATTTTGGGTTAGAAACATACATAGAAAATAGCAGCAGAAGGGGGCCATTCGGCCCTTCAAGCCTGTTCCGCCATTCATTATAATCATGACTGATCATCAAGTTCAATCCCCTGATCCCGCTTTCCCTGCATATCCCTTGATCCCTTTAGACCCAAGAGCTATAGCTAATTCCTTCTTGAAATTGGTGAAAATGAGTTTCACCAGGGTCACTCCTATTGATCTCAATACAAGCTTGGTTCAAACATGGACAAAAGAGCTGAATGCCAGAGGTGAGAGTGACTGCCCTTGACATCAAGGCAGCATTTGACCGAGTGTGGCATCAAGGAGCCCTCGCCAAACTGGAGTCAATGGGAATCAGGGGGAAAACTCTCCACTGGTTGGAATCATGCCTGGCACTACGAAGGTGTTCAAGAGCGTGAACGAATGGCCATGTTGTGCAAGACAGAGTGCCGCGACGCAACATGGCCAATAGAAACAGGGAGACATGGCTCACAGGATCTATTCAGCGAGCAATGCCTCTTGAGATCTAATGCCATCTCGCGAGATGTTGCGATGTGAGTTCCGTCCATTGTGAGCGAGATCATGCATATTAGAGACAACTAGTGTAACTCTAATATTCAGTTTCCTGAGGCACCCGAGGCATTGGGATCTACCCCTCCGCCTCAGAGACCTCAGGCGAGGCACTGTTCAGAACTGGGGATCAGACGGAATGGCACTTGTGGGGGTTGACAAAGGGATTGGAGGCTTTCCTTCAGGGCAGGGTGGTACCTGGCACTGCTGGTGCTGCCTAGACATCCTGGCAGTGCCACTTGGGAGCCAGCCTGGCACTGCCATGGTGCCCATGAGGCACTGCCAGGGTACCAGTTTGGCACTGCCAAGCTAGCATTTTTTGTGCCGCAGTGATCAGGCTGGAGGTGCCCTGCGTGGGCTTTGGGGGAGGGGAGGGGGAGCCGAGGATGCCCTCATAGTGAGTTGGGATTGGGGGGGATAGAGGTTGGGGGCTCTAGAGGGGGGATTCCTCAGTACAGAAAACGGGGCTATGTCCAGCCTCGGCCCTCTGATTGGAATATAAGTAGCAATAAGAAAGTAGACACCTGCCTCACAGCTCCAGGGACCCGTGTTCGAGTCCGGCCTTGGGTGACTGTGTAGAGTCTGCACGTTCTCCCTGTGTCTGCGTGGGTTTTCTCCGGGTGCTCCGGTTTCCTTCCACAGTTCAAAGATGTGCAGGCTAGGTGGATTGGCCATGATCAATGCGTGTGGCTATGGGAAGAGGACGGGGAAGTGGGCCAAGGTAGGGTGCTCTTTCGGAGTGTCAGTGCAGACTCGATGGGCAGAATGACCTCCTTCTGTACTGTAGGGATTCTATGATTCTACAATAATTACTTGAATAGACACAATTCTATAATCCGGCAGATTTCCTGAATCAAGCACAGAGTAAGTCACAAACTTCCACAATCCTTCAGACATTGCAGTAAAATTTCCAAATTAGTACCAAGGTGCTACATGGAGAGCTGGTGGTATAGTGGGTCAGTAATTCACGCTAATGCGTTGGGGACATGGGTTCAAAGCTCACTGTGGCAAATAGTGAAATTTAAATTCAATCAATAAAATGTGAAATTGTAAAGCCGATCTCAGTAATGGTGATCACAAAACTATCACTGATTGTTGTAAAAACCCACCTGGTTCACTGATGTCCTTTAGGGCAGAAACTCGCCATGTTTACCCGGTCTGGCCTACATGTGACTGCAGACCCACAGCAATGTGGTTAACTCTCAACTTCCCTCCGAGGTGGCCTCGCAAGCCTCTCAGTTCAAGGGCAATTAGGGTGGGCCATAAATAAACCATGAAGGCCGAACTGAATGAGATGGGACTCTCATGGGGTGATGCACAAAGGTAATAATAATAATCTTTATTGTCACAAGTAGGCTTACATTAACACTGCAATGAGGTTACTGCGAAAATCCCCTCGTCGCCACATTCCGGCTCCTGTTTGGGTACACAGAGAGAGAATTCAGAATGTCCAATTCACCGAACAAGCACGTCTTTCGGGACTTTTGGTTACTGGAGCGCCCGGAGGAAACCCACGCAGACACGGGGAGGACGTGCAAACTCCGCACAGACAGTGACCCAAGCTGGGAATCGAACCCGGGACCCTGGCGCTGTGAAACAACAGTGCTAACCACTGTGCTACCGTGCCGCCCTTAGGAAGGTGGCATTAGCCCTTAGCAGCCGTATATACCTCCAGGGACGAAGAGGGTAAGTAATAAATGCCAGCAACATCCACATCCTGTGAAAGAATAAAGAAAAAAATGCACTGCTATTGGGGATCAGAAATTCTTAATTTTTATCTTTATTGAGTTAAATGAAAATTGAAAGCGGTGGTATTTTTTGTAATGAGAGCCACTTCATGATGTCAGTTTTACACCTCAGCCACAAATTAGAATTACTCCCATAATAACCACAGGTTGCTGTAATTTACCAAACAGGGATTTACAGTTCTACAGTCCAGGACACACAGTAATCATGGCTTTCGATAACCGAGCACATTCAGTCAGGAATCCCGATGCCCAAATTCACCATGGAACCATCGAAGTTTGCAGTGTGGAAGGAGCCCAATTGTCTCTTTGTGTCTGCGCCAGCGTTTTGCTGTACAACTAATCCGGCTCCACTCCTGTCTCCCTATAGCCCTGTAACCTCTGCTCATCACATAGAAATGGGAGGTTCTTGTATGTGTTATATATTGAAATAATATATTTTTTAAATAAATTCTTGAACCAGATTCACTGCAAACAGGTTTCCAGACCCTATAAATGAAGATTTCATGATCCAAGGAACCTGTTATCAATCATTCAAGGACATGTTGCATAATCATCTCAGTTTTCCATGTAGTAATCCCAGCGGTTTAATAATAATAATCACTTATTGTCACAAGTAGGCTTCAAATGAAGTTACTGTGAAAAGCCTCTAGTCGCCACATTCCAGCGCCTGTTCGGGGAGGCTGGTACGGGAAGTGAACCTGCGCTGCTGCCTTGTTCTGCATAACAAGCCAGCTGTTTAGTCCACTGTGCTAAACCTTTTTACGTATTGCTGATAAAAGACATTTCTTGTTGAAAGATTTTGTCTTGTAAGAATACCAAAAGTAAAAGAAACAACAATTTATACAGTATGAGGAGACACTGCTGATTGATTGGCAATTGGGCTCTGATTGGTAAAGGTATCGCCATGGATAATGCACCAGTTGATGGTGACTGACTGTTAGCTGCTGAGCATTGCTTGAAATTTAAACCAGGCGTTTGACTCTAATTGACTTCTCAAACAGTGTAAATTGCTGTTCCCTTTACATTTGGTATTCTCGCAAATTGTCCTGATGAGTGGAAGATTAATAGCTTTGACAAAAAAATGTCTCTTTTTCAGCAAATCTCAAGTTCTGTGCCACCAAACAACTACTTATTATTGCTCAGTTCAGCGTCATTCCACTTAAAGAAAGCAAGTCTCAAGATATCGGAAAATCATCGGATAAAGATTTCAGTGTGAGCTGAACATAGACCACTTCCCCCAAAATGATAAATGGTGAGGTTCTCGGGGTCTCCAAAGATTTCTAATGAGGGTTGTGGGTCTACCCAGAGTGAGCTTTGGAATTTTGTACATTTACCACTTTAATAAAGCTCATTGCTACAAACAATCCATGATGGTATCAAACAGAACACAATTGATTTCACAGACTTTGGCAACATTCGTTAGCTTAATTGAGATCCCATAGCTGCTTCCCACTGTATGCAATAATCTGACAAAGGTCCTCAAGATCTATAAATATCACCGTCAAATGTACAAAGACGGGGCTAGAACTGAAACCTTCAAAAGGCACAGTTAGCAAAGCTGCGAGACAGTAATGCCCACACACCACAGGGTGGGCACGAATACACTGGGGTCAAAGTTCATCCTGGGCGATAATGAAAAACAAGCTGCATCACAATAACTACAACGTTTAATTAAGTAAAATGCCCCCAGGTGCTTCGCAGGAGCTATCATAAAACAAATTTTCACACTGAGCCACATAATGAGATATTTGAACAAACAATCAGAAGCTCGGTAAAAGAGGTAAAATTTAAGGAACGCCGTAAAGGTGGAGAGGTTAAAAGAGGGAAAAGTTAAAGGAGCGAATTCTAGAGCATAGGGTACATAAATTGTTGATTTTCAAGAGGGCAGAATGAGAAATGCAAATATTTCCAGGGGCTGTATGGCTGGAGCCGGTTACCGAGGTAGGGTGACTCAAGGGTGTGCGAGGATTTGAAACATATTTAGCCCAGCTCCTTCTACCGTGCCCTCAACAAGGTGCCGAATGCAACATTGTGACATTTTACCACTGGCTACTTCTGCTGATGCAGCAACCTGTAATTAATGCAACCTCTCATAAGGTGATTATGTTGTGTACTATCTCTTTAATTCAAGGTAAAATGGAGGAATGAAGAGGGCCGAGGGATCTGTCTCAATCTCCTGGGTGGTTAGGTTTGTGGGGCCCAGCTTGAGATTTGCACGGACCAAGGGGCAAAATGTTCACACCTGAAAACAAAAGCAGGAGCTGCTGGGATAACTGTGGACAGACTTTCAGTCTCCCAGGTTTTTGGAGAGTGTGGTTTTCCAGCAATTTAAAGGGATTGCAGGAGCGGAGGGAGCTGTGGGTAAACAAGTCATTGAAGGGCAGGTAATAAGCCGATAATAAGTTATAATGGAGCTATAATGGAGCCTGTATTTTTCAATAGATCACAGAGTACAATAACAAGGAAGTTGTGGTGAATACACACAATAGTCTTATATTATACAACCACTCTAATGTAATAAAATGGCTCAAGATATTTCACAGGAACATTATATATAATACGATGACACCTTTCTTTGAAGGTCAGGAGGAGGTGAGGGGGTGCATCCTAATTTACTGCTTCTCTGCTTGAGATAGCTAATTTGGGTACAAAGTCATGAATAATTTGCGGTGTTTAGTCTTATCGGCCATGCCCACTTGTAACCGGAGTAAGGCTGGTCAATTTCATTTCGACCAGCTGAGAAAGGAGACATTCCTATTATTGTCTTGTCGGCTGGAACTAAACCAGAGGAACGAGCTGGAAATATGAATCATTAGAAAACCCTGACTTGGCTTCAGCTGGAGTACTGTGATGCCAGTCTGGGACGGCACCTCATTATGGATGCGAAGGCACTGGAGAAGGTACAGAAAAGAATCACGAGATTGGCTCCAGACTGGAGAGACGTCCGTCAGGTGAATGGATTGACAAGAGTGGGGACTGTTTTCCTCAAGTGAAGGGACCCCTGAGCAGGAACTTGATAGTGGTGTTCATAATCATGTGGGGTCTGGGCAAGAGTAAGTAGGGGGAGTTGTTCCATTGGCAGATACCTCAAGAACCAGGCTAAAGAAAAAAAACCTTTCTTTACTCAGCACGTGGTGATGACCAGGAATGCACTGCCCGAGTGTGTTGGAGGTGGAGTCAATTGTTCCTTTCAAAAGGGGTTTAGTGTCATGGAGTTTTACAGCACAGGCAAAGAGGCCTTTCGGGCAATCCTATCTGTGCTGGCCATCAATCACCTATCTACAGGGGCAGGTTTAGCAGTGGGCTAAATAGCTGGTTTGTAATGTAGAACAAGCCAACTGCGCAGGTTCAATTCCCGTACCGGCCTCCCCGAACAGGCACTAGAATGTGGTGACTAGGGGCTTTTCACAGTAACTTCATTGAAGCCTACTTGTGACAATAAGCGATTATTATTATCTTTCCGAATCCCATTTCCCAGCACTTGGTCCATAGCCTTGTATGCTATGGTCTTTCAAGTGTTCATTGAAATACTTCTTAAATGTTCCTGCCTCTATCACCTTTTCAGGCAGCGAGTTACAGATTCCCATTACCCTCTGGGTGAAAAGGTTTTTCCTCAAATCGCTTCTAAATCTTCTGCCCCTTCCCTTATGCCTACACCCCCTGGTTATTGACCCCTCTACGAAGGGGAAAAGTTACTTATGTACCCTATGTCCCTCAATTTTTTACATCTGAATCAGCAGCCACCTCCCTTCCCCACAGCTGTCTCTGCTCTAAGGAGAACAACCCCAGTCTACCTAGTTTCTCTTCATAGCTGAAAAGCTCCAGTCTGGGCAACATCTAAGTGGGTCTCCTCTGCACCCTCTCTAGTGCAATCATGTCCTTCCTATAGTGTGGCGAATGGAACGATTGGATAAACTGTTTGGAGACAAGATCGTCAAGTATATGGGGAAAAGGCTGGGAGTGGGACTAGCTTAGTAGCTCTCCCAGACACCTCACACAAAGGGAATGGGCTAGAATGGCCTTCTTCTGTAATGTAACTATTCTATGATTCCACAATCATTTTAGCTTAACCCATCAGTCAGCAAAGAAATCCACAGAATACCGACAGTGCAGAAGAAGGCCATTCAGCCCATCGAGTCTGCACTGACCCTCTGAAAGAGCACCCCACAGACCCACTGTCATGGGCCAGGGTTTAGAGAACCCCAAAGTGTATCATGGAGTTTACCTGACCCAGAACTTTACTAGATTGTGGGATGGGGAGCACACGGCCCACTCTACAGGTGTGGTAGAGCAGAAATGGAAAAGTACTTTTTTAAAGCAAAACAATGTTTATTCTATTAACTCAAGTTAACCTTTTTAAAACAAACAGTGAACATCTCAGCAACCATTAATTCAAATACAACCCCCAAAGAATACAACACTAAGTAATCCATTAAGCTTTCCTTTTAACATCCATAAGACTTAAAACACCTTACCAAAAGCACATTAGGTTTACATTTACTACTGACAACATTTATAATTCTGAATTCACCAAATGATCAAGAAATAGTCTTTTCATGGCAGAGAGATCAACAGTACACCTACTCTGTCTGGCTTCAGTTCTAACACTGAAAATAAAAATAAAACACATCCTGCAGCAAACAGCCTAAAACGAAAGTAAAAAGCTGACAGACGGCCCAGCTCCACCCACTCTCTAACATCACTGCAGTAGTAAACATCCATTTCTTAAAGGTACTCTCACTACAGATATTTATATACACACCCATTTATAAACACCCATCTCTTAAAGGTCATCTCACATGACACCTCCCCCCCAAGAAAAAAAAACCCATCAACTTGAAGATGGTTTCATTTTTCACCTTTTCATTATCCTTGAAGAAATGCACAAAGTAAATATACTTTTTTGTTTGAAAAAACCCCACACACAAACAGGTACAGTAATATAGTCCATTTTTGTTCTTCTTCCTCCAACTGAAATCCTTCCTGATTGACAGTCTCCTTGAACAAGAAGGTCTCTGCACGATCCATCCATTTCTCTACGCCTCGGCCTGTCTCTTTAAAGTCAGATATTTTAGTTCAATCTGATCACAGAGTCCCTTGTAATTCGCCAACACAGGAGCATTGGTTATCACAGCCTTAAGGCAGTCAAATGCCTGTTGAAAGTCCGCTGTCCATTGAAATTTTCGACGTTTCTTCAGCAAGTCTATCAGTGGGGTAATCACGCTACAAAGCTTTTGCACAAATGTTCGATCAAATCCACTCATGCCAAGACATTGCATTATTTCCCTTCGTCTTGAGGGTATTGAAAACTCCTCAACAACTGTTGGTTTCACATCCCGTGTGACCATTCGGCCCTGTCCGATTGTATGGCCAAGGAACGTGACTTGGGCTTTTCCAAATTCACTTTTGGCTAGGTTTATGACCAAACCTGCCTCCTGAAGTCGATCAAATAACTCCATCAAATGTTTTAAATGTTCTGTCCATGTCTGGCTGAAAATCACCAGATCGGCGATGTATACCGCACAATTGGATAATCCTGAAACAACTTTGTTGGTTAACCGTTGAAATGTGGCTGGGGCGTTTTTCATGCCAAATGGCAGGCATAACTTTGAATTGGTATAGACCATCTGGGGTCACAAAAGCTGAAATCTCTTTCGCCCTTTCGGATAAAGGTACCTGCCAGTAACCTTCAAGTAAATCCAGTTTGGAAATAAAAGCTGATTGTCCCACTTTCTCAATGCAATCCTCCAAACGTGGGATAGGATGAGTCCATTCTTGTAACTGCATTAACCTTTCTATAGTCCACACACAACCGTTGGGTACCATCTGGTTTAGGTACCATCATTATGGGTGAGCTCCATTGGCTGCAACCCACTTCAATTATGCCATTTTTAAGCATACTCTCAATCTCTTTGTTAACCTGTGCCAATTTTAAAGGGTTAAGTCTGTATGGATGTTGTTTGATTCGAACAGCATTTCCCACATCTACATCATGTATAGTAATTTTACTACTTCCCAATTTATCTCTACAAACTTGCCCATGTGATATCAATAACTCATTCAGGTCAGCTTGTTTTTCCTCTGGAAGGTAACTCAACAATTTATCCTAATTTTTAAAAACATCCTCATTTTCCAATTTAATTTGAGGTATGTCAAATTCACAGTCATCAGGATTTGGTTTGTCACTTTGAGTTAGAATCATTAAAACCTCCTCCTTTTTCTCTCCTCCCCTTTCAAAGTTTTAAGCATATTCACATGACACACTCGGTGAGTTTCCCTTCTATCCGGCGTTTTTAACCACATAATTCACCTCACTTAATTTCCTTTTAATCTGATAAGATCCACAAAACCTAGCTTTTACAGGTTCACCTACCACTGGTAACAACACTAAAACTTCATCTCCACTGGCAAAACTAGGAACTTTGGATTTCTTGTCCGCTTCACATGTTGTGCAACTCTTAAATGTTGTCTCGCCAATTCGCCTGCTCTATTTAATCGTTCCCTAAATTTGACACGTAATCCAATAATGTAATTTCCGATTTTCACTCACCAATTTTTCCTTAATCAATTTAAGTGGTCCTCTTACCTCATGACCAAAGATTAGTTCTAAAGGATTAAATTTGGTTGGCTCATTAGGTGCATCCCTAATTGCAAACAGTACGAATGGAATTCTTTTGTCCCAATTCTCTAGATAATCTTGACAATAAGTCCTCAACATTGACTTTAATGTCTGATATCACCTTTCTAATGCTCCCTGCGATTCTGGATGGTACGCAGTTGATTTAAATTGGTTTATTCCTAAGCTAGCCATAACTTCTTTGAATAACCTAGAGGTAAAATTTGATGCTTGATCCGATTGTATTTCTGTGGGTAGTCCATATCTAGTAAAGAATTTAAGTAACTCCTCCACAATCTGTTTAGCTGTAATATTACGTACTGGAATGGCCTCTGGAAACCTAGTAGACACATCCATTATAGTCAAAAGATGTTGATTCCCACTTTTTGTTTTAGGAAGCGGTCCTACGCAATCAATTAGGACCCTTGTAAAAGGTTCCTCAAATTCTGGAATGGTTATTACAGGCACTGGTTTTATCACTGCTTGAGGTTTCCCTATCACTTGACATGTGTGACATGATTGACATAATTTAACTACATATTTATGTAGTCCAGACCAATTAAAATATTTTTGGATTTTAGCTTGAGTTTTCCTTATTCCCAAATGATCTCCCACTGGTACCTCATGTGCAACTCGCAACACCTCCTTTCTATACCCTACCAGCAATACTAGTGATGAACTTCTGCCCACTTTTCATCCACCTGCATAGGTAAAGGTCTCCATTTTCTCATCAAGACATCACTTTTACGGTAATAACGGTCAGATTCCTCTTCCGTGTATGCTTTCTGAGACATCCATTTTATTTCTACATATTTTTGTTGTAACTCCGCCAATTTTCCTGAACTAAAAATATCCGCCTCATCCTCCACCTGTTCTTGTTCTTTTTCAACCGTCTGATCAAAAATCGTTTCTGACAATTGCACTTCAACGTCATCTTCACTCTTTGATTTCTCCTCTAGTTTTAACCTGTGACTTGGCGACCTTGTCACTACACAATCCGGAAAAATCCCAGGATATTCATCCTTCAACACTTCAGTTGTCTGATTTTCCACTGGCTTATCAACCACAGTAGGCATCACTCCCACCTGCGATCCAGCTATATCATTACCCAAGATAAACTGTATTCCTGGACAAAATTGTTTCTCTATTACTCCTACTACCACTTCACCACTCTTCCAACCTTACCTTATATAATTGAACACTACTCCTCTCACCCTGAATTCCACATATTACCACCTTTTCTGGCAACATTCTTCCCAAATTACATATCTCCTCATCTCTTACCATTAAAGATTGACTAGCTCCCGTATCTCTTAAAATGGTGACTTCTTTACCTGCTCCTCCTGATACACATGAGTAAACTTTACCCACACAAGTAAATTCTTTAAAGAGATCTGGCACCTTCTTATCAATCACCTCTTGATCAGGCTGTACAATATTTTGCATCTCCTTCATTTCACTTGGGCTTTCCTTTACCACTTTAACAAACCCCACTGTCTTATCCTGTTTTACCACATCAGCCTTCCCAGTGCTTTTCTTCAACCACCAACACTGTCACTTTACATGGCCTAGTTTATTACAGTGAAAACATTTGAAACTTTTCATGTCTCTTCCACCCTCCTGGATTTCTTTTTTAGTCTGAGGTAAACTCTCCTTATTTTCTCCCATCAGATCACCTTTACCTTTTCCACTTGAGTATTTCTTATGACCCTAGTTTCTATCCCTCACCGGCTGAAACTGGTGTTGGAAAACAAGCTTTGATTTATGAACTAATTCATAGTCATCTGCCATTTCTGCTGCTAATCTCACTGTTTTAACCTCTTCCACACGTGTTCTCACTACATCAGCAATTGAATTTTTAAACTCCTCCAAAAGTATAATTTCTCTGAGAGCTTCATACATTTGGTCTATTTTCAAAGCCCTCATCTATCTATCAAAATTACTCTGTTTGATCCTTTCAAACTCCATGTATGTTTGACCAAATTCTTTCCTTAAATTTCTAAAACTTTGTCTGTAGGCTTCAGGTACTAGTTCATAAGCACCTAAGATGGATTTTTTCACCTCCTCATACGTTCCAGATACCTCCTCCGGTAGTGATGCAAACACTTCACGAGCTCTACCTACTAGCTTTGTTTGAATCAGTAATACCCACATGTCCTGTGGCCATTTCATTTGTTTAGCTACCTTCTCAAATTAAATGAAAAAGGCTTCGACCTCCTTCTCATCAAACCTTGGCAATGCTTGGACATATTTAAATAGATCCCCACCAAGCCTTCGACTTTGACGCTCTTTCTCACGATCGTCATCACTATCCACCAACTGTACGTTTCCCTTTATGTCTGCCAATTTAAACTGACTGTCATGTTTTATGGCCATTTTCGGAAGTTCAAACTCTCTCTCTTTATCTTTTTCCCTGATCTGTATCTCCCTTTCTCTTTCTTTTTGTTCTGCTAGGGCTATTCTTTCTGTTTTCTTTTCTTCTCTCCCTTTTTTCTCCCTCTCTCTTTCGTATTAAGCTGCTTTAATTCTTTCTCATGTTCCATTTTTAAATTTGTAACTGAATTTTTGCCATTTCCAATGAGTCAAACTGCATCTCAGGCAACTTTAAATGCATAGCCACCGCCATAATGACCTCATCTTTTTGCATTTTGTCAGGTAATGTTAACTGCAATGTTTTTGCCAAATCTAACAATCTGCTTTTAACCTCTGTCCGTCAGGTACTGTGTGTGGCCGTCTCCACCCCCAAAAACTTCAGAGCCTCCGAAAGAGCGATTGTCCACAACACACTCTCTACTTAAACTAAAATACCACACCTGAAAAGCACCCACAATATGCTCACCCCTCACTGTCTTTAAGTTTACTAAGCCAATCAAATAGATAGACTTTTATCCCCCTCGAGCCCCCAATTTGTTATGGGCCAGGGTTTAGAGAACCCCAAAGTGTATCATGGAGTTTACCTGACCCACAACTTTTACTAGATTGTGGTATGGGGAGCACACGGCCCACTCTACAGGTGTGGTAGAGCAGAAATGGAAAAGTATTTTTTAAAGCAAAACAATGTTTATTCTATGAACTCAAGTTAACCTTTTTAAAACATACAGTGAACATCTGAACAACCATTAATTCAAATACAACCCTCAAAGAATACAACACTAAGTAATCCATTAAGCTTTCCTTTTAACATCCATAAGACTTAAAACACCTTTTATCAGAAGCACATTAGGTTTACATTCACTACTGAGAACATTTATAATTCTGAATTCACCAAATGATCAAGAGATAGTCTTTTCATAGCAGAGAGATCAACAGTACACCTGCTCTGTCTGGCTTCAGCTCCAACACTAAAAACAAAACTAAAACACACCCTGCAGCAAACAGCCTAAAACGAAAGTAAAAAAGCTGACAGACAGCCCAGCTCCACCCACTCTCTGACATCACTGCAGTAGTAAACACTCATTTCTTAAAGGTACTCTCACTACAGATATTTATATACACACCCATTTATAAACACCCATGTCTTAAAGGTACTCTCACATGACACCACTTCCTCCACTCTTTCCCTGTAACCACACCTAACCTACTCATATTTAGACACAAAGGGGCAATTTAACATGGCAATCCACCCAACCTGCACATCTCTGGTCTGTGAGAGGAAACCGGAGCACCCGGAGGAAACCCATGTAGACACTAGGAGAGAGTGCAAACTCCACACAGTCACCTGAGGTCGGAATCGAGCCTAGGTCCTGGTGGTGTGAGGCAGCAGTGCTAACCAATGTGCCACCATGCCATCCACAGTCCCACACTACTCTTTTGCATGTTAGTGGGAGAGTAATATTGGTCCGGGTGTAACACCCGCCTTCCACTCGATTCAGTGGGAATTCTGCCCAGTCAGTTGGGTTAACATCACCCCGGTTGGTTTTCCAGAATCCAGTCCCTTTCGAGGAGGACCGCACAGCTGACATCTATTCATCCACTTTTTGCCTCCCCACCCTGGGGTGCGCACAAGAAATGAACCCCTTCCTGCCTGTTCATGTGTCCTTTTTGAAAGGGGGTGGGTGTGAAGAGATAGTGGACATCAAATAGAGTCAATCTGAATGATATGCAGGTTAGGTGGATTAGCCAAGTAAAAATTGCCCCATAGTGTCCAAAGATGTGCGGGTTAGGTGGGGATGCGGGGATAGGGTGGGGGAGTGGGCCTGGGTGGGATGCTCCTTCAGAGGGTCGGTGCAGCCTCGAAGAGCCGAATGGCCTCCTCTGCACTGTAGGGATTCTGTGGATAAAGAAAAATCGTCTCCCATCAATTCAGTAGCCCTTGCCAGCAACCCCCAAACTTTGCGGGTCTGACAGTGGTGGCAAAAATGCAAGTACATGAACCTGCAAAACACACGCACACACACAGAGATCGGTAACTCTGACTCCGTTTGGCGCGATCTTGTGAAAATAGGGCAGGTGCCCTGACGAATCACAGGAAAATCAGGGCAGGAAGCAGCCAGCCCAAGCTGCTCTGCAGCGCCAGCGGGGCTGAAACAGAGCGCTGTGCGTTTCAGCAAGCTGTTCCCAATTGGAGGACGCTCCCCGTGCACCAGCCAACTATTCAGGTCGCTCCTGTCGACACCACCACCCCCCCCCCCCCCCCCCCCCCAAAAAAAAATGTTTATTTTTCTCGAACTTAATTTGAACGTTTTAAATCCGTTTCCTTCAACCCCGAGCACCATCAGCTCCCCTCTCCAGTCAGGAGAAGAAGCAGAGCATCTTTTCTTTGAGAGATCAGTGATGTTAATTACAGTGTTCAAACATGCAAAATATAGACCGGTGACAGAAGATGGCATGTGGAATGTCACACAGCACACACACAACGGCTGCACTCAAACCCCACCGGGAACACAAGGAAGATTGCTTTTGTTTCAAAGCCTGGTCTCGAAAATGAAAATTAGAGCACATTTTTTCCCCAAAAGTAAATAAACGGGCATAAGCTAATACATTTGCAGATCATTGCAGACCACTTCTGTGCAACTGAAGTGACAATAATTTGAGTTAATCGGATAAAGCGTTACTTTTTTTGGGGTCCTTATAATTCCCACCCAGGAAACTTATCTAATAAGATACAGATCCACAACTGGTTACATCAATAACAAAAATCCCCTTCTGAAGTAGCATTCAGATCCCCGAAGACTTTCCAATGTATCATTTTGATGTGTTTATTTCCTCCTGTGAGGTTTGTGTTTTGATTCCGTCCTCCATAACTAGTCAATAAAAGGCAAACTGTAAATAGCATAATTTCAAAAATTCACAGAGTTCCCTGTAGTCACAGGGAAGATGGTGGTGGGGAGGAGGGGGGGTCACTACATCAGATTGCGCCGGGGGCACATAGTCAATTCGGAATTTCAGAGCTGTCGTTAAAGAAATCGAAATCCGGAGTGTGTATCTGAGGTATATAATAAAACAAATCATGGTACAAATGCTTACCTGCGGGGTACAGGGATTGCACTGGCGTTTAGGGACTGCAATCTCTGGAATACATTGTGTGAAGCAATGGGGTCAATCTACTCGCATTTAAAGAGGGCAATAAGATTGGGGAAATGCTGCTGCAGTCCCCCCCCCCCACCCCACACACACACACACACCCTCTCCCCTCTCAACGAGAGTCTGGTGCTGTCACCGAGGGACAAGTAGCCACTTGGATGTGCAACACACACACACACAGCAAGCACAATATTACCTGGCTTCTCCGTCGACATCTTGCGGGAGAATGGACAGCGATTCCTGCAGAACGCGATCCAGATGTTGCCTCTGGGAGAATAAACAGCCTGTTTGTAGAGATCGGCTGCTCCACCTCGAGAACGAAACGAAATGATAATAATGAGGAGAGAGAGAGAGAAAAAAAGGGGGTGGGGGGGATGGAAAGGCGGTCGAGAGGAACAGTTCTTAAAGCCAGCCTGTCTCTTCATAGACCCTGACAATGAAGCTTGCTCAAACCTTCTGTTGCCACTGTAAAGAGGGAGGGGGCGAGGAAACACTGCGAGATTGTCACTGTGTTCTGGAGTGTTATAGATGTATTTTACATCTAGGGATGAGAATTGGACCGAGAAACAGGGGTCACGGGGTGGACTATTCATCGCTTAAACTGGTGGGAAAGGCATCACTTTTTGACCATAAATATAGCACAGCGAGGATTAAAATCACAACAAACAACCCCCCCCCCCCCCTCAGATGTGTGCAAAACAAAATCTAACCTGGTTGCCACAGGCACTTTGCAACTTGGTGGGAATCCACCTCCCTCCCATTAAAGTGTGAGGGGTGATAGATATAAGACAGATGTCAGAGGTAGGTTCTTTACTCAGAGAGTAGTAAGGGTGTGGAATGCCCTGTCTGCAACAGTAGTGGACTCGCCAACACTAAGGGCATTCAAATGGTCATTGGATAGACATATGGACGATAAGGGAATAGTGTAGATGGGCTTTAGAGTGGTTTCACAGGTCGGTGCAACATCGAGGGCCGAAGGGCCTGTACAGTTCTATGTTCTAATTGTTCAATTCAAATGAGGTAATCTGTCTCCATCAGCGACACCCAGCTTTTTTCTGCTGTCGACATGAGGTTAATGGTACTCGCTGTTATTTCTGGGGAAATCTCACAGCAACTTCAGGCTCAGGGCAGATGGCGTATCGAAACTGGGGCAAATTGAAGATAATTAATGATGGGTCTTAGATGATCCAGAAAATCTCTCCCCGTCCCCCACACCCTCTCCTCACCCCATCGCCACAAGAGTTCTCCAATACTGCCTGCTGTCATTGTAGCTCTGCCTTGTAGGTAGCCCTCTGAGTGTAAAGTCCAATTCCAAGGGCTTCAATACAGAAATTCTAGGCCGGCACCCACTCCAGTGCAGTACCATAGAACATACAGTGTAGAAGGAGGCCATTCGGCCCATCGAGTCTGCACCGACCCACTTAAGCCCTCACTTCCACCCCATCCCCGCAACCCAATAACCTCTCCAAACATTTTGGTCACTAAGGGCAATTTAGCATGGCCAATCCACCTAACCTGCACATCTTTAGGCTGTGGGAGGAAACCGAAGCAAATCCATGCAGACACTGGGAGAACGTGCAGCCTCCGCACAGACAGTGACCTAGCGGGGAATCGAACCTGGGACCCTGGCGCTATGAAGCCACAGTGCTATCCACTTGTGCTACCATGCTGGATAAATGGAGTGCCGCACTGTTGGAGGTGACACATATTGGATGAGATGTTGAACCAAAGCCATCTCACACCAATGTAAACAGTCCTGTGACAACATTTCAAAAGAGACCAGGGGAATTGCCCCCTGTGTCCTGGCCCTTGACCAATATTTACCCCTCAATCAATGACACAGATTTCCTGATCACTATCACATTGCGTGTCACGGGAAAATTGACGTCCCTATTTCCTAAGTAAGTAAAGTAATTAAATCGCCATAGCCCCAGATGACCATAGGCTGCTTTCTTTCCCCTTTGAGGGGGGAGAGCTGACTGGTGGTGATTTAACCTGAGGATCACCACACCTCAGGCAAGGGTCAAGGTTGAGAAGATGGGGCCTTCATGAATAACCTCAGCTGGTACGGGGCATGAACCTATGTTGCTGGCCTCTCTCAGCATCACATAGAAACATAGAAAATAGCTGCAGGAGTAGGCCATTCGGCCCTTCGAGCCTGCACCACCATTCAGTCTGATCACGGCTGATCGTGCAAAATCAGTCTCCCACTCCTGCTTTCTCTCCATACATCTTGATCCCTTTAGCCGCAAGGACCATGTCCGGCTCCCTCTTGAATATATCCAATGAACCGGCCCCAACAGCTTTCTGTGGGAGAGAATTCCACAAGCTCACAACTCTGAGAGAAGAAGTTCTTCCTCATCTCGGTCCTGAATGGCTGACCCCTTATTCTTCGGCTGTGACCCTAGTTCTGGACGTCCCCAACATCGCAACATTCTTCCCACATCTAGCCTGTCCAGTCCCATCAGGATTTTGTATGCCTCTATGAGATCCCCTCTAATTATTCTGAACTCCAGTGAGTACAAGCCCAGTCGATCCAGTCTTTCTTCATATGTCAGTCCTGCCATCCCGGGAATTAGTCTGGTGAACCTTCGCTGGACACCCTCAATAGCAAGAATGTCCTTCCTCAAACTCGGAGACCAAAACTGCACACACTGCTCAAGGTGTGGCCTGACCAAGGCCTGTATAACTGCAGCAAGACATCCCAACTCCTATACTCTAATCCTCTCGCTATGAAGGCCAGTATGCCATTAGCTTTCCCCACCGCCTGCTGTACCTGCCAACCTTCAGCAACTGTTCCACCATGACACCCAGGTCTCGCTGCACTTCTCCTTTTCCTAAACTGCCACCATTCAGATATGATGTGGAGATGCCAGCATTGGACCGGGGTGAGCACAGTAAGAAGTCTTACAGCACCAGGTTAAAGTCCAACAGGTTTGTTTCAAACAACCCATTGATTTCGGGCGTATGGGTCGGAGAGGGCAAGGTGTCGGCGATATACCAGGAGATGAAAGAAGAGGGGGAGGCTTTGGTAGAGGAGCTGAAGGGTAAATGGGAAGAGGAGCTGGGGGGGGGGAGATTGAGGAGGGTCTGTGGGCTGATGCCCTAAGTAGGGTTAATTCCTCTTCCTCGTGTGCCAGGCTTAGTCTGATACAATTTAAGGTTGTTCACAGAGTGCATATGACAGGGGCGAGGCTGAGTAGGTTCTTTGGGGTGGAGGGCAGATGTGGGAGGTGCTCAGGAAGCCCGGCGAACCATGCCCATATGTTTTGGTCGTGCCCCGCACTGGGTGGGTTCTGGAGGGGAGTTGCGAGAACAGTATCTAAGGTGATGAAAGTCCAGGTCAAGCCAAGTTGGGGGCTAGCATTATTTGGAGTAGCGGACGAGCCGGGAGTGCAGGAGGCGAAAGAGGCCGGCATTCTGGCCTTTGCGTCCCTGGTAGCCCGGCGAAGGTTCTTGTTAGTGTGGAAAGATGCGAAGCCCCCCAGTGTGGAAGCCTGGATAAATGACATGGCAGGGTTCATCAAGTTGGAGAGGATAAAGTTTGCCTTGAGAGGGTCTGCGCAGGGGTTCTCCAGGCGGTGGCAACCGTTCCTAGACTATCGCGCGGAGCGTTAGATGAAGTTCGGTCGACAGCAGCAGCAACCCGGGGGGGTGGGGGGGGGGGCGGGGAGGAAGAGGGAGGGATGGGGAAGGTTTTTTTTTCTGGGGGGCATCTGAGCAAGAAAATACATAAATGAACCAGAAAACTGATATGTACAGGAGGAATCCAATGTACAAAGTTCTGTATCATATTGATTTGCCATGTTTATGTCTTGCTATGCGAGTTTTCTTTTCTTTTTGTTACAAGGGGGGGGGTTGTTTGTATGGTTGAAAATTTTTGTTAGAAAAATTCTTAATAAACATTTTTTTTTTAAAAAAGAAATTCCGAATGGTTGAAATATTAACAATCTCAGGAATCAAAACTAACAATCCTTTGTCAAAGACAAAATGAAAAGGTGGGAGTCACATGACCTTCCACCTACCCCCCTAAACTCAATCTAGCAGCAGACTCTCTCACCATGGAAGTAATCTCTCCTGGAATGATGGCTTATCCAGCATCCGTTTCTGCCCGCTGACCTCTGTGAAGAAATGCATCATTGGACCTTTGCTTCTGAACTCTTAGTTTGTGAAAAAGTAGGACTAATTTATTCTGTGATCTTTGCCCTCAATCTCTTTCTTTTCTGTATCCCTTTTATTGTGTGAATGCAAAAGGGGGCTGTAATGAATTGTTTTCCCACTTTGAGTGTGAAAATAAACTAACCCTCTAAGTTTATCCTATCTTGAGTTGCCTATGGGGTTATTAGTAAAACATTGTATCACAATAAAACAGAGAGGGTTTGAGAAAGATGCCACCATTGTAAAGGGGCAGATAAAAAACATTGTTCTATTAATGGACTGGTGGTAGGAGGAAGTATCAGAGCTATTTAAATTAACCCTTTCCAGTTTGTAACAATTTTGGTTTCTGTGTTTCATTCACATCATTTATAGATACAATCGTGTAGTTTTTTGGTGTGTGTGTGTGTGGGGGGGGGGGGGGGGGGGGGGGAGAGACTCCTGGTCAGCCATGTTTGATGTTGAGGGGCGCCTCTCAAGCTATATGCCTCCGGTGACAAGCTAGCGACCTCCAGGGAAAACTTTGATATGGGAACAGACAAAAGTCTGCCTTGTACACCATGAGGTGCGGGGGAAAAGAAACAACAACTAGAAAAAGGTAATGAAGATAGTCATAAAACTCCAACTGGTTTATTAATCTCCTTCCCACCCCAATGTAACTTGGCTTCCATGCAATTTCAATCTCACGTTCGTGAGCCAATTTGAATGCCTTTTCAAGGGGCTAGATGTAAAAATAAATCTGCAAAACAGACCGTAGCACCATCTCAGTCAAGGCAGCTATGGATCACCATTAAATTTACAATTAACCACACATTCTTTGAACTACAAAAGAAGGCTTATGGGTTCAATATGTGTTGGGTAGAGGTTTTTGAGGGCTGAAGGGGTTTAACAGGCTTGCTGATAATGGGAGGTAGGGAAAAATAAATTGCTCCTTCTGTACTCTCAGATCAAGCCAGTACCACACAGGACAATACACATATCCCCAGGCTGTGGTTTTCAGTCCATTTTGCGATATGTACTTCAGCCTGTGCTGGGAGTGACAAAAGTGAAACTTTTACCTTTGAGTGTATGTTAAACTGAGAGCACAACACTGTCAGGATAACCATATATGGTCATTTACTGGACAGAACGGGCTAGTAGCATATTGGTTATGTCACTGGATGAGTAATCAAGAGGACTGGGCTAATGCGCGAGAGATATAAAAACTCCACCATAGCAGCTGGGCAATCTAAACGTGGTTAATTAAATAAAATGCGAGTATCGGTGATAATGATCATGGAACTACAGGATTGTTGTAAAAATCCATCTGGTGCCCTAATGTCCTTTGGGGAAATTAGCTGTGTTTAACCAGTCTGGCCTCTATAGGACGCAGGACCCACACAATGTGGTTGACTCATAACTGCCAACTGAAATGCTCTAGCAAACTAGTCACTTGTACAGCGATCGACAATAAACGATGGCCTTGCTACATCCTGGGAATGAATTTTAAAAAGCCCAGGGGCATTTTTCGCTTCCTTGAGTGTTTTGACAGAAATAAAATTGTTGTAAATGTCTTGCTCTCCCAGTCTCTTACTTGTTGCTCCTTCTTAGCGGCTCACCAATGCTGTTCATATTTCTTTGCTGATTATCTGCACTTTACTCTGTTTATTTATCACATGTTCATTACAAAACTGTCAATCTGCACGACACAAATTTGAAGCACAATTATGACTGAAATGATTGTATTTTTTTTATCATTCGTTCCTGAGTTGCGAACATCGCTGGCTCAGACAGGGTTTGTTGTCCGTCCCTAATTGCCCCTTGACATGGTGGCAGTGAGCCGCCTCCTAGAACCACTGCGGTCCCTGAGGTGTAAGTACACCCACCGTGCTGTTAGGGAGGGAACTCCAGGTCTTTGGCCCAGTCAACCCTACCCATTCAAGCTCAAGAAATGTAATAATAATAAAAATATTTATTAGTGTCACAAGTAGGCTTACATGAACACTGCAATGAAGTTACTGTGAAAAGCCCCTAGTTGCCACACTCCGGCGCCTGTTTGGATACTCAGAGGGAGAATTCAGAATGTGCAATTCACCTAAAGCACGTCTTTTGGGACTTGTGGGAGGAAACTGGAGCACCCGGAGGAAATCCACGCAGACACGGGGAGAATGTGCAGGATCCACACAGAGAGTGACCCAGAGCCGGGAATCGAACCTGGCGCTGTGAAGCAACAGTGCTAACCACTGTGCTACCGTGCCGCCCAATGTAACACCTGCTTTAAAATCTCCTTCCTCCTCAGCCTCCAGCTCCCAAACACGCCCTCCAGCTCCCAAACACGCCTTCCAGTGATAACACCCACTGCTAGATAGCTTTTGTATTTCAGTGTACAGCTCTGGCTGATTCCACATGTTGTTTGGGGAGGGTAAACACAGATTGAATGATCTAGGAACAGGAGTAAGCCATTCGGCCCTTCGATCCTGCTCCACCATTCAATATGATCACACTGAATATATTCAAGAGGGGGCTAGATATACCACTTGGGGCGAATGGGATCAAAGGCTATGGGGAGAAAGCAGGATTAGGCTATTGAGTTGGACGATCAGCCATGATCGTGATGAATGGCGGAGCAGGCTCGAAGGGCCAAAAGGCCTCCTCCTGCTCCTATCTTCTATGTATCTATGTATCGATGTATCATGGCTGATTCTCTATCTCAATGCCATATTTTCACTTCCTCCCCATATCCCTTGATGATTAAAATCTCTCTTTCTTGAATATATTCAGTGACTTGTAGTAACCTCCTGTGTCGAGAATTCCACAGCTTCACAATCGTTTGAGTGAAGAAATATTTCATAATCTCGGTTCTGAATGACCTACCACAGTGTTTTTCAAACTTTTTTTCCAGGGACCCATTTTTAACGAACCGGCCAACCTTCGGGACCCATGCCGGCCGACAGTCGGGACCCACCATCTTTGCTTACCTTAAATGTGACAGGTGAGCCTTCTTGGTCCTCACGATCTCACTGGCTTTGTCATTCAATGCTACATTTCTGTATGGGTTGTTCACCAGAGGCCCTAGAGCTCACACCACCACTGTTCTGTCCTGTTGTGGACCCTCCTGAACATCTCACACCAGCACTGCTTTATCCTGCTGTGGACTCTCCTGAACATCACACACCATCACTGCTTTATCCTGCTGTGGACTCTCCTGAACAGCTCACACCAGCACTGCTTTGTCCTGCTGTGGACTCTCCTGAACAGCTCACACCAGCACTGCTTTGTCCTGTTGTGGACCCCCCTGAACAGCTCACACCATCAATGCTTTATCCTGCTGTGGACACCCTCCAGCAGATTTAGTTCTGAGATCCTGGCCTGTTTGTGGCTCTGGCCCTCTCTTCCTTATTACAAAACAATCCATTAAAAATGTTTCAGTCCTGTTGCTTGTTTGCTGCTAACAAAATGGAGGAATTGCAATCACGCTCATAGCACGTGACGTCAATGTTCGGGGTGTGTGACCAGTTCTCTACCGTAACTCCAGGCAGGAAGACTGCACGGAATTTCAAAAATATCTTCCCCTGGGTCAGCGTGCTGACATCAGGAAGAGGCGGTGCTTCTCACTGGGCTTCGGGCCTGCACACTGACGAGCGGGCACGCATGCGCAGCACGCCTGCATTCCGAAAGCCGTTCGCGACTGTCATTTTTAAAGCCAGTCGCAGCTGGCATTTTTAAAAGCCGGCTGCTGCGGCCTTTGGGCATTAATTCCTGCGATCTGGAACGCCGCAATGGATAGCTCCGTGACCCTCCTTACACCTCCCGCGATCCGCAGGTGGGTCGCGACCCCGACTTTGAATATGACTGATCTATTACATACCCTGAGACGGGGACCCCTGGTTTCAGATTCCCCACCCATGGAAAACATCCTCCCTGCATCTAGTCTGACAAGGCCTCATCCTCCCTGCATCTAGTCTGACCAGGCCTCATCCTCCCTGCATCTAGTCTGACTAGGCCTCATCCTCCCTGCATTTAGTCTGACCAGGCCTCATCCTCCCTGCATCTAGTCTGACCAGACCTCATCCTCCCTGCATCTAGTCTGACCAGGCCTCATCCTCCCTGCATTTAGTCTGACCAGGCCTCATCCTCCCTGCATTTAGTCTGACCAGGCCTCATCCTCCCTGCATCTAGTCTGACCAGGCCTCATCCTCCCTGCATCTAGTCTGACCAGGCCTCATCCTCCCTGAATCTAATCTGACCAGGCCTCATCCTCCCTGCAATTAGTCTGACCAGGCCTCATCCTCCATGCATCTAGTCTGACCAGGCCTCATCCTCCCTGCATCTAGTCTGACCAGGCCTCATCCTCCCTGCATTTAGTCTGACCAGGCCTCATCCTCCCTGCATTTAGTCTGACCAGGCATCATCCTCCCTGCATTTAGTCTGACCAGGCCTCATCCTCCCTGCATCTAATCTGACCAGGCCTCATCCTCCCTGCATCTAGTCTGACTAGGCCTCATGCTCCCTGCATTTAGTCTGACCAGGCCTCATGCTCCCTGCATTTAGTCTGACCAGGCCTCATCCTCCCTGCATCTAGTCTGACCAGGCCTCATCCTCCCTGCATCTAGTCTGACCAGGCCTCATCCTCCCTGCATTTAGTCTGACCAGGCCTCATCCTCCCTGCATCTAGTCTGACCAGGCCTCATCCTCCCTGCATTTAGTCTGACCAGGCCTCATCCTCCCTGCATTTAGTCTGACCAGGCCTCATCCTCCCTGCATTTAGTCTGACCAGGCCTCATCCTCCCTGCATTTAGTCTGACCATGCCTCATCCTCCCTGCATCTATCTGACCAGGCCTCATCCTCCCTGCATCTAGTCTGACCAGGCCTCATCCTCCCTGCATTTAGTCTGACCAGGCCTCATCCTCCCTGCATCTAGTCTGACCAGGCCTCATCCTCCCTGCATCTAGTCTGACTAGGCCTCATCCTCCCTGCATCTAGTCTGACCAGGCCTCATCCTCCCTGCATCTAGTCTGACTAGGCCTCATCCTCCCTGCATTTAGTCTGACCAGGCCTCATCCTCCCTGCATCTAGTCTGACCAGGCCTCATCCTCCCTGCATCTAGTCTGACCAGGCCTCATCCTCCCTGCATCTAGTCTGACGAGGCCTCTTCGAATTTTATATGTTTAAATCAGATCTCCTCTCATCCTTCTAAACTCTAGTGAGCACAGACCCAGTTGAATCAGTCTCTCCTCATAGGACAGTTCCACCACCCCAGTATGAGCTGAGTGAACCTCCGCTCCACTCCCTCTGTGACAAGTAAATCCTTTCTTAGGCAGGGAGACCAAAACTGCTCACAATACGCCAGATGTGGCCTCACCAAGCCCCTGTATAACTGCAGTAAGACATTCCCACTCTGAACTCAAATCTTCTCACAAGGAAGAGTAACAAACTATTTGCCTTCCCAAATGCCTTTTTCTTGCGGAAGGAGGCCATTCGGCCCATGGAGTCTATACCAGCCCCTGAACGAGCACTCTACACAAGCCCACACCTCCAACCTATCCCTGTAACCCAACCTAACCCTTGGACACCAAGGGGCAATTCATCATGACCAACCCACCTAACCTGCCCACTTTTGGACTGTGGGAGGAAACCAGACTCCACGCAGATACAGTGCAAACTGCACACAGTCACCAGAATCCGAAATTGAACCTGGGGCCCCTACGCTGTGAGGCAGCAGTGCTAACCACTGTGTCGCCGTGCTTGCTGCAGCTGCCTCTCCACTTTGATTGGCTGGTGTACAAGGACCCAGATCCCTTTGTACATCCACACTTCCCAATACATCACCATTTAAATGATCCTCTTCCTTTCTGTTTTTCACACCGCAGTGAATAACTTCACATTTAGCCACGTTATCCTGCATCTGCCATGTGTTTGTCCACTCACTCAACTTGTCTCAATCACCTTGAAGCCTCCACTGAAGCCCAACATAAAGCCTCTTCTCAGTTTCGATGAAGGCCCGTCTACAAAAACTGTTCCTCTGCGCAGACCTGCTGTGTATTTGCAACCCTCTATGCTTTTTGATTTCAGTCAATGAGCCATTCAAAGTCAAGATCCAACCGCAAAGTATTTATTTTCCTGCAGTTCGTCCAATCAACCCACTATCGACTTCAATCATTCGACTGATGTCCGTCTGAACAACCTGTCCAATGATTAGGGAGGAAGAGGGAGCAGAGTGAATTGTCGGCTGCACCGCTGTGATGGACGATAAGATTTAACAACACACTGATTCACATTGGGTATCTTAAAGCAAGCAGGAGTTGATGCGAGATATATACAGTGGAATGGAGTGTATATCACTGCTCAGAATAGCCACTATTACAGCAGTGCAGCTTAGAATACAAGGTACAATAGTACACATTGCACGTCACCTCAGAGTTTTTTCAACAAGGTAAAATATTACACATTGCAATTGACACCAATTTGGATTATTTAAAGGCGGGATTGCCCGGTCCACCAGCCGCGTGTTTCTCGACCGCGGGCTGTTTGCTGGTGGCAGGATTCTATCACCCTGCCGATGGTCAATGAGATTTCCCACTGTAACCAACGCTGCTGCAAATCCCACTGGCGGAGCAACGCTGCCAGCAGGAAAATTGAATCGCAACGACTAGAGAATTCCAGCCTGTGTCCAGGGGGGAATTTTAGCGTCTAATGTGTGGACAGAGGGGGGATAAGCCCCGAAAAGTGATATCGATTCAGACACTTGGGTTTATTCTGGGCAGCTTTACAGGCGAGCGGGACTCCTTCTGCACTGTTGCGATTCCATGATTCTAATGGACTTGGACAGGCACAGTCCAGCTCTTCCGAGCGTATGGGGTCATATGAGATTGCTATCCCCGGCCCTCTGCGTCCCACTCCCCACTGAGAGTCAAAAATGCAACCATCAGATTTCCTTCTCTTCCAACCTGGCCATACCATTCCCTTGAAGATTACTGTTCAAGATGAATTCAGGATACAACCATGCCGAGGCCAAGATCACATTCATTCAGTGAGATAAACATTATGACGACTACAATTGCACGCACTGATGAATGGCAAGATACCAGATGTGAAATTCTTTAGCCAGTTGGCAGCCTCCTCATCAGGCTGGTATAGGGCAGTGAGGTCGAAGCCTGGGATTTCCAATGTGGGATTATCATTCAAGCGCTGATTCTGGGCTGTTGGTGCTGTGCACAAGGCCCTTCCAGGGGGCTGCAGCAGAACCGCCGAGCTCGGGAAGGCTGGTCCAGTTTGTAGCCTTGAGATGAGGCATCCGCTGGGTGGGTGGGTGATGTATGCCACCAGTGGCAGGTCTGGATTTTTTGTACACTCTTTCTGGCAATCGGGCTGTGCTAGCTACATGATGGTGCAATGTTGCCGAGCACAGGTAGCCAGCTTGCATTTGTCCAGATCCTTTGCCCATCTTTATAGGCATCCCCCACCTCCACCTCCCTGTGGTGCTCACCCAGTCGGTGGGGGTTACGGGTGGTCATTGGGATAGAAGGGCAGGGCCAAGGATTGTCCCCGGAACAGGTACACACAATCCAGTGGTTGGCATGATGGTGCAGTGAGCAGTTGCCCCCAGTGGCCCGCCCCAGCACCTCCCTCCACACTCCCTGGCGACCCACCCCTAGCCGAGGGTCCCTCACCGAGCACTGGGATGGCAATCCGCGCCCCTGGGCTTTTGTCCTGTGAGCAAAGATGGCCACTCACCTCCTCGGATCCCCACAGAAGCCCTTCCGCCAGGTTCACGTTTTTCAAAAGGAGCACCAATCAGCGCCAGCGTGACCTGAATGACGGGAGACCCGTTGGATATGGGGTCGCTGTCGTGAATTGTATAGAAATGGGGCTCAAGTGGTGATAATTGGTTTCTCACTACGCTACGATTTCGCCGATGGAAGTGGGCCGGTTGCATCTCCAGCTGTTTGGCGCCTGCCGCAGATCTCATTTTTGGCCTCTCCCGCTATTGACTGGCCTCATTTCTCTCGCCACAGACGCTGCCAGACCTGCTGGGCTTTTCCAGCACCTTCTGTTTTTATTTCCGATTTCCAGCATCTGCAGTATGTTGTTTTTACTCTTCCCATGGAGATGACATCAAATGTAACTGCCTCGGACATCATGCCATGCGTGCTGGAGATGCACACCTCGAATCTCTCTCAAACGGTGTTCACTTGCCTCTGGAAAGACTGGCACGAGCAGACCAGGTACCTGTCAAAGGCAGCACCTTCCAAACCCACGGCCACCACCATCTAGAAGCAGCAGATACCTGGGATCACCCCCCACCTGGAGGTTCCCCTCCAAGTCACTCCCCATCCTGACTGGGAAATATATCGGCCGTTCCTTCAATGTCGCCGGGTCCAAATCCTGGGGCTCCCTCCCTAACAGCATGGTGGGTGTACCTACACCTCAGGTACTGCAGCGGCTTCAAGAAGGTAGCAACAGCACCACCTTGTCAAGGGGCAATTAGAGACGGACAATAAATTCTGACCCAGCCAGAGACACCCACATCCTGTAATTGAATAAATAAAAACACATTTGTGTGAATGATTCCAGCCAATACCAGCTGAGCAGACCTTGGGAGGGTCCTGCATTCTCTGGTGAACACTCTCCACTGCTATCCCGCTCTGCTCTACCTGTACCGACCAACTCAATGTGACCGATTGTTAAAGCCATGTGGCGACGTCAGATCGAATTCTGTCCCCATGTCTGTGGACCATCTCTCCATGGCTAATGCCTGTGTCATCCTGTCAAACTCCCAGGCCATCCTCCTCCACTGCAATCAGGCCAATATCTTCAGCTCCACCCCCGGTGTCCTGCCCCTCCCTGGCTTCCCTCATGCCCGATTTTGCGACCGCATTCGCCTCAACCGCAAAACAGCAAAGTGGGCACAAAATCTCGCAAGGCTCTGAAATTGAGGGCTAGCACGGTGGCGCAAGGGTTAGCACTGCTGCCTACGGCGCCGAGGAACCGGGTTCGATCCCAGCCCGTATGGAGTTTGATCATTCTCCCTGCAGCATTAGACTTGGGTCATGCAGCCCTAGGTGAGAAGTCAGCTGAAAAACTGAAATGCATCCAATTTAGTGATAACACAGTGGCTCGCCGAATTTGTGATATTGCGGAGAATTTAGAATCCCAGCTTATTTTTCGTTTGAAGTCAGCACAGGAGTTCTCAATGCAACTCGATGTTCTCCATTCCTGAGGCTAAGTGTTGATGCTGGGGCAGGATTCGGGACTTCCACGACAGCAAAACTGGCGCCGGATCTGGACTGACACAGTAACCATTAAGGGGCAGCACCGACGCCACGTGGAGCACAATCGATTCCAATGAGAAACGGTGCTGGATTCGCCAGGCCTGAGATTGACACTCAGGAGGCTGACAAGCTGCAGCTACATCGACACACCTCACTCCCCACACACACCATCCCAGTCACCAAGGAAGCGGCACCCAGCTTCACGGACGGCGAGCTTGAGACGCTGCTGGACACCGCGGAGGAAAGGCGGGCCACCCTGCACCCCGGCCTGGGAAGGAGGCTACCAGCTGCGGCTGTTCCCCATACCTGGGCACAGGTGGCAGAAGCGGTCAGCAACACCATCCACACTACCCTGCAGTGTCGTAAAAAAACTGCACGACCTCCTCAGGACAGCCACAATGAATAGGCAGCAGTGTGCCCCTGGCACCAACCCCCCACAAACCGGTGCCCCTCCCCCCTTCCTCCCCGCCCACCAGGAGGGCAGCCGGACCCCCACCCTGCACCACATGCCGGCACCCATACCGGCCGCCATGACCGGGTGTCCTGGCCACTGAGGCCACCAGCTGCCCACCCTCCTGGGCTGCATGCATCGTACAGTCTAACTCTGCATTTTCTGTTTCCCCTCCCACCCAGGAGAAGACGGGGGACCGCCGGACCTGCGGCCCCTCACCACGGCAGAGCAGTGGGCCCTGGACGTGGTTGGCAGGCCTGGGAAGGGGCGGCCGCCAGTCAGTCCCGCGCGAGGAAGTGAGAACCCACTGAGATGCGGTTCCCCGCTCCCCGTGTGTCAACTCCCTCAACACCACCCCCACATCACCCTCACCCCCCACACCACCCTCAAACTCAAACCCTCACCCCCACACCACCCTCATACCCCCACTACACCTGGCACGCTGTGTATTATGTGTCTTGACTTATGTCTTGCAGGACCCGCCGGTGATGGGGTGGGTCCACCCGGTGGGGGATTCAGCATGTCCAAGGCCTGGGGGATTCTGTGCAGGTGCTGGCCAAGGCCCAGGACAGGGCGGCCCTCTCACAGGCAGCCATGTGTCAGAGCCACCTGGAGATTACAGCGGCGCTCCTCAGCATGGCCCAGTCACAGCAGGCCATCGCTGAGAGCATCGGCGGCATTGCCAGCGTGGCGCAGACACAGTGGGAGGTGACCCAGTCCCAGAGGGAGATGGCGCAGTCACTGACTGATAGGTCACAGACACAGAAGGTGGTGGCACAGTCACAGTGTGATGTGGCGCAGTCCCAGAGGGTGATGGTCCACTGCCTGTGCTCCAAGGCCACCAGCATGCAGACCCAGGTCTAGGCAGAGCGGGACGCCAGGGCTGGCATTGCCAGGTGGCAGAGGAGCCTCAGGGGATAGCTCTGCGCGCACCGCGGGCTATCGGGCACACGGAGGAAGGAGGGAGTGATGGGGCCCATGTCGGTGACTCCCGCAGGGGAGGTACAGGAACACCGCAGCACCTCGGCGTACCCTCGCCTGACCCTAATGCATCAGGTGGGCAGCGGGCAGAACAGAGCAGCACAAGGCCACCTGGGACACCCGAGCAGCGGCCGGGCCCATCCAGGCTCGGTCGCCCCAGAAGACGGCCGCTGACGGGGACTCAGGTCGTAAGGCAGGAATCACAGCAGGCCGCCTCCACCCCTGATGTACCATCTGGAGATCCACCTAAATGTAGCGCTAGGGTCCCTAAGGTCTGAAAGTTAGGCACCAGTTAGGTTGGCATGGGTGCAGGGCACAGTTTAGTTATAGGAGCTAAGGCACGTATCTGTAAATATTTGTGCACACAGGGGCTGGTTTAGAACAGTGGGCTAAACAGCTGGCTTGTAATGCAGAACAAGGCAGCAGTGTGGGTTCAATTCCCAGACAGGCGCCGGAATGTGGCAACTAGGGGCTGTTCACGGTAACTTCATTGAAGCCTATTTGTGACAATAAGCGATTATTACATTAAACAGCTGTTCACACTGTTACAACCTGCCTCGGTGCTCTGTCAGATGGGTGTGAGGGGTGGGCTGGTCTGGGCTGAGCAGAGAGGGGGTGTGGGCAGGCCACCCCCTCTCGCAGTTGATGAACCTGGGGGCGATCAGAGAGTCCCGTGCATGTTGGCCCTCGTGCACACACTGTGCAGCCTCTTGTGCCTGCCTGGGCCCCTCGTCCTGCCCATCCTCCCCCTGCCCCACATCCTCCTCGTTGGACGAGGACTGACGTTCCTCCTCCCCCTCCAGCACGTCGCCCCTCTGCTGCGCTATGCTGTGGAGGATGCGATGCAGGCGACCCTCTCAGCATCATCCTGGAAGACCCCTCCAGAGCGGTCCAGGGACCTGAGCCACATCTTCAGGAGGCCGAAGCACCGCTCGATCACACCCCTGGTCGCTGCATGGCCATCGTTGTAGCGGGTCTCTGTGTCTCAGTGGGCATCCCCTGTCGCCCAGGAGCCAACCCCCCAGCCAGGAGTACGCCTCGTAGAGGCCGGGAATCGTCGAGTGTGCCAGGATGAAGGCGTCGTGCACACTGCCCGGGTATCGTAGTCGGCGTAGCTGATGGTCACACACCAGCTGCACGTTCATCGAGTGGAACCCTTTTGGTTTGTGTACAGCGGTCTGTCATCTGGAGGTGCCCATAGGGCAACATACATCCTGTCAATCACCCCCTGGACTCGGGGCATCTCGGCAATGGTGGTGAACCCCGCTGCCCGGGCATCCTGGTGGGCTCGGTCCACATTGCAATGGATGTATTGCTCCGCCTGGGCATATAGGGCCTCCGTGAGGGCGTGTGCATCAAACACTGTGAGATCCCAGATCGGTCCCCACCCGTCACCCAGATAGAGCCCATGGCGCAGATGTTCAGGGCGGCCGTTACCTTGACAGCCACTGGGAGGGGGTACCACCCCCCTCATACCCTCACGGTGCCAGATGTGCCATCATGTGGCAGATATATCGCACTGTCTTCCTGCTCAGCCGGAGTCTTCCACGGCATGCCCGGTCCAGCAGGTACTCGAATGACAGGTGCTGCTGGTACACACAAGGCAAAAAGTGCAGAGGATACTGGAAGTCTGCAGAGGGATTTGGATAGGCTAAGTGAATAGGCTAGGGTCTGGCAGATGGAATGCAATGTTGACAAATGTGAGATTATCCATTTTGGTAGGAATAACAGCAAAAGGGATTATTATTTAAATGATAAAATATTAAAACATGCTGCTGTGCAGAGAGACCTGGGTGTGCTAGTGCATGAGTCGCAAAAAGTTGGTTCACAGGTGCAACAGGTGATTAAGAAGGCGAATGGGGTTTTGTCCTTCATTGCTAGAGGGATGGAGTTTAAGACGAGGGAGGTTATGCTGCAATTGTATAAGGTGTAGTGAGGCCACACCTGGAGTATTGTGTTCAGTTTTGGTCTCCTTACTTGAGAAAGGACGTACTGGCGTTGGAGGGTGCGCAGAGGAGATTCACTAGGTTAATCCCAGAGCTGAAGGGGTTGGATTACGAGGAGAGGTTGAGTAGACTGTACTCATTGGAATTTAGAAGGATGAGGGGGGATCTTATAGAAACATATAAAATTATGAAGGGAATAGATAGGATAGATGCGGGCAGGTTGTTTCCACTGGCGGGTGAAAGCAGAACAAGGGGGCATAGCCTCAAAATAAGGTGAAGTAGATTTAGGACTGAGTTTAGGAGGAACTTCTTCACCCAAAGGGTTGTGAATCTATGGAATTCCTTGCCCAGTGAAGCAGTAGAGGCTCCTTCATTAAATGTTTTTAAGATAAAGACAGATACCTTTTTGAGGAATAAAGGGATTAAGGGTTATGGTGTTCGGGCCGGAAAGTGGAGCTGAGTCCACAAAAGATCAGCCATGATCTCATTGAATGGTGGAGCAGGCTCGAGGGGCCAGATGGTCTACTCCGGCTCCTAGTTCTTTGTTCTTATTTATGTTCTCATGTGGCGCCTCCTTTGCACCAACTCCTCCTTGGCCTGTTGGGCGGCCAGTTCTCTATCCTCACAGCTGCTGCAACATCCTCCTCTTGAAGCAGCTCCAGCTTGTTCAGCCACAGGGCATCCCCCGGGCCACCATTGTATTGTCCGCAGAGGGTGAACGACCAACACGTTAGCATGGTGCCCACCCCCGTGCCCAACCGGGTCCAACAGGCTGCATGGTGGCCTTGGTTGGCACAGTGGACTCTGACTCCACATATCCCCCTCGCCCCTCCTCTCCACACTCCTGACCCCATCGGTGTCTGGCATCATGGGGTCTCTGGTCTGAGCATTTGTCTCTGCTGCCAGAGGTCTGTCGGCTGGCACTGCCCTTGCCAGCGGTCCACTCTGCGTCCCCTGTCCCGTGCCCTTCAGTAGGGGCTACTGTGCGCGTTGCCCTTGGGTGGACCGCATGATGCTCCGTTGGTGGGTGATGGCCGGTTGTGGGGGGGGGGGTGGTATGGTGGAGGGGGGGGGTGGGGGGGGTGGAGGATGGTGGCCGGGGTGCAAGGATGGTGAGATGGGGGCACCCATGCGGCCGGTGGCACTCTACAGAACCAAGAGCCAGGGTGGGTGGTCAGTGGGGTGTGCAGCAAGATGGCTGCCTTGCAGGCCAAGCAATGGCGGTCCATGCCTGGACACCGCCCCAGTCCCGTGGGCGGTCACCCTGCCCCCATGGCCCTTCCCCCGTCACCCATACTGGCCCTGACAGGGCCCGTTCCCCACCCCGGCCAGTGTCAGGACTGGCATCCCATGCTCGTGCCTCCGTGTCCTACCTTCTCTCTCTCCCTCATCAGCCACAGAGCCCCTTTCATCATTTTTAAAAGCACAAGTGAACCTCGCCATCGGGAAATCCGTGGAGGCAGAGGATCGCGGCGGCCCCGGACAATACCGGGCCGGGCCTGCTAATGATAGGCCAAGGGTGTTTACTGTATGTGTGGAGTGGAACGCATTGACGCCGCTGTCGAGGCACCGGAGAATTGCGATTTGACGTGAACCCGGCATCCGCCACGATTTTAGCGTCAAAACCGATTCTCCATCCAATCACGTTTCCCGATTTTGGTGTTGGCCGACAGAGAATCCTGTCCCAGATGTTTCAGATTGTGCAGCCTTGCTAGTTTACATTATGTGTGTTTGGCACAATGAATTTGTTGAGGATTTGCTGTGCTACCTGACATTACCAACCCACACGACTGGCACAGAGATTTTTGAAGCATTGAATAGTTTTGTGGTTGGAAAGTGCGGGTTCGACTGGGTTCGTTGCAGAGGAATGACAAGCGCTGGAGCAGCTAACATGACTGGGAAAAACAGCGGAGTTATAATAAGGATTAAGGAGGCAGCTGGTCAGGACATTGTTTGGAATCATTGTTTTATTCACCGTGAGGCACTGGCATCGAAAGGAATTCCATCCAATCTTGAAGGGGTGTTGAAAGGAATTCTGAAAGTTGTGAATTTTATTAAATGCAGCACATTCAACACCAGACTTTTTGAGACCCTGGGCTGTTTTTTCCGCCGGTGGGATGCTCCGTTTTGCCAGCAGCCCGGGGGTTTCCCGACGGCGTGGGGCTGCCCCACAATAGGAAACCCCATTGACCAGCCGGCGAAACGGAGCATCCCGCTGGCGGGGTGTAACAGAAATGTAGCACGGCGAGCAGAGAAACCAGCCCCGATATGGGGGCCAAGCAGACAGATTTATTGGTCCACCCAGAAGAACATTCCGGTGCTAGTCAGAGTTCACAAACTGACGTATCAAATTCACCCTTTCATAGAACATAGAACATAGAAAATACAGCACAGAACAGGCCCTTCGGCCCACGATGTTGTGCCGAACCTTTGTCCTAGATTAATCATAGATTATCATTGAATTTACAGTGCAGAAGGAGGCCATTCGGCCCTTTGAGTCTGCACCGGCTCTTGGAAAGAACACCCTACCCAAACTCAACACCTCCACCCAACACCAAGGGCAATTTGGACATTAGGGGCAATTTATCATTGGCCAATTCACCTAACCCGCACATCTTTGGACTGTGGGAGGAAACCGGAGCACCCGGAGGAAACCCACGCAGACACGGGGAGGACGTGCAGACTCCGCACAGACAGTGACCCAAGCCGGAATTGAACCTGGGACCCTGGAGCTGTGAAGCAATTGTGCTATCCACAATGCTACCGTGCTGCCCTTAAGAACAAATAAATCTACACTATATCATTTTACCGTAATCCATGTACCTATCCAATAGCTGCTTGAAGGTCCCTAATGTTTTCGACTCAACTACTTCCACAGGCAGTGCATTCCATGCCCCCACTACTCTCTGGCTAAAGAACCTACCTCTGATATCCCTCCTATATCTTCCACCTTTCACCTTAAATTTATGTCCCCTTGTAATGGTTTGTTCCACCCGGGGAAAAAGTCTCTGACTGTCTACTCTATCTATTCCCCTGATCATCTTATAAACCTCTATCCAGTCACCCCTCATCCTTCTCCGTTCTTAAATTCGCGGCTCTTAAATTCAATCCCTCTGTTAATGAACGCGAGCACACCATAGGCCTTCTTCACAACTCTATCCACTTGAGTGGCAACTTTCAAAGATGTATGAACATAGACCCCAAGATCTCTCTGCTCCTCCACATTGCCAAGAACTCTACCGTTAACCCTATATTCCGCATTCATATTTGTCCTTCCAAAATGGACAAATTTTTTTTCTCCTCCTCGAGAAATTGTCCTCTCTGGCTGATTTGTTTGCTGATGAAACTTGGATGCTAACTATGTCTTACCTTTTCAATTCTAAATGAACTGAACCTCAAATTGCAAGGGATGATGAATGCTTCCGGCACTGTGAAGAAATCAAAGCTTTCCAAAACTCATTGAAAGTTTGGCAATTGCGAGCGCAAAGCCAAAATCACTACATGTTTCCCACACTGCTACGACACATCAAAGGAAACAGTGTTAGTAAGGAAACTGATAGACTGGCAAGCCATAGTCAGTTCCATCTGGCTGCAGAGTCTTTGATGCTACTTTCCAGAGGAGAAGTTTAACATTTTGAAAGAGAAGAGGTGGGTGAAACATCTCTTTGAGTTTGAGATCCCAGAATCAGTTATTAACTTGCAGCTGACTCCAAATGAAGAAACTGAACTTCTGCGCCTTACCTGTGACTGCACTTTAACAACACGCCAGAGGTCAATCAGGCTGCCAGCATTCTGCAGTAGCATCTCCGAGGCGTGTCCAGTGCTGAGTAAAACAAGCATTTTGTTTCTTTTGGCTTTTCCAACGACTTACATGTGCGAGGTTGGATTTTCCGACCTCACAAAGCTGAAGGCGGCACAAAGGAACCGGCACTCAGTATGCACATAGTCCTCTCCTCCTGTGAACCTGATTGGAGTGAGATCGTGAGGACCAAGCAGGCTCACCTGTTACATTAAAAGCAAGAGAAAATGTGGGTCGTGTAGGTCAGTCAACGTGGGTCGCAAAGGTAAGGCCGCATGGGTTGTGAAGGTTGGGCAGAGTAGGTCACAAAGCTCAGGTAGCGTGGGTCACGAAGGTCGGGGAGTGTGGGTCGCAAAGTTCAGCTGGTTGGTAAAAGTGGGTCCCAGGAAAGAAGTTTGAAAAACACTGCTCTGGCCAACATCACCAAGTTTGCATTTTTGAACCCTGACTTTAACTTCAATGAACAAAACCTGTTCAAATTTCACTTCCTTTGTCCCTTTGACTTCAATCTGTCTGGAACTTCCCATTTCACTCCCTGGTTTCTGGAACTAGCTGTTCTTTAGCCTCTGTGACTTGGTTTCTTGCCCTTTCCACTTCTGGCAGAGCTGTGAAAGTCGCCTTCTCTCTCACTGCCCAGCTCCAACTGCCTTTTGACCAGTTAAAACTAAACTCAAAAAGTCTTTCTAACTTAAATGTGGCCCCTGGTTGCTCAGCAACAGCTCAATCATTCTTAAACCCCCCCACCCGCCCATACATACATACAAACTCCTTTGTTTAACAAGAGTTTTAGCTGTTCTTACACAGGAACACTAAATTAAACTTACTTCAATCTATACTTTATTTCTCATAGCCACATGACAAACATAGATTACTTAAAACTACCTCTGCTTCCTGACAATAGTCACTAGTTTCTATAATAATTTTAAATGCATGGAGCTGTATGAAATTTAAAGGAATTTGGCTCGTGATTCAGTGAATTTTGATCCTTGCCTCAGGCGCGATTCAGCGACCGTGTTGTGCCCGGCACAGATCCGGGCATTCCAGGTGAATAGCGGGAAAGGCCAAATTCAAGATTTGTGTCAGGCGCAAACCATTTTGTGATTTACCCGGCCCGCTCCCGATGGCGATTCCCGATCTCCCCCAAAATGGTGAGAATATCATCAACCCTCATTTGCATTCATTTCGATCTCATTAACGAGACTGAAGTTGAATGCAGCGGCTTCCCGGGAATTACCCAATTCCCAGCAGGAAATCACGTGGGTGTTGTTTAGTACTCCTTTTCAGAAATGTGAAGCTGCCGCATTTGCTGCTGAGGGGAAGTGAGGAGCTGAGTAAACCATTCACCGGACTGCAGCTCAACGGCAACAAAGCTGTTGCCCCAGTGCTCGGGGGGGCGTGAGGAGGGGTCCTTCAGGGGGTTTGGGCTTGTCAGGGCCTGAAGCGTTCCAGGTTGGAGTGGGCACCCCTGGGCCCGGGGGGGGGGGGGGGGGGGGTGGTGAGGGGCTTTGTGTCTGTGAGGCCTTCAATCCATCATTCAATATTGTGGAGACCCATAGCAGGGACAACCACAACTGCAGCCTCTCTGCCCGTCCAGACTCTTCCAGGACAGAGCCCTGCTGTGGCTTCTATCCTGAAATTCAATCTCACTCCCTTTGACTGTGAGCAGCCTCTAGCTTCACATTTCAAATGAGGAATTAGCCTTGTTAGTTGTGAGAGCACTTCACACTCTTTAATTCTCAAGGGCCTCCTCGAAGGCACAGGCGCCATGTCCTGCAATCGTTAATGCCTGAGCAGTGTGTCTAAACCAGTCAGCACCATGAAGGTAGCCGCCAATAATCAAACACAAGGAGCACTGAGGACCCCCTTGTGACTGCAGGGTACATCTCTGGATGAGCGGAGGGCAGCCAAGACGGCCTCCCTAATGTTCCTGGCAGAGGCCTGGGTCTCGGGGCTCCTGATGTGGCCGGGGGCGAGTGTGCAGAGCATAGTTTGCCAGCACAGCTGGCTCTCTGGATGGCACTATGGGAGAAGGAGGACAGTCATGGTCAGAGTGGGGAGGCTTTGGGGAGGGGGTTTAGGGTCCCAAACTGATTGTCGGTTTCTCTCCTCCATTTCCTTCCAGGTACAAATATGTTTGTTAGTGTCACTCCCGTGAAGGCTGCCCTCGCTGCACTGGTGGCAGCGGAGGCGGGCAGATGCCAGAGATGGCAGCAATGCCAGTGCAGGCTGGAGGTGGCACCCCATGTGTAGGGGGCTGCCGCACACCCTGAAGTCCCATCAGGCACATCAGGCTGAGGGGGGCCCAGAAGGGGAGGCCAGCGACAGCCCAAGGTGTACAGGCCTCGTTGGTCATTCAATGAGCTGACGGACACCATGTAGAAGACCACGTCTCAGCAGAGAGACAGTGCGGCACCTGTGCCAAGTCCCCGCCGACATGGCACCCCGTGGAGGAAGAGGACACCCATTCCCGGTGGCTGTGAAGGTTACTGCGGCCCTAAACGCCTCTGCCACCGGGTCATTCCAGGGGTCAAGCGGTGTCACAATCTTCAGCCCACAGGGGCATCCGGGAGGTGACGGATTCTCTGTATGTCTGAGCATCAGACTATATCGCCTTCCAGTTTGACCAGGCCCACCAAGAGGCCCAGGCTGCAGGATTTGCACCAATGCCGGGATGCCCCAGGTTCAGGGGTAATAGATGGCACGCATGTCGCCCTGTGAGCACCGGGGCATCCGGCAATGCCCTATATTAACAGGTAGGAGTTCCACTTCCTGAATGTTCAGATAGTGTGTGACTACTATCTCTGGATCATGCACATGTGTGCCCGTTACCCAGGGAGAGTGTATGACGGCTACATCCTGGGTCACTCGGAGAACCATGGTGTCTTCGAGGACCAGCCCAGAATGAGGGGTTGACCTGGGGGGAGGAGGGATACGTGCTGATGACATTGCTGATGACACCGGAGACCCAGTTGGAGACCCGTTATAATGAGGCCCACGTTACCGCCATGCTGTCCACATCGAGCTGCTCAGGATGCGTCCCGATGCATTGGACCACTCTGCCGGTGCCTTGCAGTCCACCCCCCCAGAGGGTCTCCCACTTTATGGTGGTCTGCTGTGCCCTCCACAATCTGGCACCGCAGCCGGGTGACATGCTGAAGAAGGAGGAGGTGGAGGAGGAAGGGCTGGATGTCAATCCCGAGGAGGAGCCAGAAGATGGACAGGCTGTGGCGAGATTCCGACATGCGAGGGGGGGACGAGGGAGGCCCTCACTGTCTCCAGATTCTCCGAGGATCAGGCTCTGCATGTCAGCTCAAACTCCCCCCAATATTTCCTTCCCGCCTCTCCCCCCTTCCCCCTCATTTCCCTTCCCCTCCCCCCTTAACATTGCCCCCTCCCTGACCACCCTGTTCCCCCC
Source organism: Scyliorhinus torazame (assembly GCF_047496885.1). Taxonomy (NCBI): domain Eukaryota; kingdom Metazoa; phylum Chordata; class Chondrichthyes; order Carcharhiniformes; family Scyliorhinidae; genus Scyliorhinus; species Scyliorhinus torazame. The sequence goes on along the minus strand of NC_092720.1, from coordinate 214,627,041 downwards.
TCCAAGAGTCTGTGTACCATCACCCCAGGGTGATGGGCCTGTGTCGGCACTGTCAGTGGGTCACCATACAAGGCAGGAGGGTGATGATCACTGGCTGTGAGGAAAGCTCTGGTGCTCCTCAGTTTCTGATAAAGTCTGACTCCTGTCCGCTGACAGCGCGCTCACACCCATCCTCTCAACGGGGTCTGCATCGGGGGCTTTTGATCTTGGACCACTGTGCCCGGGAAGCGGGGGGTGGGGGGCCAGTGGAGCGGAGGGCAACAGAGGGTGTGGGTGCGAGCAGGCCTGCTGTGAAATTAATGCCCATGTATCAAGTGTGACATGTTTTAATAGTGAACATTGGACATTTCCATTCCCCCAGCTACAGATCGTGATCCACTCCCCCCAGTGGCCCCCAGTGCCCCCCAGTGGCCATTCAGTGCCCCCCAGTGCTCCCCAGTGCCCCCCAGTGACCATTCTGTGCTCCTCACTCTTGTTGATCTTCCCTGGGGGGATTCAGAAGAAATGGAGGCCACTGGTCTCCTTGGTGACAGGCCTCAGTTTGGCCTTCAGCAGTCCCCCCTCTCTGACGGTGCCCATCGGGCCCTGGGTGACTCCATGGGATGGAGGGGCAGCTGGAGTGAGCACCAGAGGCCTCTGCACCATCGGACTCTGCCAGTCCTGGGTGCTCCCCATTGCCTGCGCCATGGTGTTGAGGCCCTCAGCGATGATCCTCAGTGGCTGGGCCTTGCTCTGCAGAGCCTCAGGACTGTCCATCTGTCTGGGACACACCCCTCGGTGACTGGGCCCTGCTCTGCAGAGCCTTAGCAATGGCCATCTGTCTGGGACACACCCCTCAGTGACTGGGCCATGCTCTGCAGAGCCTCAGGACTGTCCATCTGTCTGGGACACACCCGTCAGTGGCTGGGCCCTGCTCTGCAGAGCCTCAGGACTGTCCACCTGTCTGGGACACACCCCTCAGTGACTAGGACATGCTCTGCAGAGCCTTAGCAATGTCCACAATCACCTGGGATATGTCCCTCCCTGACTGGGACATGATGCCGAGGCCCTCAGCCATAGGCTTCATGGACGGATCAAACTCCATCACTCAAGATGCGGACGGCGTGCTCCAGGATTTCCAGTGCAGTCACCACCCTGTCAGTGTTGGCCTCAGTGCCACACATTGTCAGCACCATCTCCTGCACCTGAAGCCTTGGGGACTCCTCTAATCGGCCTGGCAGTCTTTGCAATGTCGCTGACAATCCGTCGCAGCCGTGTCCTATCATCCACATCAGCTCTGGGAGAGTCTTGTCCTATCTGACCTCTGACTGCTGCCTCCCTCGGATGTCCCTGCCTCCCTCGGATGTCCCTGCCTCCCTCGGATGTTCCTGCCTCCTCCTGATGTCCATCAGCAGATTGTGCCTCAGAAGCCTGTCCACTAATGTCGCCCGCCGAGGTGTGTGTCTCTGAGCAGGTGGAAGGTGGGGGCGATGGGTGTGGCGCCTCGCTGGCGGTCTCCTCAGAGCTCTCCTCCAAGACTTTCTTTTGGGTTGGGGGGGGGGGCGGGGGGTGGGGGGGGGAGCGGCTCCGGATGGCCCAGCCTCAATAGAGGGAGACCCTGCGAGACAGTGGACATGTGGTCGGTGAGGGGGAAGGGTCATTTTGTCTGACATGAACAGCTCACTTGAGGCAGGTCATCTGGTTGAAAGGGCCGTAGATCCTCACCCCTGTGGCACAGGCCAACCTCGCTGCTCTCTCCGTGGACAACCCTGCGATCTCCAGGGCCCCTTTCTCATCGGGGGCGAGGACTCAGGTCTCTGGCATTCCGCCCTCCGTCTTCGCCCTTTCTCGCTTATTATGGGCTAACTTCTCCTGCGGAGACAAAGAGGGCATAGCGAACCGTACCCGTGATGGGTAAGGGGGGGTCTACACCAGGTGGCATGTGTGGGCACTGCACCTGGACATGATGGGGTTGTGCTGGTGGGTACCAGGGGGTTCCACAGAACATGCTCGAAGATCGGATGTGGCCGTGTCCTATCATCTGCATCAGCTCTGGGAGAAGCTGGTCCAGAGGCTCAACATCTGGCTGGGACACAGCTGTGTGTCCCGGAATCCAGCAGACCTCTGACTGCTGTCTGCCTTGGAAGTTCCTGCCTCCACCTGATGCTTCAGCAACTGTGTGATGTCAGCCAGTAGATTGGGAGGGAGATTTGAGGTGCGGCAGAGCGATGTGGTAAATTACCCTTTCAGCTCATTGGAGATCGTTGGTCTTCTGATATTGGACGTGGGTCCTCCTGGTCATGCTGCCCACAATGACAGCCACTGCCTCCCAGGCGGCACTGCTGACCCTGCTGCATCTCTCTGACCCCCCTTGGGGGAATAGGGTGCCCCGCCTCTCATCCACAGGGTCGAGAAGCCTCAGGAGGTCAGCATCCCCAAAGTGAGGCGCAGGTCTGTGCGCTGCCATGCTGTGTGTGACTGGGAGTGAATGGTGAGGGGGCGTTTAAAAGCAGCAGCCCCCCCCGCCCCCTCCAGAAGGTTGCACCGGCAGCGCTCCCACGCCCGCGGGTTTCCCGGCGGTGTGGGGTGGCCACAATGGGCAATCCCATTGGCAGGTGGCGGAGACGGAGAATCCCGCTGCCGGTGAGGACCGCCGCCCAGGAAAAGGGGGCTGGCGGACCGGAGAATCCCGATATTTGCAGATGAATGGATTCTCGCAGGCGCTCTGCTTGAACGCGCCTGGTGTGTGTGACAATTCCTCAGGGTAACGTATGGAGGTGACGCGGGTAACACTTCACAGAATGAATGGTATATTCACCACACTTGAGAGTATCCCAATGGAATGAATGCTAACTTTTAGACTAAAGACTACTACAAACAACATCTTTCCTGTATATTTATTCAATGAATAATGAATGGCAAGACAGTATTTATAGCGGAATTTTGACGTCAAGTTGTGAGTTCAGATCTCATTTTCCAGTTAGTCATTGGGAGCTGAAACCAACAGAATGGATGTTGAACAAACTGGAACATTGAGCTGCAGAAAGGGAGGGTGTTTCATATCATCTCACTTTACTCAGCATCTACTCATTCGGAACAAATACTTATTCACCTTCCTTCCTGTGTGATGCACTAAGCGTCAAGAACCACAAAGACATGTGAGACTTTAACCAAGGCTTTAATACACTACATAGGAAGCTTACCCGACACAGACGACCCCAGACAAAATGGGTCAGGTCTCAGAAGCTGGGTCTTATACCTAACTCCCGGGGGAGTGGCCAAGGCGGAGCTCTCCATGGCCAGGTCAGGTTACATATAGGTGACCGAACCTCTACAGAGCTACAGTACAATACACAGTACAATACACAGGATTACAGGGCCACGTTACACACAACTATTATATAACTATATACAATGCTAGGGAAGTACAGTGGTGTATCACCACACTGTGTCCACTTCTCGGGATTATTTTAAGTGCTGAACTTTATAATGTTATAAACTTTCTAATCTTTATAACTATATAAGGGGCAGCATGGTGGCACAGCGGTTAGCACTGTTGCCTCACAGTGCCAGGGACCGGGTTCGATTCTGGCCTTGGGTCACTGTCTGTGCGGAGTCTGCACGTTCTCCCCATGTCTGATTGGGTTTCCTCCAGGTGCTCCGGTTTCCCCCCACAGTCCAAAGATGTGCAGGTGAGGTGGATTGGTCATGCTAGATTGCCCCTCAGTACCCAAAGGTTAGTTGGGATTAGTGGTTGACGGGGGACTGGGCCTACATACGGAGCTCTTTCAAAGGGTTGGTGCTGACTCAATGGGCCGAATGGCCTCCTTCTGCTCTTTCGGGATTCTAGGACCTGGTGTGTTCTCTTCATTTCTCCATTTTTATCTTTCTCAGTCTTATTGTCTTCTCTGTGTCACTCTCTGTTTCTTTCTCTCCCACTCTTTCTGTGGCTCTGTCTATGTCTTTGTCTTTCTCTGTCAATGTGTCTTTGTATGTTCCGCAGTCTCTCTCCCGGTGTGCCTCTGTCTCTCTGTGTCTGTCTCAAACTCCTTCTTCTGTGTATCTGTCTGTAAGTCTCAATCAATGTCTGTCTGTTTATGTGTGTGCGTGAGAATGTGTGTGTGTGTGTATATGTGAAAGTGTGTGGAGATGTGAAAGTGTGTGTATATGCATGTATGTGTGAGCATGTATGTCCACGTATATATGTGAATGAGTATGAATGTGTGTAAGTGTGTGTATGTGTTAGAGTGTGTGCAAGAGCGTATGTGTACATGTGTGTGTGCGTGTGTGTATATGTGAATGTGTGTGAGAAAGAGAGAGAGAGAGCATTTGTATGTATACATGAATATGTGTGTCAGAGTATATGTGTATGAGTGTATGAGTATATCCGTGAATGCGTGTATATATGTGTGTGCGTGAATGTGTGTGTTGGTGAGTGTGTGTGTGTGTGTGTGTATGTGTGTGTTGGTGAGTGTGTGTGTGTATGTATGTGAGTGTATATGTAAATATGTGTGTGTGAATGTGAGTGTGTATGTGAGTGTGTGTACATGTTTGTGTGTGCATCTGTGCATGTTTGAATATGAGTGTATATATGTGTGTGTTATTGTATGTGAATGTGTGCGTGAGTGCATATGTGTACGTGTACACGTGCGTGAGTGTATATGTGTACACGTGCGTGAGTATATATGTGTATGTGTACATGTGCGTGAGTGTATATGTGTATGTGTACACGTGCGTGAGTGTATATGTGTACGTGTACACGTGCGTGAGTGTATATGTGTATGTGTGCATGAGTGCATATGTGTATGTGTACACGTGCGTGAATGTATATGTGAGTCTGTGTGTTTTTTAAAAATTCATTCCTGAGATGTGGGCATCGCAGGCTGTGCCGGCATTTATGCCAGTCCCTAATTGCCCTTGAGAGGGTAACCACATTGCTATGGGTCTGGAGTCACATGTAGGCCAGACCAGGTAAGGACGGCAGATTTCCTTCCCGAAAGGACATTAGCGATCCAGATGGGATTTTCCAACAATCGACAATGGTTTCAAAGAACAACAAAGAACAATACAGCATGAACAGGCCCTTCGGCCCTCTGAGCCTATGCCGGTCATGATGCCAACCTTTGCCAAAACCCTCAGCACTTCCTTGTGCCGTATTCCTCTATACCCATCCTACCCATGTGTTTGTCAAGATGCCTTTTGAACGCCGTTAATGTATCTGCTTCCACAACCTCCCCTGGCAACACGTTCCAGGCACTCACCACCCTCTGCGTAAAATCCTGCCTCGCACATCTCTAAACGTTGCCACCACAGACCATAAACCTATGCCCCCTGGTGACTGACCCCTCCACCCTGGGAAAGAGTGCCTGCCCATCCACTCGATCCATGCTCCTCATAATCTTGTAAACCTCCATCGTTCTAATGAAAACAGTCCGAGTCTATTCAGCCTCTCCACATAGCTAACACCCTCCAGACCAGGCAACATCCTGGTAAACCTCCTCTGCACCCTCTCCAATGTGTGGTGACCAGAATTGTGCGTAATATTCCAAGTGTGGCCTTACCAAGGTTCTATATAACTGTAGCATGATCATGGTCATCATTAGACTTTTTAATTCCAGATATTTTATTGAGTTTAAATTCCATCACCTGCCGTGGTAGGATTCGAACCCGGGTCCAGATCATTATTCTGGGTCTCTGGATTACTCGTCCAGCGACAATACCACCATGCCACTGCCTCCTGTGTGTGAGAGGGAGCATTTGTGTGTATAGCTGAATATGTGTGTGATTGTGTGTGTGTGTGTCTGAGAGTATACATGTATGTGTGTGTGAGTATATCCGTGAATGTGTGTATATATGTGTATGTGTGAGTGTGCATGTGTTGGTGAGTGTGTGTGAGTGTATATGTAAATATGTGAGTTGTGTATGTGAATGTGTGTGTGTGAATGTGTGTGTATATGAATGTGTACGTGTGTGTGCACATATGAGTGTGCATGTATATATGTGTATACGTGTGGATACATGAATGTGAGTGTGTTTGTGTAAATGTGTGTACATGTGAATGTGTGTTTAAGTGTGTGTGTGTATCTGCGAGTGTGCGTATATGTGAATGTGTGTGTAAATGTGTGTTTATATTTGTGTTAATGTGTGGGCATATGTAAATGTGTGTAAATGTGTGTTTATATTTGCGTGAATGTGTGTATATGTGAATGTGTGTGACTGTGTGTGTATCTGAGTGTGTATATATGTGAGTGGGTGTGTATATGTGAATGTGTGTGTGAGTTTGTGTGTGTGTGTTTGAATGAGTGTGTCAGTGTGTGTATCATTTTTGTCTCTGTCTTTTCCTCTGTCTGTGTATTTCCTGTGTCTCTCTCAGTCTTCGTGTCTCATTACTTAAACGATGATGTATCTCCTTCTGTCTCTTTGTGTTTTCTGTTCAGTGTCCCCATGTCCCTCTCTCAATCCCTTTCAGTGTCTATCTGTGTGTATGTGTGTCTCCATGTCCCTCTCTCAATCCCTTTCAGTGTCTATCTGTGATTATGTGTGTCCATGTCCCTCTCTCAATCCCTTTCAGTGTCTATCTGTGTGTATGTGTGTCTCCATGTCCCTCTCTCAATCCCTTTCAGTGTCTATCTGTGTGTATGTGTGTCTCCATGTCCCTCTCTCAATCCCTTTCAGTGTCTATCTGTGATTATGTGTGTCCATGTCCCTCTCTCAATCCCTTTCAGTGTCTATCTGTGTGTATGTGTGTCTCCATGTCCCTCTCTCAATCCCTTTCAGTGTCTATCTGTGTGTATGTGTGTCTCCATGTCCCTCTCTCAATCCCTTTCAGTGTCTATCTGTGTGTATCTGTGTCTCCATGTCCCTCTCTCAAACCCTTTCAGTGTCTATCTGTGAGTATGTGTGTGTCCATGTTCCTCTCTCAATCCCTTTCAGTGTCTATCTGTGTGTATGTGTGTCCATGTCCCTCTCTCAATCTCTTTCAGTGTCTATCTGTGTGTATGTGTGTCCATGTCTCTCTCTATCTCTTTCAGAGTCAATCTGTGTGTATGTAGGTCCCCATGTCCCTCTCTCAATCCCTTTCAGTGTATATCTGTTTGTATGGGTGTCTCCATGTCCCTCTCTCAATCTTTTTCAGTGTCTATCTGTGTGTATGTCTCCATGTCCCTCTCTCAATCCCTTTCAGTGTCTATCTGTGTGTATGTGTGTCCCCATGTCCCTCTCTCAATCTCTTTGTGTCTACCTGTGTGTATGTGTGTGTACATGTCCCCCTCTCAATCCCTTTCAGTGTCTATCTGTGTGTATGTGTGTCCCCATGTCCCTCTCTCAATCTCTTTGTGTCTACCTGTGTGTATGTGTGTGTCCATGTCCCCCTCTCATTCCCTTTCAGTGTCTATCTGTGTGTATGTGTGTCCCCATGTCCCTCTCTCAATCTCTTACAGTGTCTATCTGTCTGTATCTGTGTCTCCATGTCCCTCTCTCAATCCCTTTCAGTGTCTATCTGTGTGTATCTGTGTCTCCATGTCCCTCTCTCAATCTCTTTTAGTGTCTATCTGTGTGTATGTCTCCATGTCCCCCTCTCAATCCCTTTCAGTGTCTATCTGTGTGTATGTGTGTCCCCATGTCCCTCTCTCAATCTCTTTGTGTCTACCTGTGTGTATGTGTGTGTCCATGTCCCCCTCTCAATCCCTTTCAGTGTCTATCTGCGTGTATGTGTGTCCCCATGTCCCTCTATCAATCTCTTTGTGTCTATCTGTGTGTATGTGTGTCCACATGTCCCTCTCTCAATCCCTTTCAGTGTCTATCTGTGTGTATGTCTCCATGTCCCTCTCTCAATCTCTTTCAGTATCTATCTGTGTGTATGTGTGTCCATGTCCCTCTCTCAATCTCTTTCAGTGTCTATCTGTGTGTATGTGTGTCTCCATGTCCCTCTCTCAATCTCTTTCAGTATCTATCTGTGTGTATGTGTGTCCATGTCCCTCTCTCAATCTCTTTCAGTATCTATCTGTGTGTATGTCTGTCCATGTCCCTCTCTCAATCTCTTTCAGTGTCTATCTGTGTGTATGTGTGTCCACATGTCCCTCTCTCAATCCCTTTCAGTGTCTATCTGTGTGTATGTCTCCATGTCCCTCTCTCAATCTCTTTCAGTATCTATCTGTGTGTATGTGTGTCCATGTCCCTCTCCCAATCTCTTTCAGTGTCTATCTGTGTGTATGTGTGTCCATGTCACTCTCTCATTCCCTTTCAGTGTCTATCTGTGTGTATGTGTGTCTCCATGTCCCTCTCTCAATCCCTTTCAGTGTCTGTGTGTATCTGTGTGTCCATGTCCCTCTCTCAATCCCTTTCGGTGTCTATCTGTGTGTATGTCTCCATGTCCCTCTCTCAATCTCTTTCAGTGTCTATCTGTGTGTATGTGTGTCCCCACGTCCCTCTCTCAATCCCTTTCAGTGTCTGTATGTATCTGTGTGTCCATGTCCCTCTCTCAATCCCTTTCGGTGTCTATCTGTGTGTATGTCTCCATGTCCCTCTCTCAATCTCTTTCAGTGTCTATCTGTGTGTATGTGTGTCTCCATGTCCCGCTCTCAATCTCTTTCAGTGTATATCTGTGTGTATCTGTGTCTCCATGTCCCTCTCTCAATCCCTTTCAGTGTCTATCTGTGTGTATGTTTCCATGTCCCTCTCTCAATCCCTTTCAGTGTCTATCTGTGTGTATGTGTGTCTCCATGTCCCTCTCTCAATCTCTTTCAGTGTCTATCTGTGTGTATGTGTGTCTCCATGTCCCTCTCTCAATCCCTTTCAGTGTCTATCTGTGTGTATGTGTGTCTCCATGTCTCTCTCTCAATCCCTTTCAGTGTCTATCTGTGTGTATGTCTGTCTCCATGTCCGCCTCTCAATCCCTTTCAGTGTCTATCTGTGTGTATGTGTGTCTCAATGTCCCTCTCTCAATCCCTTTCAGTGTCTATCTGTGTGTATGTCTGTCTCCATGTCCCTCTCTCAATCTCTTTCAGTGTCTATCTGTGTGTATGTGTGTCTCCATGTCCCTCTCTCAATCCCTTTCAGTGTCTATCTGTGTGTATGTGTGTCTCCATGTCCCTCTCTCAATCCGTTTCAGTGTCTATCTGTGTGTATGTGTGTCTCCATGTCCCTCTCTCAATCCCTTTCAGTGTCTATCTGTGTGTATGTGTGTCTCCATGTCGCTCTCTCAATCTCTTTCCGTGTCTATCTGTGTGTATGTGTGTCTCCATGCCCCTCTCTCAATCCCTTTCAGTATCTATCTGTGTGTATGTGTGACTCCATGTCACTCTCCCAATCTCTTTCAGTGTCTATCTGTGTGTATGTGTGTCTCCATGTCCCTCTCTCAATCTCTTTCAGTGTCTATCTGTGTGTATGTGTGTCCCCATGTCCCTCTCTCAATCTCTTTGTGTCTATCTGTGTGTATGTGTGTCCACATGTCCCTCTCTCAATCCCTTTCATTGCCTATCTGTGCGTATGTGTGTCCCCATGTCCCTCTCTCAATCTCTTTGTGTCTATCTGTGTGTATGTGTGTCCACATGTCCCTCTCTCAACCCCTTTCAGTGTCTATCTGTGTGTATGTGTGTCCCCATGTCCCTCTCTCAATCTCTTTCAGTGTCTATCTGTGTGTATCTGTGTCTCCATGTCCCTCTCTCAATCCCTTTCAGTGTCTATCTGTGTGTATGTGTGTCTCCATGTCCCTCTCTCAATCTCTTTCAGTGTCTATCTGTGTGTATGTGTGTCCACATGTCCCTCTCTCAATCCCTTTCAGTGTCTATCTGTGTGTATGTGTGTCCCCATGTCCCTCTCTCAATCTCTTTCAGTGTCTATCTGTGTGTATGTGTGTCCACATGTCCCTCTCTCAATCCCTTTCATTGTCTATCTGTGTGTATGTGTGTCTCCATGTCCCTCTCTTAATCTCTTTCAGTGTCTATCTGTGTGTATGTGTGTCCACATGTCCCTCTCTCAATCTCTTTCAGTGTCTATATGTGTGTATGTGTGTCTCCATGTCCCTCTCTCAACCCCTTTCAGTGTCTATCTGTGTGTATGTGTGTCCCCATGTCCCTCTCTCAATCCCTTTCAGTGTCTATCTGTGTGTATGGGTGTCTCCATGTCCCTCTCTCGATCCCTTTCAGTGTCTATCTGTGTGTATGTGTGTCTCCATGTCCCTCTCTCAATCTCTTTCAGTGTCTATCTGTGTGTATGTGTGTCCATGTCCCTCTCTCAATCCCTTTCAGTGCCTATCTGTGTGTATGTGTGTGTCCATGTCCCTCTCTCAATCCCTTTCAGTGTCTATCTGTGTGTATGTGTGTCCCCATGTCCCTCTCTCAATCTCTTTCAGTGTCTACCTGTGTGTATGTGTGTGTCCATGTCCCACTCTCAATCCCTTTCAGTGTCTATCTGTGTGTCTGTGTGTCCACATGTCCCTCTCTCAATCCCTTTCAGTGTCTATCTGTGTATGTGTGTCCCCATGTCCCTCTCTCAACCCCTTTCAGTGTCTATCTGTGTGTATGTGTGTCCCCATGTCCCTCTCTCAATCTCTTTCAGTGTCTATCTGTGTGTATCTGTGTCTCCATGTCCCTCTCTCAATCCCTTTCAGTGTCTATCTGTGTGTATCTGTGTCTCCATGTCCCTCTCTCAATCCCTTTCAGTGTCTATCTGTGTGTATGTCCCCATGTCCCTCTCTCAATCTCTTTCAGTGTCTATCTGTGTGTATGCGTGTCTCCATGTCCCTCTATCAATCCCTTTCAGTGTCTATCTGTGTGTATCTGTGTCTCCATGTCCCTCTCTCAATCCCTTTCAGTGTCTATCTGTGTGTATGTGTGTCTCCATGTCCCTCTCTCAATCTCTTTCGGTGTCTATCTGTGTGTATGTGTGTCTCCATGTCCCTCTCTCAATCCCTTTCAGTGTCTATCTGTGTGTATGTCCCCATGTCCCTCTCTCAATCTCTTTCAGTGTCTATCTGTGTGTATGCGTGTCTCCATGTCCCTCTATCAATCCCTTTCAGTGTCTATCTGTGTGTATCTGTGTCTCCATGTCCCTCTCTCAATCTCTTTCAGTGTCTATCTGTGTGTATCTGTGTCTCCATGTCCCTCTCTCAATCCCTTTCAGTGTCTATCTGTGTGTATCTGTGTCTCCATGTCCCTCTCTCAATCCCTTTCAGTGTCTATCTGTGTGTATGTCCCCATGTCCCTCTCTCAATCTCTTTCAGTGTCTATCTGTGTGTATGCGTGTCTCCATGTCCCTCTATCAATCCCTTTCAGTGTCTATCTGTGTGTATCTGTGTCTCCATGTCCCTCTCTCAATCCCTTTCAGTGTCTATCTGTGTGTATGTGTGTCTCCATGTCCCTCTCTCAATCTCTTTCGGTGTCTATCTGTGTGTATGTGTGTCTCCATGTCCCTCTCTCAATCTCTTTCAGTGTCTATCTGTGTGTATGCGTGTCTCCATGTCCCTCTATCAATCCCTTTCAGTGTCTATCTGTGTGTATCTGTGTCTCCATGTCCCTCTCTCAATCCCTTTCAGTGTCTATCTGTGTGTATGTGTGTCTCCATGTCCCTCTCTCAATCTCTTTCAGTGTCTATCTGTGTGTATGTGTGTCTCCATGTCCCTCTCTCAATCCCTTTCAGTGTCTATCTGTGTGTATGTGTGTCTCCATGTCCCTCTCTCAATCTCTTTCGGTGTCTATCTGTGTGTATGTGTGTCTCCATGTCCCTCTCTCAATCTCTTTCAGTGTCTATCTATGTGTATGTGTGTCTCCATGTCCCTCTCTCAATCCCTTTCAGTGTCTATCTGTGTGTATGTGTGTCTGCATGTCCCTCTCTCAATCCCTTTCAGTGTCTATCTGTGTGTATCTGTGTCTCCATGTCCCTCTCTCAATCCCTTTCAGTGTCTATCTGTGTGTATGTGTGTCTCCATGTCCCTCTCTCAATCTCTTTCAGTGTCTATCTGTGTGTCTGTGTGTCTCCATGTCCCTCTCTCAATCTCTTTCAGTGTCTATCTATGTGTATGTGTATCCCCATGTCCCTCTCTCAATCTCTTTCAGTGTCTATCTGTGTGTATGTGTGTCTCCATGTCCCTCTCTCAATCCCTTTCAGTGTCTATCTGTGTGTATGTGTGTCTCCACGTCCCTCTCTCAATCTCTTTCAGTGTCTATCTGTGTGTATGTCTCCATGCCCCTCCCTCAGTCTCTTTCAGTGTCTATCTGTGTGTATGAGTGTCTCCATGTCCCTCTCTCAATCTCTTTCATTGTCTATCTGTGTGTATGTGTGTCTCCATTGTAGAGGGTGCCATCTCTGCTACTCCACTACTGGGCCGATATCTGGGGTTTGAGTATCTGTGTGTGTCTCTCTCCAGCTGGCACTGAAACTTCAGAGGCCAGGGGATGCCGCACTGGGACACTTCCACTGAAGAGAGCACTGAATCAAGCCTGCCGTTTATCCCTAACCGGCAGCCTGAGGCTTATATCACACAGATCTCCAGACCCCTACCAATACCCAGGTGATTCTCTCTCTTGCCGGTGGTGCAACACCCACCCGGTTCCTACTTCGCTGGAGTAGCTTTCCCAAGAGAGAGAATAGGACACTGCTGTTTATTACCTAACCAGCAGCCTGTCCTGAGTGAATCGCTCAAGATGACCCTTGATTCTTGAACCCGGAATTAAGGTGAGGAATATTTTAACAATGACTTGGTCAGAGATCGCTGGTGAGAGATTGAAGGATTTAAACGACTCCAATTATCAGCAAATCAAGGTTTATTGCAAAACCCAGGTCAAAATCATCAACAGAAGAAAATATAATAAAATCTTAAACTCTAACACAAACTAAGTCTATTCAGAAAGTACTATAACGGACACAACGAAAAATCTTATGGTTACACAGTTTTAGCAATAGCACAAAACACAAATCAAGTCCCCTTCCCCAAAGCCTCAACCACTATTAAAGTCAAGGGAGTTTCGCAAGCTGCTGCAGGGTACTTACGGTCACAGGCTGCAGAGGTCAAGTCAAAGGTGGAGAGGTCGAGCCAAGAGCGAAGAGACCCTCAATCGAAACACAGCCCCTTTTATATTGTTTTACCTGGCTTTGTCCTGTGATCGGCCAGCCCCTTTTGCATTGAAAAAGGTAAGGTTTAAAGTTCCCGCTGGTCCCGCCCCCTTTGGGCCGGTCAGACCTGTCGAGATGGGAGTACCTCCCCTAGGTCCGCCTCCAGTCTGTTTTTTGAGATAACGAGGTTGAGCTCCCTTGAAGATTTTCAAAGACTTCCATCTGCTCCGGAGATAGCTGCTATGTTGATGGGGTGTTGATTGGATTCTGCTCTGGTGGAGGCCAGGTCATTTACATCTGCATGGGGCTATGACCATCCCATTGTCCTGCTTGCAGGCAGGCCCCCTGTGTATTCCCGTGCCCCTTTGTCTGTGTTTTGATCTTATCTCGTTGTCTGGCTCCTTCTTCCTTGTAGCTCCTAGGGGGGGTTTGTAAATACTTATGTCCCTACTCAGCTCAGCGGATCAAGCCTGCTGGGAAAACTGGTTCCGTTCTCTTGGCTGAAAAGTCAGTTTACAGTCTCTGAGTTTTTATTCTTGGGCAGTTCCAAAAAGGCCGAATTGCCCGAAAACCTTACACCATGTCCCTCTCTCAATCCCTTGCAGTGTCTATCTGTGTGTATGTGTGACTCCATGTCCCTCTCCCAATCTCTTTCAGTGTCTATCTGTGTGTATGTGTGTCTCCATGTCCCTCTCTCAATCCCTTGCAGTGTCTATCTGTGTGTATGTGTGACTTCATGTCCCTCTCCCAATCTCTTTCAGTGTCTATCTGTGTGTATGTGTGTCTCCATGTCCCTCTCTCAATCTCTTTCAGTGTATATCTGTGTGTATGTGTGTCTCCATGTCCCTCTCCCAATCTCTTTCAGTGTCTCCCTGTGCGTATGTGTGTCTCCATGTCCCTCTCTCAATCTCTTTCAGTGTCTATCTGTGTGTATGTCTCCATGTCCCTCTCTCAATCTCTTTCAGTGTCTATCTGTGTGTATATGTGTCTCCATGTCCCTCTCTCAATCTCTTTCAGTGTCTATCTGTGTGTATGTGTGTCCCCATGTCCCTCTCTCAACCCCTTTCAGTGTCTATCTGTGTGTATGTGTGTCCCCATGTCCCTCTCTCAATCTCTTTCAGTGTCTATCTGTGTGTATCTGTGTCTCCATGTCCCTCTCTCAATCCCTTTCAGTGTCTATCTGTGTGTATGTGTGTCTCCACGTCCCTCTCTCAATCTCTTTCAGTGTCTATCTGTGAGTATGTGAGTCTCCATGTCCCTCTCTCAATCTCTTTCAGTGTCTATCTGTGTGTATGTGTGTCTCCATGTCCCTCTCTCAATCTCTTTCAGTGTCTATCTGTGTGTATGTGTGTCTCCATGTCCCTCTCTCTATCCCTTTCAGTGTCTATCTGTGTGTATGTGTGTCTCCATGTCCCTCTCTCAATCCCTTGCAGTGTCTATCTGTGTGTATGTGTGACTCCATGTCCCTCTCCCAATCTCTTTCAGTGTCTATCTGTGTGTATGTGTGTCTCCATGGCCCTCTCTCAATCTCTTTCAGTGTCTATCTGTGTGTATGTGTGTCTCCATGTCCCTCTCTCAATCTCTTTCAGTGTCTACCTGTGTGTATGTGTGTCTCCATGTCCCTCTCTCAATCTCTTTCAGTGTCTATCTGTGTGTATGTCTCCATGTCCCTCTCTCAATCTCTTTCAGTGTCTATCTGTGTGTATGTGTGTCTCCATGTCCCTCTCTCAATCTCTTTCAGTGTCTATCTGTGTGTATGTGTGTCCCCATGTCACTCTCTCAACCCCTTTCAGTGTCTATCTGTGTGTATGTGTGTCTCCATGTCCCTCTCTCAATCTCTTTCAGTGTCTATCTATGTGTATGTGTGTCTCCATGTCCCTCTCTCAATCCCTTTCAGTGTCTATCTGTGTGTATGTGTGTCCCCATGTCCCTCTCTCAATCTCTTTCAGTGTCTATCTGTGTGTATCTGTGTCTCCATGTCCCTCTCTCAATCCCTTTCAGTGTCTATCTGTGTGTATGTGTGTCTCCACGTCCCTCTCTCAATCTCTTTCAGTGTCTATCTGTGTGTATGTGTGTCTCCATGTCCCTCTCTCAATCTCTTTCAGTGTCTATCTGTGTGTATGTGTGTCTCCATGTCCCTCTCTCAATCCCTTTCAGTGTCTATCTGTGTGTATCTGTGTCTCCATGTCCCTCTCTCAATCCCTTTCAGTGTCTATCTGTGTGTATGTGTGTCCATGTACCTCTCTCAATCTCTTTCAGTGTCTATCTGTGTGTATGCGTGTCTCCATGTCCCTCTCTCAATCCCTTTCAGTGTCTATCTGTGTGTATGCGTGTCTCCATGTCCCTCTCTCAATCCCTTTCAGTGTCTATCTGTGTGTATGCGTGTCTCCATGTCCCTCTCTCAATCCCTTTCAGTGTCTATCTGTGTGTATGTGTGTCCATGTCCCTCTCTCAATCCCTTTCAGTGTCTATCTGTGTGTATCTGTGTGTCCATGTCCCTCTCTCAATCCCTTTCAGTGTCTATCTGTGTGTATGTCTCCATGTCCCTCTCTCAATCTCTTTCAGTGTCTATCTGTGTGTATGTGTGTCTCCATGTCCCGCTCTCAATCTCTTTCAGTGTCTATCTGTGTGTATGTGTGTCTCCATGTCCCTCTCTCAATCTCTTTCAGTGTCTATCTGTGTGTATGTGTGTCTCCATGTCCCTCTCTCAATCTCTTTCCGTGTCTATCTGTGTGTATGCGTGTCTCCATGTCCCTCTCTCAATCCCTTTCAGTGTCTATCTGTGTGTATGCGTGTCTCCATGTCCCTCTCTCAATCCCTTTCAGTGTCTATCTGTGTGTATCTGTGTCTCCATGTCCCTCTCTCAATCCCTTTCAGTGTCTATCTGTGTGTATGTGTGTCTCCATGTCCCTCTCTCAATCTCTTTCAGTGTCTATCTGTGTGTATGTGTGTCTCCATGTCCCTCTCTCAATCTCTTTCAGTGTCTATCTATGTGTATGTGTGTCTCCATGTCCCTCTCTCAATCCCTTTCAGTGTCTATCTGTGTGTATGTGTGTCTCCATGTCCCTCTCTCAATCTCTTTCAGTGTCTATCTGTGTGTATGTGTGTCTCCATGTCCCTCTCTCAATCCCTTTCAGTGTCTATCTGTGTGTATCTGTGTCTCCATGTCCCTCTCTCAATCCCTTTCCGTGTCTATCTGTGTGTATGTGTGTCTCCATGTCCCTCTCTCAATCTCTTTCAGTGTCTATCTGTGTGTATGTGTGTCTCCATGTCCCTCTCTCAATCTCTTTCAGTGTCTATCTATGTGTATGTGTGTCTCCATGTCCCTCTCTCAATCTCTTTCAGTGTCTATCTGTGTGTATGTCCCCATGTCCCTCTCTCAATCTCTTTCAGTGTCTATCTGTGTGTATATCTCCATGTCCCTCCCTCAGTCTCTTTCAGTGTCTATCTGTGTGTATGTGTGTCTCCATGTCCCTCTCTCAATCTCTTTCACTGTCTCTCTGTGTGTATGTGTGTCTCCATGTCCCTCTCTCAATCTCTTTCAGTGTCTATCTGTGTGTATGTGTGTCTCCATGTCCCTCTCTCAATCCCTTTCAGTGTCTATCTGTGTGTATGTGTGACTCCATGTCCCTCTCCCAATCTCTTTCAGTGTCTATCTGTGTGTATGTGTGTCTCCATGTCCCTCTCTCAATCTCTTTCAGTGTCTATCTATGTGTATGTGTGTCTCCATGTCCCTCTCTCAATCTCTTTCAGTGTCTATCTGTGTGTATGTCCCCATGTCCCTCTCTCAATCTCTTTCAGTGTCTATCTGTGTGTATATCTCCATGTCCCTCCCTCAGTCTCTTTCAGTGTCTATCTGTGTGTATGTGTGTCTCCATGTCCCTCTCTCAATCTCTTTCACTGTCTCTCTGTGTGTATGTGTGTCTCCATGTCCCTCTCTCAATCTCTTTCAGTGTCTATCTGTGTGTATGTGTGTCTCCATGTCCCTCTCTCAATCCCTTTCAGTGTCTATCTGTGTGTTTGTGTGACTCCATGTCCCTCTCCCAATCTCTTTCAGTGTCTATCTGTGTGTATGTGTGTCTCCATATCCCTCTCTCAATCTCTTTCAGTGTCTATCTGTGTGTATGTGTGTCTCCATGTCCCTCTCCCAATCTCTTTCAGTGTCTACCTGTGTGTATGTGTGTCTCCATGTCCCTCTCTCAATCTCTTTCAGTGTCTATCTGTGTGTATGTCTCCATGTCCCTCTCTCAATCTCTTTCAGTGTCTATCTGTGTGTATGTGTGTCTCCATGTCCCTCTCTCAATCTCTTTCAGTGTCTATCTGTGTGTATGTGTGTCTCCATGTCCCTCTCCCAACCTCTTTCAGTGTCTTCCTGTGTGTATGTGTGTCTCCATGTCCCTCTCTCAATCCCTTTCAGTGTCTATCTGTGTGTATGTGTGTCTCCATGTCCCTCTCTCAATCCCTTTCAGTGTCTATCTGTGTGTATGCGTGTCTCCATGTCCCTCTCTCAATCCCTTTCAGTGTCTATCTGTGTGTATGTGTGTCTCCATGTCCCTCTCTCAATCCCTTTCAGTGACTATCTGTGTGTATGTGTGTCTCCATGTCCGTCTCTGAATCCCTTTCAGTGTCTATTTGTGTGTATGTGTGTCTCCATGTCCCTCTCTCAATCTCTTTCAGTGTCTATCTGTGTGTATGTGTGTCTCCATGTCCCTCTCTCAATCCCTTTCAGTGTCTATCTGTGTGTATGTGTGACTCCATGTCCCTCTCCCAATCTCTTTCAGTGTCTATCTGTGTGTATGTGTGTCTCCATGTCCCTCTCTCAATCTCTTTCAGTGTCTATCTGTGTGTATGTGTGTCTCCATGTCCCTCTCCCAACCTCTTTCAGTGTCTATCTGTGTGTACGTGTGTCTCCATGTCCCTCTCTCAATCTCTTTCAGTGTCTATCTGTGTGTATGTCTCCATGTCCCTCTCCCAATCTCTTTCAGTGTCTACCTGTGTGTATGTGTGTCTCCATGTCCCTCTCTCAATCTCTTTCAGTGTCTATCTGTGTGTATGTCTCCATGTCCCTCTCTCAATCTCTTTCATTGTCTATCTATGTGTATGTGTGTCTCCATGTCCCTCTCTCAATCCCTTTCAGTGTATATCTGTGTGTATGTCTCCATGACCCTCTCTCAATCCCTTTCAGTGTCTATCTATGTGTATGTGTGTCTCCATGTCCCTCTCTCAATCTCTTTCAGTGTCTATCTGTGTGTATGTGTGTCTCCATTTCCCTCTCCCAACCTCTTTCAGTGTCTACCTGTGTGTATGTGTGTCTCCATGTCCCTCTCTCAATCCCTTTCAGTGTCTATCTGTGTGTATGTGTGTCTCCATGTCCCTCTCCCAATCTCTTTCAGTGTCTACCTGTGTGTATGTGTGTCCATGTCCCTCTCTCAATCTCTTTCAGTGTCTATCTGTGTGTATGTGTGTCTCAATGTCCCTCTCTCAATCTCTTTCAGTGTCTATCTGTGTGTATCTGTGTCTCCATGTCCCTCTCTCAATCTCTTTCAGTGTCTATCTGTGTGTATGTGTGTCTCCATGTCCCTCTCTCAATCCCTTTCAGTGTCTATCTGTGTGTATGTGTGTCTCCATGTCCATCTCTCAATCCCTTTCAGTGTCTATCTGTGTGTATGTGTGTCCATGTCCCTCTCTCAATCTCTTTCAGTGTCTATCTGTGTGTCATAGAACACACAGTGCAGAAGGAGGCCATTCGGCCCATCAAGTCTGCACCGACCCACTTAAACCCTCACTTCCACCCTATCCCCGTAACCCAATAACCCCTCCAAACCTTTTTGGTCATTAAGGGCAATTTACCATGGCCAATCCACCCCACCTGCACGTCTTTAGACTGTGGGTGGAAACCGGAGCACCCGGAGGAAACCCACGCAGACACAGGGAGAACGTGCAGACTCCACACATAGAACATAGAACATTACGGCGCAGTACAGGCCCTTCGGCCCTCGATGTTGCGCCAACCTGTGAAACCACTCTAAAGCCCATCTACACTATTCCCTTATCGTCCATATGTCTATCCAATGACCATTTGAATGTCCTTAGTGTTGGCGAGTCCACTACTGTTGCAGGCAGGGCATTCCATGCCCTTACTACTCTCTGAGTAAAGAACCTACCTCTGACATCTGTCTTATATCTATCTCCCCTCAATTTAAAACTATGTCCCCTCGTGCTAGACATCACCATCCGAGGAAAAAGGCCACCCTATCTAATCCTCTGATCATCTTGTATGCCTCAATTAAGTCACCTCTTAACCTTCTACTCTCTAACGAAAACAGCCTCAAGTCCCTCAGCCTTCCCTCATAAGATCTTCCCTCCATACCAGGCAACATTCTGGTAAATCTCCTCTGCACCCTTTCCAATGCTTCCACATCCTTCCTATAATGCGGCGACCAGAATTGCACGCAATACTCCAAATGCAGCTGCACCAGAGTTTTGTACAGCTGCAACATGACCTCATGGCTCCGAAACTCAATCCCTCTACCAATAAAAACTAACACACCGTACGCCTTCTTAACAACCCTCTCAACCTGGGTGGCAACTTTCAGGGATCTATGTACATGGACACCGAGATCTCTCTGCTCATCCATACTACCAAGAATCTTACCATTAGCCCAGTACTCTGTCTTCCTGTTATTCCTTCCAAAATGAATCACCTAACACTTTTCTGCATTAAACTCCATTTGCCACCTCTCAGCCCATCTCTGCAGCTTATCTATGTCCCTCTGTAACTTGTAAAATCCTTCCGCACTGTCCACAACTCCACCGACTTTAGTGTCATCTGCAAATTTACTCACCCATCCTTCTACGCCCTCCTCCAGGTCATTTATAAAAATGACAAACAGCAGTGGCCCCAAAACAGATCCTTGCAGTACACCACTAGTAACTGGACTCCAGTCTGAACATTTCCCATCAACCACCACCCTTTGTCTTCTTCCAGCTAGCCAATTTCTGATCCAAACTGCTAAATCACCCTGAATCCCATGCCTCAGTATTTTCTGCAATAGTCTATCGCGGGGAACCTTATGAAATGCTTTACTGAAATCCATATTTACCACATCAACTGCTTTACCCTCAGCCACCTGCTTGGTCACCTTCTCAAAGAACTCAATAAGGTTTGTGAGACACGACCTACTCTTCACAAAACCGTGTTGACTATCTCTAATCAAATTATTCCTTTCCAGATGATTATACATCCTATCTCTTATAAACCTTTCCAAGACTTTGCCCACAACGGAAGTAAGGCTCACTGGTCTACAGTTACCGGGGTTGTCTCTACTCCCCTTCTTGAACAAGGGGACAACATTTGCTATCCTCCAGTCTTCTGGCACTATTCCTGTCGACAAAGGCTCAGCAATCTCCTCCCTAGCTTCCCAGAGAATCCTAGGATAAATCCCATCCGGCCCAGGGGACTTATCTATTTTCACACTTTCCAGAATTGCTAACACCTCCTCCTTCTAGTCTAGTAGCCTGTATCTCAGTATTCTCCTTGACAACATTGTCTTTTTCCTGTGTGAACACGGACGAAAAATACTCATTTAGCACCTCTCCTATCTCCTTGGACTCCATGCACAACTTCCCACTACTGTCCTTGACTGGCCCTATTCTTACCCTAGTCATTCTTTTATTCCTGACATATCAATAGAAAGCTTTAGGGTTATCCTTGATCCTACCTGCCAAAGACTTCTCATGTCCCCTCCTGGATCTTCTTAGCTCTCTCTTTAGGTCCTTCCTAGCTAATTTGTAACTCTTGAGCGCCCTAACTGAACCTTCATGTCTCATCTTTACATAAGCCTCCTTCTTCCTCTTGACAAGTGTTTCGACTGCTTTAGTAAGCCACGGTTCCCTCGCTCGACCACTTCCTCCCTGCCTGACAGGTACATACTTATCAAGGACACGCAGTAGCTGTTCCTTGAACCAGCTCCACATTTCCATTGTGCCCATCCCCTGCAGTTTTCCTCTCCATCCGATGCATCCTAAGTCTTGCCTTATCGCATCATAATTGCCTTTCCCCCAGAAATAACTCTTGCCCTGCGGTATATACCTATCCCGTTCCATCACTAAAGTAAACGTAATCGAATTGTGGTCACTATCACCAAAGTGCTCACCTACCTCCAAATCTAACACCTGTCCTGGCTCATTACCCAGTACCAAATCCTATATGGCCTCGCCTCTCGTTGGCCTATCTACATACTGTGTCAGGAAACCCTCCTGCACACATTGGACAAAAACGGACCCATCTAAAGTACTCAAACTATAGCGTTTCCAGTCAATATTTGGAAAGTTAAAGTCCCCCATAACAACGACCCTGTTGCTTTCGCTCCTATCCAGAATCATCTTTGCAATCCTTTCCTCTACATCTCTGGAACATAGACAGTGACCCAGCTGTCTCGGAGTCTCTTTCATTATTGGTGTCTATGTGTGTGTGTCTCACCCTCACAGTTTCTCTATCTTCGCCTCTCTCTCCCTCGGTATCTCTCTGACAGTCACTGACACCTATTGCGACTTGAATTAGCACAGCTGGCGGGATCACAGCTGGAATTGGTTCTTTATATTGATCCAGTAAAGACTGTCAGCTAACCAAACATTACAAGGCAATGATGTTGATGGAATTGGGGTAAGGCCTATTCCCACCTCAGGAATGTTTGGTGCCTCCCTGACTGGGCCTCCATGACCGGTTTTCCAGGTTAAATAGGGCACTCAGGCTGAAAACAATCTGGTTCAACCCAATACCGAATGTGGAGAAGGATCGAGTTCAGTGGTGAGAGCTTTGTGACGGAGACCACAGTTTATAAAGGAGGAAGTTTTAACACATCCAAAGTACATTAGACAAGCAGTTTGACAACACAGAGGCAGTGGAGGGATTGAGTGAGATGTTGGTGAGGTTGATGTTGGTGAGGTCCTTAGTGTTCATGAGGAACCGGGAAAGAGAGTGGTAAATCTTTGAAATTCTCTACTCCAGGGGAGTGTGGAGACTCAGTCATTGAGTAAATTAAAGATCTATAGACTTTTTACATGTTAAATATATCAAACAACATGTAGATAGTGCGGGAAATCGGTGTTTAAACCTGTTTCTCGTTCAACTTTAAAAACTAGTCAGTGCAATATTGTCACCTGCTGGCGATGAGCAGTACTGCTGTCAATAAATTATCCCACAGGCGGCGTTGAGAATTCGGTGCAATGGGTACAGCGCCGCCACCGTCTGGCGAGAAACGGCACTGCAGCCAAATATCATTCAGCGCCGATTACATCCACCAGATGGCGCTAATACAAATGCAAAGTACCTCGGCTGCTGAAATCCGAAATAAAAACAGAAAACGCTGGAAAACCTCAGCAGACCCGGCAGCATCTGTACAGAGAGAAGTGGAGTTAACGTTTCGTGTCTATACCTTATTGTCAGAACTCGATAAAAGGGTTGAGATGTGACGGATTGTAAGCATGTACAAGGGCAGGATAAGGGGAGACCTGTAATGGAGGGAAGGTGAGTTTAATGACAAAAAGTGATGATAATGGGACAAGAAACAAAGTAACATCCAAAAGTGGACACAAATGAGAATCGCAGATTCTCTCTGAAAAAATAGGGCTAACATTTATGATCGAAGATTGTTGAACTCGATGTTGGGTGACCTGGAGGCTATGAAGAGCCTAAACAAAACATGATGTGGAAATGCCGGCGTTGGACTGGGGTGAGCACAGTACGAAGTCTTACAACACCAAGTTAAAGTCCAACAGGAGCAGCGCTCCGAAAACAAAACACGTTAGGGCAGCACGGTAGCACAAGTGGATAGCACTGTGGCTTCACAGTGCCAGGGTCCCAGGTTCGATTCCCCGCTGGGTCACTGTCTGTGCAGAGTCTGCACGTTCTCCCCGTGTGTGCGTGGGATTCCTCCGGGTGCTCCGGTTTCCTCCCACAGTCCAAAGATGTGCAGGTTAGGTGGATTGGCCATGATAAATTGCCCTTAGTGACCAAAAAGGTTCGATGGGGTTATTGGGTTACGGGGATAGGGTGGAAGTGAGGGCTTGGGTAGGTCGGTGCAGACTCGATGGGCCGAATGGCCTCCTTCTGCACTGTATATTCCATGTTCTAATCTAAACTAGCCCTTGAGTTATGATTAATCCCTCTCCTCTGCTAACACTACCGAAGATTCCCTGAGCTTTGATATTTATGCTGGGAACTGGTGGTGCCCTCTAGTGTTTGAATTACACTGAGATGTAACAATTAACCCTTTGCTGGTATACTTATAAACATATCATTACATTCATCACTATCCATACTAAGAACAGCAAAGATCCCGTCACTGATCCCTGTGGAACACCACTACTCACAGCATTCCATTCAGAAACGCACCCTTTCACTGCTACCCTCTGTCTTCTATGACCGAGCCAGTTCTGTATCCATCTTGCCAGCTCACCTCTGATCCCGTGTGACTTCACCTTCTGTACCATGAGGGACCTTGTCGAACACCTTACTAAACAACATCCACTCACCTATCTTCATCAATAATCTTTGTCACTTCCTCTATTGAGTTAGTGAGACACGACCTCCTCTTCACAAAACTCTGCTGCCTCTCGCTAATACGTCCATTTGTTTCCAAATGGGGGTAGATCCTGTCTCGAAGAATCCTCTCCAATAATTTCCCTATTACCACGTGAGGCTCACCAGCCTGTAGTTTCCTGGATTAGCCCTGCTACCCTTCTTAAACAAAGGAATAACATTGGCTATTCTCCAGTCCTCTGCAACCTCTCCTGTAGCCAATGAGGAGACAAGGATTCCTGCCAAGGCCCCAGCAATTTCCTTCTTTGCCTGCCTCAGTGTTCTGCGGTAGATCCCATCCGGCCCTGGGGACTTATCTACCTGAATGTTTTTCAAGATGCCCAACAAAGAACAAAGAACAACATGTGACTCTTTTCGATAATGCAGAACAAGGTTCTGGTTCTGGGTCCTCAGAAATTGCTGCTTTTGTTCCAATATAAAGGACAAAAAGACAAGAGCTCTGAAACAGGAAGTCCCCATCACACAGTCCAGGAAAATAATCAGCTATGATGGGAATAGCTCCAAGAAACAGACAGGATGGTGAATTACTAATCCTGCATGAATTGTACGAAGAGTGTTCTGTAGATGCTGATCTCCATCATCCAACAGCCTCCATTAAGGTGCTTCATGTAGATTCCACTGGAAAGGATTTAGAAATCATATTACATCAGCTCCCTCCAAGTCACTCCCCATCCTGACTGGGAAATACATCGGCCGTTCCTTCAGTGTCGCCGGGTCCAAATCCTGGAGCTCCCTCCCTGACAGCACGGTGGGTGTACCTACACCTCAGGGGCTGCAGCGGCTTCAAGAATACAGCTCAGCACCACCTTGTCAAGGGGCAATTAGGGATGGGTAATAAATGCTGGTCTAGCTGATCACGCCCACATCCTGGAAATGAATGAGACATTAATTACCAGATTTACACACATCATGTTAGTTACAACAACCAATAATTAAGTAAACATTCTCCCCATGAATGTCTTTTTATTCATTCACTCATGGAACCTAAAAATTGTTGGGAGGATTGATGCCGACAGCCCTGTCTCAATTAATATCAGTGTGATAGTGGGTCAGACACTGCCTTTCCCCTCTGGGACTGGGTGGGACAGTGGGTCAGACACTGTCCTTTCCCCCTCTGGGACTGGGTGGAACAGTGGGTCAGACACTGTCCTTTCCTCTTCTGGGACTGGCTGGGACAGTGGGTCAGACACTGTCCTTTCCCCCTCTGGGGCTGGGTGGGACATTGGGTCAGACACTGTCCTTTCCCCCTCTGGGGCTGGGTGGGACAGTGGGTCAGACACTGTCCTTTCCCCCTCTGGGACTGGGTGGGACAGTGGGTCAGACACTGTCCTTTCCCCCTCTGGGACTGGGTGGGACAGTGGGCCAGACACTGTCCTTTCCCCCTCTGGGACTGGGTGGGACAGTGGGTCAGACACTGTCCTTTCCCCCATCTGGGACTGGGTGGGACAGTGGATCAGACACTATCCTTTCCCCCTCTGGGACTGGGTGGGACAGTGGGTCAGACACTGTCCTTTCCCCCTCTGGGACTGGGTGGGACAGTGGGTCAGACACTGTCCTTTCCCCCTCTGGGACTGGGTGGGACAGTGGGTCCGACACTGTCCTTTTCCCCTCTGGGGCTGGGTGGGACATTGGGTCAGACACTGTCCTTTCCCCCTCTGGGACTGGGTGGGTCAGTGGGTCAGATACTGTCCTTTCCCCCTCTGGGGCTGGGTGGGACATTGGGTCAGACACTGTCCTTTCCCCCTCTGGGACTGGGTGGGACAGTGGGTCAGACACTGTCCTTTCCCCCTCTGGGACTTGGTGGGATAGTGAGTCAGACACTGTCCTTTCTCCCTCTGGGACTGGGTGGGACAGTGAGTCAGACACTGTCCTTCCCCCCTCTGGGACTGGGTGGGAAATTGGGTCAGACACTGTCCTTTCCCCCTCTGGGATTGGGTGGGACAGTGGGTCAGACACTGTCCTTTCCCCCTCTGGGACTGGGTGGGACAGTGAGTCAGACACTGTCCTTTCCCCCTCTGGGACTGGGTGGGATAGTGAGTCAGACACTGTCCTTTCCCCCTCTGGGACTGGGTGGGACAGTGGGTCAGACAC
Organism: Scyliorhinus torazame; assembly: GCF_047496885.1. Classification (NCBI taxonomy): domain Eukaryota; kingdom Metazoa; phylum Chordata; class Chondrichthyes; order Carcharhiniformes; family Scyliorhinidae; genus Scyliorhinus; species Scyliorhinus torazame. The sequence goes on along the minus strand of NC_092720.1, from coordinate 214,601,318 downwards.
TGTCCTTTCCCCCTCTGGGACTGGGTGGGATAGTGAGTCAGACACTGTCCTTTCCCCCTCTGGGACTGGGTGGGACAGTGGGTCAGACACTGTCCTTTCCCCCTCTGGGACTGGGTGGGATAGTGAGTCAGACACTGCCCTTTCCCCTCTGGGACTTGGTGGGATAGTGGGTCAGACAGATGTTTTACTCTGAGTTTATAAACTCAGGTTTACTCTGGTCTATTGAACCTGCTCAATACACATAGCCATATCCAAAGTAGCCTAATTCCTGGTTTAATTCACAACATCTTGTCCTCGGAAGCTGTCCCGAATAAACTCGCTGAATTATTCCTCATGGCTTCCTCTGTTAATTTTATTTTCCCAATCTAAATGAAGATTAAAGTTATCCATGATTAACGTACTGCCTTTTTTAATGCCTTTATTATCTCCTGATTTAGTCTCCATCCTACAGTATGGCTAAGGTTTGGGCGCTGAAAGATTATGTGGGGGGGGGGGCAATTCTCCGAGCCCTGCGCCGGGCCAGAGAATCGCTGCAACCGCGCCACGATGCCACGACGCCACAACACCCTGACGCCACAACACCCTGACGCCCTGACGCCACAACACCCTGACGCCCCGACGCCCCGACGCCCCGACGCCCCGACGCCACGACGCCACGACGCCCCGACGCCCCGACGCCACGACGCCCCGACGCCCCAACGCCGGCGCGGGATTCTCCGAGATGCAGAGAATTGGCGTCATTTGCGCCGGCGCGTTTGACGCGGCATCGGCCGTGGGCCGCTGGAATTGGCGGGGCCGCCGATTCTCCGGCCCGGTTGGGCCGAGTGGCCGCGCGGATACGACAGAATCCCGCCGGCGCCGTTCACCTCTGGTCGCTGCCGGCGGGAACTCTGCGCGAAGGGCCAGGGGGCGACCTGTGGGGCGCAGAAAAGCGATCTTTCACCGGGGGGGGGGGGGGGGGGGGGGCTCTGATGGGGTCCGGCCCGCGATCAGGGCCCACCGATCGGCGAGCCGGCCGCTCCTTCCTCCCCGGGTCTACATTGTTGCGTGGCCGGCCCCTGAACACCGACACCATGTTGAGTCGGGGCCGGCGCGCTGGAGAAGTCTCCCGTGCATGCGCGGGTTGGCGCGGCGCCCATTTGGCGCCGGTAAGGGAGGCTGGAGTGGCGTGAACTGCTCCAGCGCCATGCTGGCCCCTTGTGGGGGACGGTATAGGGCGCACCCAGGCCCGGTTCACGCCTTCATGAAACGCGACGGCGTTCACGACGGCGCAAACTCTTGGGCTCCATTTGGGAGAATCGCCTCCTCTGTCTCTCCCTGTCACACTCGGGGTATCATTAATTAAATAGCTGCCTTGTAATTTTGTCATATCCTTTTGCTTTGCAAGCCTACCTATCCCCTTCACAGAACTGCCACCCGTCCCCCATTAAGTTTAAAGCCCACTCTACTTCGCCAGTTATGCGCTTTGCAAGATCACTGCTCCCAGCACAGTTCAGGTGTAGGCCGTTCCAACGGTACAGCTCCCACTTTCCCCAGTACTGATGTCAGTGCCCCATGTATCCATACCCACTTCTCCCACACCAGTCTCTGGGCCACGTATTCATCTCTCTAATTTTATCTACCCCATGCCAATTTGTACACAGCTCGGGTAATAATCCAGAGATTATAGCCTTGGAGGTTCTGTTGTTTAATTTAGTGCCTAGCTCCTCAAAGTCTCTAGTCAGAACTTCTTTCCTCATTCTACCTATGTCATTGTTACCTCCACGGTCCTCGATAACGGGATCGCCTCCTCCCATTCCAAGCTCCTCTTCAGCCCGGAGCAGATGTCCCAAATGTGGCACCAGGCAGGTAACACAGCCTTCGGGACTCTCGATCCTGGCTACTGAGAACAGCGTCTACTCTCCTAACTATATTAACCCGACTACGACTATATTTCTGTTTTCTCCCCCTATTTGAATGGCTCCCCATACCACAGGATGATGGTCAGTTTATACATCGTCCCTACAGTCCCTGCTCTTGTCCACACATGGAACAAGAATCTCAAGCCCGTTGGACAGGGACAGGGGCTGAGGCTTCTGCAATGCTACATCTTGGATCGCTCTACCTGCCTAACTTGTAGTCACACTCTCCTGTTCCTGACCTAATTCAAGGTGGTTCATCTAAGAGGTGTGACTGCCTCATGAAACACATCGTCCTGGCAACACTCCCCCTCCCCCGAGGTATTCGCAGACATCTTTAACATATCCCTACTCCACTCCGAGGTCCCCACCTGCTTCAAGAAGACCACCATCATTCCGGTACCAAAGAAGAACCAGGCAACGTGCCTCAATGACTACCGTCCGGTGGCCCTGACTTCAGTCGTAATGAAGTGCTTCGAGAGGTTGATCATGAAGCGCATCACCTCCATACTCCCAGAACGCCTTGATCCACTGCAATTTGCATACCGCTGCAACCGGTCCACATCAGACACCATTTCCCTGGCCCTACACTCATCCCTAGAGCATCTCAAAAACAAGGACTCCTACATCAGACTCCTATTTATTGACTACAGCTCTGCCTTCAACACCATAATCCCAGCCAAGCTCATATCAAAGCTCCAAAACCTAGGACTTGGCTCCCCACTCTGCAACTTGATCCTCGATTTTCTGACCAACAGACCACAATCAGTAAGAATGAACAACAACACCTCCTCCACAATAGTCCTCAACACCGGCGCCCCGCAAGGCTGCGTACTTAGCCCCCTACTCTACTCCCTCTGCACACACGACTGCGTGGCAAAACTTGGTTCCAACTCCATCTACAAGTTTGCTGACGATACGACCATAGTGGGCCGGATCTCGAATAACGACGAGTCCGAATACAGGAGGGAGATAGAGAACCTAGTGGAGTGGTGTAGCGACAACAATCTCTCCCTCAATGCCAGCAAAACTAAAAAGCTGGTCATTGACTTCAGGAAGCAAAGTACTGTACACACCCCTGTCAGCATCAACGGGGCCAAGGTGGAGATGGTTAGCAGTTTCAAATTCCTAGGGGTGCACATCTCCAAAAATCTGTCCTGGTCCACCCACGTCGACGCTACCGCCAAGAAAGCACAACAGCGCCTATACTTCCTCAGGAAACTAAGGAAATTTGGCATGTCCACATTGACTCTTACCAACTTTTACAGATGCACCATCGAAAGCATCCTATCGGGCTGCATCACAGCCTGGTATGGCAACTGCTCGGCCCAGGACCGCAAGAAACGTCAGAGAGTCGTGAACACCGCCCAGTCCATCACACGAACCTGTCTCCCATCCATTGACTCCATCTACACCTCCCGCTGCCTGGGGAAAGCGGGCAGCATAATCAAAGATCCCTCCCACCCGGCTTACTCACTCTTCCAACTTCTTCCATCGGGCAGGAGATACAGAAGTCTGAGAACACTCACGAACAGACTCAAAAACAGCTTCTTCCCCACTGTCACCAGACTCCTAAATGACCCTCTTATGGACTGACCTCGTTAACACTACACCCTGTGTGCTTCATCCAATGCCAGTGCTTATGTAGTTACAGTGTATATGTTGTGTTGCCCTATTATGTATTTTCTTTTATTCCCTTTTCTTCCCATGTACTTAATGATCTGTTGAGCTGCTCGCAGAAAAATAATTTTCACTGTACCTCGGTACACGTGACAATAAACAAATCCAATGCAATCCGATCTTCCTTGATGTGTCACAATCCGATCCGATCTTCCTTGATGTGTCACAATCCAATCCGATCTTCCTTGATGTGTCACAATCCGATCCGATCTTCCTTGATGTGTCACAATCCGATCCGATCTTCCTTGATGTGTCACAATCCGATCCGATCTTCCTTGATGTGTCACAATCCGATCCGATCTTCTTTGATGTGTCACAATCCGATCCGATCTTCCTTGATGTGTCACAATCCGATCCGATCTTCCTTGATGTGTCACAATCCGATCCGATCTTCCTTGATGTGTCACAATCCGATCCGATCTTCCTTGATGTGTCACAATCCGATCCGATCTTCCTTGATGTGTCACAATCCGATCCGACCTTCCTTGATGTGTCACAATGTGTGAAGTTCGGACTCCGGCTAACTGCAATCTCACAAAGTGCAATCCGAAGAATGCTAACAGCATCCTTCTGGAACAGTTCTAGCACACACAAAGTCAACATGCAGGGCGGCCACTGGCTCTATTTAAACCTTGCCCAGCTACCCGGAGTGCTCAGTTGGGTAATTTACAAACCAGGAGGTCTCAGGTTCAAATGAGCTGAGTTAGCTGCCCTCAGCTGGACAGACAGGAGGGAACCTACAATGACCCTCAACAGCACTGTGCTTGGGAAAGGTCGGAGGAATTGGTCAGATTTCAACTGAGGGCAGGATCAGACATTGTTAAATAATTTATCACTGTCTTGGCTCACAGGCAAGACAAATAAATGGCATTTAAGCTCCTTGGGCGGCAAGATAGCACAGTGGTTAGCACTGTTGCTTCACAGCTCCAGGGCCCCGGTTCGATTCCTGTTTTGGGTCATGTCTGTGCAGAGTCTGCACATTCTCCCTGTGACTGCGTGGGTTTCCTCCGGGTGCTCCGGTTTCCTCTCACAAGTCCCGAAAGATGTGCTCTTGGGTGAATTGGACATTCTGAATTCTCCCTCTGTGTACCCGAACAGGCGCCGGAATGTGGCGACTAGGGGCTTTTCACAGTAACTTCATTTGAAGCCTACTTGCGACAATAAGCGACTTCATTCATTTCACTTCATAACGTCATTGCAGTGTTGATGTAAGCCTACATGTGACATTATTATTATTTATTTCAGGGGACGTAGCAAAAACAGTAAAGTTAGTCCCAATATTTGAGCAGCAGCTTTTTACACTGGAGGGGATTAATAGCGAGTGAAAGTACAGAAACACCCACATTAATAACTACACAATATCCAAAATAGAGTTTCCACCAATTGGTTCTGAATTTCAAAGTAACCGGATGGGCCACATGGCATCAATTTTGGAACTGGAACCGACGATGACAACACAGTCCTGCCAACTCTGCAAAGTCAGGGCAGCACAGTAGCGCAGTGGTTAGCACTGCGGCCTCGTGGCACCGAGGTCCCAGGTTCAATCCCAGTCAAGGGTCACTGTCCGTGTGGAGTTTCCACATTCTCCCTGTGTCTGCGTGGGTCTCACCCTCACAGCCCAACGCTGTGCAGGGTCGGTGGAATGGCCACGCTAAATTGCGCTTAATTGGAAAAAAAAAAGAATTGGGTGGTCGAAATTATTTTTTTTTAAAAAATACTTTAACTTTGTTCCACAACATCTACTGCTGACCACAGCAGTTGTATACATTAATAACCACCTACTCCTACAATAATAACCATGTACTTACACATTTCTCCAGGACCGCATCCATCCAATGTGGAGCGTGATCCGAAATCACAATTGCCCAATACTCTGCCCTCCTAACTCCAGCTAACAGCCCCTTTCCCACCACAAAAAAAATCAATCCTCGAGAACACCTAGTGCACTGGTGAAACAAACGAAAACTCCCGATCCCTACAGTGCGAAAACCTCCACGGGTCAACACCCCATCTTCCCTATAAACCCCACCACATCCCTCCCCCTCCCCCCGTCCCGTCCCGTCCCGTCCCCCACCACAAGGGGGTCAGCGATAGCGACTGGGACCTGTCCACCCTCGGTTCCAGCACTGTATTTCGGTATTCTAATCCCATCCCTTCCCTCCTAAATCAACTCATGGGCATCCAGATTCAGAATGGCAGCCAGTGCTTCCTTCACGAACCCTGCATCATCCCAATTGGGGGCATATACGCTAACCAATGCCACCAACCTCCCCTCCAGCACACTATTACAATCACGTACCTGCCACCCTGATTCACAACCACCTTCTCCATCTGCAACCTCACCAACATGCCCACCAAAATTGCCACCCCTCCCCCTCGGGCCCTGCTATCAAACCCCGAACGAAAAACCTGGCTCACCCATCCCTTCCTAAGCCTCAAGTGGTCCTTCACCCACATGTGCGTCTCCTGTAGCACCGCCATATCAGCTTTCAAACACTTCAAGTGGGAAAAATCTTACCCCCTCAACCGTCCCAGGTTCCACGTCATCATTTTGACCAGGGGGTCCTCACCCTCTCCCCTCCCCCTTCTAACCACCATTAGCATTTCTCCAGGCCACGCCCATCTGACGGGACGCACCCCATCCTTTAGTCACCGTCAACCCCCACCCCTTTCCCAGAATCCCCCCAGCCACTTCCTCTTGCAATCACCTCACCCAGTATCGATCCCCTCCCCCCACCATTCACATCTCCCAGGTGCATCAAAACCTGCTCAGCCAGGTTCCAACAACCGTGGCCTCTCCCCTACCTCACTCACGTTCATTAGCCAACCTTCGTTTGCTAGCGCGGTGACCCCTGCCAAAAACACACACAGCAACCAAACCCCTATGCCCAAAAATCGTTCAACCCCTTCTCGCCCCATCCCATACTCCCATCAAACGTAACCCCCAGCCATACAGTCAGAGTGGGGAGAATATATTAACAGAAAACAAAACCCCAATAAGAAAAAATGAATCAAAACCAGTGAGAAAATCAATGAAGAAAGATCTCAGTCCACACCTGCCAAGTTCCAATCCCAAACTCATCTGAGTCCCAATCCTTCAGCCTTCTCGAACGCCACCGCCGTCTCAAAATAGAAGTCCTTCAAATTGTGAGCCACAATGCCACCTCCACTCGACCAAAGACTGCTCACCAACGGCAGCACAGTAGCACAATGGGTAGCACTGTTGCTTCACAGCTCCAGGGTCCCTGGTTCAATTCACAGCTTGGGTCACTGTCTACACATTCTCCCCGTGTCTGCGTGGATTTCGTCCGGGTGCTCCGGTTTTCTCCCACAGTCCAAAGACGTCCAGGTTAGGTGGATTAGCCATGATAATTTGCCCTTAGTGTCCAAAAAGGTAGGGTGGGGTTACTGGGTAACGGGGTTAGGGTGGAGGTGTGGGCTTAAGTAGGGTGCTCTTTCCAATGGCCAGTGCAGACTCAATGGGCTGAATGGCCTCGTTCAGCACTTTAAATTCTATGATTCTAGGAACGCCGCCATTAGATCTTGGTATATCCCACTTCCCCTCTCGCTTCTGCTTCGCCCAACTCAAACCTCTCCTTCACCTGGTAGCTGTGGAAGCAGACTATGACCGCCCTTGGTGGCTCATTGGTGGCTCATTCGTTTTGGGCTTCGGCCAGAGCGACTGCTGGGCCCTGTCCAGCTAATAGAGGGAGGGCCCTTCCCCCTCCCCCATCAACTTGGCGACATGTCCGCAAAGTACTTGGTTGGCCTCCGACCCCCCCTCGGGCAAACCCACTATCCTCAAATTCTGTCTGCTCGATCCGTTCTTCAGGTCCTCTTAGCCTTTTATTTATCCCTCTGCAGTTCGTCACCCATCGAGGTGAACTGGTTGCTATGCTGCGATAATGCCTCCTCCACCCCCATGGCCATTAAGCATCCATGGATCAAAAATAGTAACCACAAAAATAAAGAAAGATGAAATAAGGGAATCAACAGGAAGGATCCTTACAGCAGTTCTGAGGGAGTTGGCCTGGGAATCGTCAAAATCAACTTGGTCCCTTTTAAGTCTCATGGCAACAGGTCAAAAATGGGCAAGGAAACATCTTTCTCATTATCATGTACTGTCTTCCTCCCCCAGCTGATGAATTGGTATTCCTCCATTTTGAAGACCATTTGGAGTAAGCACTCAAAGGGTGAAGAATGTAATTGGGGTGGTGGACTTCAATATCCATTACCAGAAGTGGATCAGTAGCACTAATAATAATAATCATCTTTTATTGTCACAAGTATGAAGTTCCTGTGAAAAGCACCGAGTCGCCACATTCCGGGAGCGCCTGTTCAGGTAAGCTGGTACGGGAATTGAACCCGCGCTGCTCGCCTCTGGTTCAATGAAGAGTGCAGGAAAGCATGCCAGGAGCAGCAGCAAGCAAACCTCAAAATGAGATGTCAACCTGGTGAAGCTATAACACAGGGGCTACTACCGTGCCAAGCACCGCAAGCAGCAAATGGAAAGGGCTAAGCAATTCCACAACCACCAGATCAGATCTAAGCTCTGCAGTCCTGACACATCCAGTCCTGAATGGCAGTGGACAAGTAAACAGCCCACTGGAGGAAGCGGAGGCCCGACAAATATTTCCATCCTCAATGATGGGGAATCCCAGTTCATCACTGCAAAGAAATAAGGCTGAACAGTTTGCAACAATCTTCAGCCAGAGGTAGCAAGTGGATTTTCCATCTCAACCTCCTGCAGAGGTCCCCAGCATCACAGATGCCAGTCTTCAAACAATTTGATTCACTTTGGGTAACATCAAGAAATGACTGAATACTGCAAAGACTATGGGCCGTGACAATGTTCTGGCAATAGTGCTGAAAACTTGTGCTCCAGAACTTGCCGCACCCTTAGCCATGTTGTTCCAGTACAGCTACAACACTGGCATCTATCTGGCAATGTGGAATATTGCCCAGGTGTGTCCTGTCCACAAAAAACAGTACAAATTCTGTAGAAGAATCGTATTGATTCAAAACATCAACTGTGTTCCTCCCCACAGATGCGGCCAGACGTGCGGAATTTTTCATGCACTTTATTTTTATTTAGGGCAAGTCTAACCCAGCCAGTTACCATGCCATCAGTCTACTCTCAATCACCTGTAAAGTGATGGAATGGGTCAGCAACGGTGCAATCATGTGGCACTTGCTTAGCAATAACCAGTTTACTGATGCTCAGTTTGAGTTCCGCTATGACCACTCAGCTCCTGACCTCATGGACAAAAGAGCTGAACTCCAGAGGCGAGGTGAGAATGACTGCCTTTGACACAAAGGCATTTGATCGAGTATGGCATCGAGCAGCTCTGGCAAAAGTGGAGTCAATGGGAATCAGGAAGACGTTCCACTGGTTGGAGTCATATCTGGCACAAAGGAAGATGGTAGTGGTTGTTGGAGTTCAATCATCTCAACTCTAGGACATCACTGCAGTGGTTTTTCAGTGTAGAGTCTATCATGTGAATGTCCCTTTAGGAAAGGTTTAGTCTCTTAACATGTGACTTGTAGCACATTGGGCCGTGGCTGTCAGATGAGAGGGTTTTTTTTAGGTTTCAGTTTCAGTTTGGTTACTTTGGACTGCAGAAGGAGAAAGAAGTGTTTTCCCTGTTTTTCTCGGTTTTCATTTTAAAAGCTTTCCAGTAAAAAAAAGCATAGGGTGTGGCTAACTGCCTTGGTAAATTTGAAGATATAGTTGCTTTCCGGAAGGAGTGCAAGTCTGCTGTTTGGACCTGGATCAGAATCTCAGGGAAAGGACCAGTCCCATTCAGGTAAGGGCCATGCCCTTGAAAAGGGGCTTTGGTTTATTGGATTTTGTTATTGAATTGGAACAGCTAAGGGGGGATTCATTAAATGTTATATACATAGATTACTATAGCTGTATGGTGTCTTTACATTTGTAATTGATAACAAATATTGCTGTGTTTATATATATATATATATATATGTTAACTACATTCTTAAAATAAACCTTGTTCTAAAACGCTTAGGAAGTCTGATTAATCACACCTGCAGGGAAAGCTTTTGTGCTCATCCTAGCCAAATTCAACATAAAAGTTGTAGGTCAGGTGAACTCCATAATATACTTTGGAGTTTCTAAGCCCTGGCCTGTAATAAAATTGGGGCTTGTCCGGGATAAAAGTCTATCTTTTTGATTGGGTTGTCTTAGTGAACTTACAGACAGTGAGGGGTGAGTATATTTGTGTTTGCTTTTCAGGTGTTGTATTCAAGTTTTAAACAAGGAGTGTGATGTGGACAATGGCTCTTTCAGAGGCTCAGAAGTTTTTGGGATGGAGAAGGTCACACGCAGTACCTTACAAATGGAGACTATAACAAGGCTTTTAGAATTGGTAAAAAATATTACAGTTAACATTGCCTGTCAGTGAACGGAAACGAGAAGTAATTGTGGCGGTAGCTGAGCACTTAAAATTGCCTGAGACACAGTCAGAATAATTGGAAATGGCAAGAATTCAATTACAGATAAAGCAGCTTGATTATGAAAAAGGATTAAAATAGCTTGAATTTGAAATGAGGGGAAAGGAAAGAATAGCCCTAGCAGAACAAAAAGCAAGAGAAAGGGAGGAACAAAAAGCACAAGAAATGAAATTGCTTGAGGTACAGATCAGGGAAAAAGACAAAGAGAGAGACTCTGAACTTCAAAAACTGGCCATGAAAAATGAACGTGAGTTAAAATGGTCGGAGGTAAAGAGAAAAGTACAGTCTGAGGATAGTGATGAGGATAGTGATAAAGAGCAAGAGCTTTGTAGTCAAAGGCTTGGTGGAATCTATTTAAACATGTCCAAGCATTGCCAAAGTGTGATGAGAATGATGTAGAAGCCTTTTTCATTTCATTTGAGAAGGTGGCTAAACAAATGAAATGGCCACAGGACATGTGGGTATTACTGATTCAAACAAGGTTGGTAGGTAGAGCTCTATCAGCGGAGATATCTTGGACATATGAGGAGATGAAAAAAATCCATCTTAGGTGCATATGCACTAGTGCTTGAAGCCTACAGACTAAGGTTTAGAAATTCAAGGAATGAACTTGGTGAAACATACATAGAGTTTGAAAGGATCAAACAGAGTAATTTTGATAGGTCGAATAGACCAAACGTTTGAAGCAGAGAGTTAAAATTGGAAGATTTGTTGCTGAAATGGCAGATAATTCTGAATTAGTTCATAAATCAAAGTTTGGTTTCCGTCATCAGTTTCAGTGATGGGAAAAGAGAAATACTCGAGTGCTAAAGATAAATTGATGGGAGATAATAAGGATAGTGTACCCCATTGTAAAAACAAAATCCAAGAGGGTGGAAGGGAAATGAAAAGTTTCAGGTGTTTTTACTATAATAAACTGGGCCATCTGAAGTCGCATTGTTGGGGGTTTAAGAAAAGCACTGGGAAGGCTGATGTGATAAAACAGCCATGATGTGGAGATGCCGGCATTGGACTGGGGCGAGCACAGTAAGAAGTCTTAGAACACCAGGTTAAAGTCCAACAGGTTTGTTTCAAATCACTAGCTTTCGGAGCACTGCTCCTTCCTCAGGTGAATGAAGAAGTATGTTCCAGAAACATATATATATAGACAAAGTCAAAGATGCAAGACAATGCTTTGAATGCGAGCATTTGCAGATAATTATGTCTTTACAGATCCAGAGATAGGGGTAACCCCAGGTTAAAGAGGTATGAATTGTCTTAAGCCAGGACAGTTGGTAGGATTTTGCAAGCCCAGGCCAGATGGTGGGGGATGACTGTAATGCAACATGAATCCCAGGTCCCGGTTGAGGACGCACTCATGTGTGCGGAACTTGGCTATAAGCTTCTGCTCGGCGATTCTGCGTTGTTGCGCGTCCTGAAGGCCGCCTTGGAGAATGCTTACCCGGAGATCAGAGGCTGAATGCCCTTGACTGCTGAAGTGTTCCCCGACTGGAAGGGGACATTCCTGCCTGGCGATTGTCGCGCGATGTCCGTTCATTCGTTGTCGCAGCGTCTGCATGGTCTCGCCAATGTACCACGCTTCAGGACATCCTTTCCTGTAGCGTATGAGGTAGACAACGTTAGCCGAGTCGCACGAGTATGTACCATGTACCTGTCGGATGGTGCTCTCACGTGTAATGGTGGTACCCATGTCGATGATCTGGCACGTCTTGCAGAGATTGCCATGGTAGGGTTGTGTGGTGTCGTGGTCACTGTTCTGAAGGCTGGGTAGTTTGCTGCAAACAATGGTTTGTTTGAGGTTGCACGGTTGTTTGGAGGCTAGTGGGGGCATGGGTATGACCTTGGCAAGATGTTCATCTTCATCGATGACCTGTTGAAGGCTGCGAAGAAGATGTCATAGTTTCTCCGCTCGGGGGAAGTATGGACAATGACTGTCGGTTGTGTCCGGTGTTTGTCTTCTGAGGAGGTCGGTGAGGTTTTTTGCTGTGGCCCATTGGAACTGTCGATCAATGATTCGAGCGCCATATCCTGTTCGTACGAGGGCATCTTTCAGCGTCTGTAGATGTCTGTTAAGTTCCTCCTCGTCTGAGCAGATCCTGTGTATACGGAGGGCGTGTCCATAGGGGATGGCTTCTTTAATGTGTTCAGGGTGGAAGCTGGAGAAGTGGAGCATCGTGAGGTTATCCGTGGGCTTGCGGTAAAGTGAAGTGCTGAGGTGACCGGCCTTGATGGAGATGAATGTGTGCAAGAATGCAACCGATCCCGGCCTGAACACGGTGCCGCGGGGTCCGCACATGCGCAGTTGGGCCGGCGCCAATCAGTGCATGCGGAGAAGGGCCGGCGCCAACTGGCGCATGTGCAGTGGCCTTCTTCCCCGCGCCAGCCCCGATGCCAAATGGGGCAGGGCTACAGGAGCCGGCGCGGAGGAAAGGAGGTCCCCCCCGACAGAGAGGCCGGCCCACCGATTGGTGGGCCTCGATCGCGGGCCAGGCCACTACTCCCTCCCACAGGCCGCCCCGGACCCACCAATGCCGAGGTCCCGCACGCTCAGAGGATGTTAGAACGGCGCCGTCAGTACTCGGCTTTTTGAGGACGGCCACTCCGTCCTTCCGGACCACAGAATCGGCACACCGGCCCGTGCCAGCCCGGGCCACAGAATCGGCGCATACTTCGACCGGCGCCGACCACACCAGCTCCAATGGTGCCGATTCTCCACTCTGCTGAGAATCGCCTCCCGGCATCGGGGCGGCGTAGCGAGATTCACACGACCCACCGGTGAATCTCTGACCCGGCCGGGGGTCGGAGAATTCAGCCCACAGTCTCTCTTGGTTAATGATGTAGCTAGATCGCAGGTGCGAGTGATACTTATTGTGGTTCATAAGCCAGTGGAAAACCAAACAACTGAGTTGTTGAAGGTTGAATGTTCTGGGATTTTTCCTGATTCTGTAGTAACAAGGTCACTGAAGTCACAGGTTAAGACAAGAGGAGAAATCAAAGAGTGAAGGTAAAGCTGAATAATAATAATAATTGCTTATTGTCACAAGTCGGCTTCAATGAAGTTACTGTGTAAAGCCCCTAGTTGCCACATTCCGGTGGCTGTTCGGGGAGGCCAGTACGGGAATTGAACCCGCGCTGCCGGCCTTGTTCTTCATTACAAGCCAGCTGTTTAGCCCACTGTGCTAAACCAGCAAGATCAATTATCAGAAACAATCTTTGATCAGATGGTTGGAAAAGAACAAGAACATGTGGAAGATGAAGTGGATAATTTTAGTTCAGGAAAGTTGGCAGAATTGCAACAGAAATATATAGAAATCAAACATATATCAAAAAGCATACATGGAAGAGGAATCGGAGTGTATACCAGAATGTTATTACCTTAAAAATGATGTCTTAATGATAAAATGGAGACCTTTACATATGCAGGCAGATGAAAAGTGGGCAGAAGTTCAACAAGTGGTATTGCCGGTAGAGTATAGAATGGAGGTGTTGTGAGTTGCACATGAGGTACCAGAAGGAGCTCATTTGGGAGTAAGGAAAACTCAAGCTAAATTACAAAAACATTTTTATTGGCCTGGACTACATAAAGATGTGGTTAAATATTGTCAATCATGTCACACATGTCAAGTGATAGGGAAACCTCAAGCCGTGATAAACCCAGCACCCTTAATACAATCCAGCATTTGAGGAATCATAGAATTTACAGTGCAGAAGGAGGCCATTTGGCCCATCGAGTCTGCACCGGCTCTTGGAAAGAGCACCCTACCCAGGTCAACACCTCCACCCTATCCCCATAACACAACCCAACACTAAGGGCAATTTTGGACACTAAGGGCAATTTATCATGGCCAATCCACCTAACCTGCACATCTTTGGACTGTGGGAGGAAACCGGAGCACCCGGAGGAAACCCACGCACACACGGGGAGGATGTGCAGACTCCACACAGACAGTGACCCAAGGTGGAATCGAACCTGGGACCCTGGAGCTGTGAAGCAATTGTGCTATCCACAATGCTACCGTGCTGCCCTTTTATAAGGGTCTTAATTGATTGTGTAGGACCACTTCCTAAAACAAAAAGTTGGAATCAATATTTTTTGACTATAATGGATGTGTCTACTAGGTTTCCAGAGGCCATTCCATTGCACAATATTACAGCAAAAAAGATTGTGGAGGAGTTACTTAACTTCTTTACTAGATATGGACTACCCACAGAAATACAATCGGATCAAGGATCAAATTTTACCTCCAAATTATTCAAGGAGGTTAGCTTAGGAGTACAATAATTTAAATCTACCGTGTTCCGTCCAGAATCGCAGGGAGCGTTAGAACGGTGGCATCAAACGTTAAAGACAATGTTGAGGGCTTATTATCAAGATTATCTAGAGGATTGGGACAAAGGAACTCCATTCGTACGGTTTGCAATTAGGCATGCACCTAATGAGTCAACCAAATTCAGTCCTTTTGAACTACGTTTTGGTCATGAGGTAAGAAGACCACTTAAATTGATTAAGGAGAAATTGGTAAGTGAACAGTCTGAAACTACATTATTGGATTACGTGTCAAATTTTAGGGAACGGTTAAATCCAGCAGGTGAATTGGCTTGACAACATTTAAAAGTTGCACAGCATGTGATGAAACAGGAAGCGGACAAGTAAGCAAACATTTGTAGTTTTGCCAGTCGAGATAAAGTATTGTTGCCAGTGGTAGGTGAACCTTTAAAAGCAAGATTTTGTGGACCTCATCAGATTGAAAGGAAATTGAATGAGGTGAATTATGTGGTAAAACACCAGATTGAAGGAAAATTCACCGAGTGTGTCATGTGAATATGCTTAAAAGGTATTTTGAAAGGGAAGGAGAGCAAAAGGAGGACGTTTGAGTGATTCGAATTCAAAGTGACAAACCAAGTCCAGATGACTCTGAATTTGACATTCCTCAAATTCAATTGGATAACGAGGAATATCTTTAAAATTGGGATAAATTATTGAGTTACCTTTTGGAGGGAAAACAAACTGACCTGAAATATCACACGGCAGGTTTGCGGAAATTAAGTTGGGAAGCACTAAAATGGTTAGATATGATGTAGATGTGGGCAATGCTGTTCCAATTGAATAACATCCATATAGGCCCTCTAAAACAGGTTCAAAAATAAATTGAAAGTATGCTTGAAAATGGCAAATTGAAATTGATTGCAGTGAGTGGTGCTCACCCATAGTGCTGGTACTGAAAACGGAGGGTACCGAGCGATTGTGTGTCGATTATCGAAAGGCTAATAATGCAGTCACAAAAAGGTTCTTTTCCTATCCCAAGGTTGGAGGATTGCATTGAGAAGGTGGGAAAATCAGTTATCTCATCTCCAAACTGGATTTACTCAAAGGTTACTGGCAAGTACCTTTATCCGAGCGAAGGGGATTTCAGCTTTTGTGACTCCAAATGGTATATACCAATTCAAAGTTATGCCATTTAGAACATAGAACATTACAACGCAGTACAGGCCCTGTGAAACCACTCTAAAGCCCATTCCACACTATTCCCTTCTCGTCCATATGTCTATCCAATGACCATTTGAATGCCCTTAGTGTTGGCGAGTCCACTACTGTTGCAGGCAGGGCATTCCATGCCCGTACTACTCTCTGAGTAAAGAACCTACCTCTGACATCTGTCTTATATCTATCTCCCCTCAATTTAAAGCTATGTCCCCTCGTGCTAGAGATCACCATCCGAGGAAAAAGGCTGTCACTGTCCACCCTATCCAATCCTCTGATCATCTTGTATGCCTCAATTAAGTCACCTCTTAACCTTCTTCTCTCTAACGAAAACAGCCTCAAGTCCCTCAGCCTTTCCTCATAAGATCTTCCCTCCATACCAGGCAACATTCTGGTAAATCTCCACTGCACCCTTTCCAATGCTTCCACATCCTTCCTGTAATGCGGTGACCAGAATTGCACGCAATACTCCAAATGCGGCCGCACCAGTGTTTTGTACAGCTGCAACATGACCTCATGGCTCCGAAACTCAATCCTTCTACCAATAAAAGCTAACACACCCTATGCCTTCTTAACAACCCTCTCAACCTGGGTGGCAACTTTCAGGAATCTATGTACATGGACACAGAGCTCTCTCTGCTCATCCACACTGCCAAGAATCTTACCATTAGCCCAGTACTCTGTCTTCCTGTTATTCCTTCCAAAATGAATCACCTCACACTTTTCTGCATTAAACTCCATTTGCCAACTCTCAGCCCAGCGCTGCAGCTTATCTATGTCCCTCTGTAACTTGTAAAATCCTTCCGCACTGTCCACAACTCCACCAACTTTAGTGCCATCTGCAAATTTACTCACGCATCCTTCTACGCCATCCTCTAGGTCATTTATAAAAATGAAAAACAGCAGTGGCCCCAAAACAGATCCTTGTGGTACACCACTAGTAACTGGACTCCAGTCTGAACATTTCCCATCAACCACCACCCTTTGTCTTCTTCCAGCTAGCCAATTTCTGATCCAAACTGCTAAATCACCCTGAATCCCATGCCTCCGTATTTTCTGCAGAAGTCTACCGTGGGGAACCTTATCAAATGCTTTACTGAAATCCATATACACCGCATCAACTGCTTTACCCTCATCCACCTATTTGGTCACCTTCTCAAAGAACTCAATAAGGTTTGTGAGGCACGACCTACCCTTCACAAAATCGTGTTGACTATCTCTAATCAAATTATTCCTTTCCAGATGATTATACATCCTATCTCTTATAAACCTTTCCAGGATTTTGCCCACAACAGAAGTAAGGCTCACTGGTCTATAGTTACCGGGGTTGTCTCTACTCCCCTTCTTGAACGAGGGGACAACATTTGCTATCCTCCAGTCTTCTGGCACTATTCCTGTAGACAAAGATGACTTAAAGATCAAAGCCAAAGGCTCAGCAATCTCCTCCCTAGCTTCCCAGAGAATCCTAGGATAAATCCCATCCGGCCCAGGGCGTTTGGCATGAAAAATGCCCCAGCCACATTTCAAAGTCAGTTCAGGATTACCCAATTATGCGGTGTACACAGATGATCTGGTGACTTAGTCAGACGTGGAAAGAACATTTGAAGCATCTGATGGAGTTATTCGATCAACTTCAGGAGGTGGGTTTGGAAAAGCCCAAGTCACGTTCCTTGGCCATACAATTGGACATGAACAAATGGTCCCACGGGATGTGAAAACAAGTTATTGGGGACCCTCGACACGGGAAATAATGAGATTTCTTGGCATGAGTGGTTTTTACCGTAAATTTGTGCAGCATTTTAGCAGTGTGGTTGCTCCACTGCCGGACATGCTGAAGAAGCGTCGCAAATTTCAGTGGACGGCAGTGTCAACAGGCATTTAATGGCCTGAAGGCTGTGTTAACCACTGCTCCTGTGTTGGCCACCCCAATTATTAAAACCATTCAAGGTGGCTATCGATGCGAGTGATATGGGCGTAGGTGCTGTGCTCTTGTAAGGAGACGACGAAGGAATAGAACGGCCTATTGGGTATTTTTCCCAAAAATTAAATGATCACCGGAGGAAGTATTCAACAATTGAAAAGGAAACTTTGAGTGCTGGTTTTGCAACATTTTCACATTTATATTACCAGCAATTCGTCAGAAACAATTATATATACTGATCATTATCCATTGACGTTTTTGGAAAAATTCAAGAATAAAAATGCCAGACATTTTCGATGGAGTTTATTATTACAGCCATTTCATTTAACACTTATAAATGTGACAGGACGAGAAAACGTGATCGCCGATGCTTTGTCACGAATATGATGAAGAGAAGCATTTTCGATGGTGGAAGATGGTGGACTGTATTCTTGTGAACGTTTGCCTGTTTTTATGTTTTAAAATGTATGTATTTATGGTCAAGTATGAGGAATGGGCAAGCGAAAAGGTGAAAAATGAAACCATCTTTGAAATTCATGTTTTTTTTTCTTGGGGTGAGGGAGGTGTCGTGTGAGGTTATGCACTTTGGAAGGAGGAATTTAGGCATAAGACTATTTTCTAAATGGGGAAATGCTTTGGAAATCAGAAGCACAAAGCACTTGGGAGTCCTTGTTCACGATTCTCTTAAGGTTAACGTGCAGGTTCAGTCGGCAGTTAAGAAGGCAAATGCAATGTTAGCATTCATGTTAGGGGGGCTAGAATACATGACCAGGGATGTACTTCTGAGGCAGAAAGCGCTGATCAGACCCCACTTGGAGTATTGTGAGCAGTTTTGGGCCCCGTATCTAAGGAAGGATGTGCTGGCCTTGGAAAGGGTCCAGAGGAGGTTCACAAGAATGATCCCTGGAATGAAGAACTTGTCGTATGAGGAACTTTTGAGGACTCTGGGTCTGTACTCGTTGGAGTTTAGAAGGATGAGAGGAGATCTTATTGAAACTGACAGGATACTGCGAGGACTGGATAGAGAGAACCTGGAGAGGATGTTTCCACTTGTAGGAAAAACGAGAACGAGAGAACACCATCTCAGACTGAAGGGACAATCCTTTAAAACAGAGATGAGGAGGAATTTCTTCAGCCAGAGGGTGGTAAATCTGTGGAACTCTTTGCCGTAGAAAGCTGTGGAGGCCAAATCACTGAGTGTCTTTAAGACAGAGATAGATAGGTTCTTGATTAATAAGGGGATCAGGGGTTATGGGGAGAAAGCAGGAGAATGGGGATGAGAAAATATCAGCCATGATTGAATGGTGGAGCAGACTCGATGAGCCGAGTGACCTATTTCTGCTCCTATGTCTTATGGTCTTATGTGAGTGTCCCTTTAAGATAGGTTTAGACTCTTATCATGTGACTTGTAGCACATTGGGCTGTGGCTGTCAGGTGAGAGGGTTTTTTTAAGTTTCAGTTTGGTTACTTTGGACTGCAGGAGGAGAATTAAGTGTTTTCCCTGTTTTCATTTTAAAAGTTGTTCCAGTAAAAAACATATTGGGTGTGGCTAACTGCCTTGGTAACTTTAAAGATATAGTTGCTTTCCAGAAGAGTTTGAATTTGCTCGTTGGAACTGGATCAGAATTTCAGGAAAAGGACCAGTCCCATTCAAGTGAGAATACAGTGTGCTGGGCCATGCCCTTGAAAGGGGGCTTTGGATTTTGTTATTGAATTGGAACAGCTAAGGGGGAATTCATTAAGTGTTATATAAATAGATAACTGTAGCTGTGTGGTGTCTTTATGTTCGTAATTGATAACATTTCTTGCTGTGTTTAGAATATATATATTCTTAGAATAAACCTTGTTTTGATTATAGTCTATAGGGTGGCACAGGGGTTAGCATTGCTGCCTCACGGCACCGAGGTCCCAGGTTTGCTCCCTTCTCTGGGTCACTGTCCATGTGGAGTTGGGGGCAGCACTGTACCTAATAGTTGGCACTATAGCTTCACAGCGCCAGTGTCCCAGGTCCGATTCCCAGCTTGGGTGACTGTGTGGAGTCTGCACATTCTCTCGTGTCTGCGTGGGTTTCCTCTGGGTGCTCCGGTTTCCTCCCATAAGTCCCGAAAGACGTGCTATTAAGTAACTTGAACATTCTGAATTCTCCCTCTGTGTACCTGAACAAGTGTCGGAATGTGGCAACGAGAGGCTTTTCACAGTAACTTCATTGCAGTGTTAATGTAAGCCTACTTGTGACAATAAGGATTATTATTAAGTCTGATGAATCACACCCACAGCGAAGGCTTTTGTACTCATCCGAGCCAAATTCAACATAAAGATTGTAGGTCAGGTGAACTCCATAATACACTTTGGAGTTTGTAAGTCCTAGCTCATAACAGATCCAAGGCCCAACCATCTTCAGCTTCTTCATCAATGACCTTACTTCCATCATAAGGTTAGAATTGGCAATGTTCGCTGATGATGTTCAGACATATTTGTGACTCCTCAACATATTGTTCAAGGAATCTGTCCTGAAAAACATCCATGAATTATTTCTCATGGCTACCTCTCCCAATTTGATTTTCCCAATCCACATGAAGATTAAAGTCACCCATGATTATTATACTGTCATGTGAAAGTGCCTTTAAGAAATGGGTGTTTATCAAATAGCTGTAGTGGATGTACCTTTAAGAAATGGGGTTTATCAAATAGCTGCAGTGATGTCAGACTGTGGATGGAGCTGTGCTGCCTGTCTGCTTTACTTTCGCTTTGGCCTGGCAGCTACAGGGTGTGGTTAGTTTCGTTTTGCAGATTGAGAGCTGCATCCAGCAAAACCAGGTGTAATTCTGATTTCTTTCTGTATGAAAGGAATGTCTTCAGATCACTTGCTAATTTAACAGTGATAACTGCTCTCAATAGAGAATTTAAACCTGATCTCTGTGTTAAAGACGGCATTTGTCTTATGGATGTTGCAAGGAAAGATTAAAGCTTACTTTATAGAGTACTGTATTCTTTGCAGGGAGCATTTGATTTGATGGTTGCTAAGATGTTTACTGTGTGTTTAAAAATGTTAACTGAATTCATAGAATAAACATTGTGTTTTGTTTTAAAAAAACTTTTAGCTCTCGAACCACACCTGTAAAGTGGGCCCTTGTGCTCCCCATAACCAAAATCTATTTTAAGTTATGGGTCAGCTGAACTTCATGATATACTTTGGGGTTCTCTAAACCCTGATCCGTAATAATATTGCCATTTTCACATCTGGAGTCACACACTACTGCCACTTACCACTTTCTGAACCAGAAGATTCTATCATAAGAGATGTAACCAGCTGTGAAACAAAGCTTGCAGTCAATTCTATCCCTCCCTGATGTGTTGCAGCATCAGCAACTCAGTCTCCAGCTCAATGACTCTGAGCCAAAATTCCTCGAGCTGAAAACACTTTGAGCTTGCCCTGGGTCACAAAGTTATCCCGGAGCTCCCACATGCTGCAGCCTTGACACATCACCAGTCTGCCATTGTTAATGGGTTTCAAATAATTAGTTAATTGAATTATTTACTTATTCATGGTGCTTTTTATGCATTTCACAAAATAACCACCATGTTGTGGACTGTTTTGTACCCTAGGGAAAGAGCAAAACCTACCGACTTCCCAGTTTCTCACCAAAGAGCTAACTCCTTTGCCTGTCAGAGAGTAATAACCCATCCTAAAGGGTAAGAAAGATAGAAACAGCAAATGTTACAACAGCATGAGCTAGCCCACGGTCAATTCCAGCCCCACAGGCGCTGGAGTTACAATACAAGTGAATTAACCAATAATTCTTATTAAAAAATCCGTAACCTTTGGCCCCAATAATTAGTCACCACGTTTGTAAGTTTAAACACAATTACGGTTTATTTATAACCAGAAAAAATATTAAATGTACAGTAAACACAGCTGCTAATGACAAGCTAATACATGTAACTGCCACACCCGCTACCTACACACACAAGACAGACAAACAACGAAGGGAAGGAAATGGCTAAAAAATTATAGGGATGAAGGTCAAAAGATAAAGGGCCTATGCTTAACATGCTACATCTCTTTAAGAATGGGGGTGAAGTTTGGTATGCTGTACCCAGCACATCTGTGGGTCACTTATGAGGGCCAGGAACCTTATTGTGAAATGCCAGATGAGGCGATGAACTTTGTTAAGGACAGGGGACTGGCAGGTGATGGAGGACATTGAACTTGGGGGTGAGTAGTTGTGTTCTTGATCTGCTGCAAAATTTCTTTTTGCTTTGGTTTTTGTATGTATTGTTTTGCATTAAGTTTGGGGCCGTTGCTCAGTTTTGTTTGCGGGTTAACTTTGTTCATAATGGGTGATGGTGAGTGGAATTTTCTTCTTTGTGTTTGTTGGGGATTGTAATGTTTGCATATCTATGTTCGAGCGGGGGGGGGGGGGGGGAGAGGGAGATCAGTGGGGATGCTTGGCACCATGGGCGGGGGCTACCAGGCTAGCTAGCTCAGGAAGCGCAGTAGGGGACGAGCAGGTGTTACATTTGTTAAGGGGGCTTGGGACTGTTATTTTGTTTTGGGGGAGGGATGGGGGGCATTGATGTTCTGACAGGTGAGGGACTGGTGCTTGGAGACAGATTGTGGGTCAATGACAGCGCCCAAGGGTGGGCCTGAGGAGGCGTGGGACGCGAGCTGGAGGCTGGCCTAAGAAGTGTTATGGTTCCCCCGGGAAACACTTTCAGGTACATGCAAGTGAGGGCGTTTGTGAGGTGGCAGGTGAGGGAATTCCCGCTGCTCCCGGCACAGGGCATTCAAGACAGGGTGATTTCGGGCGCATGGGTCGGAGAGGGCAAGGTGTTGGCGATATACCAGGAGATGAAAGAAGAGGGGGAGGCTTTGGTAGAGGAGCTGAAGGGTAAATGGGAAGAGGAGCTGGGGAAGGAGATTGAGGAGGGTCTATGGGCTAATGCCCTAAGTAGGGTTAATTCCTCTTCCTCGTGTGCCAGGCTTAGCCTGATACACTTTAAGGTTGTTCACAGAACGCATATGACGGGGGCGAGGCTGAGTAGGTTCTTTGGGGTGGAGGGCAGATGTGGGAGGTGCTCAGGAAGCTAATCACACCCATATGTTTTGGTCATGCCCCGCACTGGGTGGGTTCTGGAGGGGTGTTGCGAGAACTATATCTAAGGTGGTGAAAGTCCAGGTCAAGCCAAGTTGGGGGCTAGCATTATTTGGAGTAGTGGACGAGCCGGGAGTGCAGGAGGTGAAAGAGGCCGGCATTCTGGCCTTTGCATCCCTGGTAGCCCGGCGAAGGATCTTGTTAGTGTGGAAAGATGCGAAGCCCCCCAGTGTGGAAGCCTGGATAAATGACATGGCAGGGTTTATCAAGTTGGAGAAGATAAAGTTTGCCCTGAGAGGGTCTGTGCAGGGGTTCTACATGCGGTGGCAACCGTTCCTAGACTATCGCGCGGAGCGTTAGAAGAAGTTCGGTCGACAGCAGCAGCAACCCGGGGGGAGGAGAGGAGGGGGGGGGGGACATCTCTCTTGGGGGGGGGAGGGGGGGGAAGAGGGAGGGACGGGGATGGGGGGGGGGGTGGTTTCTGGGGGGCATCTGAGCAAGAAAATACATAAACGATCCGGAAAACTGATATGTACGCGAGGAATCCAATGTACAATGGTCTGTATCATATTGATTTGCCATGTTTATGTCTTGCTATGCGAGTTTTCCTTTCTTTTTGTTACGGGGGGGGGGGTTTGTTTGTATGGTTGAACATTTTGTTAAAAAATTCTTAATAAACATATATTTTTTTTGTTTTAAGTGTTATGGTTGATCGGGGTGTGCCCCCCCCCGGACCAGGCTGATCACATGGAACGTGAGAGTGTTGAATGGTCCGGTCAAGAGGGCTTGCATGTTCGCGGATCTGAAGAGTTTAAAGGCGGACATGGCAATGCTACAGGAGACACACCTGAGGGTGGAGGATCAGACGAGGCTGAGGAAGGGGTGGGTTGAGCAGTTATTTTATTGGGGGCTAGACTCTAAAACTACGGGGTAGCAATTTTGATCAATAAGCGGGTGTTATTTGAAGTAGGGAGCATAGTGGCGGACTCAGGGGGGGCGGGGGTAGGTACGTTATGGTGACTGGGAAGCTGGAGGGGATGCCGGTGGTATTAGTGAGTGCACCAAACTGGGACGACGCAAAGTTCATGAGGCGGGTGCTAGGGAAGATTCCAGACCTGGACTCGCATAGGCTGATCGGGGGGGGGGGGGGGGGGGGGGGGGGGGTACTTTAATTCGGTTATAGATCAGAGGTTGGATCGGTCGAGTTTGAGGACAGGGAGGGTGTCAGCCGCGGCAAAGGAGCTAAAAGGGTTTATGGAGCAGATGTGAGGGGTGGATCCATGGAGATTTGGATGACCAAGATCGAAGGAGTTTTCTTTTTTCTCCCATGTTCACAAAGTGTACTCCCGGATCGACTGTTTTGTTTTGGATCGGGCTTTCCTGGTGGGGTTGGTAGATGCCGGGTATTCGGGGATTGTTGCGCCGGACCATGCCCCATACTAGGTGGATTTACGGGTGAGCAAGGAGGGGGGCCAGCACTCACACTGGAGATTGGATGTAGGACTGTTAGCGGATGAGGAGGTATGTGGGCAGGTGAGGGAGGCCATCCAGAAATACGTGGAGTTAAATGACACAGGGGAGGTTTCGGCAGCAAAGGTATGGGAGGCGCTAAAGGCAGTAGTTAGGGGGGGGGGAGCTGATTTCAGTATAGGCTCATAGGGAGAATGTGCGCAACAAGCTCATTTACCCTGTTCCGTATACTGCGCGCATTTAGGTACAACACCCTCAATCCTGCATTGGCCACCTCCCTTTTCACACTCTCCTCAGTCACTGTACCCGGTACTGTGGCCCTTTTTGATTTTTGACCATGGCTTCTCTGCCTTACACTTTCCTCCTTACTGCTTTTGGTTTCTGGCCCTGTTTTACTTCCCTCCAACTTCTTGCATCGGTTCCCATCCCCCTGCCACATTAGTTTAACCCCTCTCCAACAGCACTAGCAAACATCGGTTCCGGTCCGGAAATATACCCAACAAATCACCCCGGTCACAAATCCCAGTCAACATGGCTTACACAAACAATGCCACAGACCCCAACCACCTCCCATGCCTCCCCCCAGCCTGCTGACAGCTTAATTTTTCTCAAAGAAGTCGATGAATGCTGTCACCACCGAGCAAACCCCTGCAAGGAGCCCCTCAGCAAATTTAGAGGTTAAAAAAATAATTAAAAGACAGAATTGAAGGAAATCTATCTGAATGCATGTTTCATTTGCAACACTGCAAACTCAGCATCATAGAGGGATTTGGGGGTCCTCCTACATAAATCACCAAAAGCTAGCATGCAAGTTCAGCAGGTAATGGGGAAGCAAATGGAACGTTGGCTTTCAATGCAAAAGGAATGGAGTATAAACATAGGGAAGTCCTGTTAAAACTATACAAGGCACTAGTTAGACACACCTGGAATACTGTGAACAATTTGGTCCTTTATTTAAGGAAGACTGGCATTGGAGGCAGTCCAAAGGTTCACTAGGATGAACCGGGTATGGAGGGATTTTCTTATGAGGAGTAGATTGGGCTGAGTTTAGAAGAATGAGAGGTGACATTGAGATATGTAGGTCAGGGGGCTTGACAGGATAGATGCTAAGAGGATGTTTCCCCTTGTGGGAGAGTCTGGGACCAGAGGGCATAATCTCAGAGTAAGGGGGTCGCCCATTTACGACAAAGATAAGGAGAGATTTCTTCTCCCAGAGGGTAGTGGATCTGTGGAGTTCTTTACCGCAGAGGGCTGTGGAGGCTGGGTTGTTAAGTATGTTCAAAGTTGAGACAGACAGAATTTTAATCAGTAAGGGATGCGAGGGTCATGGGTTTAAGGCAGGAAAGTGAAGTTGAGGATTATATCAGATCAGTCATGATCTCATTGAGTGGCGAAGCAGACTCGATGGGCCAAATGGCCTACTTCTGCTCCTGCATCTTATGGTCTTAGATGTGGTCCTTCCCCTCAGTAACAAGTATACCGTTTTGGATACTGTTGAGGGGGACGACCTACCAGGGATAAGCCACGGTGAACAGATCTCCAGCACTGAGTCCATCTCTCTGGCTCAGAAGGGAAGGAGGGAAAGGAGGAGAGCAATAGTTATTGGGGACCCGATAGTTAGAGGGACAGATAGACGGTTCTCTGGCAGCGAAAGAGACTCACGGATGGTAAGTTGCCTCCCGGGTGCCAGGGTCCGTGACGTCTCGGACCGTGTATTCAGAATCCTTAAAGGGGAAGGGGAGCAGTCACAAGTCGTGGTACACATCGGTACGAATGACATAGGTAAGAGAAGGGACGGGGATTTAAAACAGGAATTTAGGGAGCTAGGGTGGAAGCTGAAAGCCAGGACAAACCATGTTGTCATCTCTGGTTTGTTGCCGGTGCCATGTGCTAGTGAGGGGAGGAACAGTGAGAGAGTGCAGATAAACACGTGGCTGCAGGGATGGGATAGGAGGGAGGGTTTCAGGTACGTGGATAATTGGAGCACATTCTGGGGAAGGTGGGACCTGTACAGACAGGACGGATTGCACCTGAACCAGAGGGGCACCAATATCCTGGGAGGGAAATTTGCTACGGCTCTTCGGGGGGAGGGGGGTATAAACTAATTTGTCAGGGGGCTGGGAAAACGAGCTGCAGTCCAGAAGCCAGTGTTGAGAGTAGTGAGGTACTGAGGAGGGTATCAAGGTCGCAGGAGTGTACCGGCAGACAGAAAAGTGGGTTGAAGTGTGTTTTCTTCAATGCAAGGAGCATCCGGAATAAGGTAGGTGAACTTGGAGCGTGGATTGGTACTTAGGACTACGATGTTGTGGCCATTACGGAGACATGGGTAGAACAGGGACAGGAATGGTTGTTGGAGGTTCCGGGGTATAGATGTTTCAGTAAGAGTAGGGAAGATGGTAAAAGAGGTGGAGGAGTAGCATTGCTAATCAAGTATAGTTAAACAGCTGCAGAAAGGCAGTCTGAAGGGGATCTGCCTACTGAGGTAATATGGGCCGAAGTTAGAAATAGGAAAGGAGCGGTCACATTGTTAGGAGTTTTCTATCGGCCCCCAAATAGTAATAGAGATGTGGAGGAAGAAATTGCAAAACAGATTATGGATAGGTGTGGAGGTCTCAGGGTAGTTATCATGGGTGACTTTAACTTTCCAGATATTGATTGGAACCTCTATAGGACGAACAGTTCGGATGGGGCAGTTTTTGTACAGAGTGTGCAGGAGGGTTTCCTGACACATATGTGGATAGGCAGACAAGAGGTGGGGGGGGGGGGGCACATTGGATTTGGTACTGGGTAATGAACCGGGCCAAGTGTTAGATTTGTTTGTGGGAGAGCACTTTGGAGATAGTGACCACAATTCGGTGTCTTTCACTATTGCAATGGAGAGGGATAGGGCCATACGGCAGGGCAAGGTTTATAATTGGGGGAGGGGTAATTATGATGCGATTAGGCAAGAATTAGGGAGCATAAGATGGGAACAGAAACGGTCAGGGAAAGGCACAAATGAAAAGTGGAGTTTGTTCAAGGAACAAACACTGTGTCCTTGATAGGCATGTTCCTGTCAGGCAGGGAGAAAATGGCCGTGTGAGGGAACCATGTTCACAAAAGAGGTTGAATGTCTTGTCAAGAGGAAAAAGGAAGAGTATGTAAGGATGAGAAAACAAGGTTCAGTAGGGTCGCTTGAGGGCTACAAGGTAGCAAGGACTGAGCTGAAAAAAGGGCTTAGGAGAGCTAGGAGGGGGCATGAGAAGTCCTTGGCAGGTCAGATCAAGGAAAACCCCAAGGCTTTTTACTCTTATGTGAGAAATAAAAGAATGACCAGGGTGAGGGTAGGGCTGGTCAAGGACAGTAGTGGGAACTTGTGCATGGAGTCAGAAGAAATAGGAGAGGCATTGAATGAATACTTTTCTTCAGTGTTCACAAAGGAGAGGGGCCATGTTTTTGAGGATGAGTGTGTGATTCAGGCGGGTAGGCTGGAGGAGGTAGATGTTCTGAGGAAGGATATATTAGCAATTTTGAAAAACCTGAGGGTCGACAAGTCCCCTGGGCCAGATGGGATATATCCAAGGATTCTTTGGGAGGCAAGGGATGAGATTGCAGAGCCTTTGATCTTTGGGTCCTCGCTGTCCACGGGGATAGTGCCAGAGGACTGGAGAGTGGCGAATGTTGTTCCTCTGTTCAAGAAAGGGAATAGGAATGACCCTGGTAATTATAGGCCAGTTAGTCTTGCTTCGGTAGTTGGTAAGATAATGGAAAAGGTCCTGAAGGATAGGATTTATGACCATTTGGAAAGATGCAGTTTAATCCGGGATAGTCAACACGGATTTGTGAAGCGTAGGTCTTGCCTCACAAATTTGCTTGAATTCTTTGAGGAGGTAACTAAGTGTGTCGACGAAGGTAGAGCAGTTGATGTCGTATACATGGATTTTAGTAAGGCGTTTGATAAGGTTCCCCATGGTCGGCTCACGAAGAAAGTAAGGTGGTGTGGGATAGTGGGAAATTTGGCCAATTGGATAAGTAACTGGCTATCACATAGAAGGCAGAGGGTGGTGGTGGATGGAGAATTTTCAGACTGGAGACCAGTTACCAGTGGTGTACCACAGGGATCAGTGCTGGGTCCTCTGCTATTTGTGATTTTTATCAATGACTTGGAGGAGGGGGCTGAAGGGTGAGTCAGTAAATTTGCTGATGACACCAAGATTGGTGGAGTAGTGGATGAGGTGGAGGGCTGTTGTAGGCGGCAAAGATACATTGATAGGATGCAGAGCTGGGCTGAAAAATGGCAGATGGAGTTTAACCCACATATGTGAGAAATATGAGAATGACTAGAGCGAGGGTAGGTCCGATCAAGGACAGTAGCGGGAGATTGTGTATTGAGTCTGAAGAGATAGGAGAGGTCTTGAACGAGTACTTTTCTTCTGTATTTACAAATGAGAGGGGCCATATTGTTGGCGGGGACCGTGTGAAACAGACTGGTAAGCTCGAGGAAATACTAGTTAGGAAGGAAGATGTGTTGGGCATTTTGAGAAACTTGATGATAGACAAGTCCCCCGGGCCTGACGCGATATATCCAAGGATTCTATGGGAAGCAAGAGATGAAATTGCAGAGCCGTTGGCAATGATCTTTTCGTCCTGTCAACAGGGGTGGTACTAGGGGATTGGAGAGTGGCGAATGTCGTGCCCCTGTTCAAAAAAGGGAATAGGGATAACCCTGGGAATTACAGGCCAGTTAGTCTTACTTCGGTGGTAGGCAAAGTCATGGAAAGGGTACTGAAGGATAGGATTTCTGAGCATCTGGAAAGACACTGCTTGATTAGGGATAGTCAGCACGGATTTGTGAGGGGTAGGTCTTGCCTTACAAGTCTTATTGAATTCTTTGAGGAGGTGACCAAGCATGTGGATGAAGGTAAAGCAGTGGATGTAGTGTACATGGATTTTAGTAAGGCATTTGAAAAGGTTCCCCATGGTAGACTTCTGCAGAAAGTAAGGAGGCATGGGATAGTGGGAAATTTGGTCAGTTGGATAAGAAACTGGCTAACCGATAGAAGTCAGAGAGTGGTGGTGGATGGCAAATATTCAGCCTGGATCCCAGTTACCAGTGGCGTACCGCAGGGATCAGTTCTGGGTCCTCTGCTGTTTTGATTTTCATTAATGACTTGGATGAGGGAGTTGAAGGGTGGGTCAGTAAATTTACAGACAATACGAAGATTGGTGGAGTTGTGGATAGTGAGGAGGGCTGTTGTCGGCTGCAAAGAGACATAGATAGGATGCAGAGCTGGGCTGAGAAGTGGCAGATGGAGTTTAACCCTGAAAAGTGTGAGGTTGTCCATTTTGGAAGGACAAATATGAATGCGGAATACAGGGTTAACGGTAGAGTTCTTGGCAATGTGGAGGAGCAGAGAGATCTTGGGGTCTATGTTCATACATCTTTGAAAGTTGCACTCAAGTGGATAGAGCTGTGAAGAAGGCCTATGGTGTGCTCGCGTTCATTAACAGAGGGATTGAATTTAAGAGCCGTGAGGTGATGATGCAGCTGTACAAAACTTTGGTAAGGCCACATTTGGAGTACTGTGTACAGTTCTGGTCGCCTCATTTTAGGAAGGATGTGGAAGCTTTGGAAAAGGTGCAAAGGAGATTTACCAGGATGTTGCCTGGAATGGAGAGTAGGTCTTATGAGGAAAGGTTGAGGGTGCTAGGCCTTTTCTCATTAGAAAGGAGAAGGATGAGGTGCGACTTGATAGAGGTTTATAAGATGATCAGGGGAATAGATAGACAGTCAGAGACCTTTTCCCCGGGTGGAACAAACCATTACAAGGGGACATAAATTTAAGGTGAATGGTGGAAGATATAGGGGGGGGATGTCAGAGGTAGGTTCTTTACCCAGATAGTGGGGGCATGGAATGCACTGCCTGTGGAAGTAGTTGAGTCGGAAACATTAGGGACCTTCAAGCAGCTATTGGATAGGTACGTGGATTACGGTAAAATGATATAGTGTAGATTTATTCGTTCTTAAGGGCAGCACGGTAGCACAATTGCTTCACAGCTCCAGGGTCCCAGGTTCGATTCCGGCTTGGGTCACTGTCTGTGCGGAGTCTGCACATCCTCCCCGTGTCTGCGTGGGTTTCCTCCGGGTGCTCCGGTTTCCTCCCAGTCCAAAGATGTGCAGGTTAGGTGGATTGGCCATGATAAATTGCTTATAGTGTGGTAGCGTTTATTAACAGGGGGCTTGAGTTTAAGAACAGCAGGGTTATGTTGCAACTATACATGTCCTTGGTGAGACCACATTTGGATTATTGTGTGCAGTTCTGGTCACCTCATTATAGGAAGGATGTGGATGCATTGGAAAGGGTGCAAAGGAGATTTACCAGGATGCTGCCTGGTTTGCAGGATAGGTCTTATGAGGAAAGGTTGAGGGAGCTAGGGCTTTTCTCTTTGGAGCAGAGGAGGATGAGGTGTGACTTAAGAGGTTTATAAGATAATGAGGGGGATAGAGTGGAAGTTCAGAGACTATTTCCTTGGGTGAATGTAGCTGTTACAAGGGGGCACAACTATAAGGTTCAGGATGGGAGATATAGGAGGGATGTCCGAGGTAGGTTCTTTACTCAGAGAGTGGTTAGGGTGTGGAATGGACTGCCTGCTGTGATAGTGGAGTCGGACACTTTAGGAACTGTCAAGCGGTTATTGGATAGGCACATGGAGCACACCAGAATGACAGGGAGTGGGATAGCTCGATCTTGGTTTCGGACAATGCTCGGCACAACATGGAGGGCCGAAGGGCCTGTGCTGTGCTGTACAGTTCTATGTTCTAATTGATGGCACAAATAGAAAAAAACAGGGATGATCTAAATGCCGTTACTGAGATATGGCTGCTGGGTGACTAAGGCTGAGAACTCAATATTCAAGGAAATTCAATATCCAAGGAGAATATGGAAAAAGGAAAATGGGGTTGTTGTAGTGTTATTAATAAAGGATGAAATTAGTGAAAGAGAGAATCAAAAATCGGAAGAAGGAAAGAGCAGCCAGATTGCTTGGTATCCCACCTGCCACTTTCAACATCAGTGTCTCTCCACCACTGAAGCACAATGGTAGTAGTGTGTCCCTACAAGATGTACAGGAGCAACTGGCTTGGGCTGAGGTGGCGTAGCGGTATTGTCGCTGGACTAGTAATCCAGAGACCAAGAATAATGCTCTGGGGATCTGGATTCGAATCCCACCAAAGCAGATGGTGAAATTGGAATTCAATAAAAATTTGAAATTACGATTACAATCTTGTCAATTGTTGTGAAAATCCACGTGGTTCACTGATGCACTTTAGGGAAGGAAATCTGCCATCCTTACCCATCTGGCCTACATGCGACTCCAGATCCTCAGTAATGTGGCTGAGTCTTAACTACCCCTCTGAAATGGCCTAGCAAGCCCCTCAGTTTAAGGGAAATTAGGACTCTCTGAAATATGTTAATCTGGATCAAACCCAGTGAGCGTGAGATCCTGATCACGGCATCTCCAGAGATCTCATTAGGCGTTCTCAGCATTGCAAATCACCCGAGAGGCCTTTCGCGAGATTTAACGACCTCTTTGCATCAATGAGTCGGGTGCGGGCGCGACAAGGTCATTAGATCATGTCCATAGATTAAAACTAAGGCAGTTTGCGTAATTAAATAAAAATCAATCGGCTAATTATTATTTTATTCTTGACAAGTTATTAATAATAATTAGCTATTTTTTCAACAATTGGCTAAGGCGGGCTTTCAATATTTTAAGGGATAAAAAAGGGTCCTGAGAAGGCATTTTGAGAGAGAGAAGAGAGTGATGTTTATGCCGAGGTGCTAGGAGCTGTCTTCGATGTTTACAGAGTTGTTACATTATGACCTGGCTTGAGAAGGGTGGTCAGAAGTCTGTGCAACTGTTAAACTTACTTTTTCGTCTCTTTCAGTTAATGATGGCTTATTGCTGTTGATTCAAATTTTCCTCTTAATCTGACTAGTTACCTTTTTAATCCCAACAGTGCAGTACGAGGCCATTCGGTCAACTGAGCCGGCACCGACCCTCCAAAAGAGCATCCTACCTAGGTCCACCCCCCAGCCACCCCACCCTATCCTAGTAACCTAACCTGCCCATACCTGGACACTAAGGGGCAATGTAGTTTGGCCAATCCACCTAACCTGCACATCTTTGGACTGTGGGAGGAAACTGGAGCACCTGGAGGAAACCCACGCAGACACGGGAAGAATGTGCAAACTCCACACAGACAAGGCCGGAATTGAACCAGAGTCCCCGGTGCTGTAAGGCAGCAATAAAGTGCTCTTTCTTGCCATATGGTTAAGTGACTAGAAAGTTACGATTGGAGGGGTTATTGCAATCGGAGTTAAACCCATAAATCTGACTTATACAGGATGTACAATGGTTACTGTTGGATTGAGCAATTGTAGAGGGGGGTCCTTTAAAATATTAGCTAAAAAAGATTCCTGAAAATTACTGAATTTGTAGAAATAATAAGAAATAATATGAGTAAGTTATAATTATGGCTGTATCAAATGTTACAAATAATGAGCTACAAGTTCTGACATTATTTGATGTGAAGGTACATTCAACAAGATTGAAACAGTATCCACGCTGAGACCAGACATGACATAGGAGTTTGAACGTCACAGAAGTCAGGAGACACTTCGAGAGGCACGGAGAAAGCATTTTCCAGTTAATTTTGTGTGAATGTACCAAAACATGTTTTTAAGAAATAATAACTTTGCTTCCATTCATCCAACTGGACTGACTTATCTATGAACGAGAGATAAGACGAATCTATCTGTTACAATGGGAAATCCTATTGACATTCGGCAGGAAGATAGAATTGCATCACCAGCGTGCGGCCGAGAAACACGCGGCTGGCGGACTGGAGAATCCAGCCCAAAGTCTTTCCATCTTTCATTTAAAAAAAATATATTTTTATTAAAGTATTTGCAAAATTTTTATAATAACAAGCAAAATAGTAATAACATAAACAACATGGTAAAATAGACATTTCCCACCCAACCCCTTCTGTACATCCCTTAACCATATTGCACCTACCTTCAGTGTGCCGCTCCTGCTGACATTTTAATTTTCCCCGAGAAAGTCGACGAACGGCTGCCACCTCCGAGAGAACCCCAGCATTGACCCTCTCAAGGCAAACTTTACTTTCTCCAGCTTGAGAAACCCAGCCATGTCACTAACCCAGGTCTCCACACTCGGGGGCTTCGAGTCCCTCCACATGAAAAGGATCCGTCTCCGGGCTACCAGGGAGGCAAGGCTGGACCATCGGCCTCTTTCACTCCCTGAACTCCCGGATCTTCTGACACTCCAAAGATCGCCACCTCTGGACTCGGCACCACCCGCGTACCTAGCACCGTGGACATTGCCTTGGCAAACCCCTGGCAGGATCCTCCAAGCTTCGGGCGTGCCCAAAACATATGGACATGGTTTGCTGGGCTTCCCACATACCTCGCACATCTTTCTTCTACCCCAAAAAAACTTGCTCATCCTCGCCGCCATGTGTGCCCGGTGTACCACCTTAAACTGTATTAGACTGAGCCTGGCACATGATGAGGAGGAATTAACCCTGCTTAGGGCGTCCGCCCACAGACCTGCCTCTAACTCCCCACCTAACTCCTCCTCCCACTTGCCCTTCAGTTCCTCCAACGGGGTTTCCTCCGCCTCCAGCAACTCCTGATAATCTGACACCTTCACCTCCTCTACCCAGATACCCGAGACTACTCTGTCCTGTATCCACCGTGGCGGCAAGAGTGGGAAAGCCAACACCTGTTTCCTCAGAAAGTCCCGCACTTGCAAGTATCTGAAACCATTGCCGGCAGCGGCTTGAACTTGTCCTCCAGCACCTTCAGACTGGGAAAACTCCCGTTTATGAATAGATCCCCTATCCATCTAATTCCTGCTCTGCCAGCTCCGGAACCCGCCATCTATCCTGCCCGGTGCGAACCTGTGGTTATTGCAAATGGGGGTCCAGACCGACACACCCTCCACCTTCTTGTACCTCCTCCATTGCCCCCAGATCCTCAGTGCCACCACCACCACCGGGCTAGTGGAGTAACGGACCGGCGAGAACGGCAGAGGTGCCATTACCAGTGTTCCCAAACACTGACGCCGCCTCCATCTGCTCCTATGCCAGCCCCTCCCCTACCACCCACTTCCTAATTATCGCTATATTTGCCGCCCAGTAATCGTTACAGAATTTTGGCAGCGCCAACCGCCCCCCCCCCCCCCCCCCCCCCACGACTGCACCCCAGCAACACTTTCTTCACTCGCGGGATTTTACCCGTCCACACAAAGCCCAAAATAACCTCATACACCCACTTAAAAAAGGCCTTAGGGGTGAAGATGTGGAGGCACTGGAAGACAAACAAGAATTTGTGGAGGACCATCATTTTCACGGTCTGTACCCTCCCCGCCAGCGAAGGCGGGAGCATATCCCATCTTTTAAAGTCCCCTTCCATTTGCTCTACCAGCCGGGTTACGTTGAGCTCGTGTAATGCCTCCCTGTATTCCCAGGTAGCGAAAGCTCCTCTCCACCGTCCTGAGCGGTAGCTCCTTCAGTCTCCTCTCCTGCCCCCATGCTTGGATCACGACCATTTCACTTTTTCCCATGTTTAATTTATACCCCAAAAACCTGCCAAATTCCCCGAAGATCTGCATAACCTCCCCCACCCCCTCCACTGGGTCCGAGATGTACAAGAGCAGATCGTCCGTGTACAGCGAAACCCGGTGCTCCACCCCCCCCCCCCCCGAACCAGCCCCTGCCAATTCCGTGACACTCTCAGCGCCATGTCCAATGGCTCTATAGCCAGAACGAACAGCAACGGGGAGAGGGGGCACCCCTGCCTCGTCCCTCGGTGTAGCTTAAAGTACCCCGACCTCAGCCGGTTCGTGCACACACTCGCTACCGGCGCCTGGTAGAGCAATCGCACGAATCGATGAAGCATTCACCAAACCCAAACCTTCCCAGCGTCTCCTAAAGATACTCCCATTCCACCCGATCAAAAGCCTTCTCCGCGTCCATCGCAACCACCACCTCCACCTCCTCTCCTTCTGAGGGCATCATAATTACATTTAAAAGCCTCCGGACGTTAGCATTGAGCTGTCTGCCCTTAACAAATCCAGTTTGGTCCTCCCCTATCACCCCCGGGACACAGTCTTCTATCCTGGTGGCCAAAATCTTAGCCAGCAGTTTGGCATCTACGTTCAATAGCGATATCGGCCAAAACGACCCACATTGCTCCAGGTCCTTCTCCCGTTTAAGAATGAGTGAAATCGAGGCCTGCGATATAGTTGGGGGAATGATTCCCCCTCTCTCTCGCCTCGTTAAAGGTCCTCCTCAGCAGCGGGCACACCACCTCTGAGAACTGATTAAAATTCCACTGGTAGCAGTCTGGCGCCCGGGCTTTGCCCAACTGCATGCCCTCCAGTCCTTTAACAATTTCCTCTGCCTCAATCGGGGGCCCCAGCCCCTCCACCAGGTCCTCCTCCACCCTCGGAAACCTCAACTGATCTAGGAATCGCCTCATCCCTTCTGCTCCAGCCAGGGGTTCAGACTCACATAATTAGCTATAAAAACTCTTTAAAGACGTTGTTCACCCCCCCGGGTCCAAGACCATGTTACCCTCCCTATTCCTTCCTCTCCCAATCTCCCTGGCCGCCTCTCTCTTCCTAAGCTGGTGCGCCAGCATCCTGCTCTCCTTTTCCCCATATTCGTAGACGGCCCCCCCCCCTTACCCTCCTCAACTGCTCCACCGTTCTCCCCGTTGTCAACAACTCAAACTCTGCCTGCAACTTCCGGCGCTCCCTCAGGAGCCCAGCATCC
Organism: Scyliorhinus torazame; assembly: GCF_047496885.1. NCBI lineage: Eukaryota > Metazoa > Chordata > Chondrichthyes > Carcharhiniformes > Scyliorhinidae > Scyliorhinus > Scyliorhinus torazame. The sequence goes on along the minus strand of NC_092720.1, from coordinate 214,565,455 downwards.
GGGGCCTCTGCATATCTCCTATCCACTCGAAGTATCTCCTCCACTAATCTCATCCTCTGCTATTTCCACTTTTTCTCTACGGGACTGAATCAAAATTAGTTCCCCTCTTACAACTGCCTTCAGAGCCTCCCAAAACGTTGCTGCAGATACCTCTCCTGTGTCATTTGTTTCCAGGTAATTCTGGATGGACTTATTCATCCGCCCGCAGACTGCTTTGTCCGCTAACAATCCCACATCTAATCTCTACAACAGGCACTGCCCTCTCTCCTCACTCAAACCGCAAATCCACCCAATGCGGGGCATGATCAGAAACTGCAATCGCCGAATATTCCGTCCACGCCACCTTCAGGATTAGTGCCCTGCTCAGAACAAAAAAAATCAATAGTAAACTTTATGGACATGAAAAAAAAAATGAAAAGTCCTTTGCCCTCGGCCACTCGAATCTCCACGGGTCTGCACCCCCCATCTGCTCCATAAAACCCCTCAACTTCTTTGCCACAGCAGGCATCCTTCCAGTCCTGGATTTTGACCGGTCCAGATCGGGATCAATGCCCGTGCTAAAGTACCTCCTCATGATCAGGCCGTGAGACTCCAAGTCCGGGATCTTGCCGAACACCCGCCTCATAAATCCCACATCGTCCCAGTTCGGCGCATATACGTTCACAAGCACCACCCGTACACCCTCCAACTTCCCACCCATTGTATATCTACCCCCCTTATCAGCCACAATTCTTCCAGCCTCAAACGCCACCCGCTTACTGATCAATATCGCTACCACCCTGGTCTGAGTCCAGCCCCGAGTGGAACACCTGACCAACCCACCCCTTTCTCAATCTCGTCTGGTCAATAATCTTTAGATGCGTCTCCTGAAGCATTGCTACGTCTGCCTTCAGTCCCTTTAAATGCGCAAAAACGCAAGCCTTTTGACCAGCCCATTCAACCCTCTCACATTCCACGTAATCAATCAGCCTGGACAGGGGGCTACCACCACCACACCCCCCGTCCCCGTCCCTCGCCATGACGACGAGCCTTAACCTTTTTTTGGCCAGCCCCGAGCCCACGCCCCCCCACTTCTCCGAGTTCCCCCACAAGCAGCAACCGCCCCCGACCTCCCATTTGTTCCCCAATGATCGTTCCTTCCGTCAGCAAAGAAGCCTTCACCCCCCCCCCCCACCCCCCCGCCCCCGCCACAACAGCACCCGAAACCTGATCCCCCAGGTCAAGCACTGACTTAAAACATACTCACCCCCCACCTCGCTTCCGAGAGTGTGCTGAACCATGCGGACCCCGACAACTCCCACCCCTGGTGACAAACAGTCTGACTCCCTACTGTTCGAACCAATCTCCCGACATGAATAAACCATTTAACATTGCATTCCCCAGTGAGTAAACAACCTCAAGTAGAAAGAAATTAGTATAAACCAATGAAGGAACAATCGCTTGAAACAGGACCCAACCTCCCACAGAATAGCACCAACTTCAGGGTCCAATCTCCCCCATTCTGCATCAAATCCCTACAACACAAAGCATCCACAAACCACCACCCCAGCCCAACACTTAACCCAAAACTACATCCAATCTTATTTGAACCGATACGAAAATTACAAACATTACGAACCGCAGTCACATAACTTCTTCGAGACTTAAGTGTCCTTTAAGACGCTTCTCACATTATCTGGTGTCTCAAAGTAAAGATGCCGGTCTTCGTGCATAACCCACAACCGAGCTGGATACAGCATCCCAAATTTCACCCCCTTCTTCAAGAGGATCGCCTTCACCCGATTAAACTCAGCCCGTCTCTTGGCCATCTCTGACTGATAGATGCGCATCTCGCTGTTCTCCCATCTGCTGTTCCGCTCTTTCTTGGCCCACCGCAAAACAAGTTCTTTGTCCAAAAAACAGTGGAAATGCACCACCATGGCCCTCGGCGGATTATTCGCCTTAGGCTTCCTTGCGAGGGCTCTATGCGTTCCATCCACTTCCAGGGGCTGAGAAAACGCCCCGGACCCCATCAGCGTCTCCAACATGCCCGCCACATGTGCTCCCGCGTTCGACCCCTCAATTCCTTATCGGGAGGCCAACAATCCTTAAGTTATGCCTCCTGGACCTGTTCTCCAGTCTCCAGCTTCTCCTGCATTCTCTTGTGGCGCTCATGTAACATCTCCATCTTGTGCTCCAGCAAGGTTAGATAGTCCTCCTGGCCAGATAACTTCTACTCAATTTCTTGTATCGCTTTCCCTTGGGCCGCCTGATTCAATACCACTTGATCGATCGCAGCCTTGATCGGGTCCAGCGTTTCCTTTTTCAGCTCAGCGAAACAGTCCCTAAAGAACTTCATCTGGTGCTCCTTAGACCACTGAGCCACTGCTCTCTGGTCCTGACCCTCCGCCATGCTGCACCGCGGTACCAGCTCCGACTGCTTCACTCTGCCGGCTGAGTCTTTTCACACGGCCACTTCTAGTCCAATTAGCCATACATTGGAGAGGGAATCCTTCTTAATATTGTCCACTGCACCGATCTATCCCTAAAGTCTGAAAAAAGTCAGGAAAAAAGGTCCAAAAGTCCATTTCAGGTGGGAGCTATCGAATGTGCGACCTACTCCTCCATTGTCGCCACCGTCTTTCATTTTTAACAAGTTTTTTTAATACTCAGTGTAAAGGTTGAAACAGAAATGTCCATTGAAATAGTTGTCCTTAAGGCAGCACGGAGGTGCAGTGGCCCGCACTGCTGCCTCACGGCACTGAGGTCCAGGTTCAATCCCGGCTCTGGGTCACTGTCCGTGTGGAGTTTGCACATTTTCCCGTGTTTGTGTAGGTTTCACCCCCGCAACCCAAAGATGTGGTTAGGTGGATTGGCCACGCTAAATTGCCCCTTAATTGGAAAACATTAATCGGGTACTTCTAACTTGATAAAAAAAAGAAACAGTTGTCCTTAAAATCTGTAATATCATAATCGTAATATCATGACAATTTGAATTGGTTTTATTTACAGTCTGATTGGGATTTTATAGTGCATAAATTGGAAATGAGTTGACACATTTAGTGACAACCAGTTTTCAATGGTGGTTTCTGACCCCCAACGCAGCAGATGACGCACAGCTGGGTGGGAGGGTGAGCTGTGAGGAGGATGCAGAGATCCTTCGCTGTGATTTGGACAAGTTGAGTGAGTGACAAAATGAATGGCAGATGCAGTATAATGTGAATAAATGGGAGGTTATCGATTTTGCGAGCAAAACCAGTAAGGCACAGATTATCCGAATATCTGTACATTAAGAGAGGGGAATGTGCAACGAGACCTGGGTGTCCAAGTACACCAGTCACTGAAGGTAAGCATGCAGGTACAGCAAGCTGTAAAGAGGACAAATGGTATGTTGGCCTTCATTGCGATAGAATTTGAGGACAGGAGCAGGGATGTCTTGTTGCAATTATACAGGGCCTTGGTGAGGCCACACCTGGAGTAGTGTGTGCAGTTTTGGGCTACTTCTCTGAGGAAGGATGTTCTTGATCCAGGGAGAGAGTGCAGAGAAGTTTTACCAGACTGATTCCTGGAATGGCGGGACTGATTTATTTATTGATTTCTTTATTTATTTTTTTGAGATTTTTTATTTAAAACAAATTTGTAACATTTACAGAGAGAAAAAAGGCCATATGCAAAGAGCCTTAACATAGTGAAAATGAACAGTGGGAAAGAATAAACATATTAATAAGGCACTTCCCATGTCAGCTCTGTTTGCCCATGCCACACGTGTTCAACTAAACTAACGTGGCTCTAACCACCACCCCCCCCCCCCCCGGCCACACACACCCCCCCACCCCCCCGACCTACCCTGTCCCCCGAGACCTAACCTGCCAGGTCAACCCTCCACTTGGCCCTAGCCCGCCCCTCCTCCTACTCTCCCTAGTGCCCCCTGACCCACGCCCTTGGCGCCGGTCTGTCTCCCGCCCTCCCCCCCCACACACCAAGGACCCATTAACCTGATTGTATCTCATCGTGCGCGCCCTTTCAAGTCCCTTAACCAGCCCATAGCCCACCTCCCCTATCAGAGGCCCCGATCTCCTGCCAAAAGGTACCAAATGCAGGGCCACCCTCCCTCTCCGTTCCCAAGTCCTGGTAGATGCGCACCTCACAGTTCTCACATCTGCTGCTCCTCTCCGCCTTGGCACATCGCAGCACATGTTCCCGGTCAGCAAGCCGGTGAAAGCGGACCACCAGGACCCTCGGTCGGTCGTCCGTCCTGGGCTTCCTTGCGGGGGCTCTATGCGCCCCATCAACTCCAGGGGTCGAGGGAAGGCCTCCGGTCCCATCAGCGCCTCGAGCATACCCTTCACGTATGCACCCACATCCGATCCCTCGCAGCCCTCGGGGAGTCCAACGACCCTCAAATTCTGCCTCCTGGCTCTTGTTCCCCAGTTCTTCAAGCTGCGCCTGCATCCTCCTCTGGCGGGCGCTCCGTTACCGTGTCCGCCTGGCTGGAGAGCTTCACCTCGGCCTTCCCGAGCGCCTTCTCTTGGACCGCCTGTGTCTCGACCATTCGGTCCATTACCGCTCTCATCGGGTCCAACGTGTCCCTCTTCAGTTCAGCGAAGCAATTCCTGAAGAACTCCATCTGCTGCTCTCTTGGCCAGTGAGCCTCCGCTCCCTGCCGTCTGCCATGCTTCGCCGCCCGGCCTGGGGTCCCCGCTGCTCCCGCTTCGATCCTTGACACTCCACTCGACCACCTCTGGTCCAGCTGTCCATACCCCGGGCGGAAAGCCTCTTCCCTATCATCTCCTCCACCGATTCAGGTCGCCAGGTGCCGAAAAAGTCCATTGGAAAAGGTCCGTTTGCCCATCGCGGGCGGGAGCGATCCAACATGCGACCCGCTTCCTCGAGGGCGCTACCGGAAGTCGGCGGGGCTGATTTATGAGGAGAGATTGAATAGGTTAGGTTGTATTTTCTGGAGGTCAGAAGAACGAGGGGGATCTCATAGAAACCTATAGAATTCAAACAGGATGAGACGGAGCTGATGCAGGATGGATGTTCCCAATGGTGGAGGGTGTAAAGAAGCAGGGGTCATAGTTCAAGGATACGGGGTAAACCATTTAGGACAGAGGTGACAGGAAATCTGTTCACCCAAAGAGTGCGCTGTCGAATTCGCTACCACAGGAACCAGTTGAGGCCAAAATATTGTATATTTTCAAGAAGCAGTTAGATATAGCATTTGGGGTTAAAGGGATCAAAGGATCTGGGGGAAGGCGGGAATAGGTTACTGAGTTGAATGATCAGCCATGATCATAATGAATGGCGGAGCAGGTTTGAAGGGTCGAATGGCCTCCTCCTGCTGTTATATTCCATGTTTCTATTAACCCAGGACCTCTGCTTGTGACCCTAATCACAAGGTCAAGTCATTATAACGTCAGGGAGAACCGCAAGGCCCTGCCTCTTTTCTAGATCTCGAGCAGATTTTCAGGCAATTCTTTAAATCCGAAGTAAAGAAGAAAGGATAAAGTTTCTCAGTGAAGTTATTCCCGGTGAAGGTGTGGAGATGGGACTTGGTGTCCGCACCGAAAAATGAAACAGTCCCAGACTCATAACTGAGATAAACTCCCACCTTCCCGGGGATCTGACCGACATGGAAGGGGATTGGGTGAGAGGAATCTATACAAAACTGGCTCCCAGCTTTCCCAATGGTCCAGAATCCAGTCTCTGGGCTCAGACTGACCCCGGTCTTCCTTTCCACAGACTCTGTGGCTACTCCCAGTCTCCAGACCTGATTCCCCGTCACCTCCACCTCCCAGTAATGTCTCCCCGATGGGAATCCCTCTGATCCCAGCACACAGGGACTGTCCATAAACCTCTTCTTGGTGTCAGGGAGATGCCTCTTGGTCCGGGTCCATCTCAAAAGCTTCAGATCCTCAGACACCTCGAGCCGGGGATTCGCTGTTTCCACATCCAGGGTCACAGAGACTGGAGAAAAAAACCAGAGAATTAGAGAGTCACTGGATCATTGAGGAATGTGGGGTGAATTGGAGAGGAGCGGACTCCCGCCGCAAAGGTTGAGAGGCAGAGAGCCACTGCGCAGGGGAGGGGAGAAGAAAACCCCTTGGGAGGGGTCAGAGGTGGGGGCAGAAACCGGGGGGGGGCGGGGGGGGGGGTTGGGGGTGTCTTGAGGTGGGGGAGAGAGCCAGTGGGTGAGGGGTTTGAGACAGAGCAGCTGAAATGGGGTAGAGCCTAGAGCCGCTGTTTGGGGGGGGGGGGGGGGGGGGGTGTCCAGGTGTGGGGCATCCAAGGGGATAGGGAGCCATTGGGGTGATCTGAGGAGAGGGGGGGGGAAAGCCGCTGGGTGGTGCGTGGGATGGCTGTTCGAGGGGGACAGAGAGCTGCTGGGCTAGAGGGGCGAGGGGGCAGTGTAGAGGGTCTGTTGGGTTCTGTCTGTGGGAGTACAGAGCTGGTGTGAAGTCAGACAGCGGTGGGGGGGGGGGGGGGGGGTGCAGACTACTGCTAGGGGTGGAGTCAAGTGGGCAGGAGCAGGGTGATGCTGTAGGATCGAAAGCCACTGGAGGATCTGGAGTCAGAGATCCACTGGGGGCTGCAGGGATTGTGGCAGAGAACTATTAGTGTGTCCGAGGGGGAGAGAGACACCGGGCGGCGGGGGGGGGGGGGGGCAAGGCAGGCAGAGAGAGAGTGATGGGGGGCTCCATCTGAGGGTGCAGAGAACCACTGGCTGGGTGTCTGAGACACACAGGAGCAGTCCAAGGGCAGCAGAGAGCAATTGGGGGGTGGGGGTGCATACAAGGGGCTGGAGGTGGCAGAGAGGAGCTGGGGGATGGGGTGGGGGAGGGGGGTCCAGAAAGCCACTGCGAGCAGGTCCAAGAATGGGGCAGAGAGAAGCTGGGGGACAGGGGAGAGAGACTCACTCGGATCAGGAAAGGTTCTCTCAATGATCACCATTTCTGATTTAATTTCTTATTCCTCAGCATGAGATAGAACCGCCCTAAGGGGAGGAAACAGGAATCTGACAACAGCAGAAAACACTGGGACTTCCACAGAGAGAGAGGTCACTACTTCTGAAAATATCACACTCACCCTCTTCAGCTCCATGACATTCTGTGGGAGAGAAATAAGAAAATGAACAAAAGCTGGAACTGGAGCCTCAAAGTAAAATTAAATTCTGTTGACAGTTTAATGCATCAAGGCGTTTTACAATAGCTAGGTTTTGACAAACCTACAAAGCATTGAGGAACCTCACTCTGTAGGACTGGGTGTAGCTGTGTATGTATAGTGTGTCTGTACAGAGTGAATGTGTCTGTACAGAGTGTGTGTGTCTGTACAGTGTGAATGTGTCTGTACAGTGTGAGTGTGTGTCTGTCTGTATACTGTGTGTGTGTGTGTGTGTGTGTGTGTGTGTGTGTGTGTGTGTGTGTGTGTGTGTGTGTATATATACGTATTGGATAGGAATGATCTAGAAATGACTCCAGCGAATTCCCCAGGCATGGAAATATTTTACAGAACAGAACAGATGAAATAAAGTTTTGAGTCATTGGACACCGGCCCCAGTGCTGGGGATAGAGGAAGCTGCACCATTGAGACAGATTCACCTGGACGGCACTCAGACCTGTGTCCTGGCAAATTGTAGAACTAGGACTGTAGAGAGCATTTTAAACTAAAGAGTGGGATGTTGTGGCGTTAAGTTAAAGGGAAAGAACTAAGCAATAATGCAGGTAGCGAAACTGATAATGAAAACCTGATGTGACAGGAAGGGAAATCGGGTACAATCATGGAGTCAGGGTTGGGAAAAATAAGGGACGGGATTCTCCAGTCCCACAGCCGCGTGTTGCATGGCCATGCCCCGTACGCTGGCGGTGAAATTTGATCTTCCCGTCGCTTGTCAATGGGATTTCTCATTGTAATCACCCCATGACGCCAGGAAACTGGGGTGGGCTGCCGGCGGGAAATGTGAATCGCAATGATCAGAGAATTCAGGCAAAGGTCAGAGGGGAAAATGGCAAAAAGAATGAAAGGCTCTTTATCCAAATGCACACATCAATCATAACAAGATGAACCAAATGATAACACAAATTATATGGTGGCCATGACTGGGACTTGAACATCCAATGGTATTTGACATTTAAAAGGACAAAGGGAAAGGAAAAGGAGATGTGGTAGTTCTGTTAATAAAAGATGAAATCAGTAAAGCAGTCAGAAATGATCTTGGTTCAGAGGATCAAAATGTAGAATCAATTTGGAGATAAAGTAAACAAAGGAAATATGTCACCGGGGGAGTAGTTTATAGGCTCCCTGACAGTCGGACATAATTTAATCAAGAAATAATGGAAGGAGAGGACATTCAAGAAACATTCTTCAATAACCGCAAGGTTTTAATCATCATATGGATTAGTTGAATCAATTTGGTAAATGTAGCCTGTAGAATTAGTTTATGGAGTGCATTCAGGACAGTAGGTGACAACGATAAGTCTTAGAACCAACAGAGGAATAGGTTATTTTAGACCTGGTAATGTGTAATGAGACAGGATTAATTAATTTAAAAAATAAATAACTTTAGAGTACCCAATTAATTTTTTACAATTAAGGGGCAATTTAGCATGGCCAATCCACCTAGCCTGCACATCTTTGAGTTGTTGGGGCGAAATCCACGCAAACACGGGGAGAATGTGCAAACTCCACACGGAGTGACCCAGAGCCGGGATCAAACCTGGGACTTCAGCGCTGTGAGGCAGCAGTGCTAACCACTGCACCACCATGCTGCCCAATAAGATTAATTAATTACTTCACAGTAAAGGATCGTCTTTAAGAGTGAGCGTAACACAAAATAATTTCATATTCAGTTTGTGAGTGAGAAATGTGGATCAGAAATGAGAGCCTTAACTATATAATTGCCTTATTAAAGTTTATGAAGATAGAGTTGGCTTAAGTGGATGAAAAATTGGTTAATAGGTAAGACAGAAAAGAAGCAATGGCAGATATTCAAAGGGAATATTTCCTAACTCTCGAAGACATATTCCATTGAGAAAGCAGGACTCTCCGTGAAGGATACACCATCCATGGCAAACTAAAGAAGCTGAGAATAGTATCAAATTGAAAGATGTACAATGTAGCGAAGATAATCCAGAAAACTGGGAACATTTTTAGAAACCAGCAAAATGATGGGTAAACAAATAAAGTGGGAGAAATTGGAGCGAGAGAGAAACCTAGCAAGAAACATAAAAACAAGCAATAAAATGTTCCACAAGTATATGAAAAGGAAGTGAGTGGTTAAGGTGAGTGTCGGTGCTTACAGAATGAGACTTGGGAATTAATCATAGGAAACAAGGAAATGGCAGAGACTTCAACAACCATTTTGTATCTGTCTTCAGAAAAAAATACAAGTATCCCAAGTATGGTGGAACTGGAGGGGCAAAAGATAGGGAGGAACTTAAAACAATCGCCATTCCTGGAGAGAAAGTATTCAGAAAGTTGATGGGACTGAATGCTGACAAGTTCCCTGGATCTGATGGCGTGCATCCCAGGCTCTTAAAAAGAAGTATCTGCAGAGATTGGGAATGCATTAGCTGTAATTTTCCAAACTTTCCTAGATTCTGGAATAGTCCTAGTGGATGGGAAAACCGCTGACATAACACCATATTCTGAAATGGAGACTGACAGAAAACAGGAAAGTATGGGCAGAATTATGCAGTTCCGTTGGCATCGGGCACCGTGTGGACCGAATTTCAAGACTTCAGCATCACATTATAAGCCCTGCTCTCCAGGTATCATCACCCATCCCCACATCAAATTTACTTCACACGCTGGTGTGACTTCAGAATGGTGTGATTTATGACTGCCTTTTAAAGGTGCTCAGCTGGTGAGTTGCACTTTGAGGGGAACATGGAACAGAGTACACAACCTTGCACAGCACTCGCGAGCATCGCCAAAGGGTAGCAAGGAAGAGGCAATACACATTCAGGGAGTTGGGGCGGCAGGGTGCACAGGTAAATCATTGTTTCCCCAGTTGGTTTTCAGAGTGGTGCCAGGACTCCAGTGCAGCTGAGAATAAGGGGTGAGGATGAGGGAATGGACAAGTACACATGCCGGGGGTGGTGAGGGAAGCTTCCGCGCATTTGGAAAAGCTAGTCAGAAGTGAGCATTGTCCCGCAGTGGAGACTGTTCAGCAGCAGCTCCATTGACATGCTTGGAGTCTGGCCTCTGAAGCTTATCAATTTTTAAGTCAGTGGTTCCTTGCAGGGTGACCTGTGCGGTATCTCACAAGCCTCCAATGCACAGGTTTATCCATCCTTGCAAAAGCACAGAACATTCTGACCAAGATCAGGCAAGTGAGGAAGCAAGAGCACTGGGATTTGAGCAGGTCGCAGACTTCCCACGGGTGCAGGGTGCCATCGAATTCACTCACCTGACACTTCAATCTCCGTGGCAACAAGCATTCAACTGTGTCACCAGCAAAGGCTTCCACTCGCACAATGTTCAACTTGTCTGCGCCCACCACAGGTCAGCCCCAGGGAGTGTCCATGACTCCTATGTCCATTCAAGCAACACAAGAGCATGAAAGGGGCACCAAATGTCCCACAACATTTCACCCCTCGGGTGCAGACTGCAAAATGATGTGCATTTTAGGGGACAGCAGGACTTGCCTGGGCAAGTTGTAGAACCCCCTTGTGAAAGGTTGCTATGGCGCTGTCACCAGTGGAGGCACTCACAGTAACTTGCAATGTTTGGACCAGGATCCCCCATGGTTCAAGCGAACAGTGCAGTCTTGCAGTGTGTGTTAGCAGAATGCCTGTGCCCGAGCTGAGAGCACAACATGCAGTCCAATGGCCAAAGCTGCCACCAATCAGTCAAGTGGAAATGGGTGGAGGGAGCTGTGGTTTTCGACAATCGCACACTACACTAGTCAATAAAGTGGTGGCCAGCACACTCCTGCATGCATGATGGGGCTTCAGACTTAGCCAAGAGATTCTTAGTACACCTATGCTAATCCATATGTCCCTCTTTGATCCTGCAGGAGAACTGTAGAATCATAGAGCCTGATGATTTGGTGGTATGCCTCATGGCTTACAGAGACCAGAGAAGAGGAGAGTAGTGGAAGCGCCTGGGACAGCAGGGCCTGCTGCACATGGAGCTGAAGTTCCAGAGTGTGCCGTCACTCGTAGGTAATTCGCTAGACCGGCACAGGATATGTAAATAACACTCATCACTCCTGCAGATGACATAATGTCACTAAAGACTGCGCCTGCCTAGGCAACTGCTCAGTCACGTATCCTGTTGCAGGATTTGGTGCCACGGGGACATGGAGGACATCAATTACCTGGGACTGTAACAGTGATCGCGGAGCTCAATTTTTAAGTCAGTGGTTCCTTGCAGGGTGACCTGTGCGGTATCTCACAAGCCTCCAATGCACAGGTTTATCCATCCTTGCAAAGGCACAGAACATTCTGACCAAGGTCAGGCAAGTGAGGAAGCAAGAGCACTGGGATTTGAGCAGGTCGCGGGCTTCCCACGGGTGCAGGGTGCCATCGAATTCACTCATCTAACACTTCAATCTCCGTGGCAACAAGCATTCAACTGTGTCACCAGCAAAGGCTTCCACTTGCTCTATCTACAACTAGTCTGCGCCCACCACATGTGCATCCTACAGTGTCAGCACCAGGGAGTGTCCATGACTCATGTCCTCAGCGGATCTCAGAGCTGACATTTTCCAGGGTTCAGAGAGGCTGCAGGGTTAGCTCGTCAGGGACAAGAGCTACCAAAGAGGATGTGGCTGATGACGCCCATGCAGCAGCCCAGCGCTGTAATAATGAGGCTCATGCTGCAGCCGGGCTTTGCCATTTTGAATATGATGCCTTGTCAGACTGGTGGAGGACAGTTCCCACAGGGTGTTGTCCATCATCATCAGTTGTCTCACACTACACAGCCTGCCGCTGTAATTGAGAGAGGACCTTGCTGAGGAGGGGATAGAGGAGCTGCATTTCTCCTCTGAAGTAGAGGCCATCGAAGGAGACGCTGATGAAGAGGTTTGGTCCTCGAAGGAGGTTATGCCGGCAATGAGGCTATCGCACTGGTTAGACGGGACACGCACACTCAGGAGGCCCTCTTGGTGGCAAACCTTGTGGAGGATGATGACGAGATGCAGTGATGAAGGCTGTTGGTGTAAAAGTTTTGTTTTGATTAATATGCTGGGATATGAATTAATGCCTGCTTATTTTCTGTTGAGACAGTGAACTTTGGACTAAGAGTGACTCTAACGGATGTATCCTCCAGAAACAATGGGTCAAGTGAGGACCAGTGCTCCACGGACTGCAGAAGCTGTTATTCTCAGCTGTCAAGACAGCTGCGAGAGGATGGGTGGCCTCTAAATCCACATCTCGGACTATCAACTCATGACCTTATGACTGCCAACTCATAACCTTATGACCTTATGTAATCACGCGCGCAACATATGGATTGGACAAAAGTAAACTACTGTGTAAAGAATTGATAACCATATATGGTATGAATTGCGATACTAAGAGAATTGATTGGCTGTATGTAAATGAGAATGCAAACTAATTCTGCTTTGAAAGGGTATATTAACACAGTTTCAAGCTACAGCTCAGAGAGAAAGTTTACCGACAGGGCCGAGGGGTCCAGGATTTCTCCCAGAGCTCTGTAAACAATAAATTGCATCGTTTGCTCATGTTAAGATCTACTTGTGAATATTTTCACCCAACAAAGGCCCTGGCATCCTCACATTGCTTTTGTGAACGTTTTTGACTTGCGTGTGGCTGATGGCAGCACACATACCCTCATGGAGAGGCAGAGAAAGTTCTAATAGTCGCTAGATTCCAGGTTGTTGATGACAACATACAGTGAGGACTCCATAGATCTTCATATGGTCTCTGTGAATTTCTGACTCCTGACTAGCTGTGGGAAACTTGGTTGCGCTCAGTGGTCAGGGTCACATCATTGGAGACATAGCTGTGAGGGCAACTTTTGTTTACCTCAAGACTATTGTATTTGGACAAGGTCTGCAAAAGCAGCGGGTTACAAAACATCTCAACTAGGTCAATTCTTTGGATACTTCAAAGAATGGTAAAATGTCAGGTATCCTGGTTCAGAGTGTGATAAACTGAACAGGTGACTACAGAATGTATCAGACAAGCTTTACTCTGGGAAAACCTGGTCTAGATCAGCAGGAGTTAGCTGTTCCCAAAAGCGGATGTGGGCTGTAATGGGCTCAGGGCCAAGGTTCACTTGTGGGGGTGATAAGGGAACAAAGGCTGGAAATGCTGATGGTGAATGATGTTGCCATGGGTGACGTCAATAAGTCGATCGGAAGGCCAATCAATCACCTCTTAACAACAAGTGAGGCCTCGGCCACCGGGGGATGGGCAGTCTGAAGGTAATCCCGAGCTAGCTCAGGAACGGACTCACCTAATCAACGACTGGAGGTCCAAGTGGGGTAAGCTGATCACTTGCCCTGGTCCAGATCTCGGATAAGTCCAATATATCAGTATATTATCAAGTTTGGTCTGGTTTGAAGAGTCAGTTGTAGTCTTGAGTTATTAATATCTAGGGTAAATACTTCAAACCAGGGGAAATAGGGAGAGCATCCTACAGCTGTGAAACTTGAGCTGCACCTGATCCTTGTCAGCCTTCAGCACCTGTCCCCTTCATAAATTTCATAGAATTCACAGTGCAGAAGGAGGCCATTCAGCCCATCGAGTCTGCACCGGCTCTTTGAAAGAGCACCCTACCCAAGCCCACACCTCCACCCTATCCCCATAACCCAGCAACCCCACCCAACACTAAGGGTGCTTTAGCATGGCCAATTCATCTAACGTGCACATCTTTGGACTGTGGGAGGAAACCGGAGCACCCGGAGAAAACACACGCACACACGGAGAGAACGTGCAGACTCCGCAGACAGTGACCCAAGCCGGGAATCAAACCTGGGACCCTGGAGCTGTGAAGCAATTGTGCTAACCACTATGCTACCGTTTCAGCCCACACCATCACGGGACACAGATTCTGTAGAGATGGTGGGGGAGGGCACAACATTCTGTCAGCTATGACAAGTACCGCTGAGGTGTAGGCATCACTAATGTGCCCAGTGAATGCGGAGCCAGACCATTACTTTAATCTGAAGGCCGACACAGGGAAGAAACGCTGCCATTTTACTTTATGTAGGAACCATGGTTTCACATCTGACCGACATGAACACTGCTCATCATAACAAGGAACCATAGACAAGAGGACATTCTTGGGAGTTTATTTACTAATAAACATTATGTACAAATGCCCACGCTGGGGATCTACATCTTCTTAATCTTCCTAATCCTGACACTATATCTTGGTGCTCTTCCAACATCCACAGCAGAGGGGGAGGCAGCTGACTGCTACGCCCTGTCTCTGATTACCTTGGCAGGTGCCCTCCAGAAGGCCTATACCTGGAGGCCGCATGCACAATCTGCCTGTTTCTGGTGCCTTGCTGTGGTGCACCATCTTCAGACTGGGCAGTTGTACTTAATGGGGTCACATGGAGAGAGGATTTTGATCAGGCAGATATTCCTGAAGTCACCTGGTTGGATGACGCTGGGGTGTTGAACTTCTAGTTCTCCTCCGTCCGAGTACCCAATGACCCCTCGTTGAGTCCTTGAGGAGAAGGGGAAGCTGGAATGAGATCACGCTGCCCCGTACCCTTCTCGCGTCGATCCCATTGGGACCAACTGTGGTGCCAGTGATTGAGTTTAGCCCATGCACTTCATGATCAATGTCCTGGACCAAGGTTTCCATGGCAGCCTCCATCCTGCCAATGTTGACCATGGTGCATTGGCATGATGGAGCGATCATGTTGGACTGAAGAGACTACTCCGTCGGCCCTTGCAATCTGGGGGGGGGCGCCAGACATCCCTTCCTGATGTTCCCATATTTGCCGGTTTCACCTACCAATTGAGGATCAAGTCCAGAGGCTCATCATTGCCTCGGACTCAGCAGATTCCCTTGCCGAATGCCGGTGATCTCAAATGCTCCTGCCTCTGCCTGCTGTGGAACAGATTGTGATCACAAGCCTGCTCTACCTGTATGTTCCACCGAGGTGTGTTGCTACACTGGTGGAGGATGTAAGTGAACACTTTGACAGGGTTTAACAGTGCTGCCCGCAGGGTATCTGTCCGAGGTGCTGGAGTCAGAGTCAAGGTTGCCTGAGAGTGATGTGTCAGATGAGCCTCAGTAAGAGAGTGGAGATTATTGGTGCTTGGCTGCCATTTTGAACGCTGAACAGAGGACTCAAAGTAGCATTGAGAAAGGGATGATGAGGTGCAGATCCTCACATAGGTATACACCGCCAACCTCACCATCACCAGGGCAACTATTGACGTCCTTTCCTGCCAGTCCTAATGTTCAACGCTAGATCGGACCTTGATGCCGGACACTCCACCCCAGGTTTGGGACCACTCGCATGAAAACAGATGGAGAGAGAGTGCGAATATAGTGCATGTCAGGCCAAATGAAAAGAATAACCAGGTGTGCCAATGTGCTGAGTGCAGCCTCCTCAGCCCATTCAAGGCCACCTCCAGAGGAGGTGAAGCCAGATGGAAATGTGAGGGGGGGGGGGTGAAATGGAGTAAGTGGTATAGTCCCTTGAACTGGCAGTGGGGTGGCTGTGCGATGGGCTTGCGAGTGTGAGAGTTTGGAGTGATGAGATGATTGCCGTACCCTGGTGGCATGGTTGAGATTATTCATCTTCTTTTGGCACTGGATGGGTAACCCCTTGTGTACAGCATTTGCACTGGGCACCACTGCCATCACCTTTGAAGATGGGCAGGTGAGACAGATGGGCTTCCTGCACCAGAGCTCAGGGTAATGGAGATCATGGCGTTCCTCCAGTGTGCAGAAGGCTTCCCAGGGATGCGTCACTGAATTGGGGAGACTGCACCCTTCTTGGCTTTCGGGGTCAGTCCTGGGTCAGAAGCACTGAGAACTGTGTGTGCGGATGCAATTTAAATATGGAGCCTGTCATGAGGAAGCTGCAAGCTGACGGCATGAACAAAGAATACAGCACAGGAACAGGCCCTCCGGCCCTCCAAGCCTGCGCCGATCACATGTCCTATCTAGACCAACCGACTGTATCCTTCTGTATCCCATCTGTTCATGTGCTTATCAAGTTAAGTCTTAAAGGTTACTAACGTATCTGCCTCAACCACCTCACATGGCCGTGCATTCCAGGCCACCACCACCCTCTGTGTAAAAATCTTCCCTGCACATCTCCACTGAACCTTTCCCCCCTTCACCTTAAACTTGTGCCCCCTTGTAATTGTCATTTCCGCCCTGGGGAAAAGCCTCCAACTGTTCACCCTATCTATACCCCTCATAATTTTATAAACTTCGATCAGGTCGCCCCTCAGCCTCCGTCTCTCTGGGGAGAAGAATCAGTTTATTAAATCCTCATTGCTAATACCCTCCACACCAGGCAATATCCTGGTAAACCTTTTCTGTACTCTCTCCAAAGCCTACACTTCCTTCTGGTAGTGCGGTGACCAGAATTGGACACAGTATTCCGAATGTGGCCCAACCAACATTCTACATAACTGTAACATAATTTTCAAGCTTTTATACTCGATACCTCGTCCTATGAAGGCAAGCATGCCATATGCTTTCTTTACCGCGATTTCCATCTGTGCTGCCACTTTTAAGGATCTGTGGACCTGCACGCCCAGATATCTCGGTGTCTCTATGTTCCTGATGGTCCTGCCATTTACTTTATAGCACCCACCTGAATTGGACCTGTCAAAATGCATCATCTCGCATTTGTCCGGGTTAAATTCCATCTGCCATTTCTCTGCCCAATTTTGCAGCCTATCCATATCCTGTTGTATTCTCTGACAATCTTCATCACGACCCGCAACTCCTGCAATCTTCGTGTCATCCGTAAATTTGCTAATCAGACCCGCTACATTTTCCTCCAAGTCATTTACATATATTACAAAAGGCAGAGATCCCACTACTGATCCCTGCGGAACACCACTAGTTACAGACCTCCATTCGGAAAAATACCCTTCCACTGCTACCCTCTGTCTTCTATGGCCAAGCCAGTTCTGAATCCATCCAACCAGTTCACTCCTGACCCCATGTGATTTAATCTTTTGCACCATCCTTCCATGAAGGGCCTTATCAAATGCTTCACGAACGTCCACAGCCCTTCCCTCCTCAAAAAATCAATTAAATTAGTGAGACATGACCTCCCCTGCACAAAACCATGCTGTCTGTCGCTAATAAGACCAGTCACTTCCAAATGTGAATGGATCCTGGGCTGGATTCTCCGGTCGCCGACGCTGAAATCGCATTCGGCGACGAGCCAGAGAATCCAAATTCCCGAAAGACTCGGGGGCGATGCCGCTCTCGCGATGCTCCGTCCCCTCCAAAGCAGTGTACTCACAGAGTACGCCGCGCCATGTGACCACATGGCCTGAGATGTATCTTAGGCCATTGCCTGAAGCCCGCCCCCCGATGCTCTGCCCCCAACTGGCCGAGTTCCCAACAGCATGGGACACGTGTGGTCTCACCCGTCGGGAACTCAGCATGGCGGCTGCAGACTCAGTCCAGCGCCGCCACTGTCGGGGGAGGGCCGATCCGCGGGTAGGCGGGGACATTATTCGGGGCTGGGGGCACTGTGGTGGGGTGGTCCGGGGCCCGTGAGCCGGCCGAAGGGGGGGGGGGGAAAAACTATTAATCGCTGGCTGGGTCCACGAGCGGCATCCACCATGAAGCACGGCGTGGCCTCTGCAGGCCGCCGCCATGCACATGCATGGCCACGGACCCGGCAATTCTCCGGGCCATATTGGCAGCTAGAGCTGGGAGCTCTACGCTGCCTTCCTGCTCGCCCCCGGTAAAATGGGGAATCGGTGGCTGTTTTGCGGCAGTTTTCTGGTGTAAACCGTTCCCACGCGGGCTGGGGACATAATCTCCAAATCGGAGAATCCCGCCCCCTATCTGAGAATCTTTTCCAACAATTTCAGTCACTGATGTCAAGCTCACTGGCCTATAATTACCCAGATTATCCTTGCAACCCTTCTTAAACAATAGTACAACATTGGCTATCCTCCAATCCTCTGGGATCTCACCTGTGGCCAATGAGGACACAAAGATATCTGTTCAAGGCCCAGCGATTGCATCTCTTGTCTCCCTCAGTAATCTGGGATAGATGCAACCTGGCCCAGGGTATTTGTCTACCTTAATGCTTTTTTCTCTCTTTTTTATGAATTTAGAGTACCCAATTATTTTTTTTTTTCCAATTAAGGGGCAATTTAGCATGGCCAACCCACCTAACCTGCACATCTTTGGGTTGTAGGGTGAAACCCACGCAGACACAGGACAATGTGCAAACTCCACACGGACAGTGACCCAGGGCTGGGATTTGAACCCGTGTCCTCAGCGCCGCAATCCCAGTGCCACTGCACCGCATGCTGCCCCGCCTTAATGCTTTTTAACACACCTAAACTTCCTCCCTCGTAATAATGACTTGATCTAAAGTGTTTACACATCCCTCTGAGACACCACCAATCAACATGTCCCTCTCCTTTGTGAATACCGATGCAAAATACTCATTAAGGACCTCACCCACTTCCTCTGGTTCTACACATAATTCCCTTCCTTTGCCCTTCAGCGGACCAATTCTTTCCCTAGCTACCTTCTTGTTTCTCTTGTTCCCAATATACGTATCAAATGCCTTGGAATTGTCCTTAATCCTGTCTGCCAAGGACATTTTGTGGCCCCTTTTGTCCTCCTAACTTCCTGCTTGAGCTCTTTTCTCTGTGGAAAATGAAAGTCTCCAACTACAACAACCCTATTATTTCTACATCTATCCCCAGGTACCTAAAACTCCTTTCTCACCACTTTAAAAGGTAACTCCCTTAGTCTCCTCTCCTGCCCCGTGCCTGGATCGCGAACACCTCGCTCTTACCCATGTTTAACTTGTAGCCTGAGAACCGACCAAATTCCTCCAATATCTCCATAATTCCAACCATCCCCCCCAACCGGTCTGTTATGTTAAGGAGCAAATTGTCTGTGTAGAGTGAACCTATGCTCCACCCCCACCCCCCCTCACTATCCACCGCCAGACATTTGATGACCTAAGCGCCAATTCCAAAGGCTCCATGAATCCCTGCCCGAACCCAAACCTTCCCAGGACATCCCACAAATACTTCCACTCCACCCGATCAAAGGCCTTTTCTGCATCCATGGCTACTACCACCTTGACCTCGCGCCCTTCCGCAGACATCATTATAACATTTAAAAGCTGTCTAATGTTGGATGTCAAATGTCGTCCATTCACAAACCCAGTCTGACCCTCCCCTATAACGGGGACACAATCCTCTATGCACATGGCCAAGATCTTTGCCAACAATTTTGCATCAACATTCAAAAGAGAAATCGGCCTGTACGATCCTAAGCTCTCTGGATCCTTATCCTGCTTCAAAATAAGGGAAATTGATGCCTGCGATAGCCTTGGGGAGCACTCCCAGCTCCTTTGACTCATTAAAAGCCTTTACCAGGAGCGGCCCCAGAAACCCAGAAAACTTTTTGTACAACTCCACCGGGTATCCATCAGGTCCCGGAGCCTTACCTGATTGCATCGCCCCCAATCCATTTATAACCTCCCCAAGCCAATCGCTTCTTACTCTCCTCCCAGAGATCTCACCTGCATCATTAATCTTTATGTATCCCCGAATGGCCTCCCTCACCCACTCACACACCTCATCCTCCGCTAGCAGCCCAACGTCTAACCTCCATTGTGGGCGCTGGGCCTTTCCTTTGCTCACTTGCAGGTCTAGCCAATGTGGAGCGTGATCTGACACCACAATAGCTGAATATTCAGTCCCCACCATCTCAGCCAGCAGCGTTGTGTCCAGCCCAAAGAAATCTATCAGGGAATACACCTCGTGTACATGGGAGTAAAATGAAAACTCCTCGTTCCTTGGCCTCCCAAATCTCCACGGATCCACCCCTCCCTCGTGCTCCATAAACCTCTGCAGCTCCTTTCCCGTGGCTGACACCTTTCCTGACCTGGGACTCGACCGGTCCAGTCTCAGCTCCTGGACCATGTTGAAATCCACCCCCATAATCAATCAATTGGTGAGAGTCCAGATCCGGAATCTTCCCCAGCACCCTCCTAACGAACTCAACATCATCCCAGTTTGGGGCATATATATTTATCAATACAACGGCCATTCCCTCCAGATTCCCACTAACCATAATAAATCTACCTCTATCTTCCCCACCTCAAATGCCACCCTTTTGTTGACCGGGATTGCCACCCCCCCTCGTTTTAAAAGTCCAATCCTGAATGGGTCACCTGTCCAACCCATCCCTTCCTTAGTCTAACCTGATCTCCCAACTCCAAGTGCGTCTCCAGCAACATGGCCATGTCCGCCTTCAGTTGCCTCCAGTGTGCGAACCTTTGACCGGCCCATTTAGTCCACGAACGTTCCATGTGCCCAACCTGATCGTGGGGGCACCCCACCCCCTCCACTGTCGATCAGCCATAACCTCTCCTAGGCCAGTCCTTGGTCCATGTCGCGCACCTCACCTAGCCCGCCCTCCGGCAGCTACCGTCATCAACTCTTCTCCTCCACCAACTTAAGAATCCCCTCCCCGTAGGCAGTCTAATCCCCCCCTCCCCTCCCCACCCAACCACCCCTCCCCACACAACCCCCCCCTCCCCGCCTCCCATCCCTCTTCCCCACCCATCCCCTCTCCACATTGGTCTTCAGCTCACCCCCACTTTACTTCCGTGGACTCGCCCTGCCAGCTAGCCTGACAGCCCCCACCCCTGGCGCCTAGCATCCTACCCCCCACTGGTTCCCCTCCCCCCGGCTCTTAATGCAAACACTCAAAACAATGGCAAGAAGCAAAAACAAACAAATAGTCCCTCCCAAGGTCCGAGCACAAAGGCCCACCCCACCTCCCTTAACAAAGTACTATCTATTAACCTAACCCCAAACAGGACCGGGTGAAAAACGAAAACGAAAATATATATACGAAGCCTCAAAAGTCAGTACGAGCATCACAAATCGAAAGTTAAAAGTTTTACAAAACACAGCTCGTAGCTCAGTTCCCCAAGATCTCCCATCTTTCATAAAGTCCACCACGTCCTCTGGGGAGCCAGACTCCAGTTCTCGACCCTCATAGGTGACCCATAGACGGGCCGGGTAAAGCAGTCCAAACTTTATTCCTTTTTCATACAGGGCCAACTTGACCTTGTTAAAACTCTTTGCGATTGCTCCCAGGTCCTGGTATACCCGAATCTCAGCATCTTCCCGTGTACACCACCTCGTCTGCCTGGCCAATCTCATAACATGTTCCTGGTCTAGGAACCGATGCAGTCGTACTACCATCGCCCTCGGGGGCTCAACCCCCTGGGGCTTACGCAGAAGTGCCTTGTGCTAGGGGCCTTCCCCCAGCAACTTCTCCAGCATTTTCCCCCATACATACGCACCAGCATCCGATCCTTCTTTTCCCTGTGGCAGATCCATGATCCGGGTTTTCTGCCTCGGAGGGTGATTCTCCAGGTCCTCCACTTTCTCCAGCAGTCGCTTCTGCTGGTCCTACAGCATCCAATTTCTGCTGCCATTGAGGTGGACTGTTCCTCCTGCTCCGCCAACCTCTGGATCGCTTGACCCTGGGTCGTCAGCCTCGCCTCCACGCGGTCAATCACCGCCCTGAACGGGTCTACCGCCCGGGCCAGGTCCTCTGCACACTCCTTGCGTTGTTGGGAGAACTTCTCATTCAAGAAGCTCACCAATTGGTCCGTTGACCACTGCACTGACTGGGCCGGACCCTGCGCGCCTGCCATTTCCACACTCGATATCTGGTCGTCACTCGCCACCAACTTCCGATTCCTCCTTTTCGGTTTTTTCTGGGCCGCAGCTCCATAAACTGGGGGTCCCCTCCTTCTGTTCCGGCTTCCACACCCTTACTTCACAAAATTCCTGCAACAATCCGGCGTAAAAGCCACAAAAAATCCACCATGAGCAGGAGCTGCCAAATGTGCGACCTTTCACTCCATGGCCGCCACCGGAAGTATTCTACACCGATTTCTTAAGATTAGCTCATGGCATCAATGAGTCGGGGACTGCACAGGACCAAACAGTAAAGAGCAGAAATGCAGTCTTTATAGTAGAATCCATTGTTAGACAGGCGTTTTTGTAACAATCATCGCAAGTCCTGCACAGGGTAGTGACTCCCTGTTGCCAGGGAGGGTGTGAAGCATTCTGCAGGGTGTCATGAGGGCGCCGAAAAACAATCCTAGCCTACAGAATCGTACCTCATAACTGAAATTTTCCAGTCCAAGTAACATCTGCAGAAATCTCCTCTGTACCCTCTCTAGTGAAATCACATCCTATCGTGTGGTAACCAAAACTGCACACAGCACTCCAGCAGTTACTGAACTCTTGTTTGACCAGCATCATCTCCCAGCTGACCCGGAAGGACAGGCCTAAGGCGTTCAAGTCAGGCAACCCTGACCTATACAGAAATTCCAGGTACGACCTCCGCAAAGCCATCCGAGATGCCAAGAGAGAATATCAAACCAAGCTAGAGTCACAGACTAGCGTTACTCTCTCGGCGGTTGTGGCAAGGCCTAAACAACATAACGGGCTATAAAGCGAAGCCAAGCAGTATCTCCAGCAGCTGCGCACCCCTCCCCGATGAACTCAAGGCATTCTATGCTCGGTTCGAGCAGACCAACAATCCGCTGTCGAGTGCCCCAGCAGCCCATAACTCACCCATACCCACCATCACAACTTTCAAAGTCAGATCAGCCTTCCTGAAACTGAACCTTCGGATGGCGACAGGACCAGACGGGATCCCTGGTCGCGCACTCAGAGCCTCCGCGGACCAGCTGGCAGAGGTGTTCGTGGACATCTTTAACCTGTCCCTACTCCGCTCCGAGGTCCCCACCTGCTTCAAGAAGACCACCATCATACCGGTGCCAAAGAAGAACCAGGCAACGTGCCTCAATGACTACCGTCCAGTGGCCCTGACTTCAGTCGTAATGAAGTGCTTCGAGAGGTTGATCATGAAGCGCATCACCTCCATACTCCCAGAACGCCTTGATCCACTGCAATTCGCAAACCGCCGCAACCAGTCCACAGCAGGTGCCATCTCCCTGGCCCTACACTCATCCCTAGAGCATCTCGACAACAAGGACTCCTGTATCAGACTCCTACTTATTTTTTTAAAAATATTTTTATTGAGGTATTTGAAAAATCTTTATAACAATAACATTAACATGGTAAAATAAACTTGCCCCCACCCAACCCAATCTTCACACACCAAAACCATCTAACACCTATCCACGCTCCCCCCTTCAGAATGCTGTTTCTGCCGACATTTTAATTTTCCCCAAGAAAGTCGACGAACGGCTGCCACCTCCGGGTGAACCCCAACATTGACCCTCTTAAGGCAAACTTTATCTTCTCGAGACTGAGAAACTCAGCCATGTTACTAACCCAGGTCTCTACACTCGGGGGCTTCGAGTCCCTCCACATGAAAAGGATCCGTCTTCGGGCTACCAGGGAGGCAAGGCTGGACCATCGGCCTCTTTCACTCCCTGAACTCCCGGATCTTCTGACACTCCAAAGATCGCCACCTCTGGACTCAGCACCACCCGAGTTCCTAGCACCTTGGACATTGCCTTCGCATACCCCTGCCAAAACCCTCTGAGATTCGGGCATGCCCAGAACATGTGGACATGGTTTGCTGGGGTTCCCGAGCACCTCGCACATCTATCTTCTACCCCGGAAAAATTTGCTCATCCTCGCCGCCGTCATGTGTGCCCGGTGGACCACCTTAAATTGTATTAGGCCAAGCCTGGCACATGAAGAGGAGGAATTGACCCTGCTTAGGGCGTCCGCCTCTAACTCTCCTTCTAGCTCGCCCTCAAGCTCCTCCACCGGGGTTTCCTCCTCTTCCAACAGTTCCTGGTAGATATCCAACACCTTCCCCCCCCCCCGACCCAGGTACCGGAAAACTTCTCTATCCTGTATCCCCCGTGGTGGCAGCAGCGGAAAGGCCGACACCTGTTTCCTCAGGAAGTCTCGCACTTGCAAATATCTAAAACCATTCCCTGGCGGCAGTGTAAATTTATCCTTCAGCGCCTTCAAGCTGGGAAAGCTTCCATCTATAAACAGATCCCCCATCCTTCTAATTCCTGCTCTCTGCCACCTCTGGAGCAGAGATTTAAAAAGCGCGGGAGCTGCGAGTCGGAGCAGAGATTTAAAAAGAGCGGGAGCTGCGAGTCGGAGTGGAGATTTAAAAAGAGCGGGAGCTGCGAGTCGGAGCGGAGATTTAAAAAGAGCGGGAGCTGCGAGTCGGAGCGGAGATTTAGAAAGAGCGGGAGCTGCGAGTCGGAGCAGAGATTTAAAAAGATCGGGAGCTGCGAGTCGGAGCGGAGATTTAAAAAGCGTGAGAGCTGCGAGTCGGAGCGGAGATTTAAAAAGAACGGGAGCTGCGAGACGGAGCAGAGATTTAAAAAGCGCGGGAGCGGCGAGTCGGAGCGGAGATTTAAAAAGCGCGGGAGCTGCGAGTCGGAGCGGAGATTTAAAAAGAGCGGGTGCTGCGAGTCATTTCATAAAATTTACAGTGCTGAAGGAGGCCATTCGGCCCATCGAGTCCGCACCAGCTCTTGGAAAGAGCACCCTACCCAAGGTCAACACCTCCACCCTATCCCCGTAATCCAGTAACCCCACCCAACACTAAGAGTCGGAGCAGAGATTAAAAAAGAGCGGGAGCTGCGAGTCGGAGCAGAGATTTAAAAAGCGCAGGAGCTGCGAGTCAGAGCGGAGATTTAAAAAGAGCGGGAGCTGCGAGTCGGAGCGGAGATTTAAAAAGAGCGGGAGCTGCGAGTCGGAGCGGAGATTTAAAAGAGCAGGAGCTGAGAGTCGCGGAGATTTAAAAAGCGCGGGAGCGGCGAGTCGGAGCAGAGATTTAAAAAGCGCGGGAGCTGCGAGTCGGAGCGGAGATTTAAAAAGAGCGGGAGCTGCGAGTCGGAGCAGAGATTTAAAAAGTGCAGGAGCTGCGAGTCGGAGCGGAGATTTAAAAAGAGCGGGAGCTGCAAGTCGGAGCAGAAATTTAAAAAGCGCGGTGCTGCGAGTCGGATCGGAGATTTAAAAAGTGCGGGAGCAGCGAGTCGGAGCGGAGATTTAAAAAGAGCAGGAGCCGAGAGTCGCGGAGATTTAAAAAGCGCGGGAGCTGCGAGTCGGAGCGGAGATTTAAAAAGAGCGGGAGCTGCGAGTCGGAGCGGAGATTTAAAAAGAGCAGGAGCTGAGAGTCGCGGAGATTTAAAAAGCGCGGGAGCTGCGAGTCGGAGCGGAGATTTAAAAAGAGCAGGTGCTGAGAGTCGCGGAGATTTAAAAAGAGTGGGAGCAGCGAGTCGGAGCAGAAATTTAAAAAGCGCGGTGCTGCGAGTCGGAGCGGAGATTTAAAAAGTGCGGGAGCAGCGAGTCGGAGCGGAGATGTAAAAAGAGCGGGAGCTGCGAGTCGGAGCGGAGATGTAAAAAGAGCAGGAGCTGAGAGTCGCGGAGATTTAAAAAACGCGGGAGCGGCGAGTCGGAGCGGAGATTTAAAAAGCGCGGGAGCTGAGAGTCGGAGAGGAGATTTAAAAAGCGCAGGAGCTGCAAGTCGGAGCGGAGATTTAAAAAGCGCAGGAGCTGCAAGTCGGAGTGGAGATTTAAAAAGCACGGGAGCTGCGAGTCGGAGCAGAGATTTAAGAAGAGCAGGAGCTGCGAGTCGGAGCGGAGATTTAAAAAGCGCAGGAGCTGCGAGTCGGAGCGGAGATTTAAAAAGAGCAGGAGCTGCGAGTCGGAGCGGAGATTTAAAAAGAGCAGGAGCTGCGAGTCGGTGCGGAGATTTTAAAAGCGCGGGAGCTGCGAGGGGGCGGGGTTGCCTTGTTAATTAGGAATGAAATTAAATCAATAGCACGAAACGACATAGGGTCAGGTGATGTGGAGTCTGTGTGGGTAGAGTTGAGGAACCACAAAGGCAAAAAAAACGTAATGGGAGTTATGTACAGGCCTCCTAACAGTGGTCAGGACCAGGAGCACAAAATGCACCACGAAATAGAAAGGGCATGTCAGAAAGGCAAGGTCACAGTGATCATGGGGGACTTCAATATGCAGGTGGACTGGGTAAATAATGTTGCCAGTGGACCCAAAGAAAGGGAATTCATTGAATGTTTACAGGAGGGCTTTTTGGAACAGCCTGTGATGGAGCCCACGAGGGAACAGGCCATTCTGGACTTAGTGTTATGTTATGAGCCAGACTTGATAAAAGATCTTAAAGTAAGGGAACACTTAGGAGGCAGTGATCATAATATGGTAGAATTCAGTCTGCAATTTGAAAGAAAGGTAGAATCCGATGTAAAGGTGTTACAGTTAAATAAAGGTAACTACAGGGGCATGAGGGAGGAACTGACGAAAATCGACTGGGAGCAGAGCCTAGTGGGAAAGACAGTAGAGCAGCAATGGCAGGAGTTTCCGGGAGTAATTGAGGACACAGTACAGAGGTTCATCCCAAAGAAAAGAAAGGTTATCAGAGGGGGGGGATTAGGCAGCCATGGCTGACAAAGGAAGTCAGGGAATGCATCAAAGCAAAAGAGAAAGCCTATAATGTGGCAAAGAGTAGTGGGAAGTCAGAAGATTGAGACCGCTACAAAAACAAACAGAGGATAACAAAGAGAGAAATAAGGAAGGAGAGGATCAAATATGACGGTAGGCTAGCCAGTAACATTAGGAACGATAGTAAAAGTTTCTTTAAATACATTAAAAACAAACAGGAGGCAAAAGTAGACATTGGGCCGCTCCAAAATGACATGGGTAATCTAGTGATGTGAGACAAGGAAATAGCGGAGGAACTAAATAAGTACTTTGCGTCAGTCTTCACAGTAGAAGACATGAGTAATATCCCAACAATTCCGGAGAGTCAGGGGGCAGAGTTGAATATGGTAGCCATTACAAAGGAGAAAGTGCTAGAGAAACTAAGAGGTCTAAAAATTGATAAATCTCCGGGCCCAGATGGGCTACATCCGAGAGTTCTAAAGGAGATAGCTGAAGAAATGGTGGAGGCGTTAGTTATGATCTTTCAAAAGTCACTGGAGTCAGGGAAAGTCCCAGAGGACTGGAAAATCGCTGTTGTAACCCCCCTGTTCAAGAAGGGAACAAGAAAAAAGATGGAAAATTATAGGCCAATTAGCCTAACCTCGGTTGTTGGCAAGATTCTAGAATCCATCGTTAAGGATGAGATTTCTAAATTCTTGGAAGTGCAGGGTCGGATTAGGACAAGTCAGCATGGATTTAGTAAGGGGAGGTCATGCCTGACAAACCTGTTAGAGTTCTTTGAAGAGATAACAAATAGGTTAGACCAAGGGGAGCCAATGATTGTTATCTATCTTGACTTCCAAAAGTCCTTTGAAAGGTGCCTCACAGGAGACTGCTGAGTAAAATAAGGGCCCATGGTATTCGAAGCAAGGTACTAACATGGATTGACGATTGGCTGTCAGGCAGAAGGCAGAGAGTTGGGATAAAAGGTTCTTTTTCGGAATGGCAACCGGTGACGAGTGGTGTCCCGCAGGGTTCAGTGTTGGGGCCACAGCTGTTCTCTTTATATATTAACGATCTAGATGACGGGACTGGGGGCATTCTGGCTAAGTTTGCCGATGATACAAAGAAAGGTTGGGGGGGCAGGTAGTATTGAGGAGGTGGGGAGGCTGCAGAAAGATTTAGACAGTTTAGGTGAGTGGCCCAAGAAATGGCTGATTAAATTCAACGTGGGCAAGTGCGAGATCTTGCACTGGAAAAAAGAATAGGAGGCATGGACTATTTTCTAAACGGTGACAAAATTTATAATGCTGAAGTGCAAAGGGACTTGGGAGTCCTAGTCCAGGATTCTCTAAAGGTAAACTTGCAGGTTGAGTCCGTAATTAAGAAAGCAAATGCAATGTTGTCATTTATCTCAAGAGGCTTGGAATATAAAAGCAGGGATGTACTTCTGAAGTTTTATAAAGCACTAGTTAGGCCCCATTTAGAATACTGTGAGCAATTTTGGGCTCCACATCTCAGGAAGTATATACTGGCACTGGAGCGGGTCCAGCGGAGATTCACACGGATGATTCCAGGAATGGTAGGCCTAACATACGATGAACGTCTGAGGATCCTGGGATTATATTCATTGGAGTTTAGGAGGTTGAGGGGAGATCTAATAGAAACTTACAAGATAATGAATGGCTTAGATAGGGAAGTTAGGAGGGGAGACTAGGACCCAGGGGGCACAGCCTTAGAATAAAAGGGAGTCACTTTAGAACAGAGATGAGGAGAAATTTCTTCAGCCAGAGAGTGGTGGGTCTGTGGAATTCATTGCCACAGAGGGCAGTGGAGGCCGGGACGTTGAGTGTCTTTAAGACAGAAGTTGATAAATTCTTGATTTCAAGGAATTAAGGGCTATGGAGAGAGAGCGGGTAAATGGAGTTGAAATCAGCTATGATTGAATGGTGGAGTGGACTCGATGGGCCGAATGGCCTTACTTCCGCTCCTATGTCTTCTGGACTTGTGGAGTATCGGGCCGGCAAGAACGGCAGAGGTGCTGCTACCAATGCTCCAGACTGGTGCCTTTACATGACGCCGCCTCCAACCGCTCCCATGCCGACCCCTCCCCATTACCCACTTCCTAATCATGGCTA
This sequence comes from Scyliorhinus torazame, assembly GCF_047496885.1. NCBI lineage: Eukaryota > Metazoa > Chordata > Chondrichthyes > Carcharhiniformes > Scyliorhinidae > Scyliorhinus > Scyliorhinus torazame. Next base: position 214,536,753 of record NC_092720.1, on the reverse strand, counting down.
TATTAGCCGCCCAGAAGTTTGGCAGCGCCAACACACCCTCCCCCTGACTACGCTCCAACCACATTTTCTTCACCCGCGGGGTTATTCGCCCACACAAAGCCCGAGATGATCTTGTTCACCAGCTTGAAAAAGGCCTTAGGGATGAAGATGGGGAGGCACTGAAAGACAAACAGAAATCTGGGGAGGACCGTCATTTTCATGGTCTGTACCCTCCCCGCCAGTGACAATGGGAGCATGTCCCATCTCTTAAAGTCCCCTTCCATTTGCTCTACCAACTGGGATAGATTAAGCTTCTGCAGTGCCTCCCATTTCCGAGCCAACTGGTTTCCAGATAGCGAAAGCTTTTCCCTACCATTCTAAGCGGCAGCTCTCCCAGTCTCTTCTCCTGCCCTCTAGCCTGAATCACAAACATCTCGCTCTTCCCCATGTTCAATTTATACCCCGAAAAACTGCCAAATTCCCCCACTATCCGCATAACCTCCCCCATTCCCTCCAACGGGTCCGAAATGTACAAAAGCAAATCGTCCGTGTAGAGCAAGACCCGGTGCTCCACCACCCACACCCCCTCCCGAACCAGCCCCTGCCAGTTCCTAGAAGCTCTTAACGCCATGGCCAGTGACTCTATAGCTAGAGCAAACAATAATGGGGAAAGGGGGCACCCTTGCCTCGTCCCTCGATGTAATTTAAAATACCCCGACCCCAGCCGGTTCGTACGCACGCTCGCTACAGGCGCCTGGTAGAGCAACCGCATCCAGCCAAAAAACCCTCACCAAACCCAAATCTTCCCAGCACCTCCCACAGGTACTCCCACTCCACCCGATCAAAAGCCTTCTCCGCGTCTCGCTACCACCACCTCCGCCTCTCCTCTTTCTGAGGGCATCATAATAACATTTAAAACCTCTGAGCGTTGGCCTTTAGTTACTTGCCCTTAACGAATCCCGTCTGGTCTTCCCCGATCACCCCCGGATTCCACCGGGTAGCCGTCCGGCCCCGGAGCTTTGCCCGACTGCATGCTCCCCAGCCCCTTGATAACTTCCTCAATCTCAATTGGGGCTCCCAGCCCCTCCACCAGATCCTCCTCCACCCTCGGAAACCTCAACTGATCCAGAAATTGTCTCATCCCCTCCACCCCAGCCGGGGGTTCCGACTCGTATAATTTACAGTAAAATTCTTTAAAAACTTTGTTCACCCCCCCTGGGTCCAAGATCATGTTACCATCCCTATTCTTCACTCTACCAATCTCCCTAGTCGCCTCTCTCTTCCTAAGCTGTTGCGTCAACATCCTACTCGCCTTTTCCCCGTACTCATAAACCACCCCCTTTACCTTCTTCAACTGTTCCACTGCTTTCCCTGTGGTTAACAACTCAAACTCCGTCTGTAACTTCCGCTGTTCCCTCAGGAGCTCCGCGTCTGGGGCCGCCGCGTATCTCCTGTCCACTCGGAGTATCTCCTAATCTCTCCCTCTCCGTCCTTTCCCCCTTTTCTCTGTGGGACCAAATCAAAATTAGTTCCCTCTAACAACCGCTTTCAGAGCTTCCCAAACTGTCGCTGCAGATACTTCTCCCATTTCATTTGTTTCCAGGTAGTTCTGGATGGACTTACCCGCCCGCCCGCAGACCGCTTCATCCGCTAGCAACCCCACATCCAGTCTCCATAACAGACGTTGCCCTCTCTCCTCACTAACCCGCAAATCCACCCAATGCGGGGCATGATCCGACACTGCAATTGCAGAGTATTCCCTCCTCGCCACCTTCGGTATTAGCACCTTGCTCAGAACAAAAAAGTCAATACGAGAGTAAACCTTAGGGATGTGAGAAAAAAGAAAACTTCTTCGCCCTCGGCCGTGTAAACCTCCATGGGTCTACAGCCCCCATCTGTACCATAAAGCCCTTCAATTCCTTTGCCACAGCCGGCCTCCTCCCTGTCCTGGATACTGACCGGTCCAATTCCAGATCAATGACCGTGTTAAAGCCCCCCCTATGATCAGGTTATGTAACTCTAAGTCCGGGATCTTAACTAGCACACGCCTCATAAATTCCACGTCGTCCCAATTTGGAGATATGTTCACGAGCACCACTCGTACACCCTCCAACCTTCCACTCACCATTATGTACCTACCCCCCTTATCTGACACTATTCTCCCAGCCTCAAATGCCACTCGCTTACTAATCAAAATTGCTACCCCCCTGGGTTTTGAGTGCAACCCTGAAGGAACACCTGGCTAACCCATCCCTTCCTCAATCTCGTCTGATCTATGACCTTTAGATGAGTCTCTTGTAGCATTGCCACATCTGCCTTCAGCTCCCTTAGATGCGTGAACACGCGAGCCCTCTTGACCGGCCCATTTAGTCCTCTCACGTTCCACGTAATCAGCCTGGACGGGGGGCTTCCACCCCGCCGCCTCCTGCCGACTAGCCATCACCCTTTTTAAGCCCGCCCCGAGTCCGCACCCCGCTTCCCCGAGTACCCCCATGAGCAGCAGCCGTTCCTGATCTCCCATTTATTCCCCGATAATAGTTCCTCCCAGTCAGCAAAGCAGCCTCCCCCCCTTCCCAACAGCACCAGAAACCTCATCCCCCAGGTCAAGTACCAGCTTAACACTTGCTCACCCCCCACTGTGCTTCCGAGAGCCAGCTGAACCATGCTGACCCCGATAACCCCCGCCCCTGGCTCCAAACAGTCTGTCTCCCTATGGTTCGAACCTCTCCCCCCACATGAATAAATCTTTTAACAGCATTACATTCCCCAGTAACTAAACAGCAGCAAAAAAAAAAAAAAAAAGAAATTAACACTTAAAACAAAACCCAGTCTCCCGAAGAATAGCTCTCACTTCAAGATCCCCTCCCCCGCATCAAATCCCTGCAAGACAAAGCACCCGCCAACCATCACCACAGCCTATTATTTCACCCAGAACGACATAAAATCTTTTTTTTTTTTTTTAAACCAGTAGTCTTACGAACCACCGCCACAAAATTTCTCCGCAGCTTAAAAGTCCTTTAAATCATCTCCAGCTTCTTTTCTTTAATGAATGTCCATACATCGTCCAGCGTCCTAAAATAAAAGTCCCGTTCCTCGTGCGTAACCCACAGCCTCGCTGGGTACAGCATCCCAAACTTCACCCCTTTCTTGAAGAGGGTCGCCTTTGCCGATTGAACCCACCCAGTCTCTTGGCCAGCTCCGCTCCCAGGTCCTGATAAATACGCAACTCACAGTTCTCCCATTTGCTGCTTGGCCCACCGCAAGACGTGTTCTTTATCCGTAAAATGATGAAAACGTACCACCATGGCTCTCGGCGGGTCATTCGCCCTGGGCTTCCTCGCGAGGGCTCCGTGCGCTCTATCCACTTCCAAGGACCGAGGGAAAACCCCAGCCCCCATCAACTTCTCCAGCATGTCCGACACATAGGCCCTCGCATCCGATCCCTCACTGCCTTCAGGGGACCAACAATTGAGGTTCGGCCTCCTGGACCTATTCTCCAGGTCCTCCAGCTTCTCCTGCATCCTCTTCTGGCGGTCGTCCAACACCTCCACCTTGTCTCCAGCATGGTTATATAGTCCTCCTGGTCAGATGACTTTTGTTCAATCTCCTGTATCGCTTTCCCCAGGTCTCCTGATTCAAGACTACTTGATCAATCGAAGCTTCGATCGGGTCCAGCGTATCATTTTTCAGCTTGGCGAAGCAATCCTCAAAACTTCACCAGCTTCTCTGTCGACCACTGTGCCGTCTCTCCTCGGCCCTTGTCCTCCGCCATGCTGTCCCGCAATACCAGCTCCACTTGCTTCTCACTACCAGGACTAAGTCGTTTCACACGGCCACTTCTGGTCCAATTCTCTGTACACCAGAAAGGGAATCCTCCTTACTGTTGCACAGTTCACCGATTTATCCCATAAAATCTGAGAAAAGTAGAGGGAAAAAGGTCCGAAAGTCCGTTCCAAGTGGGAGCTATCGAATGTACGACCTACTCCTCCATGGCCGCCAGCAGAAGTCCCAGACTCCTATTTATTGACGACAGCTCCGCCTTCAACACCGTAATTCCAGCCAAGCTCATATCAAAGCTCAAAAATATAGGACTTGGCTCCACACTCTGCAACTGGATCCTCGATTTTCTGACCAACAGACCACAATCAGTAAGAATAAACAACACCTCCTCCACAATAGTCCTCAACACCGGCGCCCCACAAGGCTGCGTACTTAGCCCCCTACTCTACTCCCTGTACAAACACAACTGCGTGGCAAAACTTGGTTCCAACTCCATCTACAAGTTTGCTGACGATACGACGATAGTGGGCCGGATCTCGAATAACGACGAGTCCGAATACAGGAGGGAGATAGAGAATCTAGTGGAGTGGTGCAGCGACAACAATCTCTCCCTCAACGCCAGCAAAACTAAAGAGCTGGTAATTGACTTCAGGAAGCAAAGTGCTGTACATACCCCTGTCAGCATCAACAGGGCCGAGGTGGAGATGGTTAGCAGTTTCAAATTCCTAGGGGTGCACATCTCAAAAAATCTGTCCTGGTCCACCCACGTTGACGCTACCACCAAGAAATCACAACAGCGACTATACTTCCTCAGGAAACTAAGGAAATTCGGCATGTCCACATTAACTCTTGCCAATTTTTACAGATGCACCATAGAAAGCATCCTATCTGGCTGCATCACAGCCTGGTATGGCAACTGCTCGGCCCAGGACCGCAAGAAACTTCAGAGAGTCGTGAACACAGCCCGGTCCATGACACAAACCTGCCTCCCATCCATTGACTCCATCTACACCTTCTGCTGCCTGGAGAAAGCGGGCAGCATAATCAAACACTCCTCCCACCCGGCTTACTCACTCTTCCAACTTCTTCAATCGGGCAGGAGATACAGAAGTCTGAGAATACGCACGAACAGACTCAAAAACAGCTTCTTCCCCACTGTTACCAGACTCCTCTTATGGACTGATCTCATTAACACTACATCCTGCATGCTTCACCCAATGCCGCTGTTTATGCAGTTACATTGTGTACCTTGTGTCACACTATTATGTATTTTATTTATTTCCTTTTCTTTCCATGTACTTAATGATCTGTTGAGCTGCTCGCAGAAAAATACTTTTCACTGTACCTCGATACACGTGACAATAAACAAACAAATCCAAAACAAATCCAGCTCTTATATTACATTCCTTTGCTAATATATCCAATATGCCTTCTTCACAAAATTATCTACCAGACCTGCTAACTTCAGGGGCGAAATTCTCCCCAAACGGCGCGATGTCCACCGACTGGCGCCCAAAACGGCGCCAATCAGACGGGCATCACGCCGCCCCAAAGGTGCAGAATGCTCCGCATCTTTGGGGGCCGAGCCCCAACATTGAGGGGCTAGGCCGGCGCCTGAGGGATTTCCGCCCCTCCAGCTGGCGGAAACGGCCTTTGTTGCCGCGCCAGCTGGCGCGGAAATGACATGTCGGGGCGGCGCATGCGCGGGAGCGTCAGCGGCCGCTGACAGTTTCCCGCGCATGCACAGTGGGGAGAGTCTCTTTCGCCTCCGCCATGGTGGAGACCGTTGCGGAGGCGGAAGGGAGAGTGCCCCCACGGCACAGGCCCGCCAGCGGATCGGTGGGCCCCGATCGCGGGCCAGGCCACCGTGGGGGCACCCCCGGGGTCCGATCGCCCCGCGCCCCTCCCAGGACCCCGGAGCCCGCCCACGCTGCCTTGTCCCGCCGGTAAATAGGTACTCTAATTTACGCCGGCGGGACAGGCAATTTATCGGCGGGACTTTGGCCCATCCGGGCCGGAGAATCCAGCGGGGGGGCCCGCCAACCAGCGCGGCCCGGTTCCCGCCGAATATCTGGTACCGGAGACGCGGCAACCAGCGGGGGCGGGATTCACGGAGGCCAACGGCCATTCTCCGACCCGCTGGAGGGTCGGAGAATGACGCCCCTGGGGTCTGTGGACATACATTTCCAAGGGGTCTCTATTGCTTCAAGCAGAACATTTTTTTTAAGAAAGTGAAAGCTATAAACATTAATGCTCAGAGAAGCCTGGACGTACTCATACAACAAACACATTTAGCAAGCAATTAGAAAGCAAAAGGTATGTTGGCTTTTAATGCCAATGGATTGGAGGACAAGGAGAAAGAAACCTTGCTACAGTTATGCAGGGACACTAGAATTGAGAATTTACCGGGGTTAATGGCAGGCAGCAAATCTCTCCAAAGTCGATCACCCAAAGGGTTGGTGAATTTTTTTCTACGCAGTGTGTCAGATTTTATTATTCTCCTGCTGTCCGGATACAAAATTCTGAAAATATTAAACACTCAAGTTATTATTTGACCGTAACTACCACTCCTTCCCCAAATTACTTTCTTCAGTTCCAGTAAAGAACACGACCTACCTCAAGCGATGTCCAAACACTTCCTGAAAAAAATAAAACAGATATTTAAGTTGACAGAGACTGGCTAACTACATCCAGGCAGCAGAAATGACATTGCTACAGTTCACTATTCTCACTGTTGGATAGAAAGAGACAGAAAGATGATGTTACAAAAAGGATAGAGAAGCACAGGAAGATTTCCCAGATTAATGCCAGCACAGAACAGGAAAGATTGAACAGTCTGGGGGTCTTTGGTGTAGGAATTAAAGTCCAAAGTAGGACAAGAAATAACAGAAGCTCTAACCATCATTTTCCAATCCTCTCTGGCTACAGGTGCGGTGTCTGAAGAGAAAAAGGGAAAAATTGATAGACCGAATAATTAGAGGCCAGTCACCCAAATCTCAGTTGTGAAAAAAATCAGAAGAAATTCTGAGGGATATTTATCCTTCACTTTGAAAGACACGGATTAAGTCAGCTGAACCAACAAGGAAAGGTTGCAAGTGACATGACATTTTTGAGGAGCTAACAAGGTGGCCAGTGTATTTGATGTAATCTCCCTTTACGGCAAGGCTTTTGTGAAGTCCAACATGGCAGACTGATCACAAAAATACAAATCTATGGGATCCAAGGCAGACTGAGGGTGTGTGGACCATTGCAGCACTCACCAGCTTCTCCAGGCAATTAGGGATTGGCAGCCTTACCAGTGATGCTCATATCGCACAAACGGAAAAACAGATGTGTTTGGCAGGATGTCCTGCCTCTATGACAAAACACTGTAAAAACGTGGGGAATATATTTGAAAAACAGGCAGCAGAAATGTCACCAAAATTACTCAAGTGTTAATAAAAATGGGATATAGATGACAAATGTTATTTATGTCAGATAACGGAAATTGAATTAATATCAATAATCACTTGGTGGCATAGAAGAGGAGGAAAAGTGTCTGGCTGATCAACTCCAATTGCCCGAGGCATTGCTATGGGAGTTTGGGAAGCCTATAGTTCTGAACACCTTACTGTTATGGACCAGGGTTTAGAAACTCCAAAGTATATTATTATTATTTTTTCAATAAATTTAGAATACCCAATGATTTTTTTTTCCAATTAAGGGGCAATTTAGCGTGGCCAATCCACCTAAATTGCACATCTTTGGATTGTGGGCGTGAAACCCGCGCAGACATGGAGAGAATGTGCAAACTCCACACGGACAGTGACTCAGAGCCGGGTTTCAAGCCCGGGTCCTCAGCGCCACAGTCCCAGTGCTAACCACTGCGCCACTTCCGCCCCTCTAAAGTATATTATGAAGTTCACCTGACCTACAACCTTTATGTTGAATTTGGCTAGGGTGAGCTCAAGAGCCTTCCCTCCAGGTGTGATTCATCAGTCTTCCCAGACACTTTAATCAAAACAAACTTTATTCTAAGAACTTAGTTAACATCTGTTTATAAACACACAGCAAGATGTTTATCAATTACAAACATAAAAAAGATACCACCCAGCTACAGTAATCTATGTATAATAGTTAATGGATTCCCCCTGAACTGTTCCTATTCAAAAACAAAATCCCATAATCCAAAAACCCCTATTCAAGGGCATGGCCCAGCACACTGCATTCTCACTTGAATAAGACTGCCTTTCCCTGAGATTCTGACCAGTCTCACCAGCAGGTTTAAACCCTTCTGGAAAGCAAACTATACACACCTTTTAAGTTACCAAAGCAGGTAGCTATCATGTTTACTTCTGAAACAGTTTTAAAAATGAAAAGAGAGAGAGAGAGAGAGACAGGCCAAACACTTCTTCTCCTGTTTGCAGTCTACAGCAGTCAAATCTGAACGTGAAACTAAAAGCCTCACACAGCCACAGCTCAGCTCCACCCACAAAATGACATCACTGAAGCCATGTGATAAGACAAAAACCTTTCTTAAGGGGACACTCTCATAACGTTACTCTCAGACTCAGTGCAATCTCAACAGTGGCCATAGCTCCCAACAGATTGGCAGCTCCAACCGAGACGTCCTCTTGGTTAGGGGCATACCTCACCAGCTGTCAAACATTGAACGGCTGCACACCAAGTGCGAGCTGGCACACCCCTGATATTTTCACAAGTGAGCAACCACTATCCTCAGTGGAATCCCTACTGTGCAGAAGGAGGCCATTTGGCCCATCGAGTCTGCACCAACCACTTCCGGGGACGGGGACGTGCTAAGCAGTCGCACATCAGGGGGATGTGCTGAGCAGTCGCACATCAGGGGGATGTACTGAGCAGTCGCACATCAGGGGGATGTACTGAGCAGTCGCACATCAGGGGGATGTACTGAGCAGTCGCACATCAGGGGGGATGTGCTGAGCAGTCGCACATCAGGGGGATGTGCTGAGCAGTCGCACATCAGGTGGCTCTCTCCAGAACACAACAAAATAGGCACTTTTAGGCGAATTGAGCCCAAAAATCCAGATTCATGCCAGCCTTAAACAGTAAAGGAAGAGGAAAGGAGCAATATGCCACCAAGTGGGAGCTCAAAAGGCTGCAGGAAAGGTCGAAGCTGTGGAAAAGGACAGGAACAGCAAGCAATCAAATCGACAGACCAACGGGGTGAGGAGTCCCCAACCACCCCCGAAGGTGGGAGACAGATGACCTGAACAACAGGCTCCACCAAACCCCCTCCCCTAAATCATTTTAGTTAGGATGGAATTCCTAACTAAGGAATTGACCATGATGAAGGAGGCAATCAAAGTGGAGATCCAGGTGGCGGTCGTGGAGGGGTTGGTCGCCATGCAGATGGCAATCGACGGAATGGGGAAGAAGCTGGGAATTCAGGGGAAGACGATACAGGAGCTTGAGAAGGTGTTGACTGACCAGAGCAACAGGATTGTTGCTCTGGAGGCCAGAATAAAAAGGCTGGTGGCGACCCATAGAGCCTGATGGGGAAAGTCGAGGATTAGGAGAACAGATATCGGCACCAAACCATCCAAATAGTGGGCCTGCCAGAGGGGATCGAGGGCAGGGACCCAACAGACTATGTGGCCCAGATGCTGGGCTACTTGGTTGAAAGGGACAGCTTCTCCAAGACACTGGAGATCGACAGGGCACACAGATTATTCCGACAGAAGCCCAAGGTCGGGGAGCAGCCAAGGGCAATAATAGCCAAACTACACAGGTATCAGGATCGCGTGTGAAACCTGCGTAGGGCTCGGCAGACAAAAGAGAGCAGCTGGGAAGGACACAGAATACAGATGTACCAAGACGTTGGGGCAGACCTTGCAAAGTGCAGGGCCGAGTTCTACCAAGCAAAACCGGCCTTGTCCAACAACGGAATAAAATTTGGGATGCTATTCCCAACCAGGCTCTGTGTGACATTCCAGAATAAAGAACATTATTTTACCACCCCCCGGCAGACGCGGACAGGTTGGTGTGGACAAATTACCTAGACAGAAAGCAGACAAGGCAGAGATGAGGCAGATGCAGAGAGAGAAAGAAAAGTAATGGGCATGAACAATGTTTGCACGGTCAGTACTGCCTCGCTTTGAGCAAGAGCACCAGCTCACAGGGAGGAAGGGGCAAGGGCAGCAGAGCGCAGGAAAGAGGAGGCAGAGGGAATGGCAATTGATCGGATATAGGGAGGAAGATCAACCCGGGAGAGGGGCCACACTAGCAGAGAAAGCCAGCGGCAGGTGGTAAGAGGAATAGGGGCTGCGGCGCATCTTCCAGAGGGGAGGGAGCATTAGTTGGGGGGGGGGGGGGGAGGAGGAAGGGGGTGAATAGGGAGGGGTGGGCACAAGGAGAGCGGGAAAAGGCAGGGGATAGAAAGGGGGACGGAGGGGTAACGGGCAAGGGGAACCTCAGGCAGAACACAGCGAGAAGGAAAGGAAGGGTTTAGACTGGCTTCAACAAGTCAGGTTCCGCTTGATGTAACAAGATGGCACCGAAAGCAGCTACTTCGGAGGGTCCCTAAATAAGGAGAAATCCCAGAGTGCAGGGGCTCACCCACGTAGCGTGCACACAGTTGGCGGGCATGTTGAGTGGCCCCTGGACAAAGAGAAACCCCAGAGTGCAGGGGCTCACCCACGTAGCGTGCACACAGTTGGCGGGCATGTTGGGTGGTCCTGGTCAAAGAGAAACCCCAGAGTGCAGGGGCTCACCCACGTAGCGTGCACACAGTTGGCGGGCATGTTGGGTGGTCCTGGTCAAAGAGAAACCCCAGAGCCCAGGGGCTCACCCACGTAGCGTGCACACAGTTGGCGGGCATGTTGAGTGGCCCCTGGACAAAGAGAAACCCCAGAGTGCAGGGGCTCACCCACGTAGCGTGCACACAGTTGGCGGGCATGTTGAGTGGCCCCTGGACAAAGAGAAACCCCAGAGTGCAGGGGCTCACCCACGTAGCGTGCACACAGTTGGCAGGCATGTTGGGTGGTCCTGGTCAAAGAGAAACCCCAGAGTGCAGGGGCTCACCCACGTAGCGTGCACACAGTTGGCGGGCATGTTGGGTGGTCCTGGTCAAAGAGAAACCCCAGAGCCCAGGGGCTCACCCACGTAGCGTGCACACAGTTGGCGGGCATGTTGGGTGGTCCTGGTCAAAGAGAAACCCCAGAGCGCAGGGGCTCACCCACGTAGCGTGCACACAGTTGGCGGGCATGTTGGGTGGCCCCTGGACAAAGAGAAACCCCAGAGCGCAGGGGCTCACCCACGTAGCGTGCACACAGTTGGCGGGCATGTTGGGTGGTCCTGGTCAAAGAGAAACCCCAGAGCGCAGGGGCTCACCCACGTAGCGTGCACACAGTTGGCGGGCATGTTGGGTGGTCCTGGTCAAAGAGAAACCCCAGAGCGCAGGGGCTCACCCACGTAGCGTGCACACAGTTGGCGGGCATGTTGGGTGGCCCCTGGACAAAGAGAAACCCCAGAGTGCAGGGGCTCACCCACGTAGCGTGCACACAGTTGGCGGGCATGTTGGGTGGTCCTGGACAAAGAGAAACCCCAGAGTGCAGGGGCTCACCCACGTAGCGTGCACACAGTTGGCGGGCATGTTGGGTGGCCCCTGGACAAAGAGAAACCCCAGAGCCCTGGGACCCGGCCTCATGGTGAGAACGGCGACCGTGGTCATTTTTGACGTCCCCCTAACAGGGGGAAACCCCAATATGCAGGGGCGCATCCACCAGTAATGGACACAAACAATATTTGCAATCTTTTCCCACAGGAGGGGGAAGAACACCCTCACCAGGATTATCACCTGGAACTTTAGGGGACTTAATGGCCGAGTGAAAAAATCCAGAGTCTTCAGCCACCTGAGAAGTTTAAAAGTCGACATGATCTTCCTCCAAGAAACACACCTGAGAGAGAAGGACCAACTGCGGGTAAGGAGGGGCTGGGTGGGACCATTCCTGCTATTGGACAAGGGCTCAAGGTAGCTATTTTGATAAGCAAGAGGGCAGTATTTACAGCGTCAAAGATGGTCATGGATCAAAGGGTGCGGTATGTCATAGTCAGCAGTGTCCTAGACGGGATACCAGTAGTCCTGGTGAATGTGCACATGCCCAACCGGGATGAGGAATTTGTAAAGAAGACTATGGCGGAAATCCCCGACATTGACACACACCAATTGATCATTGGGGGGCGGGAGGCGGGAGTACAGGACCCATTGATGAACCGATCAAACCCCAGAACAGGGAAAGCGACAGGCATGTCGAGGGAACTGGGAACATTCATGGAGCAGATAGGGGTTGTGGACCGGTGGCGGGACCAGTGCACAAGACCTGAACCGGATTGACTTCTTTGTCGTGTGGAATTTGGTGCTTCCAGAAATAGTGGAATACTCCAGGATTGTCATCTCTGACCACGCTTCACATTACATGTGTCACGTGAGAGTACCTTTAGGACATGGATGTTTAAGCAATGTACCTTTAAGAAAACAGTGATGTCAGAGAGTGGGTGGAGCTGAGCTCAGGTCAGCCATTTTGCAGTTTCAGTTTGGAGGAAAAGAGCTTGGGGAGTATCTGTGTTTTGCAGTGAGCTGGATTTGCTGTGATCTCTGCCATGAAATACTATCACTGGATCATTTGTGTGATTTAAACTCATAATAGTAAAGCCTTTAACCTGATGTGATTCTGTTTAAAGGTGTTAAGTCTCTTGGAAGTTTGAAGGAACATTTTGAGGAATTATTTACTGTTGTAATATTTTCGGAGTTATCTTTGAAGTAAAGGGTGTTAAGAGATCCAATGTTTATTTAAGATGTTTAGTTGAGTTCATGGAATAAACATTGCTTCGTGTTTAAAAACCCACGTGTCCATAATTGTAATCCCACACCGAGGGAACAAGCCATGTGCTAGGAAAAGCAACAAATACATTAAAGGGGGAGGTTGGTTGAACTCCATGATACATTTTGGGGTTCTGAAAACGCCTCGCCCATAACACATGGATGTGAGGTTGGAGACGGGCCGTGCCCAACACCCACATGGAGGTTGGACACTGGCCTCTTGGTCAACAAGGTCTTCTGCCAGAAAATATCACAACCCATAGGCGACGTTAATAACAACCGGCATAGGGAAGGCTCATCTTTCTCGTTCTGGGAGGCACTGAAGGCAGTGATTAGGGGAGAGATCATAGCCTCCAAGGTACGTAGAGATAGGGAAGAGAGGGCGGCTAGGTAACAACTGATCGACTCCACACTGGAGGTCGACAGAAGATACTCCGAAGCCCCGATCCTAGAGCTTCTGGTGGAGTGGAAAAACCTACAAATGGACTTGAACCTGCTATCCACCAGGAAGACAGTACACCAACTCCACTAGACATGGGGAGGACCTTCTCTGAACACGGTGAGAAGGCTAGCCGCCTGCTGGCTCACCAACTGAGAAAGCAGAGGACAGCAGAGGCAGACTGGTAGCCAATGAAAAAAAAAGGTCAACAAAGCATTTGAGGCCTTCTACCGGGACTGTACACCTCCGAGCCCCCCCCCCCCCCCCCTGATGGGGACTCGGGGATGAAACAGTTCCTCGATGGACTGGACATGCCAGTCATGGGAGACGATAGACGGTGTCAAGAAAAATTGGAAAATATGTTATTTGAAACATAGAAGTCTGGCAGAACCTGAGGATACATGAGAAAATGTAGGGAAAAATCCCACAAAGGGTTAACAGCAACTGCAAAAGAAGGTTTTGAAATGCAGATAGCCTTTATCAAACAGGCGTTAAGAAAACAGCTTGTATCAGCTCAAACTGTAAAACTGATGCATGTCTTCCAAGTTAAAGCAGATTGAACTTTTAGTTACAAAAAGAGAAACAATATTTTGCACCTTCTTTGAAGTTAATTATTTTAGTAAGCAGTTATTAAAGAATTGCCAGAATCTTAAGTTGAATTCGGTGATAAATGTTTAGGTGTGAAATCCTGCTGACACTAGTTGAGTATGGGAAGCCGGTGACGACGTGTCCACGAGAACACAGGTTAACACCAAATAGGGGTCAGAGTTCTGACAAGCTAAGGGCACTATTTGGTAATAAAGCAACTTTAGAAGTGACAGGAACCAGATATAACACCACTTTAGAATCAAAGCACTTTTGAACATTACAAGGGAAAAAATGTAATTAGAGTTAGATGAACTAAAGTCATGCTCAACATGAATACATAGTCGTGTTGGAAATAATTCAGATTAAAGGTACCTTGAACAATCAAGAGTAAAATAAAGTTACTTTACAATAATGTCATATAAACTTAATAACTGCGAGGAGGAGAATATAAACCCTAAAATCGGGGCAGCCAGCAGAGTCAGCTCTCATAGCTCAGTACATGGGACGGATAGAACAGAGACCGAGCGGAACAGCGAATCCACCTGAGGAAGACCAAAAGTTAAAGAAGAGAGATTGTCAAGGCAGACCTGAAGGTCTAACAACTGACCAGGAGGATCCAAAGATCTTTTCACCTTTCTGTAAAGACAGTGATTTCATTTTTTAAAAGAAAAAATAAAATAATAAAATAACTTAAAATTTTAACCTGAAACATTGGTTATTACCAAGTCTACTTTACTTACTCCGCAATGCGGGACCCAGGATCGATGCTACTAAGTGGTAAGTAGATAAAATCTTCTATGAAGATATGGGTTATGCCGGTATATAACTTGAAAATATAGATTGACCCGAATAGCACCCACCTAAGTCTGCATAGGAGTCAGGGAGTGAGAATCCCTGTTCACCATTTAGAATGTCTTATTGACCCTTTTTGGTATAGGGGGAATTCTAAGAATAGTGGTGAGTTTTTACTTCAACGGAGGGAGCTGGAAGAGCCAACAGAATTGGGAGAGATCATGGAGAGTATCAACTACATGCAGGTGGGGAAGGTGCCGGGCCCTGACGGGTTCCTGGCTGACTTCAACAAAAAATTAGAACCAACTCTCACCCCGCACCTATGGGCGATGTTCGCAGACTCACTAGCAAGGGGCAACTTGCCTCAAATGCTAACTCAGGCCACCATATCGCTGATAGACAAAAATAATAATAATAATAATAATAACCTTTTATTGTCACAAGTATGAAGTTACTGTGAAAAACTCCAAGTCACCACATTCCTGCGCCTGTTCTGCATTACAAACCAGCTGTCTAGCCCAGAGCTAAACCAGCCCTCTTAAGACAAAGGCCCGACGGAATGTGGATCATCCAGACCCATTTCACTGCTCAATGTAGACGTGAAAATCCTGGTCAAGAGACTGGAGAACTGCGTACCAGAGGTGGTCACAGAGGACCAGAAGTGCTTTGTCAAGGGTAGACAGTTAACTGCAAACATCGGATGGCTGCTGAATGTGATACTGACCCCATCCTGGGAAAGAACACAAGTAATGATCGTCTCCCTGGACACAGAAAAGGCCTTCGACAGAGTCGAGGTACTGGAGCAGTTTGGGCCAGGGACAGGGTTCACCTCAGGGGTGAAATGCCTGCACAACACCCCAAGTACTCCTGTACAACACCACCAGTTCTGAATACTTCCAGTTGCACAGAGGCACCAAGCAGGGATGCCCACTGTCCTGGCTCCTGTTCGCCATGGCAATTGAACCTCAGGCAATCGCCGTGCGAGACGCAACGGCCTGGAAGGGTATCTGAAGAGGAGGCAGAGCACAGTCTCACTCTCTGCGGATGATCTGCTCTTCTACATCTCGGACTCTCAGAATGCTACGAAAGAAATCATGAAGCTCCTGGAAGAGTCCGGGGCATTCTCGGGCTACAAACTCGACCTGGACAAAAGTGAGGGCTTCCCAGTGTACCCGAATGGGGGAGGGACAGAGCTGGAAGGTCTCCCATTTAAAATAGGCCGAAACATCTCTGCAGAGATGGGATCCACTCCTGCTTTCCCTGGCAGGAAGGATGCAGACGATCAAGATGAACCTACTGACAAGGTTTCTGTTCCTGCTTAAATCCGAACCGATCTTCATCCCCAAGGCCTTTTCCCATAGAATAGACAAAATGATTGTGGTGCTTGTGTGAGGGGGGGGGGGGGGGGGGGAAGAACCAAGAATCCCTTAGACAACACTGCAGAGGAGAAGCATGGGTGGCCCGGCCCTCCCTAACTTGCATTACCACTGGGCAGCCTTAGCCGAAAGTGTGAGGGGGTGGGGAAGGGAACCAAACACGGAATGGGCGAGAATGGAGGAGTCCTCCTGGACGGGAACGACCCTCAAAGCCCTTGCCACAACAGCACTTCCATCCCCGCCGGCAAAATACACATCCAGTCCAGTGGTAGTAACGACACTGAAAACCTAGAACCTGAGTTTGGTTTAACCGAGGTGTCCAACATGGCCCCTATCTGCGCTAACCACAGGCTTCCATCAGCCATGCTAGACACCATATCTAAGAGACAGGACGGAGGGGGACACTATCGATCAAGGGCTTCTACACGGGGGACAGACTTGTGATCTTAGAAGAGCTGACAGAGACTGGAACTGCCGAACAGACAGGAACACCGACATTTACAAGTCAAAAACTTTCTCCGCAGCAGCAGTGGTGCAGTGGTTAGTACTCCTGCCTCATGGCGCTGAGGACCTGGATCACTGTCCGTGTGGAGTTTGCACATTCCCCCCGTGTCTGCGTGGGTCTCACCCCCACTTTCTCCGCAAGGAGACGACGAGGTACCCTAGAGCCCCGAAAGAAACAATGTTGGAGGAGCTACTGGGCAGTATGAGAAAAGGGAACTGCGGAGACATACAAGGATGACTTTTACAAAAGACGCACACACCATTGGACGGAACAAGGCAGAAATGGAAGAAGAATTAGGGAAGGAAGTAAGGTGAAGTGAAGCGCTGAGCAGGGCCAACTCCACCTCCTCCTGTGCAAGGCTAAGCTTCATGCAGCTTAAAGTGGTGCACAGAGCGCATCTGACCAGAACCCGAATGAGCAGGTTCTTCCCAGAGGTGGAGGACAATTGTGAACGGTGCCAGGGAGGTCTGGCCAACCACACCCACATGTTCTGGACATGCCCCCGGCTTGTCGGGTTCTGGACAGCCTTCTTCGAGGCGGTATCCAAGGTTGTGGGGTGAGGGTGGAGCCGTGCCTGAGAGTAGTGGTCTTCGGGGTATCGGACCAGCCAGAACTACATATGGGGAAGAGGGCTGCGCTCTTGCCTTGGCTTCCCCAATTGCCTGCTGGTGAATCCTGCTCGGCTGACGATCAGCAGCACCACCCACAGCTATAGACTGGCTGGCAGACCTATCGAAATTTCCCCACCTGGAGTTGATCAAATACACCATCCGAGGGTCGGACGATGGCTTCCACAAAGCATGGGGGCCATTCATCAGCCTGTTCCAGGCCCTGTTTGAAGCCAATAACGGATAGAATGAGGGGAGGGAGGCCAGAGATTTTATTGGAACCACCAGGAACACAGAAAGTAGACAGGAATGAGGGGGAGGAACAGGGGAGAGACCCAAGAAAATGCCAGGATAAACCGAGGGAGAGACAGACACGGAGGCCAGAGGGCTTCCCCACAAAACTATAAGAGCAAACAATGACAAACAAACCATCTGTGGTGGAGGAAAAGACCTAAGAAAGAGCCCTAAGACAGTAGAAAGGGGCGGGGGCATGAGGGGGTGCCAAGGAACTGCACTTAAATTATTAATAATAACCGTTTCAGTCATCTCCTGTCCCGAGTAAAAATGTAAACTTCAATAAACATTTATTTTTAAAAGTCTGTACCGACCCTTTGAAAGGGAACTCTATCCCACTGCCCCGCTCTATCCCCGTAGTGCCAAAACCCAACTAACCTGCACATCTCTAGGCACTAAGGGACAATTTTATCATGGCCAATCCACCTACCCTGCACATCTTTGGACTGTGGCTGGAAACTGGAGCACCCGGAGGAAACCCACGCAGACACGGGGAAAAAGTGCAAACTTCACACAGACAGTCATACAAGGCCAGAATCAAACCTGGGTCCTTGGCGCTGTGTGGCAGCAGTGCTAACCACTGTACTACTGTCGCTCATAGAAACCGTTTTGTTGGTAGATGCAGGTTGTCATATATCTGCACCTTCAATATTCAGGCAATCCAGAAGAAAATTCTAATGCCATGTCATAGTTAAACAGGCACGGCAAAGCCTGCTGCAGGAACAATCTGATTCCAAACCACTGCACCCATCCCCCCCAGACCGAGGGTTTCACTAACATTCTGTCCACTGTCCCAGACACATCCACATATTAACCTTCTGGACTGTAATGTGTGTTCTTAATGTAATATTACTTAGATTGCAATTATTTTTGTGTTTTAGTGTTAAGATCACTCTCACCCATTCTGAAATTGTGAAGATATTGTGCGATACTGACGAGTTAGCAGATCCAGCCCAGAATAAACAAAACAATGGCCCAGAGCTTCTACTTGGCAGAGGGTTGTATCCCAGAGGCACCCCACGTGATATGACGGAGGACCCCTCAGACTTCCCCATGAAAAGTCAGCACAGGAATTGCCAGGGAAGTTTCAACTTCCGATTCGCAAATGCAAACATACAAAAAATGAGCAGAAATAGTCCATTTGGCCCCTCGAGTTTGCTCCCCCATTCAATAAGATTAAGTTGTACTGCTTGTTTCGAGTTCCACCTCCATCTAGCCCCGATAACCTTTGATTCCCAAACAAGAATCTGTCTGCCTCCACTTTAAAAATATTCAGTGATCCCCACTTCCACCGCCTTCTGTGGCAGAGAGTTCCAGAGAGTCGTACAACCCTCAGAGATAACATTTCTCCTAATCTGTCCTACAAGTGGCCCCTAATTCTGGGCTCACCCACAAGAGGAAACATCCATTCAACATCCACCTTTTCAATATCATTCAGGATCTTATATACTTTAATCAAGTCACCCATCGCTCTTGTAACAAGCCAGCCTTACCCTACATATGGAAACCTCTGCAATTTTAAGTCAGGGATGATTTGGACCCCCCCCCCCCCCCCCCAAGTATCCCCAAAACTGAATTCCCTCCTCCCCTTGACCACTCTGAATAACCTCTACCCTGAGTCATCCTATCCCACTGGCTTTCACTCGTTATTTTTCGAAATAATTTTGTGGCAGATGGTTACATGAAGATTCTGCCTTCATTTCCCTGAACTTGGACTGCACTGAAGATCCCCACATTTCTCAACAGACTTGGCTCACAAGTCTGGGTGAGAACATGTGAAGATCCTGTCTAAGGCAGTAAAACAGGATTGGAATGGGAAACGGATGGTGATTCGCACTCTTTGGAAGATTTGGGGCAAACTGTCAATTTAACTCCGTTCTAAAAAGTTGGGAAACCTTTACATGATTTATTACTGAACAAGACTGAAAGAATAACCCCTCACCTCCTGGAATCTCTTGCTGTCTTTTTGTTCCATCTGTTTTTGAAAGAATGACAGTTGATTTTCAATCTCACTTAAATTCTCCTGAATCTCTCGAAGGTTTTTCTCCATTGGTTCTAGAATCCTCTCCTCTTCTTCCCTGAGATCTCTGAGTAAACGCTGCTCTTTCTCAGTGAGAAGCTGGTGCATTTTACTGAACTCGGATGTGATGTGGGTCTGCAGACTGCTCGACTGTTCCTACCAAATGAAATGTGAAACATAATTAATGTCCCGCGATAAAGGGGAAAAAACTAACCGAGATCCCAGAAAATCAGCACAGGGAGACCTTACCCTAACTTCAGAAATCTTCCCTTTCTGTTTCTGTTCCGTTTCTAGAACCGCCGATTTCTTCAATGTGAGAGAATCTAAGGAAGATTTCAGTTGATCCTGAGATTGGGAGAGAAAATCACAGAATGAAAACGTCAGAGCAGGAAAATGGGAGAAACCTATCAGTTTATAAAATATTTTCTAATTTACCTTGTAGATTTCAACAGCTTTCTGAATCGGGGTGAAGCAGTGTTCTGTGTGTTCCCAGCTACAAATCACACAGATCAATTTCTTGTCAGTTTCACAAAACAGCTTCAGTTCTTCCTGATGTTCCTCACAGTGAAGTTTACTTTCCTTCTCTTCCGGATTCAGATTTAATTCTCGAGTTTTCTCGGTCAGATTCGCTAAGGCCCGATTTGCCCTGAGGATTCTTTCCGGAAACTCCTCTCTACATTCCAGGCAGGAGTTTCTCTCCTTTTCCCAACACTGGGTGATACAGGAGCGGCAGAAGTTGTGTCCACAATCCAGTGAAACCGGATCAGTGAAGAAGTCAAGACAAATGGGACAAATTAAATCCTCGGCCAAACTCTGGACCTGCTGTCTGAGAGCCATGTTCACACTCAGCACTTCCTGATCCAAACTGCTTTTAATGTGGATGTTACCGCATTCCTGAACTCATCCAGTTCCGCGATTTCCTGATGACGTTCACTACGTACCAATGATAACGGGGCCAATATACATACGCCGCTGATCCGGGCGGGCCCCTCTCTCTCTCCGGGGCCGGGCGGGCCTCTCTCTCTCCGGGGCCGGGCGGGCCTCTCTCTCTCCGGGGCCGGGAGGGCCTCTCTCTCTCTCTCTCCGGGGCCGGGCGGGCCTCTCTCTCCGGGGCCGGGCGGGCCTCTCTCTCTCTCTCTCCGGGGCCGGGCGAGCCTCCCTCTCCGGGGCCGGGCGGGCCTCTCTCTCTCTCTCTCCGGGGCCGGGCGAGCCTCCCTCTCCGGGGCCGGGCGGGCCTCTCTCCGGGGCCAGGCGGGCCTCTCTCTCTCTCTCCGGGGCCGGGCGGGCCTCTCCCTCTCTCTCCGGGGCCGGGCGGGCCTCCCTCTCCCTCTCTCTGGGGCCGGGCGGGCCTCTCTCTCTCTCTCTCTCCGGGGCCGGGCGGGCCTCCCTCTCTCCGGGGCCGGGCGGGCCTCTCTCTCTCTCTCTCTCCGGGGCCGGGCGGGACTCTCTGTCTCTCCGGGGCCGGGCGGGCCTCTCTCTCTCTCTCTCTCTCCGGGGCCGGGCGGGACTCTCTGTCTCTCCGGGGCCGGGCGGGCCTCTCTCTCTCTCTCTCTCTCCGGGGCCGGGCGGGACTCTCTGTCTCTCCGGGGCCGGGCGGGCCTCTCTCTCTCTCTCTCTCTCTCCGGGGCCGGGCGGGCCTCTCCCTCTCTCCGGGGCCGGGCGGGCCTCTCTCTCTCTCTCCGGGGCCGGGCGGGCCTCCCTCTCCCTCTCTCTGGGGCCGGGCGGGCCTCTCTCTCTCTCTCCGGGGCCGGGCGGGCCTCCCTCTCCCTCTCTCTGGGGCCGGGCGGGCCTCTCTCTCTCTCTCCGGGGCCGGGCGGGCCTCCCTCTCCCTCTCTCTGGGGCCGGGCGGGACTCTCTCTCCCTCTCCCTGGGGCCGGGCGGGACTCTCTCTCTCTCTCTCTGGGGCCGGGCGGGACTCTCTGTCTCTCCGGGGCCGGGCGGGACTCTCTCTCTCTCTCTCTGGGGCCGGGCGGGACTCTCTGTCTCTCCGGGGCCGGGCGGGACTCTCTCTCTCTCTCTCTGGGGCCGGGCGGGACTCTCTGTCTCTCCGGGGCCGGGCGGGACTCTCTCTCTCTCTCTCTGGGGCCGGGCGGGACTCTCTGTCTCTCCGGGGCCGGGCGGGACTCTCTCTCTCTCTCTCCGGGGCCGGGCGGGCTTCCGGGAGCTGAGCTGCAGTCGGAGGCGAAGCGATTCCCGGAACCGCGGCAGATGCGGAAATGGGGCCGCGCCCAGAGCCTGAGGCCTCTTAAACTGATCGCCACCGTCAGGCGTGTCGTGATATTCAAACACACATCCTGATAGACAGACCAACAGACAAATCAGCACACACAACACCACAACCAATCAGAGACACACATCCTGATAGACAGACCAACACAAATCAGCACACACAACACCACAACCAATCAGAGACACACATCCTGATAGACAGACCAACAGACAAATCAGCACACACAACACCACAACCAATCAGAGACACACATCCTGATAGACAGACCAACACAAATCAGCACACACAACACCACAACCAATCAGAGACACACATCCTGATAGACAGACCAACAGACAAATCAGCACACACAACACCACAACCAATCAGAGACACACATCCTGATAGACAGACCAACAGACAAATCAGCACACACAACACCACAACCAATCAGAGACACACATCCTGATAGACAGACCAACAGACAAATCAGCACACACAACACCACAACCAATCAGAGACACACATCCTGATAGGCAGACCAACAGACAAATCAGCACACACAACACCACAACCAATCAGAGACACACATCCTGATAGACAGACCAACAGACAAATCAGCACACACAACACCACAACCATCGAGACAAGGACAGGGACGGTATAAAAGGACGAACACGACACCCGGTGGCCAGTATAGCTGGAGACCAGGATGAAGACAGATCTGTTACAATACACACAGGGGGACACCACGTGCAGAGTATCCAGACCGAATTGCAAATAGAAGTTGAAATAAAATCGAGTTGTACCAAATACAACTATGTTGGTTCATCTGTGCATCAGAGCACCCAACACCACAAGGAGAAGAAGAGAGTGCGAAGGGGAAAAATAGAGGGAGGGAGAGGCCTTAGTCTCTGAAAAGATTACGTGTAGTTACTGGGTTAGGGTGATAGGGTGGAGGCGTGGGTTTAAGTGGGGTGCTCTTTCCAAGGGCCGGTGCAGACTCAATGAGCCGAATGGCCTCCTTCCACACTAAATTCTATGATTTTACCTCTGTGGTGGTATGTATTAGGGGTAATACGGTACACCACTTGTCGACAGGCTATTGGTGGAGGGATGCCAGGTCCTGATAGGATCTGCCACCTACGGGACTCCACCCAGAAATGCCGGTATAAGAACCCAGTTTTTCCCTCAGCAGTTGTATTCTGTAACCACGCTGCTGGGGTTGAAGTTCTGCTTAATAAAGCCTTCAATTGACATTACCTCAACCTGCCTCGCGTCATATTTAAAAAAATATATATTTTATTCAAGATTTTTTGGCCAAACATAAAACAGTACATAGTTTTTCTTTTAAACAACAATAAAGCAATATAAATAACTGGCCAGTTTTAAACAAATAAATAATATATAAACAAAAACTAAATGGCAACTGCCTTATCAAAAATAGTTACTCTCCAAAGATACAATCCAACAGTCCAATATACATTACCTATAACAAATGCCTATACATATACAACGACATCCCTGAGAGCCCGCCCGGATCCTTCCCCCCCCCCCCCCCCCCGGGTTGCTGCTGTTGTCTTTCTTTTCCATTCCCTCTATTGTTCTGTGAGGTAGTTGACGAACGGTTGCCCCCGCCCGGTGAACCCTTGAGCCGAACCCCTTAATACGAACTTGATCCGTTCTAACTTTATGAACCCTGCCATGTCGTTTATCCAGGTCTCCACGCCCGGAGGTTTGGCTTCCTTCCACATAAGCAATATCCTGCGCTGGGCTACTAGGGACGCAAAGACCAAAACATCAGCCTCTCTCGCCTCCTGTACTCTTGGCTTTTCTGCAACCCCAAATATAGCCAACCCCCAGCTTGGCTCGACCCGGACCCCCACCACCTTCGAAAGCACCTTTGCCACCCCCACCCAAAACCCATGTAGTGCCGGACATGACCAGAACATGTGGGTGTGGTTCGCTGGGCTTCTCGAGCATCTCCCACACCTATCTTCTACCCCGAAAAATTTACTGAGCCGTGCTCCAGTCATATGCGCCCTGTGTAAAACCTTAAATTGTATCAGGCTTAGCCTGGCACATGAGGACGACGAGTTTACCCTACGTAGGGCATCAGCCCAGAGCCCCTCTTCGATCTCTTCTCCCAACTCTTCCTCCCATTTCCCTTTCAGCTCCTCTGTCATGATCTCCCCCTCATCCCTCATTTCCCTATATATATCCGACACCCTACCATCCCCCACCCATGTCTCTGAGATCACTCTATCTTGCACCTCCTGTGTCGGAAGCTGCGGAAATTCCCTCACCTGTTGCCTCGCAAACGCCCTCAGTTGCATATACCTAAACGCATTCCCTTGGGGCAACCCATACTTTTCCGTCAGCGCTCCCATACTTGCAAACGTCCCATCCAAGAACAGATCTCTCAGCTGTGTTACCCCAGCTCTTTGCCATGCTCCAAATCCCCCATCCATTCTCCCCGGAACAAACCTATGGTTATTTCTTATCGGGGACCGCACCGAGGCTCCCGTTCCTCCCCTATGCCGTCTCCACTGCCCCCACATTTTTAGTGTCGCAACCACCACTGGGCTTGTGGTGTATTTATTCGGTGAGAACAGCAACGGCGCCGTCACCATTGCTTGTAGGCTGGTCCCCTTGCAGGACGCCCTCTCCAATCTCTTCCACGCCGCTCCCTCCCCTTCTCCCATCCACTTACAAACCATTGAAGTATTGGCGGCCCAGTAATAATCGTTTAGGCTTGGTAGTGCCAGCCCCCCCCCCCCCCCCCCCCCCTATCTCTACTACGCTGCAAAAAAAACCTCCTCACTCTCGGGGTCTTCCCGGCCCACACAAAACTCATAATACTTTTCTCGATTCTCTTAAAAAAAGCCTTCGTGACCATCACCGGGAGGCACTGAAACACAAAGAGGAATCTCGGGAGAACCACCATTTTAACCGCCTGCACCCTACCTGCCAGTGACAGGGACACCATGTCCCATCTCTTGAAATCCTCCTCCACCTGTTCCACCAATCGTGTTAAATTAAGCCGGTGTAAGGTTCCCCAATTCTTGGCTATCTGAATCCCCAAGTACCGGAAGTCTCTTGTTACCTTCCTCAGCGGTAAATCCTCTATTTCCCTGCTCTGCTCCCCCGGATGCACCACAAACAACTCACTTTTCCCCATGTTCAATTTATACCCCGAAAAATCCCCAAACGCCCCAAGTATCCGCATTATCTCTGGCATCCCCTCCACCGGGTCCGCAACATACAACAACAAATCATCCGCATACAAAGATACCCGGTGTTCTTCTCCTCCCCTAGACACTCCCCTCCACTTCCTGAAACCCCTCAGTGCTATGGCCAGGGGCTCAATCGCCAGTGCAAACAATAACGGAGACAGGGGACACCCCTGCCTCGTCCCTCTATAAAGCCGGAAATAATCAGAACCCCGCCCATTCGTAACCACACTCGCCATCGGTGCCTTATACAGCAACTGTACCCATCTGATATACCCATCTCCAAAGCCATATCTCCTCAGCACCTCCCACAGATAATCCCACTTCACTCTATCAAATGCTTTCTCGGCATCCATCGCCACCACTATCTCCGCTTCCCCCTCTGGTGGGGGCATCATCATTACCCCGAGCAGCCTCCGTATGTTCGTGTTCAGCTGTCTCCCCTTCACAAACCCAGTTTGGTCCTCATGAACCACCCCCGGAACACAGTCCTCTATCCTCATCGCCATCACCTTGGCCAGAATCTTAGCATCCACGTTTAAAAGGGAAACGGGCCTATAGGACCCACATTGCAGCGGGTCTTTTTCCTTCTTTAGGAGGAGCGATATCGTTGCCTCTGACATAGTCGGGGGCAACTGCCCCCTTTCCCTAGCCTCATTAAAGGTTCTCGTCAGAAGCGGGGCCAGCAAGTCCATATACTTCCTATAAAATTCCACCGGGAATCCGTCTGGTCCCGGGGCCTTCCCCACCTGCATGCTCCCAATCCCTTTCACTACCTCCTCCATCTCAATCTGTGCTCCCTGTAAGGTTTTCGGGCAATTCGACCTTTTTGGAACTGCCCAAGAATAAAAACTCAGAGACTGTAAACTGACTTTTCAGCCAAGAAAACGGAACCAGTTTTCCCAGCAGGCTTGGCCCGCTGAGCTGAGTAGGGACATAAGTACATAAGTATTTACAAAAAACCCCCTAGGAGCTACAAGGAAGAAGGAGCCAGACAACAAGATAACATCAAAACACAGACAAAGGGGCACGGGAATACACAGGAGGCTTGCATGCAAGCAGGACAATGGGATGGTCATAGCCCCATGCAAATGTAAATGACCTGGCCTCCACCAGAGCAGAATCCAATTAACACCCCATCAACATAGCGAGGTGAGATTAGCAGCCATCTCCGGAGCAGCTGGAAGACACTGAAATTCTCCACAAGAGAGCCTAACCTCGTTATCCTAGAAAACAGACTGTCTGGGTTCAGCATATTGCGCTGGAAAAGCCCCTAGAAGATAAGCGGTAGAAAAAACCAAGTTGGAGGCGGACCTGGGGGAGGTACTCCAATCCTGACAGAAGCTACCGGCAGAAACTCACTGGGAGGAGGGGGGCGGAGCCAGCGCCAAATTCAAATCGCGCAGGTCTGAAAAAAACCAAGTTGGAGGCGGACCTGGGGGAGGTACTCCAATCCTGACAGAAGCTACCGGCAGAAACTCACTGGAAGGAGGGGGCGGAGCCAGCGCCAAATTCAAATCGCGCAGGTCTGCCTAGCTGGAAGGGGCGGACCTGCGAGGAATACCCGGAAACATACAGCTCTGGCCGGCTCAAAGGGGGCGGGACCAGCGGGAACTTTAAATCTTACCTTTCTCAATGCAAAAGGGGCTGGCCGATCACAGAACAAAGCCAGGTAAAACAATATAAAAGGGGCTGTGTTTTCGATTGGGGGTCTCTTCGTTCTTGGCTCGACCTCTGCACCCCTGACTTGACCTCTGCAGCCTGTGACCGTAAGTACTCTGCAGCAGCTTGCGAAACTCCCTTGACTTTAATAGTGGTTGAGGCTTTGGGGAAGGGAACTTGTTTTGTGTCTTGTGATATTGCTAAAAACTGTGTAATCATAAGAATTTTCGTTGTGTCCGCTATATTACTTTTGAATAGACTTAGTTTGTATTAGAGCATAAGATTTTATTGTGTTTCTTCTGTTGATGATTTTGACCTGGGTTTTGCAATAAACCTTGATTTGATGATAATTGGAGTCGTTTAAATTCTTCAATCTTTCACCAGCGATCTCTGACCAAGTCATTGTTAAAATACTCCTCACCTTAATTCCGGGTTCAAGAATCGAGGGTCATCTTGAGCGATTCACTCAGGACAGACTGCTGGTTAGGAAATAAACAGCAGTGTCCTATTCTCTCTCTTGGGAAAGCTACTCTAGTGGAGTAGGAACCGGGTGGGTGTTGCACCACCGGCAAGAGAGAGAGAATCAACTGGGTATTGGTAGGGGTCTGGAGATCTGTGTGATATAAGTCTCAGGCTGTCGGTTAGGAATAAACGGCAGGCTTGAATCAGTGCTCTCTTCAGTGGAAGTGTCCCAGTGCGACATCCCCTGGCCTCTGAAGTTTCAGTGCCAGCTGGAGAGAGACACACACAGATATTCAAACCCCAGATATCGGCCCAGTAGTGGAGTAGCGGAGATGGCACCCTCTACAATGGCGACCGCGGCAGGACCCCGGTGGTTTGGAGTATGTGACTTGGCAGAGGGGGTGAGGGAACGAAGCAAAATGGAGGAGAGAATATCCTCATATTTGTGGCAAAAGGTCAACCTCACCAAACCTTGGGTCTCAGAATTGATCAATGCGGAGCAACCGGTAATGGCAGCGGCTGCATGGACAGAAAGCAAGGCGCACAAAAGGCACTTGGAGAAGGCAGTTTGGCTGGTTTGCCTGTCTCAGCAGGTAGTCAACGCAGAGCAAAGGATCGAAGAGTTAGAGCAGGAGGCTAGCGCAGCGGAACGACTGCGGGGGGAATTGGCAGAAATGAGTCTAACAGGTGTGAGAAGAACTATCTCCACTGCCAGATAGTGGAGGGTAAAGAAAAGGAACGGAGGCTCCAGGAACTCTATGCTCGGAGTACAGAGCAGTGTAGGAAGCTGGAGGGGAAGTTCCGGGACATCCAGGCAGCGTACCAGGTGGCTCGCGAGGAAGTAGGGGACTGTGCCCATGGGCCGTGCCAGGCACGAATAACGGAGTTGGAGGAGACCTTGTCCAAGTTCAGGGGACAGATACACCTGGTAGGTCCAGGGGGGGTCCCAAGGGGCAAGGTGCTCCTCGCAGCGGATGATTCCCCAAAGGCCAAGGGGAATAGACCGCCTCCAGAGGCACCGGGATTGTGTCCGGGTCGGCAGGGGGGGATCGGGCTGCACGTTCAGGGGCAAGTCCAAGGGGGGTCGGCAGTGTATCCCCAGATAGCGGCGTCTCCTATATGGGTAGCTAGCCCGGGGACAGGGGGGCTACCCAACGAGGCAGGAGAGCTGGACAGTGGGGAGGAGGAGCAGGAACCCCAGGTAGGGCAGATGTGCCCTGTCAGGCAAAGGAGGTATGGTCCCCCGGCGGGGATGGCAAATAGGGGACCGGTTGAGGGCGACATTATCGTTCCTCATGGGGCATCCGCGCTCAGGGGGATGGTGGCCCACGTTCCCAAACTAACTCAAAAGGGGGATCCGTCGCTGCATTTTATGGAGGTGGAACAGGCAGCCAACATCAATGACTGCGACGAAGGGGAGCAAATAAAGATGCTCCTGATAACCCTAGATGCCCAGCTATGCAGGACAGTGACCTCTGGGAATGGGGGAAGACCTGACACCTGGGCGGCAGCACAGACTGCTGTTCTGGAGGCAATGGGCTTGAATCTGGGGAGCCCTTTCATGAGGGTGGGGGAAACCAAGCAGCAACCAGGGGAATCTCCCACCATGTTCGCAGACAGACTGTGGACTGTCTATATGGAGGCATGCGGGGTTCCCGCGGATAGACGGAATCTAGGGGAAAGAACCGCCCACTGGCTGAAAACCCTAGTTGCCAATTGTCTCCCTAACGTTAGGGCAAAAGCCGAACACTGGTTCGACCCGCAGACCCCGGCCCTTAATGAGGAAGAGGTCCTTAGGAAACTTACCCTCGCATATCGTAATGGGGAGAGGGGTGAGGACAAGCCTCTTAAGGGTAAAGTGCACGAAATCGTGCCAGCAGCCCCTAAGAGAGAGTGGAAGCATGAGGGCACCCGGACCTCCGACAAGAAACCGGTATGCTACGGGTGTGGGAAGGCCGGGCATTTCAAGAGGGAATGTAAAAACCCCAGCAAGCAGGAGAGGGCTCCCGCAGTAGAGAGTCAGACCCCGGTGGCAGGAGCAGCTGCCCCGGGAACCATCGAGATAAGTAAAATTTTAGCCCTTTTGCAAGGCTCAGGACAGGTGGCTATGGCAACGGGCCAGGGTCAGCCCGCCCCCGCACCCAGGGAAGCCTCCGAATGGCTAGCCCCTCAGCAACCCACCTTTCTATGCCCACTGGAGTATGGCCCATGCGGGAGACCCTGGGTAAAAATGGAGGTCCAGGATACGGTCGGGAGTTACCTACTGGACACAGGGGCTTCCAGTACTATAGTCCACACGGACAATCCCCGGGCATCCCCTCTGTCTAGCGGGGTACCCTATAGCCTCATTGGATTTACCGGGAATGAAAAAATGGGTTTTTTCTCTGTTCCCCTGTCTATCAGGTTAGGGGCACTCCAGGCGCACTGGAAATGCGTCCTGATGAGATGGGAACAGGAGGGGAAAGGGATCCTAGGAGCTGATTTCATAGTGGCTCATCAGATCCTGGTGGACCTAAGAAATCACTGCCTGTGGGGTGCAGCAACGGAAGGGACTGAAAGGGAGTTGAGGGTAATAGACAGAGCCCAGGAGAAGGGAGCTTTGTGCGTGGTACAGCCAAAGGAAGGGTACGATCTAGAAGCCCTGGAGAGGAATACCCCGGAAGAGTTCAGGGAGTATGTCCGCAAGAATCTGGCTGCTTTTGCCACCCACAAGCATGATTGTGGGAGAGTTACTGGGACAGAGGTCAGGGTAGATGGGGACCCCATGTCCCAGCCCCAGAAACAGTACCGCTTCCCCCGGGAAGCAGAGGCAGACTTGGAGGTGGCCCTAAACTCACTGGTGCGGCAAGGGGTGTTGAGGACAATTGCCACCCATGTAAACTCCCCGCTCTGGCCGGTGAGGAAGCCGGACAACTCCTGGAGGGCCACCGTGGACTACAGAGTCCTGAATAAACACATTCCGGCCTGCGCCCCAACGGTGGCGGCCGTGGCAGACTTGTTAGGAGAAATTCCAGCATCCGCCTCAATTTTTACGGTGCTGGATATTTCGAATGGATTTTGGTCCGTCCCGGTCAGAAGGGAAGACCAATACAAGTTTGCCTTTACCTTTAAGGGGCAACAGTACACCTGGACCTGTCTCCCGCAGGGATTCCACAACAGCCCGAGCATTTTCCATCAATGCATGGCCGAATGCTTAAAGGGTTTCAGTGAGCCACACAAGCTGGTGCAGTATGTGGACGACATCCTGTTGTTCACCAGTAATAGTGAGGAGCATGGGCCCCTAGTGGACGAGCTGTTGGGGATGTTACACAAAGGAGGGCTGAAAGTTAACCCTAAAAAGGCACAGATCGGGCTAGGAGAGGTGAAGTTCCTGGGGTTAACCCTGAGAGCTGGGGAGAGAGGGATTGACACCGCCAGGAGACAAACAGTGCAGGAACTCCCAGTCCCCGTAGATGTAAAGGGGATACGGTCCTTTTTAGGAATCACCGGCTACTGCAGGGATTTCATTGAGGACTATGCCACCACAGCAGCGCCTCTGCTTAGGCTGCTGCACAAGGGGGTGGAGTGGGACTGGGACAGTAAATGTGAGACGGCGTTCGTCCAACTCAAGCAGGACTTGCAGAAAGCCCCAGCCCTGGGAGCCATTAACCCCCGGGAGGAGTTTTTCCTGGAGGTGGCCGCAGGCAGCGATGGCCTGAGTGCTGTGCTCCTCCAGACCCGACATGGCAAATTAAGGCCGGTGGTGTACTCCTCTCGGGTCCTCACAGACGTGGAGCGGGCATACTCCAACTGTGAGAGGCATCTGCTGGCCACCCACTGGGCGGTAAAGCGGATGCAGGTATTTGTTAGGATGGGCCCCATCACCCTCCTGACACATCACACCCCGACCCAAATGCTGCTGGACGGCCGGATTAAGGACGGCACGGTCAGCAGCGCCAGAATCACCAGGTGGACCCTCCTGCTGTCTCAAATGGCCCTTCAGGTAAAAGGGCTGAATGAGCCACAGCTCGCAGCCAACCTGATCTACCCCGGGGAGCCACACCACTGTTCCGTAGAAGGGGTATGGGAGGTAGGGTTCGGACTCAGGGCAGGGCTGCACCCGACAGGGAGGGAGATCTATGTGGATGGGTCCAGTACGGTAGCGGAGGGCGTCAGGTTCACGGGCTGTGGGATCTGGGACCCCGATGCCGACATAGCCCTGGCCCTTAAACTCCCCCATACACTCAGCGCCCAGCAGGCAGAGCTGGCTGCAGTGATGTATGTGGTGACCCACCCCGACCGCTTTCCCGCGCCGTATACCATCTGCTCAGATAGCATGTTTACATGTAACTCCTGCACGGAGTACCTGGCTATCTGGTCCCGCCGAGGATACACCTCCTCGGATGGGAAACCACTGGCCACAAAACCCCTCCTTGAGAAGATCGTGGCGGCAGTTGGGCAGGGGGAGGACAGGTATATCCTCAAGGTGAAAGCTCACTCCAAAACAGAGCCACGGGGCGAGGGGAACCAGAAAGCAGACGGCCTGGCTCGAGAGGGGGCTAAGACTGGGATAGCGTGGGACCCGTACGAAGAAGGACAGGTAGCGGCCGTTACAAGACAGCCCCAGAGGGGGGAGGGGACGAGTTTGGCCCCAGATCTGGCCACTGCCCAGGGACAGGACCCCGAGCTAAAAAAAGTCATAACGGCCATGGGTAGACAGGAAAGGATAGAGGGGCCCTATGGGGGGAAGGATATCACACTGAAGGAGGGCATGCTCTTCAGAGGGGACCAGTGGATAGTGCCTTCCCAGCACCATAGGGAATTTATCGAAATGGCCCATGAGAGCCCCGGAGCGGGACATCCCGGCCCTGAGACCACCTGGCAACGGGTGGAGAGGGTAGGGTGGTGGCCGAGCCTCCGGGAGGATGCTCGCGATTTCTGCGCGAGCTGTTTGGTGTGTGCTACCAATAACCCGGACCCCAAGAAAAGAAAGGTCTCGTTGGGGCACATCCGCAGGGTGGAGGGGCCCTGGCAGTCGATACAGATCGACTATATTGGACCCCTTCCCCCAGCGGCAGGGGGTTACAAGTACTGTCTGGTGTTGGTGGATATTTTCACCAAGTGGGTAGAAGCCTTCCCCTGCCGAACAGCCACCGCAGCAGGCACAGCCAGGATACTGGTCAGGGAGGTATTCTCGAGGTGGGGACTCCCACAGTTTGTGGAGTCAGATCAGGGGAGTCACTTCACGGGACAAGTGATGCAAGCGACCCTGAAAGTCCTGGGGATTAAGGCAAAGTGGCATGTGGCTTATAACCCTCAATCCTCAGGTCCTGTGGAAAGGTTAAATAGGACCATAAAGGAGAGGATCAGGAAAGAAACAGGCAGCTCGCCCCACCGGTGGGTAGAAATCTTACCCTTAGTTTTAATGGGGATCCGGGCAAGCCAGTCCAGGAGCACAGGGTACTCCCCGCACGAGCTCATGACAGGGAGGGTCATGAGAACCCCGATCCATGTCAGGGTACCTTCCCTGACAGAGGGGCAGCTTAGGGAGGTAAACCGAGACAGGTTTGCTAAGAAGCTCATGGAGCAGCTAAAGGAAATTAACTGGCAGGCAGCGTTTAATATGGGAACCCAGCACCGGAGGAACAAGCTGCTGCTCGAGCCCCACACTACCCAGGAATGGGCCATAGGGGACCAAGTAATGGTCCGGAATTTTGCACGGGTAGGAGCCTTTGAGCCACTGTACGCGGGACCGTACAATATAGTGGACAAGGCCAGCCCCATGGTTTACGCAGTACAGCTCCCCCGGAAGATTAAATGGTTCCACGTGAACCAGTGCAAACTTTTCGACCCCACCAGGGCCGGTAAGAGTAAGTTGGGGGGGGGGCTGGGAGTGATAGTGGCGAAACCACCTGCAGAATTAACGACGGTGGGGGAGGTCCCTGACTCCACGACCACACAACCGGTGACAAGGTGCTGTCCCGAAGGGGCAGTCCCAAAGAGACCGACAGTGCTGCAAGCACCCAGCCCAGGGACAGTGACGATTCCCAAGCCCTTACCTGTGGGTCAGGTGGCCTGCCTTAGTATAGAGGCTAAGGAGGCGGAGGAAGTGGAGGTATCACCTTGGGTTTGGGAACCAGTCAGGGGACGAAGGAGCAATCGGGTCTCCAAGCCCCCGGTAAGATGGTCCCCATCACACCTCCCTAGAACCCGGTCCCGCAGTAAGGGGGCCCGAGTAGAAGGGAACGCTGAGGGATCCCCGAACCCTGTTGGGGAAGGAGAGGCAAGGGGCAGCCCGAACCCCCGGGAGGGGACGGTCTGGCCCGAGCCGTTGGACCAAACAGGTGAACTGCCCCAGTTTAGCGGGGCACAGTTTTAATTTGGCCACCCGGAGACGGGTGGCATTGTATATATCATATTCCTTTTTCTTTCCCCCTGTTAGTTCTAATTAGTGTGTAGTTGTGTGTGAAGTATTTAGGATCGTGGGAACACAGAAGCGCCTGGTGCAATGGTAAAATGATGAAGCACCAGGTACTAGGACCCTGGTGCAGCCGGGCTGTAAACACAGAATCACAGACAGGCTGCGGCAACTTCAAAGCGGGAGCTGCTGCTGCCGCCGGATAGCGGCAGGCACTAGGACCCTGGGGAGCCGGGCTGTAAACACAGAATCACAGACAGGCTGCGGCAACTTCAAAGCGGGAGCTGCTGCTGCCGCTGGATAGGACCCATGCACTTTAAGGTAGGTAGGGCTGTAGAGGCAAGGATGTGTTTTGTTTTTTACAGATGGGGCACCCGACGATGTGGAGTTTGCTGATCCTGGCGATGGTGGGACCGGGAGAACTCCGCAGAGGCGAGACAGAAGAGTCCTTTGTCTATGGGTGTTCTGGCGGCAGAGCCCCCCTGGTCACTACCGGACAGGGAAACCAGGTGGCCATAGAGCAGGCCCGCTACTCACACCTGGGGAGGTGGCCTGGGTGGCTGGGGTCGAACTCGACCAGGTACTCCAGCCACCAGAGCTTCACCTATGGAGAGGCCTCGGTACTCTGCGAGGAGATACAGGTGGCGACTGACCGGGTTAGGGTGACTGAGGGCAGGCGGGTGTGTTTAACCTGTGAGGGGGACGTTCCTGTGGGGAGATGGTGGTGGCTCAGGAAGCTGAGCCTGGACATGAGGGATCGGTCCTCGGACTGGGAACGAATGGACAATAACACCTACCGAACCATCACGGGGTCACCGGGTAGGATCACCGTTTGCTGGGATAAGTGGTGGGCTTCCGACCAGGGCATTTATCTATGTTTGTGGGGGTCGGCCAAGGCATGTCCACAAGGGGCACTAATCACTTTTGTAAGGTGGTGGCAGAACCCAGGGAACGGGATAAATTGACCGCACTGGGGAGGGATGTGTAACGCCCAGGGAAGGGATGACTGTAAAAGCTACCGAACTGCTGGTTCAGGTAAAGCGACCCCTGCCCACAGCCCAACCGATCGACCCTCACAACTGTCCAATCACCACCAGGGGGGGGGCTGAGAATGGTTTAGTGTTTGCCCCCACAAAGGAAATGTTGTACAGGGGGTACATTATGCTGTCGCCTCAGTTGGACTAAACCTCTCAGCTGCAGGTATCGACGATGGAGGATAAATGAAGAGCCCTCAACGGGAAGAAGCGAAGTGCAGCCAAGAAAGGAGGATCCTTGGTGAAATAAACAGATGCAATTGTAAATAGTTGTATGGATTCGCGGGTTTCAGTTACTTGATTGTGATATATGTACAGGGACCCTCACGTTTGGGGTTCCGGTGAAATGTGTACTTGATTGTGATATATGTACAGGGACCCTTACGTTTGGGGTTCCGGTGAAATGTGTATATGTTACTGTCTGCTTGAATTAAGTATGGTCTTGTCTTTCCCTTTCATTGAAATCAGGGGTAGCCTAGATTAAGGGAACTGTCTTGGGACTTGTAGTTTCGCATGTTGTTGAGGGGGGGCCTACGGTCCACACAAAAGGAAATAATTGCCCTTCACCTGTGTCGATACGGTCCAAGCAGGTAGGGACGTATCGAAGGGGCATCTGTAAGGTTTTCGGGCAATTCGACCTTTTTGGAACTGCCCAAGAATAAAAACTCAGAGACTGTAAACTGACTTTTCAGCCAAGAAAATGGAACCAGTTTTCCCAGCAGGCTTGGCCCGCTGAGCTGAGTAGGGACATAAGTACATAAGTATTTACAAAAACCCCCCTAGGAGCTACAAGGAAGAAGGAGCCAGACAACAAGATAACATCAAAACACAGACAAAGGGGCACGGGAATACACAGGAGGCTTGCATGCAAGCAGGACAATGGGATGGTCATAGCCCCATGCAAATGTAAATGACCTGGCCTCCACCAGAGCAGAATCCAAATAACACCCCATCAACATAGCGAGGTGAGAATAGCAGCCATCTCCGGAGCAGCTGGAAGACACTGAAATTCTCCACAAGAGAGCCTAACCTCGTTATCCTAGAAAACAGACTGTCTGGGTTCAGCATATTGCGCTGGAAAAGCCCCTAGAAGATAAGCGGTAGAAAAAACCAAGTTGGAGGCGGACCTGGGGGAGGTACTCCAATCCTGACAGAAGCTACCGGCAGAAACTCACTGGAAGGAGGGGGCGGAGTCAGCACCAAATTCAAATCGCGCAGGCCTGCCTAGCTGGAAGGGGCGGACCTGCGAGGAATACCCGGAAACATACAGCTCTGGCCGGCTCAAAGGGGGCGGGACCAGCGGGAACTTTAAAACTTACCTTTTTCAATGCAAAAGGGGCTGGCCGATCACAGAACAAAGCCAGGTAAAACAATATAAAAGGGGCTGTGTTTTCGATTGGGGGTCTCTTCGTTCTTGGCTCGACCTCTGCACCCCTGACTTGACCTCTGCAGCCTGTGACCGTAAGTACTCTGCAGCAGCTTGCGAAACTCCCTTGACTTTAATAGTGGTTGAGGCTTTGGGGAAGGGAACTTGTTTTGTGTCTTGTGATATTGCTAAAAACTGTGTAATCATAAGAATTTTCGTTGTGTCCGCTATATTACTTTTGAATAGACTTAGTTTGTATTAGAGCATAAGATTTTATTGTGTTTCTTCTGTTGATGATTTTGACCTGGGTTTTGCAATAAACCTTGATTTGATGATAATTGGAGTCGTTTAAATTCTTCAATCTTTCACCAGCGATCTCTGACCAAGTCATTGTTAAAATACTCCTCACCTTAATTCCGGGTTCAAGAATCGAGGGTCATCTTGAGCGATTCACTCAGGACAGACTGCTGGTTAGGAAATAAACAGCAGTGTCCTATTCTCTCTCTTGGGAAAGCTACTCTAGTGGAGTAGGAACCGGGTGGGTGTTGCACCACCGGCAAGAGAGAGAGAATCACCTGGGTATTGGTAGGGGTCTGGAGATCTGTGTGATATAAGTCTCAGGCTATCGGTTAGGAATAAACGGCAGGCTTGAATCAGTGCTCTCTTCAGTGGAAGTGTCCCAGTGCGACATCCCCTGGCCTCTGAAGTTTCAGTGCCAGCTGGAGAGAGACACACACAGATATTCAAACCCCAGATATCGGCCCAGTAGTGGAGTAGCGGAGATGGCACCCTCTACATCCCAGTCCCGCCCTCTCCTGTTCCTCCACCTTAGGGAATTCCAGCTGATCCAGAAAGCACATCATTCTGTCCTTCCCTTCCGGGGGCTGAGCTTTATATAATCTTTCGTAGAATGTCTTGAACACCCCATTCACTCTCTCCGCTCGCCGCTCCATCTCTCCCTCCTCATCTCTCACCCCCCCTATCTCCCTCAATGCTCCCCTCTTCCTCAGTTGGTGGGCCAGCAACTGGCTCGCCTTCTCT
The DNA here is from genome assembly GCF_047496885.1 of Scyliorhinus torazame. NCBI lineage: Eukaryota > Metazoa > Chordata > Chondrichthyes > Carcharhiniformes > Scyliorhinidae > Scyliorhinus > Scyliorhinus torazame. The sequence goes on along the minus strand of NC_092720.1, from coordinate 214,500,129 downwards.
CCATATTCGTACTGTACACCCTGTGCCCTCCTCCATTGTGCCTCTGCATTACCCGTAGTCAACAAGTCAAATTCTACATGTAGCCTTTGCCTTTCCCTGTACAGTCCCTCCTCCGGTGCCTCCGCAAATTGTCTGTCCACCCTCAAAAGTTCTTTCAGCAACCGCTCCCTTTCCCTACCCTCCTGCTTTCCTTGATGTGCCCTGATAGATATCAGCTCCCCTCTAACCACTGCCTTCAACGCCTCCCAGACCACTCCCACCTGAACCTCCCCATTGTCATTAAGCTCCAAGTACCTTTCAATACACCCCCTCACCCTTAAACATACCCCCTCATCCGCCAATAATCCCATGTCCATTCTCCAGGGTGGGTGCTGTTCTTTTTCCTCCCCTATCTCCAGGTCCACCCAATGTGGAGCGTGGTCCGAGATAGCTATAGCCGTGTACTCCGTCCCTGTCACCTTCGGGATCAATGCCCTTCCCAAAACAAAAAAGTCTATCCGTGAATATACTTTATGGATGTAGGAGAAAAATGAGAACTCCTTACTCCGAGGCCTGCTAAATCTCCAGGGGTCTACTCCCATCTGTTCCATAAAGTCTTTGAGCACCCTAGCTGCAGCCGGCCTCCTCCCAGTCCTGGACCTCGATCTGTCCAGCCCTGGGTCCAGCACCGTATTGAAGTCTCCCCCCATTACCAACTTTCCTGCCTCTAGGTCCGGGATACGTCCCAACATACGCCTCATAAAATTGGCATCATCCCAGTTCGGGGCATATACGTTCACTAGAACCACCGCCTCCCCTTGCAATCTGCCACTAACCATCACGTATCGACCCCCACTATCCGCCACTATGGTCTTTGCCTCAAACAGTACCCGTTTCCCCACTAATATAGCCACCCCCCTGTTCTTTGCGTCTAACCCCGAATGAAACACCTGCCCCACCCATCCTTTGCGTAGTCTGACCTCGTCTATCAGTTTCAAATGCATCTCCTGCAACATAACCACATTTGCCTTTAATTTCTTTAGGTGTGCGAGTACCCGTGCCCTTTTAATCGGCCCATTCAGCCCTCTCACATTCCACGTGATCAGCCGGGTTGGGGGGCTCTTTACCACCACCCCCCTTGTCGACTAGACATCCCCTTTTTTAATCCAGCTCCTCACCCGGTTCCCACGTAGCCGTATCTCCCCCCGACGGCGCCCTCCCGCCTCGACCACCCCACCCCGTACCAGCTCCCCCTTCTCCCCAGCAGCAGCAACCCAGTTAACCCCCCCCCCCCCGCTACATCCCTTTCTAGCGTAATTGCACCCCCCATGTTGCTCCCAGAAGTCAGCAAACTCTGGCTGACCTCGGCTTCCCCCTGTGACCTCGGCCCCCACTGTGCGAGGCCCCCTCCTTCCTGCTTCCCTGTTCCCGCCATGATTACCATAGCGCGGGAACAAAGCCAGCGTTTCCCACTTGGCCCCACCCCTAATGGCCGGCGCCCACAGTTCCTCATCCTCTCTCCCCCCCTCCCCCACAACATGGGGAAGAGAGAAAAGTTACAGGGTCGCAAGATTAACAACTTGAGGGATCATCCCTTCCCCCTTTTCCCCCCCTTCACCCCACGTAATCACCCCACCACTTTGTCCCAAACGTTCTTTTTCTGGCCCGCCTATTCCAGCTTCTCCTCTACAATAAATGTCCACGCCTCTTCTGCCGTCTCAAAGTAGTGGTGCTTCCCTTGGTGTGTGACCCACAATCTTGCCGGCTGCAACATTTCAAATTTGACCTTCCTTTTGTGAAGCACCGCCTTAGCCCGATTAAAACTTGCCCTCCTTCTCGCCGCCTCCGCACTCCAATCTTGATATACGCGGATCACCGCGTTCTCCCACCTACTGCTCCAAGTTTTCTTCGCCCATCTGAGGACCATCTCTCTGTCATTATAGCGGAGAAATCTCACCACTATGGCTCGAGGTATTTCTCCAGCCCTCGGTCTTCGCGCCATAACTCGATAAGCTCCCTCCACCTCCAACGGGCCCGTCGGGGCCTCCGATCCCATTAACGAGTGAAGCATTGTGCTCACATATGCCCCGACGTCCGCCCCTTCTGCGCCTTCGGGAAGACCAAGAATCCTTAAATTCTTCCTCCTCGCATTATTCTCCAGCACCTCCAGCCTTTCCACACACCTTTTGTGTTGTGCCTCGTGTATCTCTGTCTTCACCACCAGGCCCTGTATTTCGTCTTCATTTTCAGCGGCCTTTGCCTTCACGACCCGAAGCTCCTGCTCCTGGGTCTTTTGCTCCTCCTTTAGCCCTTCAATCGCCTGTAATATCGGGGCCATCTCCTTTTTTAGTTCTTCCACACAGCGCCGCAGGAACTCTTGTTGGTCAGGGCCCCATGCTAAACGGCCACCTTCCGACGCCATCTTGCTTTGTGCTTGCCTTCCTTGCCGCTGCTCTAGAGGATCCTCCGCAATCCGGCCGCTTTCCTCTCCTTTTTCCATCCGTGTCCAGGGGGGATTCCCTTCTGGTTTACCGCACAGTGTTTTTAGCCGTTAAAATTGCCGTTGGGGCTCCTATTAAGAGCCCAAAAGTCCGTTCCACCGGGAGCAGCCGAAACGTGCGACTTAGCTGGTCATCGCCGCACCCGGAACCTCCTGCCTCGCGTCATATTGACGGTGCTACAATTTATTAAGCAGAATTTAAATTGAAGAAAACAACGTGGGAACATGGAGCTCCGAATCACCCCGGAGTGCCTGCGCATCGCACCCCAAGCAGATAACTCGGCCTCTATCTTCAAACACTGGATGGCATGCTTTGAGGGCTACCTCCGAACGGCCCCCGGCACACCGACTGACGAACAAAAGATGCAGGTCCTCTATTCCAGGGTGAGTCCTGACGTCTACTCCCTTATCGAGGACAAGGACGGTTTCACCGGTGCCATCGCCGCGCTGAAGGATATCTACATCCGGCCCGCCAACCAGGTTTTTGCTCGCTACCAGCTCGCCACACGACGGCAATTTCCGGGGGAATCGCTGGACGAGTTTTATAACGCCCTGCAGATCCTGGGTCGAAACTGCAACTGCCCGGCGGTAACAGCGAGTGAACACACAGAGCTCCTGGTCCGCGATGCGTGTGTGGCAGGTTTGGCCTCTTCCCAGATCCGCCAGAGGCTTCTGGAGAAAGAATCTCTGGGACTTACAGAAGCTCGGGCCCTGGCGACATCCCTCAATGTGGCCTCGCGTAACGCCCGCGCCTATGCCCCCGACCGCACTACAGCCCCTTGGGCTCCATGGACCCCCGCTGCGGTCGACTCTCCGACACCCCCCCCACCCCCGCAAACCTGCGCGGCCAAAACACCAGACCAACCGGGAGGGCCCCGCTGCTATTTTTGTGGCCAGCCGAGACACCCTCGGCAGCGATGCCCGGCCCCCGCGGCTACCTGCAAAAGCTGCGGGAAGAAGGGCCATTACGCGATGGTGTGCAAGTCCCGCGGGGTCGCCGCTATCTCCGGGGAAGAAACGGGACCACAGACCCAGCCCCCCCAGCGATCCACGTGTGACCAACGGACGCCGCCATTTTGGACCCCGGACGCCACGAGGGAGAGATGGGCCCGCCATTTTGTCCACCCCCGACCGCGCTCGATCCGCGGACGCCGCCATCTTGGCTGAAGGACCCCGACACAGATGGCCACATACTGCCTGATTACGATGCTCAACTTCAACAACCACGTCTGGCTTCGACGACCCTCGACCAGTCGCGACCCCGGACGCTCCAGACTGCAACCACTACAGTCCTAGTGAATGGCTACGAGACGCCGTGTCTTATCGACTCTGGGAGCACGGAGAGCTTCATTCACCCGGACATGGTAAGGCGCTGTTCCCTCGTAATTCGGCCAAGCACCCAGAAAATTTTCCTGGCGGCGGGATCCCACTCCATTCAGATCACGGGGTTCTGCATCGCTAACCTAATGGTGCAGGGGAGGGAGTTCCGAAATTACCGGCTGTATGTCCTCCCCCATCTCTGTGCGCCCACACTCCTAGGGTTGGACTTCCAATGCAACCTCCAGAGTTTAACATTTAAATTTAGTGGCCCTATACCCCCACTGACTGTCTGCGGCCTCGCGACCCTCAAGGTTGAACCGCCTTCCTTGTTTGCGAACCTCACCCCGGATTGCAAACCCGTCGCCACAAGGAGCAGACGGTACAGCGCCCAGGACCGAGCATTCATCCGGTCCGAAGCCCAGAGGCTGCTGAAGGAAGGCATCATCCAGGCCAGCAATAGTCCCTGGAGAGCCCAGGTGGTAGTTGTTAAGACCGGGGAGAAACAGGATGGTCATCGACTATAGTCAGACCATCAACAGGTACACTCAGCTAGATGCGTACCCTCTCCCCCGCATATCCGACATGGTTAATCGGATTGCACAGTACAAGGTCTTTTCCACCGTGGACCTCAAGTCCGCCTACCACCAGCTCCCCATCCGTCCTGGTGACCGCAACTATACTGCCTTCGAAGCAGACGGGCGGTTATACCACTTTTTAAGGGTTCCACTCGGCGTCACGAACGGAGTCTCGGTCTTCCAACGAGAGATGGACCGAATGGTTGACCAGCACGGTTTACGGGTCACGTTCCCGTATCTTGACAACGTCACCATCTGCGGCCATGACCAGCAGGACCACGACGCCAACCTCCAAAAATTCCTCCAGACCGCTCACGCCCTGAACCTCACTTACAACAAAGAGAAATGCGTGTTCCGCACCAATCGTCTAGCCATCCTGGGCTACGTAGTGCGTAATGGAGTGATAGGCCCCGACCCTGAACGCATGCGCCCCCTCATGGAGTTCCCTCTCCCCCACTGTGCCAAAGCCCTGAAACGTTGCCTGGGCTTCTTTTCTTATTACGCCCAGTGGGTCCCCCAGTATGCAGACAAGGCCCCTGCACTAATCCAGTCCATTACTTTTCCCCTGACGACAGAGGCATGCCAGGCCTTTAGCCGCATCAAAACGGATATTGCAAAGGCCACGATGCGCGCCATTGACGAGTCCCTCCCCTTCCAGGTCGAGAGCGACGCATCGGATGTAGCTCTGGCGGCCACCTTCAACCAAGCAGGCAGACCCGTGGCCTTCTTCTCCCGAATCCTCCACGCTTCAGAAATCCGCCACTCCTCAGTGGAAAAGGAGGCACAAGCAATAGTGGAAGCGGTGCGACACTGGAGGCATTACCTGGCCGGTAGGAGATTCACTCTCCTCACTGACCAACGGTCGGTTGCCTTCATGTTCGATAATGCACAGCGGGGCAAGATCAAGAACGACAAGATCTTGCGGTGGAGGATCGAACTCTCCACCTTCAATTATGAGATCTTGTATCGTCCCGGAAAGCTGAACGAGCCGTCCAATGCCCTATCTCGCGGCACATGTGCCAATGTACAAGTGGACCGTCTACAAGCCCTCCACGAGGACCTCTGCCACCCGGGGGTCACTCGTTTCTACCACTTCCTTAAGGCCCGCAACCTCCCGTACTCCGTCGAGGACGTCCGAACAGTCACCAGAAACTGCCAGATCTGCGCTGAGTGCAAACCGCACTTTTTCAGGCCAGATAGAGCGCACCTAGTTAAGGCCTCTCGACACTTTGAACGCCTCAGTTTGGATTTCAAAGGCCCCCTCCCCTCCACCGATCACAACGCGTACTTCCTGAACGTCATTGATGAATACTCCCGTTTCCCTTTCGCCATCCCCTGCCCCGACATGACAGCGTCCACAGTCATTAAAGCCCTCAGTACCATTTTTACACTGTTCGGTTTCCCCGACTATATCCATAGCGACAGGGGGTCCTCCTTTATGAGTGACGAACTGCATAAATTCCTGCTCAGCAAGAGCATAGCCTCGAGCAGGACGACCAGTTACAACCCCCGGGGGAACGGGCAGGTAGAAAGGGAGAATGGAACGGTCTGGAAGGCCGTCCTGCTGGCCCTCCGGTCTAGGAGCCTCCCAATTTCCCGCTGGCAGGAAGTCCTCCCGGATGCCCTTCACTCTATCCGGTCCCTGCTGTGCACCACCACGAATCAAATGCCTCACGAGCGCCTCCTCCTCTTTCCTAGGAAGTCCTCCTCTGGAACGCCACTTCCGACCTGGCTAGCAGCTCCGGGACCCATACTGCTCCGGAAACATGTGCGGGCGCACAAGTCAGATCCGTTGGTGGAACGGGTGCATCTCCTTCACGCCAACCCGCAATACGCCTATGTGGAGTACCCCGATGGGCGACAGGACACGGTCTCCCTGCGAGATCTGGCGCCCTCCGGAGCTACCCACACCCCCCCAACGCCAATCACCACCTCCTCACTCCCGCCGGTTCATCCCGCAGCCACCCCCTTCCCGGGGGGTTCGGTTCTCCTCCCAGACCCGCCCAGGAGTAAGGACACAGGGGACAGCGCTATGCTCCCAGAGTCGACGGGACTCGAGCCAGCGCCATCACCACCACGCCCGAGACGATCGGAAAGGACGACCAGGGCGCCCAACCGGCTCATCGAATCACTTTAACTCTCAACGTTTTCAGTTATTGTGTCTTGTTATAGTTATGGCATCATGCCGACCCTGTTTGGCCCGTTGGCCCAGTTGAAGCGATAATTTTGTGTTTTGTTCAAAGTTACGGCACAGTACCGACTCTGTAAACCCCTACCACCATGCAAACCACCATCCCGCCGGGTTTATTTTCAACAAGGGGTGAATGTGGTGGTATGTATTAGGGGTAATACGGTACACCACTGCCACCTACTGGACTCCACCCAGAAATGCCGGTATAAGAACCCAGTTTTTCCCTCCATTTCCCTCAGCAGTTGCATTCTGTAACCACGCTGCTGGGGATAAAGTTCTGCTTAATAAAGCCTTCAATTGACATTACCTCAACCTGCCTCGCATCATATTGACGGTGCTACACCTCTAATACCCTTGCCATTAAAATTGAGGCCATCCAGCCTTGCCTTATTCCCTTGGAACATTGTTGCTCTTATTAGCCTTAGTTTTATTAGCTCTAATTATGTCACCTTTGCTCACGAGTTGCCAGGTATCTTTTGGATACCGCCACATGTTTCAAGCTCGAGTTATGATTAATAAAACAGCACACCGCTTAGTAAGATTGAAATCAACGGTCATTTATTATGTACAGCAATAATTACTTACACAATAATCCTACTTTCTATATCACTACCTACCACTACTGGCCAATACTTAACTTTTGGGGATGGCCCACCAGGTCAGGGAAACAAATGGTTTATCAAATTGGATCTGGCCTGCGGGATTCAAAAGGCTGATACGGGTCGATGGCTAGGAGTCTCTATCAGGTAGTGATCGCTGGAGTCAAACTTACAGCTTCTGGTCGATGTTCTTGCGAAGGTTGCGAGCAGGAGAAGAAGGGAGAGAGAGAGAGAGATCTGAACTTGGCCCCTAATTTTATAGGGCCCAGGGGCTTCCCGCCTCTCAGGGCGGCCCTTGACCCTGAGTCCCAAGTGATTAGACTTGTTCCCAATCACTAGGTTCGATACGCTCCAATAATGGGGCGATTCCTCGATCGGAGGGTGGTCGTTCACCTGTCTTTCTCTCGGCCACTGCAGGCGCCGAGAGTTCTGGCCCGGCATTCAATTGCTAATATGTTGCAATTGTTCCCGGGAATAGCCGATTAAACTGCAGATGTCTGGGTTGATGTGCTGCTAATGGTCTTGAGTATCGATCTGGGCCGACTTCCCCAGAGCCAAATACGCTATTCTGTCTGCAGCTGTCCGTTTGTGTCCTGTTGGCTGCTTTTCCCAGCAGCCTTTTCAGTTAGCCATTTTACATCGGGTTTTGGCCAAATTAATCGGGAATCAGCCATTTTAGGTGGCTACAACATAATACAGCTGCATTCACTCTGACTTGATTACTTTTATGCTGCATCCATATTCTGCTAACAGTCTGTGTGCCCTCTCCCTGCTGAATTAGTTTGAACTGCCAACAGCACTAGGAAACCCACCGGCAAGGATGTTAGTCCCACACTTGTACAGGTCCCACCTTCCCCAGAAACGGTCCCTTGGGGGTGGCATAGTGGGGCAGTGGTTAGCACTACTGCCTCAGTCGCTAAGGACCCGGGTTCGATCCCGGGTCACTGTCTGTGTTGAGTTTGCAAATTCTCCCCATGAATGCTTGGGTCTTAACCCCGCAACCCAAAGATGTGCAGGATAGGTGAATTGGCCACGATAAATTACCCCTTGTTTGGGAGACAATAATTGGGTACTCAAAATTTATTTTAAAAAAAGAAACGGTCCCAGTGATCCATTATTCTAAAATTCTCCCTCCTGCACCAACCTGTAAGCACGCATTCATCTGCGTTATTCTCCTATTTCTGTACTTGCAAGCATGTGGCACTGGGAGCAACCCAGAGATTACTACCCGCGAGGTCCTGCTTTTTAGTCTACTGTCTCGGTACCCGAATTCTGAATGCAAAACCTCATCCCCCTTTCTACCTGTGACATTGGTACCAACATGGACCATGACCTCTGCCTTATCACCCTCCCCTTCAGGATGACCTGCAGCTGTTCAGTGACATCTTAGACTCTAGCAACGGGGAGGCAACACACCTTCTTGCGTCATGTTGATGGCCACAGTAGTGCCGATCTGTTTCCCTGACTATACAATCCCCTACTACTATTGCTCTTCCTCTCTTCTCCGCCCCACCCCCCCCATTAAGGGGCAATTTAGCATTGTCCTACCCTGCACATCTTTTGGTTTGTGGGTGTGAGACCCATGCAGACAAGGGGAGAATGTGCAAACTCCACATTGTTTTTACAACTTTTAAGAGTTTCTCCTCAATCAAATTTAAATTCTCCAAGAGTTTTTGCCATATTTCATTTTTAATTTTTCCAATTAATGGGTAACTTAGTGTGGTCAATCCACCGACACTGCACATCTTTGGGTTGTGTGAGTGACACCCATGCAGACATGGGGAGAATGTGTAAACTCCACACAGACAGTGACCCGGGGCAGGGATCGAACCCGGGTCCTCAGCTCTGTAGGCAGCAATGCTAGCCACTGTGCCACCCTTTTCTTCATATTTTGAAGAATTTTTTCTCTTCTTCCTCCCTGTGAGAATCTGGTATATATGGGAGAACTCGGATGTGCTGTGGGTCTGCGAGACTTCCTGGCAAATGGAATGTTAATTATGACTTGATCTCTACTTGCAAAACATAATAACACAATAAAATATCAAAAATCAGCACATTTACTTTAATTTTGGAAACCTTCTGTTTCTGCTGCTGCTCCATTTCTAGAACCATCGATTTCTTCTCTGTGAGAGAATCTAAGGAAGATTTCACCTCATCCTGGGATTGGGAGAGAAAATCAGAAAATAAAAGTGTTAGATCCTGAAAATGTGATTAAATAATCAGGGGATCAAATCTGTTCCCTTTTACCTTGTAGATTTCAACAGCTTCTTTAATCGGGATGAAGCGGTGTTCTCTGTGTTCCCGCGAATCTACACAATTCACACAGATCAATTTCTTGTCAGTTTCACAAAACAGCTTCAGCTCTTCCTGATGTTCCTCACAGTGAAGTTTACTTTCCTTCTCTTTCCCATTCAGCTTTAATTTTTTAGCTTTCTCAGCCATAGTAATGAAGATCCGATTTATCCCAATGTTTCTTTCCTGAAACTCCTCTCTACATTCTGGGCAGGAGTTTAACTCCTTATTTTCCCAGCACTGGCTTATACAGCAGCGGCAGAAGTTGGGACAACAATTCAGTGTTACCGGATCGGTGAAAAATTCGAGACAAATTGGACAAATGTCTCTCCGGTCAAACTTGCTTCTTATTGTCTTCTCGAAGCCAAGTTCACACTCAGCACGGCCTGATTCAAACCACTTTCAATGTCTTTTTTTTTTTAAATTTAGAGTACCCAATTATTTTTCTTTCCAATTCAGGGGCAATTTAGCGTGTCCAATCCACCTAACCTGCACATCTTTGGTTTGTGGGGGTGATACTTTCAATTTTAATGCTTCTTTTTGTTCAATGATTTCCTGATGGAAACCATTTCTATTCTAAGAATTATTCGTGGACACTTGACTCAGTCCTCATGATTTTTCTATATGGGGTGCTGAAAGCTAGAGTTAAATTTTCCAAGACAATTTAAAGCAAAACTATCTTTTGAATTTTCTCTATGATTGCACACAGCAGGTGTGGTGACTGGCCCTTTAAGGCAATCATTTTCAAAGTCGGGAGGGTCACGGAGCCACCCATCGCAGCGTTTCCGATCGCGGGAATTAATGCGCAAAGGCTGCAGCAGCCAGCTTTTAAAAATGCCGGCTGCAAGTAGCTTTACAAATGTTGACTACTCACCAGTGCGTATGCCTAGAGTCCAGCAAGAAACACCATCTCCTCCTAACGTTAGCCCGCCGACCCAGAAGATTTAAAAAAAAAATTAGCACTGTCTTCCTGCCTGAAGCGAGGCAGAGAGCAGGTCACATGCCCCGAACACTGACATCACGTGCTCTGGGCGCAATTGTGATTCCTCCATTTTATCAGCAGCAAACAAGCAACAGGACTGAAAAAATTTAAATGGATCACTTTGTAATAAGGAAGAGAGGGCCAGAGACACAAACAGGCCAGGATCTCAGAACGAAACCTGCTGGAGGGTGTCCACAGCAGGATAAAGCATTGATGGTGTGTGATGTCAGGAGAGTCCACAGCAGGATAAAGCAGTGGTGGTGTGTGATGTCAGGAGAGTCCACAGCAGGATAAAGCAGTGCTGGTGTGAGCTGTCAGGAGAGTCCACAGCAGGACAAAGCAGTGGTGGTGTGTGATGTTCAGGAGAGTCCACAGCAGGATAAAGCAGTGCTGGTGTGAGCTGTCAGGAGAGTCCACAGCAGGATAAAGCAGTGCTGGTGTGTGATGTTCAGGAGAATCCACAACAGGATAAAGCAGTGGTGGTATGATGTTAAGGAGAGTCAACAACAGGACAAAGCAGTGATGGTGTGAGATGTTCAGGAGAGTCCACAACAGGACAAAGCAGTGGTGGTGTGAGCTGTTCAGGAGAGTCCACAGCAGGATAAAGCAGTGGTGGTGTGAGCTGTCAGGAAAGTCCACAACAGGACAAAGCTGTGGTGATGTGAGCTGTTCAGGAGAGTCCACAGCAGGATAAAGCAGTGGTGGTGTGAGCTGTCAGGAAAGTCCACAACAGGACAAAGCTGTGGTGATGTGAGCTGTTCAGGAGAGTCCACAGCAGGATAAAGCAGTGCTGGTGTGAGCTGTCAGGAGAGTCCACAACAGGACAAAGCTGTGGTGGTGTGAGCTGTTCAGGAGAGTCCACAACAGGACAAAGCAGTGGTGGTGTGAGCTGTTCAGGAGAGTCCACAACAGGACAAAGCAGTGCTGGTGTGAGCTGTTCAGGAGAGTCCACAGCGGGACAAAGCAGTGGTGGTGTGAGCTGTTCAGGAGAGTCCACACCAGGATAAAGCAGTGCTGGTGTGAGCTGTTCAGGAGAGTCCACAGCAGGACAAAGCAGTGGTGATGTGAGCTGTTCAGGAGAGTCCACAGCAGGATAAAGCAGTGCTGGTGTGAGCTGTCAGGAGAGTCCACAACAGGACAAAGCTGTGGTGGTGTGAGCTGTTCAGGAGAGTCCACAACAGGACAAAGCAGTGGTGGTGTGAGCTGTTCAGGAGAGTCCACAACAGGACAAAGCAGTGCTGGTGTGAGCTGTTCAGGAGAGTCCACAGCGGGACAAAGCAGTGGTGGTGTGAGCTGTCAGGAGAGTCCACACCAGGATAAAGCAGTGCTGGTGTGAGCTGTTCAGGAGAGTCCACAGCAGGACAAAGCAGTGTTGGTGTGAGCTGTTCAGGAGAGTCCACAACAGGACAAAGCAGTGTTGGTGTGAGCTGTTCAGGGGGGTCCACAGCAGGATAAAGCAGTGATGGTGTGAGCTGTTCAGGAGAGTCCACAACAGGACAAAGCAGTGCTGGTGTGAGATGTTCAGGAGAGTCCACAGCAGGATAAAGCAGTGATGGTGTGAGCTGTTCAGGAGAGTCCACAACAGGACAAAGCAGTGCTGGTGTGAGATGTTCAGGAGAGTCCACAACAGGACAAAGCAGTGCTGGTGTGAGCTGTTCAGGAGAGTCCACAGCAGGATAAAGCAGTGATGGTGTGAGCTGTTCAGGAGAGTCCACAACAGGACAAAGCAGTGCTGGTGTGAGATGTTCAGGAGAGTCCACAGCAGGATAAAGCATTGATGGTGTGAGATGTTCAGGAGAGTCCACAGCAGGATAAAGCATTGGTGGTGTGTGATGTCAGGAGAGTCCACACCAGGATAAAGCAGTGCTGGTGTGAGCTGTTCAGGTGAGTCCACAACAGGATAAAGCAGTGCTGGTGTGAGCTGTTCAGGAGAGTCCACAACAGGACAAAGCAGTGCTGGTGTGAGATGTTCAGGAGAGTCCACAGCAGGATAAAGCAGTGATGGTGTGAGATGTTCAGGAGAGTCCACAACAGGACAAAGCAGTGCTGGTGTGAGATGTTCAGGAGAGTCCACAGCAGGATAAAGCATTGATGGTGTGAGATGTTCAGGAGAGTCCACAGCAGGATAAAGCATTGGTGGTGTGTGATGTCAGGAGAGTCCACACCAGGATAAAGCAGTGCTGGTGTGAGCTGTTCAGGAGAGTCCACAGCAGGATAAAGCATTGGTGGTGTGTGATGTCAGGAGAGTCCACACCAGGATAAAGCAGTGATGGTGTGAGCTGTCAGGAGAGTCCACAACAGGACAAAGCAGTGATGGTGTGAGCTGTTCAGGAGAGTCCACAACAGGACAAAGCAGTGCTGGTGTGTGATGTCAGGAGAGTCCACAACAGGACAAAGCAGTGCTGGTGTGAGCTGTTCAGGAGAGTCCACAGCAGGATAAAGCAGTGCTGGTGTGAGCTGTCAGGAGAGTCCACACCAGGACAAAGCAGTGGTGGTGTGAGCTGTTCAGGAGAGTCCACACCAGGACAAAGCAGTGTTGGTGTGAGCTGTTCAGGAGAGTCCACAGCAGGACAAAGCAGTGATGGTGTGAGATGTTCAGGAGAGTCCACAACAGGACAAAGCAGTGGTGGTGTGAGCTGTTCAGGAGAATCCACAACAGGACAAAGCAGTGGTGATGTGAGCTGTTCAGGAGAGTCCACAACAGGATAAAGCAGTGGTGATGTGAGCTGTTCAGGAGAGTCCACAGCAGGATAAAGCAGTGCTGGTGTGAGCTGTCAGGAGAGTCCACAACAGGACAAAGCAGTGCTGGTGTGAGCTGTTCAGGAGAATCCACAGCAGGACAAAGCAGTGGTGGTGTGAGCTGTTCAGGGGGGTCCACAACAGGACAAAGCAGTGGTGGTGTGAGCTGTTCAGGGGGGTCCACAACAGGATAAAGCAGTGGTGGTGTGTGATGTCAGGAGAGTCCACAACAGGACAAAGCAGTGGTGGTGTGAGCTGTTCAGGGGGGTCCACAACAGGATAAAGCAGTGCTGGTGTGAGATGTTCAGGAGAGTCCACACCAGGATAAAGCAGTGCTGGTGTGAGCTGTTCAGGAGAGTCCACACCAGGACAAAGCAGTGCTGGTGTGAGCTGTCAGGAGAGTCCACAACAGGACAAAGCAGTGCTGGTGTGTGATGTCAGGAGAGTCCACAACAGGACAAAGCAGTGGTGGTGTGAGCTGTTCAGGGGGGTCCACAACAGGATAAAGCAGTGCTGGTGTGAGCTGTTCAGGAGAGTCCACACCAGGATAAAGCAGTGGTGGTGTGAGCTGTTCAGGAGAGTCCACACCAGGATAAAGCAGTGGTGGTGTGAGCTGTTCAGGAGAGTCCACACCAGGATAAAGCAGTGGTGGTGTGAGCTGTTCAGGAGAGTCCACACCAGGATAAAGCAGTGGTGGTGTGAGCTGTTCAGGAGAGTCCACAGCAGGACAAAGCAGTGCTGGTGTGAGCTGTCAGGAGAGTCCACAACAGGACAAAGCAGTGCTGGTGTGTGATGTCAGGAGAGTCCACAACAGGATAAAGCAGTGGTGGTGTGAGCTGTTCAGGAGAGTCCACACCAGGATAAAGCAGTGCTGGTGTGAGCTGTCAGGAAAGTCCATGACAGGACAAAGCAGTGGTGGTGTGTGATGTCAGGAGAGTCCATGACAGGACAAAGTGGTGCTGGTGTGAGATGTTCAGGAGGGTCCACAACAGGACAAAGCAGTGGTGGTGTGAGCTCTAGGGCCTCTGATGAACAGCCCATACAGAAATGTAACATTGAATGACAAAGCCAGTGAAATCGTGAGGATCAACCAGTCTGATCACATGTAATGTGCGAGGGTTTAATGGGCCTGTCAAGAGGGCTCGTGTATTCGCACATTGAGGAGTTTAAAGGTGGACGTGGCGTTTTTGCAGTAAACACACTTGAATATTGGGGATCAAACTAGGCTCAGGAAAGGATGGGAAGGGCAGGACTAGACTCAAAAACGAGGGGGGAAGCAATATTGATTAATGAACGGGTAGCTTTTGAAGTGGGGAGGATGGTGTCAGACTCTGGGGCGAGGTATTATGGTGAGTGGGAAATTGTAGGGGATGCCGGTGGTGCTGGTGAATATTTATACTGCGAACTGGGATGATGTGGAGTTCATGAAGTGGGTGTTGGGAAAGATCCCTGACCTGTGCTCGCATCGGTTGATAATGGTGGGAGGGGGACTTCCGGTTGCGGCTATGCGCACGATTCGGCAGCTCCCGCGACCACGGACTTTCGGGCTCGCTAGAGGAGCCCCAACGGAATTTTATTTTGCAGCCAACCCGTGGGGAAGAGAGGAGAGAGGTCCCCTACTACCTTTTATGGACCGGATCCACAGCGAAACGGCCAAAAAAGTGGCATTGGAGCAGCGGGAGAAGCAAGGGAAAATAAGCAAAATGGCAGGGCCGGGGACAAAGAGGGGATGCAGGAGTTCATCAAGTGCTGCTTTGAGGAGCTGCATAAGGAGATGGTGGCGCCTATGCTGGCAATAATTGAAGGACTTGGAGCAACCCAGAAAGCCCACGAGGTGAAGATCCAGGAGATCCAGGAAAAAGTGAGTGAGAACGACGATGAGCTCGTGGGCCTGGCGGAGAAAGTGGAGCGGCACGAGGCGCTGCACAAGACGTGGGCGGGAAGACTCGAAGGCCTGGAGAACAGGTCGAGGAGAAATAATCTGAGGATCCTGGGTCTCCCAGAAGGAGTGGAGGGGGCCGATGCCGCGGCATATGTGGGCACAATGATTGGGACGCTGATGGGTGCGGAGGCCCCCCCGGGATTGCTGGAGCTGGATGGGGCGCACCGAGTGCTTGCGAGGAAGCCCAAGGCAAATGAGCCGCCAAGGGCGATGGTGGTGAGATTTCACGGGTTCACGGACAGAGAGAGGGTCCTGAAATGGGCCAAGAAGGAACGGAGCAGTAAGTAGGACAATGCGGAGATCAGAATATACCCGGACTGGAGCGCGGAGGTCGCTAAGCGGAGAGCGGGTTTCAACCGGGCCAAAGCGGTGCTGTATCGGAAAGGAGTGAAATTTGGAATGTTGCAGCCAGCGCGACTGTGGGTTACACATAATGGCCAACACCACGACTTCGAAACGCCCGAAGAGGCGTGGACCTTTATACTAACTGAAAAGTTGGACTCTAATTGAGGGTTTGTGAGGGTGGAGGGTGTTTGAGGGTTGAAGTATGATGGTTGTTGTACATAGGGAGTCAACCACGCACAGGAAATGTTATATGGGCTGGGGGAGAGAGAGACAAGGCCGCGCCAGAGGGACGGGGCAGGCTTTGGAAAGCGCGGGTTTCTTTTCCCGCGCGCGGGAAGAAAGGCGGGAAGGGGTCCGAAGGAACGTATATTGATTGGGAGACTCCCACACGGGGGGGTCAAAGGGATGGCGGGAGAAGCCGGGGTCAGCAGGTGTCAGCTGACTTACGGGAGCTGACTGGGGGGAGCAAAAAAGCTAGACAGGGATCTAACCGGGGGAGGGGGGGGGGGGGGGGAAGGGTTGCAGCTGTACTGGCCGAAAGGGAATGGGACACAGAAGAGGTGGTCGGGACGGAGGTCCCCCGGCTTGGGGACTGGAGGGTGAGGGAGATGCGGGCACGGGACTGGCCCAGAAAAGGAGATGGCTAGTCGGCGGGGGGTGGGGGGGGGGGGGGGGGGGGGGGTGAGAGCCCCTCCAATCTGGCTGATAACGTGGAACGTGAGGGGCCTGAATGGGCCGGTGAAGAGGGCTCGAGTGTTCGCGCACTTGAAGGGACTGAAGGCAGACGTGGCAATGCTCCAAGAGACACACCTGAAGGTGGCGGACCAGGTTAGGTTAAGAAGGGGATGGGTAGGACAGGTATTTCACTCGGGACTGGATGCGAAAAATAGAGGGGTGGCAATTCTGGCGGGAAAGCATGTGTCATTTGAGGCCAAGACTATTGTAGTGGATAACGGAGGGCGATATGTAATGGTGAGCGGTAGGTTGCAAGGGACGTGGGTCGTGTTGGTAAATGTATACGCCCCAAACTGGGATGATGCTGGATTCATGAAGCGCATGTTGGGGCGCATTCCGGACCTGGAGGTAGGAGGACTGATAATGGGAGGGGACTTCAATATGGTGCTGGACCCAGCACTGGACCGCTCCAGATCAAGGACGGGAAAGAGGCCGGCGGCGGCCAAGGTGCTCAGGAGATTTATGGATCAGATGGGGGGAGTGGACCCATGGAGGTTTGCAAGACCGCAGGCCAGGGAATTTTCTTTCTTTTCCCACGTGCACAAGGCCTACTCCCGGATAGATTTCTTTGTTCTGGGCAGGGCACTCATCCCAAGGGTGGAGGGGACGGAGTATTCGACCATAGCCGTTTCGGACCATGCCCCGCACTGGGTGGAACTGGAGCTGGGAGAGGAGAGGGACCAACGCCCGCTGTGGCGGCTGGACGTGGGACTGCTGGCAGATGAGGTGGTGTGTGGGAAGGTGAGGGGGTGTATCGAAAAGTACTTGGAGGCCAACGACAACGGGGAGGTGCGAGTGGGGGTGGTATGGGAGGCATTGAAGGCGGTGATCAGGGGAGAGCTAATCTCCATAAGGGCTCATAGGGAGAAGACAGAGGGCATGGAAAGGGAGAGGTTAGTGGGGGAGATTTTGTGAGTGGACAGGAGATACGCAGAGGCCCCGGAGGAAAGATTACTTGGGGAAAGGCGACGGCTCCAGACGGAGTTTGACCTGTTGACCACGGGGAAGGCGGAGGTACAGTGGAGGAAGGCGCAGGGGGCGACCTACGAGTACGGGGAAAAGGCTAGTCGGATACTGGCACACCAGTTCCGAAAGAGGACGGCAGCGAGGGAAATAGGGGGAATCAATGATGGAAGGGGAGCCACGGTTCTGAGTGCAACGAAAATAAACAAGGTATTCAAGGCCTTCTATGAAGAGCTGTACAGATCCCAGCCCCCAGGGGGGGAAGAGGGGATGAGCCGATTTCTAGACCAACTGAGGTTCCCGAGGGTGGACGAGCAAGAGGTGGCTGGTTTGGGGCCACCAATTGGGTTGGAGGAGCTGAGTAAGGGTTTGGGGAGTATGCAGGCGGGGAAGGCCCCGGAGCCGAACGGGTTCCCGGTGGAGTTCCATAGAAAGTATATGGACCTGTTGGCCCCGCTACTAGTGAGAACCTTTAACGAGGCAAGAGAGGAGGGGACCCTGCCCCTGACAATGTCGGAGGCGACAATTTCCTTAATTCTAAAGCGAGACAAGGATCCACTTCAATGTGGATCGTACAGGCCGATTTCGCTCCTCAATGTGGACGCTAAGTTATTGGCAAAAGTGCTGGCCACGAGGATTGAGGACTGTGTCCCGGGAGTGATTCATGAGGACCAGACGGGATTCGGAAATGGCAGGCAATTAAATACTAATGTGCGGCGGCTCTTAAACGTGATAATGATGCCATCGGAGGAGGGAGAGGCAGAGATAGTGGCAGCTATGGACGCGGAGAAGGCCTTTGACCGAGTAGAGTGGGAGTACCTCTGGGAGGTGTTGCGTAGGTTTGGGTTTGGGGGAGGGTTAAGCTCCTTGACAGCGCCCCGGTGGCGAGTGTGGTGACGAGCCGGCGGAGGTCGGAGTACTTTCGGCTGTACCAAGGAACGAGGCAGGGGTGCCCCCTGTCCCCCCTGTTGTTCGCATTGGCGATCGAACCCTTGGCCATATCACTGAGGGAGTCTAATAAATGAAGGGGGGTGGTCCGAGGGGGAGAAGAGCATCGGGTGTCGCTATATGCGGATGACCTGCTGCTGTACGTGGCGGACCCAATGGAGTGGATGGTGGAGGTTATGCAGACTCTGAAGGAATTTGGGGAGTTCTCGGGCTATAGGCTCAATGTAGGGAAGAGTGAGCTCTTTGTATTACAGGCAGGGGACCAAGAAAGAGGGATAGGGGACCTACCGCTGAGGAGGGCGGCGGGGAGTTTTCGGTATCTGGGGATCCAGATAGCCAGGAGTTGGGGGGCCCTACACAAATTGAATCTGACGAGGTTGGCCAAATGGAGGTGGACTTCAAAAGATGGGACATGTTACCGCTCTCGCTGGCGGGTAGAGTGCAGTCGGTCAAAATGGTGGTCCCTCCGAGGTTTTTGTTTGTGTTTCAGTGCCTTCCCATCGTGATCACCAAGGGCTTTTTCAAGAGAGTAGGTATGAGTATTATGGGGTTTGTGTGGGCGAATAAGACCCCCAGGGTAAGGAGAGGGTTCCTGGAACGCAATCAGGACCAAGGAGGGTTGGCTTTGCCAAACCTAGGGAGCTACTACTGGGCAGCAAATGTGGCGATGATCCGCAAGTGGGTTATGGAGGGAGAGGGGGCGGCATGGAAGAGGATGGAGATGGCGTCCTGAAAAGGAAAGAGCCTGGGGGCATTGGTGACGGCACCGCTGCCGCTCTCGCCGACAAAGTATACCATGAGCCCGGTGGTGGCGGCAACGTTAAGGATCTAGGACCAGTGGAGACGGCACAGGGGTGCAGTGGGAGCCTCGGTGTGGTCCCCGATCAGGGGCAACCACCGGTTTGTCCCGGGGAAGATGGACGGGGGGTTCCAGGGCTGGCCTCGGGCGGGGATTAGAAAAATGGGGGACCTGTTCATTGACGGGACATTTGCGAGCCTAGGGGCACTGGAGGAGAAGTTTGAGTTACCCCCGGGATATGCATTTAGATATATGCAGGTGAGGGCTTTTGTGAGGCGACAGGTGAGGGAAATCCCGTTACTCCCGGCACAAGAAATTCAAGACAGGGTGATCTCCGGTGTATGGGCCGGGGAGGGCAAGGTTTCGGCAATACACCAAGAGTTGAAAGAAGAGGGGGAAGCGCTAGTGGAAGAGTTAAAGAGTAAATGGTAGGAGGAGCTGGGGGAGGAGATCGAGGAAGGTCTGTGGGCTGATGCCCTAGGTAGGGTTAATTCCTCCTCCTCGTGTGCCAGGCTCAGCCTGATACAATTTAAGGTGGTCCACAGAGCGCACTTGACGGGGCGAGGTTGAGTAGGTTCTTTGGGGTAGAGGACAGATGTGGAAGGTGTTCAGGGAGTCCGGCGAACCATGTCCATATGTTTTGGTCATGCCCGGCACTGGAGGGGTTCTGGAGAGGAGTGGCGGGAGCAATATCCCAGCTGGTGAAAGTCCGGGTCAAGCCAAGCTGGGGGCTAGCAATATTTGGAGTAGTGGATGAGCCGGGAGTGCAGGAGGCGATCGGCCGGCATTCTGGCCTTTGCGTCCCTGGTAGCCCGGCAAAGGATCTTGCTATCGTGGAAGGAGGCGAAGCCCCCCAGCGTGGAGGCCTGGATAAATGATATGGCAGGGTTTATCAAGTTAGAGAGGATAAAGTTTGCCTTGAGAGGGTCTGCGCAGGGGTTCTACAGGCGGTGGCAACCGTTCCTAGACTATCTCGTGGAGCGTTAGAGGAAGGTCGGTCAGCAGCAGCAACCCTGGGGGGGGGGGGGGGTGCGCGCGCGGGGGGGGGGGGAACGAGAGATTGTTTGAGAGGATGGATGAGCAGGAGATAACATGGAGGGTGGGGGAAACTGGCACGTGTGGGCGAGAGCCAGTGTATAAAGCTATGTAAATATACCATTTTGCCATGTATGTATATTGCTCGGTGCGATTTTGTGGTTTTTTTTGTTATGGCGGGTGGGGGGGGGGGGCGGTTATTGTTTGTAAGGGGAATAAATTGTGTTGTTAAAATACTTTAATAAATATATATTTTTTTAAAAAAGATAATGGTGGGGGGACTTTAATATGGTTCTGGATCCAAGGTTGGATCGGTCAAGTCTGAGGTCAGGGAGAGTGTCAGTGTAGCGAAAGAGCTGAAGAGGTTTATGGAGAACATGGGGACGGGGGCGGGTGGAGGGGCCGTTGGATCCGTGGAGGTTTGATAGGCCGAGGGTGAAGGAATTTTCGTTTTTCTCCCATGTGCTCAGGGTGTACTCCCAAATCGACTTTTTCGCGCTGGCTAGGATGTTGTTGGCAGGGGTGGTCGGTTTGGAGTACTCGGCAATTTTGTTGGACCATGCACCGCACTGAATGGACTTGTGGGTAAACAGGGGAGGTAAACTGCCCGCAGTAGAGGTTGGATGTGGGGCTCCTGTCGAATGAAGAGGACAGCTCCACATATCAGCGAAATGTGGAGCTGAATGACACGGGGGAGGTTTCAGCGACCATGTTGTGGGAGGCACTGAAGGCAGTGGTGAGGGGAGAGTTTATCGCAATACAGGCACACAGGGAGAAGGTGGAGATAGAGAGGCTATTGGAGGAGATATGGGAGGTATTCGGAAGCCCCGGAGGCGGGGCCACATATGACTGTGGCCTGGATGAGCAGGTTTTTTGAAGGGGTAGAGGATAGATATGAGCGGTGCGCGGGTAGGCCCGTGAATCATGTCCATATGTTCTGGACGTGTCCAAAGCTTGGGTGTTCTGGCAGGGGCTTGCCGACGTTATGTCAGAGGTTCTGAAAGTAATGGTGGTCCCGAGTCCCGAGGTGGCGATTTTTGGTGTGTCAGAAGACGCGGGAGTCCAGGGGGGTCGAGAGAGACCGATGTCTGGTAGCCCGGAGACGGATCTTGTTGAATGGAGGGACTGGAGGGGGGTGGGGGCAAAGTCGGGGGGGTGGGAGAGTGGCCTGGCAGGGTTTCTCAGGCTAGAGAAAATAAAGTTTGCCTTGAGGGGCTCAATGGAAGGTTTTGCCCGGAGGTGGTAGCCGTTTATCGACGTCTTTGGAAATAATTAAGTTGTCAGCAGTGGGGTGAGGGGGGTTAAAAGGGGGAGGCAGGGACAGCTGGGTAAGGTGGGGGCAGATCGGTGGGGTATTTTCTGTTGTGCTGGTTATGTACAGCCATGTTTGCTGATTTGGGTTTGTGCTTCTGTCCATTGTGTTAAAATTTAAAATATAAATGCCTCAATAAAATATTTTGCAACAAAACCCCAAAGTAAATGAAAAGATCTGAAGAACCATGTGTAATGTAAAACATGTATGATTCACTATAAGCCTAATATATACTCCTGTCTTGGTAATTTCACCCCATCCAGCCTGCTCACAGTAATCTTTCATTATCAGCAAAATGAACAAAACTGCAACGCGGATTTTGTCCCATGTTCACAAGATAATTATGGATGATAAACGCTATGCAGCTCAGCTCAGCTCATCCATCCAGAATGACATCTTCACGTATATATTACGAGTCAGCCATTTGGCCCCACGAGCCTACTCCTCCATTTGATAACATTGCCGGCACTACACCAGTGATGACAACTGTCATGGGAATGTCACGTTAAGAAATGTTTGTCTTCTCAAGTGGCTGCAGTGATGTCATTGTGTGGGTGGAGCTGGGCTCTGGCTCTGCTTTTTACTTTCGTTTTGAGCTGGGAGCTGTTTGTGGTTTCGGTTTTCAGTTGGGGAGCTGCAATCAAACCAAGAAGGTGTATTTTGGTCTCTCTCCCTCTGCATGCGAAAGAATGTCTCCAGATCACTTGATAATTTCAAAGTTATACCTGTTTCTGTAAGGAATGCAAACCTACTGTTTTTGTCGGGAGAAAGGGTGATTGGCTTCTGGATGTTGTTAGGAAAGTTACTAAGGGTTACCTATAGACTGCTGTATCTTTGGGAGATGTATTTGTGTTGGTAGTAGATCAGATGTTTACTGTGTGTTTATAAAATGTGAACTGGATTCATAGAATAAACATTGTTTTGTTTAAAAATACTTGAAGATCTCTGTTGCATAACACCTGGAAGTGGGCCCTTGTGCTCCTCATAACTAAAATCTATTAAAAGTTGTAGGTCACGTGAACTCCATGATACACTTTGATGTTCTCTAAACCCTGGCACATTATAAATTGGGGGCTCGTGGGGTAAAAGTCTATATTTCGTGATTGGGTTGGCTTAGTGAACTTAAAGACAGTAAGGGTTGAGCATATTTGTGTTTGCTTTTCAGGTGTGGTATTCCAGTTTAAGTAGGGAAGGTGTTGTGGACAATTACTCTTTCAGTGGCTCAGATGTTTTTGGAGGTGGAGAAGGTCACACGCAGGACCTTACGAATAGAGACTACAAAAAGGCTTTTAGATTTGGCAGAAACATTGCAGTTCACATTACCTGACAACATATGAAAAGAAGAGGTACTTACGGAGGTAGCTGAGCATTTAAAATTGCCTGAGATACAGTCCGACTCATTAGAAATGGTAAAAATTCAGTCACAGATTAAGCAACTTGAGCATGAAAAAGAATTAAAGCAGCTTGAATACAAAATGAGGGAAAAAGAAACGGAGAGAGAAGAAAGAAAAAAAAAAAAGAACAGCCTGGGCAGAACAACAAGAAAGAGAAAAGGAGGTACAGATCAGGGAAAAAGAGAGTTAGGACTTCAGAAAATGGCCATGAAACATGACAATCAGTTAAAATTGTCAGATGTAAAGGGAAACATACAGTTTGAGGATAGTAATGAGAAAGAGCGTCATAGTCAAAGGCTTGGTGGGGATCTATTTAAATATGTACAAGCATTGCCAAGGTTGGATGAGAAGGACGTATAAGCCTTTTTAAATTTCATTTGCAAATGGAGCTAAACAAATGAAATGGCCACAGGACATGTGGGTATTACTGATTCAAACAAAGCTGGTAGGTAGGGCTAATGAAGTGTTTGCATCAGTATCAGAGGAGGTATCTGGGATGTATGAGGAGGTGAAAAAGTCCATCTTAGGTGCTTATGAACTTGTGCCTGAAGCCCACAGACAAAGGTGTAGAAATTTAAGGATAGTACATGGTCAAACATCTATGGAGTTTGAAAGGATCAAACAGAGTAATTTTGCTAGGTGGGTAAGGGCATTGAAAATAGACCAAAAGTATGAAAAATAGACCAAAAGTATGAAGCTCTGAGAGAAATTATACTTTTGGAGGAGTTTAAAAATTCAATTCCTGATGTAGTGAGAACTCATGTGGAAGAGCAGAGGGTTAAAACTGTGAGGTTAGCAGCAGAAATGGCAGATGATTATGAATTAGTTCATAAATCTAAGTTTGGTTTCCAACAACAGTTTCAGCCTGTGAGGGATAGAAACTGGGGGAAAGAGAAATACTCAAGTGGTCGAGGTAAAGGAGATCTGATGGGAGATAATAAGGAGAGTATACCTCAGATTAAAAAGGAAATCCAGGACTTCCGGGTGCGGCGATGACCAGCTGAGTCGCACGTTTCGGCAGCTCCCTGTGAAACGGACTTTTGGGCTCTTGATAGGAGCCCCAACAGCAATTTTGACGGCTAAAAACACTGTGCGGTAAACCAGAAGGGAATCCCCCCTGGATACGGATGGAAAAAGGAGGAGAGAGTGGCTAGATTGCAGTGGATCCTTTAGAACAGCGGCAAGGAAGGCAAGCAAAAACCAAGATGGCGTCGGAAGGTGGCAGTTTAACATGGGGCCCTGAACAACAAGAGTTCTTGAAATGCTGTGTGGAAGAGATCAAAAAGGAAATGAAGAAAGAGCTGTTGGCCCCGATACTACAGGCGATCGAAGGGCTAAAGGAGGAACAAAAGACCCAGGAGCGGGAGCTTCGGGTCGTGAAGGCAAAGGCAGCCGAGAATGAGGACGATAGACAGGGCCTGGTGGTGAAGACGGAGACGCAGGAGGCACATCAGAAACGATGTGTGGAAAGGTTGGAGGCACTGGAAAACAACGCAAGGAGGAACAACCTGAGGATTCTTGGTCTTCCTGAAGGTGTGGAGGGAGCGGACGTCGGGGCATATGTGAGCACGATGCTGCACTCGTTAATGGGAGCGGAGGCCCCGGCGGGTCCGTTGGAGGTGGAGGGAGCATACCGAGTGATGGCGCGAGGACCGAGAGCAGGAGAAATTCCCAGAGCCATAGTGGTGAGATTCCTCCGTTTTAAGGATAGAGAAATGGTCCTTAGATGGGCGAAGAAAACTCGGAGCAGTAAATGGGAGAACGCGGTGATCCGCGTTTATCAAGACTGGAGTGCAGAGGTGGCGAGAAGGAGGGCGAGCTTTAATTGGGCCAAGGCGGTGCTTCATAAAAAGAAGATAAAATTTGGAATGCTGCAACCGGCAAGACTGTGGGTCACATATCGAGGGAGGCACCACTACTTTGAGACGGCGGATGAAGCGTGGACTTTTATTGTGGAAGAAAAACTGGAATGAGCGGGTTATTAAAAAGAACGTTCGAACAAAGTGGTGGGGCGAATGTGGGGGGCAAAGAGGGGTTTTATGTACTAATCCTGCGATGTGGTAACTTTTCTCTCTCCCACAGGTGGTGATGGGGGGAGGAGGGGAGGTGGAGGAGATGGGGCGTTGGCCATTGGGGGCGGGGCCAAGGGAGAAGCGCGGGCTTGGTTCCCGCGCTATGATAAGCATGGCGGGAATAGAGAAGCAGGAAGGAGGGGGCGTCGCACGGTGCGAGCCGAGGTCACGGGGGGAAGCCGAGGTCAGCCAGAGTTTGCTGACTTCTGGGAGCAACATGGGGGGAGTAATTACGCTAGCGGGGGATCTAGCGGGGGGGTGGGAGGGGGGAATTACTGGGTTGCTGCTGCTGGGGAGAGGGGGGAGCTGGTATGGGAGAGGATGGGCGGGGGGGCACCGCCTGGGGGAGATACAGCTGCGTGGGAACCGGGTGAGGAGCTGGAAAAAGGTGATGGCTAATCGACAAGGGGGGGTAGGAAGCCCCCCAACTCGGCTGATCACGTGGAACGTGAGAGGGCAGAACGGGCCGATAAAGAGGGCACGGGTACTCGCACACCTTAAGAAACTTAAGGCAGATGTGGTTATGTTACAGGAAACGCACCTGAAACTGATAGACCAGGTTAGGCTACGCAAAGGATGGGTGGGGCAGGTGTTCCATTCGGGGCTAGATGCGAAAAACAGGGGGGCGGCTATATTAGTGGGGAAGCGGGTAATGTTCGAGGCAAAGACTATAGTGGCGGATAACGGGGGCAGATACGTGATGGTGAGTGGCAAACTACAGGGGGAGACGGTGGTTTTGGTAAACGTATATGCCCCGAACTGGGATGATGCCAATTTTATGAGGCGGATGCTAGGACGCATTCCGGACCTAGAGATGGGAAAGCTGATAATGGGGGGAGATTTTAATACGGTGTTGGAACCAGGGCTGGACAGGTCGAAGTCCAGGACTGGAAGGAGGCCGGCAGCAGCCAAGGTACTTAAAGATTTTATGGAGCAGATGGGAGGTGTAGACCCGTGGAGATTTAGCAGACCTAGGAGTAAGGAGTTCTCGTTTTTCTCCTATGCCCATAAAGTCTACTCGCGAATAGACTTTTTTGTGCTGGGTAGGGCATTGATCCCGAAGGTGAGGGGAACGGAGTATACGGCTATAGCCATTTCGGATCACGCTCCACACTGGGTGGACTTGGAGATAGGGGAGGAAACAGGAGGGCGCCCACCCTGGAGAATGGACATGGGACTAATGGCAGATGAGGGGGTGTGTCTAATGGTGAGGGGGTGCATTGAAAAGTACTTGGAACTCAATGATAATGGGGAGGTCCAGGTGGGAGTGGTCTGGGAGGCGTTGAAGGCGGTGGTTAGAGGGGAGCTGATATCAATAAGGGCACATAAAGGGAAGCAGGAGAGTAAGGAACGGGAGCGGTTGCTGCAAGAACTTTTGAGGGTGGACAGACAATATGCGGAAGCACCAGAGGAGGGACTGTACAGGGAAAGGCAAAGGCTACATGTAGAATTTGACTTGCTGACTACAGGCACTGCAGAGGCACAATGGAGGAAGGCACAGGGTGTACAGTACGAATATGGGGAGAAGGCGAGCAGGTTGCTGGCACACCAATTGAGGAAAAGGGGAGCAGCGAGGGAAATAGGAGGAGTGAGGGATGAGGAAGGAGCGATGGAGCGGGGAGCGGAGAGAGTGAATGGAGTGTTCAAGACATTTTATAAAAAATTATATGAAGCTCAACCCCCGGATGGGAGGGAGAGAATGATGGGCTTCTTGGATCGGCTGGAATTTCCCAAGGTGGAAGAGCAGGAAAGGGTGGGACTGGGAGCACAGATCGAGGTAGAAGAAGTGGTGAAAGGAATTAGGAGCATGCAGGCGGGAAAGGCCCCGGGACCGGATGGATTCCCAGTCGAATTCTATAGAAAATATGTGGACTTGCTCGCCCCGGTACTGACGAGGACCTTTAATGAGGTAAAGGAAAGGGGACAACTGCCCCTGACTCTGTCTGAAGCAACGATATCGCTTCTCTTGAAGAAGGAAAAGGACCCGCTACAATGCGGGTCCTATAGACCTATTTCCCTCCTAAATGTAGATGCCAAGGTCCTGGCCAAGGTAATGGCAATGAGAATAGAGGAATGTGTCCCGGGGGTGGTCCACGAGGACCAAACTGGGTTTGTGAAGGGGAGACAACTGAACACAAATATACGGAGGTTGTTAGGGGTAATGATGATGGCCCCACCAGAGGGAGAAACGGAGATAGTAGTGGCGGTGGATGCCGAGAAAGCATTTGATAGAGTGGAGTGGGATTATTTGTGGGAGGTGTTGAGGAGATTTGGTTTTGGAGAGGGGTATGTTAGATGGGTGCAGCTATTGTATAGGGCCCCAGTGGCGAGTGTGGTCACGAATGGACGGGGATCTGCATATTTTCGGCTCCATAGAGGGACAAGGCAGGGATGCCCTCTGTCCCCATTATTGTTTGCACTGGCGATTGAGCCCCTGGCGATAGCGTTGAGGGGTTCCAAGAAGTGGAGGGGAGTACTTAGGGGAGGAGAAGAGCACCGGGTATCTTTGTATGCGGACGATTTGCTACTATACGTGGCGGACCCGGCGGAGGGGATGCCAGAAATAATGCGGATACTTGGGGAGTTTGGGGATTTTTCAGGGTATAAATTGAACATGGGGAAAAGTGAGTTGTTTGTGGTGCATCCAGGGGAGCAGAGTAGAGAAATAGAGGACCTACCGTTGAGGAAGGTAACAAGGGACTTTCGTTACCTGGGGATCCAGATAGCTAAGAATTGGGGCACATTGCATAGGTTAAATTTAACGCGGTTGGTGGAACTGATGGAGGAGGATTTCAAGAGATGGGATATGGTACCTGTCAATGGCAGGGAGGGTGCAGGCGGTTAAGATGGTGGTCCTCCCGAGATTCCTCTTTGTGTTTCAGTGCCTCCCGGTGGTGATCATGAAGGCTTTTTTTAAAAGGATTGAAAAGAGCATCATGGGTTTTGTATGGGCCGGGAAGACCCCGAGAGTGAGGAAGGGATTCTTACAGCGTAGCAGGGATAGGGGGGGGCTGGCACTACCGAGCCTAAGTGAGTATTATTGGGCCGCTAATATTTCAATGGTGAGTAAGTGGATGGGAGAGGAGGAGGGAGCGGCGTGGAAGAGATTAGAGAGGGCGTCCTGTAGGGGGACTAGCCTACAGGCTATGGTGACAGCCCCATTGCCGTTCTCACCGAGGAACTACACCACAAGCCCGGTGGTGGTGGCTACACTGAAGATTTGGGGACAGTGGAGACGGCATAGGGGAAAGACTGGAGCCTTGGGGGGGTCCCCGATAAGAAACAACCATAGGTTTGCCCCGGGGGGAATGGATGGGGGATATGGAATGTGGCAAAGAGCAGGAATAACGCAACTGAAAGATCTGTTTGTGGATGGGAAGTTCGCGAGTCTGGGAGCGCTGACCGAGAAATATGGGTTGCCCCAAGGGAATGCATTCAGGTATATGCAACTGAGGGCTTTTGCGAGGCAACAGGTGAGGGAATTCCCGCATCTCCCGACACAAGAGGTGCAGGACAGAGTGATCTCAAAGACATGGGTGGGGGATGGTAAGGTGTCAGATATATATAGGGAAATGAGGGACGAAGGGGAGACTATGGTAGATGAACTAAAAGGGAAATGGGAAGAAGAGCTGGGGGAGGAGATCGAGGAGGGGCTGTGGGCAGATACCCTAAGCAGGGTAAACTCGTCGTCCTCGTGTGCCAGGCTAAGCCTGATTCAGTTTAAGGTATTACACAGGGCACATATGACTGGAGCACGGCTCAGTAAATTTTTTGGGGTGGAGGATAGGTGTCGAGGTGCTCGAGAAGCCCAGCGAATCATACCCATATGTTTTGGTCATGCCCGGCACTACAGGGGTTTTGGATGGGGGTGACAAAGGTGCTTTCAAAAGTAGTAGGAGTCTGGGTCGAACCAAGCTGGGGGTTGGCTATATTTGGGGTTGCACAAGAGCCGGGAGTGCAGGAGGCGAGAGAGGCCGATGTTTTGGCCTTTGCGTCCCTAGTAGCCCGGCGCAGGATATTGCTAATGTGGAAAGAAGCCAAGCCCCCGGGGGTGGAGACCTGGATAAATGACATGGCGGGGTTTATAAAGCTAGAGCAATCCGCTCTAAGTTCGTCCTAAGGGGGTCGGCTCAAGGGTTCACCAGGCGGTGGCAACCGTTCGTCGAATACCTCGCAGAAAGATAGACGGAATGGGAAAAAGAAGGCAGCAGCAGCAGCAGCCCAGGATCGGGGGGGGGGGGGGGGGGGGGGGGGGCGGTGGGGGGGGGGAGGAACCAGAAGGACTCTCAGGGTTGTTAATATATACTGTATAGTATGTATAGGTCATTGCTACAGATAATTATATATTGGACTGTTAAATTATATTTTTGGAGAGTGTTACTTGTGACAAGGCAGTTGCCAATTAGGGCTAGTTTTCATTTTTGTTATTTATTATTTATTCATTTTTTGTTTATAAAATAGGTCATTGTTATTTGTGTTGTTATAATATTGTGTAAAGGATGCACAATGTACTGTGTTGGTTGACCAAAAATTTTCAATAAAATATTTAATTAAAAAAAAGGAAATCCAGGAGGGTGGAAGAGAAATTAAAAGTTTCAAATGTTCTCACTGTAATAAACTAGGCCATGTAAAGTCACAATGAAAATTAAAATGAAATGAAAATTGTTTATTGTCACAAGTAGGCTTCAATGAAGTTACTGTGAAAAGCTCTAGTCGCCATATTCTGGCGCCTGTTCGGGAGGCTGGTACGGGAATTGAACCGTGCTGCTGGCCTGCCTTAGTCGCACTACAGATATTTAGATTCACACCCATTTATAAACACCCATTTCTTAAAGGTACTCTCACTACAGATATTTATATACACCCCCATTGATAAACACCCATTTCTTAAAGGTACTCTCACGTGACAACAGTCATGTTCATATAAATGAACAGAAAGTTAATTATCATTGCTCATCAAATAAAAAACGAATTTCTTCTCACTGCTGACGAGCAAATATTGGTCAAAACCTTTTTTATATTCACTCATGGCATGCAGGTGTCACTGGCCAGGCCAGCATTATTACCCATCCCTAATTGAATATATAAACATAAGAACAAGGAGCAGGATTGGGCAATTTAACCCCTCGTGCCTGCTCCGTTATTCAATACGATCATGGCTGATCTCATCTCAGCCTCATCTCCAACTTCCTGCCCGCTCCCCATAACCCTTCATCCCTCGAACTAATTATCTCCTCCTTCAGTTTGTTTTGTGTTCTGGCGTCCTCTGCACTCTGGGATTGAGAATTGTATAGATTCCCAACCCTTTGGAAGGGATTCTGAGCCACGTGTTTTCTCGGTGGCGGGAGGCGGTACGCTGTTTGCTGGCCATGGGATTCTCTGTTCCCGGAGCTTGTCAATAGGAATTCCCATTGGAGCCACCCCATACTGCTGAAGGGACCAGAGGATCCGGCCTTTGAATTAAGTTATTCCTCCTCATTTCTGTTTTAAATATGCCACCTCTTAGCCTAAAATGATGGCTTCTCGTCCTAGAATGTCCAACAAGGAGAAACATCCACTCTATAGCTATCCTGTTTGTGGTGTTGGGTGCTCTGGTGCACAGATGAGCCAACACAGTTGTATGTGGTACAACTCTATTTTATTATAACTCTTATAATACAGTTCGTTCTGGATACTCTGCACGTGCTGTCTCCCTGAGTGTGTTTGGCAATAGATGTGTCCTGGTTCTCCTCTGCAGCTAATACTGACCACCAGGGGTCGTGTCTGTGCTTTTATATCTTTCTGTCATTGGTTGTGGTGTTGTGTGTTCTGATTTGTCTGTTGGTGTGTCTATCATGATGTGTGTGTTTGAATATCATGACATCCCCCCTTTTTACAAAGACAAGTGCCTACGTGGTTATAAATATAATTGTGTCGTGAGTGCATCTAAGAGTGTGCGTTTGTGTTGTGTACAGCGTGTGTTTGTGACGTAACTATTTACATGGGGCGATGTCGGGTGCGTCACACTAACAAGGTTGTACCATAACAAAACTTGGATGCGAGAGAAAAAAAAAAACTTGAACATTGGTCCGGTCAGACGATATCTGGAACAATAAACAACAACAGGTTATAATACAGAAGTGTTTGACTTTTTGAACGTATTAACAGCGTTATAAGTCCAGTCTAATGGGTGACCGCCTCAAGAATGGGCTGGTCCTCAAGCCGGTTCAGCTGTGGAGATTTGGGGTCACACTGGTTCACCTTGGACTGTTGGAGGTGATGCTGTTGCCGAAGTCTCTACTTTACCATTTGTTGTACTTCGTGCAGTGCTTGGTTTTTTCATTCGTGCAAATATAACATTCAACATCTTTGTTAGTGGTGCCCTGGCTGTGGTTTGGTTCTGGTGGCGATGGAAGGGGCATGATCCGTGGCATCTCCACGAAGTCATCCTTGGGAACCAGTGGAGGATCCGGCGTGTGCGTACGGTGCAGTTGCGAGCGTGGAAGGCGGCACAAAGCCCGCTAATTTCGCCTACGCACCAATCCATCCGCCCTGCATGCCAGGCACAAGGTGGAGTCTGTTTTCTTTTTATGTTTGTGGTGGACGGCATCTTGTAGCCGATGGGTCGTTGCCATCGAAGTAGCACCATCACTAATATCATGCAAGGCGATGACTGTGCCAGATGTGGAAGTTGGCCAAGACCGTGTACGCTGGTTCCGGCCACCTGCTGTGCCGGAAGGGCGACTCCGCAGAGAAACGTCGAAGCATGTCGCCTTGGAGAGAGAATTGTTGCTCGCATCAACGTCTGGCGATGGCGCGAGTTGGTGTGTCCATCTTGGACCGCCGGTGCTGGTTGCCACTGCCGACCCAGTGGGACTGCCACGCGATCCATTCCCTGTCGCCGTGGCATCTGCCGTCACCCTGAGCGTGCCATCACCGAGGCCGCGACACCGCCCGTCCGGAGCAAGGTCTGGCGTGCGCAAATCAGAGTCGGCGCTTGGCTGCTCCCCATCTGGAGTCCGGTCTGCCTTCCGTCGATGCCCCCTGTCCGGAGTCCCAACAGGTTCACTGGAGGCAGCCGAGATTCCCTGAAGCTGCACTTCTGGAGTCGGAACATGCAGGAATGCACCAACCAGTGGAGAGGCTCGAGCCATCGAGGGTGGAAGCGGTGCGCCGCCACCGCAGTCGTCAGTGGTCCCACCGTGATCGTTGAGTGCCTCGGTACGCACTAGGCGAGGTCTGTCACCTTGCACCTTTTGCATGGGAAGTGGGATGCTGTCGTCACTCGTCTCACATCCCGTGGATAGATCGTCATTAGCAGCTTGCTGTTCACTAGGGTTGGGTAAATTGTCAGAGTTTTCATCTGGTGGTGCACACCATGTCGGTGGACTGTCATTGTCTTGCCATTGTCCTTCATTTGGGCTTTTCTTCTTTGGAACTTTAAATCTTCCCCCAGACATTGCAGAACCTTGTTTATTACCCCCAAATTCTCCCATATGTATGGTCTCGAATATAGGATCCACTGTTTCTATCGACATTGTACCATTTTCCAAAGAACATTCCGTTTCACTTTTCTTCTCAGGTACCTCATATGTAACTTTGTTTAATGTACATGCCTTCATGGTCTCTGGGTCTGATTTTGCTGGGACTGGCATGGTCACAGTCTCTCTTTTACTGTTCTCAATTGCCCACATTATACTCCCCATACATAACTGCTTAATCACTGGGGTTAGTGTGGTACAATGGATAATCGGGTCGACCTTATCTGCATCTTCACCATTAGTGGAAAGCACACTTGGTTCACTTGAAACTGCTGTGGGTTTTAAATTCGTTATCTGGCTACTCGATGTCGGTGTCCTCAGGATTCTTGCTCCAATGTTCTGCTCAATAATCAGTGGAGTGTGTATAGGTTCAATGCAATTAATGTTCCCCTCCAGGTTTGAAGAGTCATTACTGACTAACTGCTGGTCTCCGAAGTTGGGATTTTGCGGCATTGTGTTGAAGGGAGACATTTGTCCCTGCTGTAGATATGATTCAGGTTGTGTTATTTCCATTACCTGAGGATCAATGTCTTGTCCATTTTTTCGATCCGTACTAAAACACTGGCAATTCTCAGTCTGCTCCTTGCAAGTTAAACAGTCAATTAATTTCGTTAGCAAATCCTCAGCATCCTTCTGTGGCCGTGCAGCATTATTAATCTCTGTTCGGCTACAATGATCCTGAAGGTCAGCGCATAAACCTTTTTTCTTCGGGCTTGGACGAGGCGATTCCTTTGGCTTGTCTTCAGTTGGGCTTGAACAGTCTTCAGCGCTGTGCCCTTTATTGTAGCATGAGAGACCGTCATGGTCATGCTGCTGTGTAGTGGAGCATGGTAGGCTGTTATAGCCTTCTTGCTGTTCACGGGAGCATGGCAGACTTGCATCGTCTGCCGCTGGTTGGTCAGGAGAGGTTGCTAGACCCTCATGGTCTTGTTCCTGCAAGGACTGCGCTCTGGAGTCTTGCGTTCCTTCCATCGTGGAGTCCGTCCACGAGCTCTCTGTGGAGGCTTGTGACACTGGAGTCACTTCTTGTTCGTGCAAGGACTGCGCTCTGGAGTCTTGCGTTGCTTCTATCGTGGAGGCTGTCCACGAGCTCTCTGTGGAGGCTTGTGACACTGGAGTCACTTCTTGTTCGTGCAAGGACTGCGCTCTGGAGTCTTGCGTTGCTTCTATCGTGGAGGCTGTCCACGAGCTCTCTGTGGAGGCTTGTGACACTGGAGTCACTTCTTGTCCGTGCAAGGACTGCGCTCTGGAGTCTTGCATTTCTGCAATTGTGGAGTCTGTCCACGAGCTTGCTGTGGAAGCTTGTGACACTGGAGTCACTTCTGGTTCATGCGAGGACTGCACTCTGGAGTCTTGCATGTCTTCTTTCATAGAGTCGGGAACGTTGAGCGGGACGTGGACCACGCTCTGTGTGGCAGCAGGGCACTCTCCGTGTGCTTGCACCGCTCCCTGTCTGTTAATGTCAGGCTGCAGCATCATCCGGTACTGATAAGTTGGAACGTCATATCTGCTGGATTGAAGATCCTCAAATCCGAAAAATGAATCCGCATCTGCGTCGGATTCAATGTGGGGGCCGCCAATGTGCAACACGAAAGGTTCGTCCGAGTCATAGTCATATAGGACCACGGAGCTATCATTGGGCTCGCGAGGTCCGGAAACACTGTAAAAATCGTCATCGAAGTATTCAAGGTCGGAATCATCGGCTTGTGCGTAGGTAACTGCTTGTCGGAGGGTTCTTCGGAGGTTAAATTCATCTCCTGGGTCAATTTGCGGCACTGTGCTGTCATTCCAGGTGAAGGAAGGTTGTTTTACAGCTTTAACAGATTTTTGTTTTTTTGATTTGGGACGTTTCCCTTTTAAATTGGATTTGGGACATTTCCCTTTTAAATTGGTGCAGTCTGGGGCCTCTGACATCCTGACGCTCGGTATGTAGCACGTAGGAAGCGACTGCGCATGCTCAGATCGCTGTTCCTTTACCGATGGCCGTTTTCTTGACTGCGCATGCGCAGCATCTCGCGCATGCGCAAACGAAACTTCCGGTTCTGCGCACTTCTCGCGCAACTGTGCTAGCGTTATACCTTTAGCAAGATGGCCGCCGACCTCGACCCAGCCTTTTCTCAGGCCCGGG
Organism: Scyliorhinus torazame; assembly: GCF_047496885.1. Lineage (NCBI taxonomy): Eukaryota > Metazoa > Chordata > Chondrichthyes > Carcharhiniformes > Scyliorhinidae > Scyliorhinus > Scyliorhinus torazame. The sequence continues at coordinate 214,465,759 of NC_092720.1, read as the reverse complement.
ATTTCGGGCTCCGGGATCCCAGCCACGAGGTGAGTACTGCAGCTTTTCTTACCTTTAAGTCCCCATTGGATTGCGTATTCTTCACAGTACTTGGAGAATTTGCCCAGGACTGCCTGGTAATCGTGCCTTTGCTGCCTCCTGAAGAACCTGAACCTTCTGAACATTGCTCTTGCCCTTGCACCGGCGACGGTGAGGAGAAATTCAATTTTTTCCTTATCATCCAGGTCCTTGAGTTCAGCTGCCGCCAGGAACAATTCGAAATTTTGCCGGAATCGCCGCCAGTTTTCGTGGAGGTCGCCGTCGCACTGGAGCGCCTGCGGAACCGGGAGCTCGTACATCATGCCTGGGCACTGCTGGTTGTCTCTGTACACTGAGGTATGCCGGCAGGTATCGATCCACTCCTGTACCATGTGGTGTTGGGTGCTCTGGTGCACAGATGAGCCAACACAGTTGTATGTGGTACAACTCTATTTTATTATAACTCTTATAATACAGTTCGTTCTGGATACTCTGCACGTGCTGTCTCCCTGAGTGTGTTTGGCAATAGATGTGTCCTGGTTCTCCTCTGCAGCTAATACTGACCACCAGGGGTCGTGTCTGTGCTTTTATATCTTTCTGTCATTGGTTGTGGTGTTGTGTGTTCTGATTTGTCTGTTGGTGTGTCTATCATGATGTGTGTGTTTGAATATCATGACACTGTTAATATCTTTTATCATCTTATGGAGACCACGAAGGATCCCACATTTAGTAGTTAAAGGAAATAAAGTTTTATTACAATAACTATAATTTACATAGCACAAAAGATTCCAGCCGGGTCTCTCCCGTCGGTACCAAAACTGGCCGACTTTATACAGAAGATAACTACACATCGTTTAGGATTCCCCACCTCTTTTTAACAGGGGAGCTCGTATTCAACAAGGCTCCCGGGGAGTTTAATCATTGCCACCTCGTAAATCCCGTGCGGGTTATTATCCCAAAGTCCTCCCCCTCGCAAAGTCAGAAGAATCCTCCGACGACCACAGAGATGGAGAAAGTAACTGAAGAATTAAAAAAGCATTGAAATGGACAGTGCAGATCAACAATTCAGACAGGACTTCCGGGTGCGGCGATGACCAGCTAAGTCGCACGTTTCGGCAGCTCCCGGTGGAACGGACTTTTGGGCTCTTAATAAGAGCCCCAACGGCAATTTTAACGGCTAGAAGCACTGTGCGGTAAACCAGAAGGGAATCCCCCCTGGAAACGGATGGAAAAAGGAGAGGGAAGTGGCCAGATTGCAGTGGATCCTTTGGAGCAGCGGCAAGGAAGAACCAAGATGGCGACGGAAGATGGCAGTTTAACATGGGGCCCTGAACAACAAGAGTTTTTGAAATGTTGCGTGGAAGAACTTAAAAAGGAAATGAAGAAAGAGCTGTTGGCCCCGATATTACAGGCGATCGAAGGGCTAAAGGATGAGCAAAAGACCCAGGAGCGGGAGCTTCGGGTCGTGAAGGCAAAGGCTGCTGAGAACGAGGACGATATACAGGGCCTGGTGGTGAAGACGGAGATGCACGAGGCACACCATAAACGATGTGTGGAAAGACTGGAGGTGCTGGAGAATAACGCGAGGAGGAATAATTTAAGGATTCTTGGTCTTCCTGAAGGTGCAGAAGGAGCGGACGTCGGGGCATATGTGAGCACGATGCTGCACTCGTTAATGGGAGCGGAGGCCCCGGCGGGTCCGCTGGAGGTGGAGGGAGCATACCGAGTGATGGCGCGAGGACCAAGAGCAGGAGAAATTCCTAGAGCCATAGTGGTGAGATTCCTCCGTTTTAAGGACAAAGAGATGGTCCTTAGATGGGCAAAGAAAACTCGGAGCAGTAGGTGGGAGAACGCGGTGATCTGCATATATCAAGACTGGAGTGCGGAGGTGGCGAGAAGGAGGGCGAGCTTTAATCGGGCCAAGGTGGTGCTTCACAAAAAGAAGATAAAATTTGGAATGCTGCAACCGGCAAGACTGTGGGTCACATATCAAGGGAGGCACCACTACTTTGAGACGGCGGATGAGGCGTGGACTTTTATTGTGGAAGAAAAACTGGAATAAGCGGGTTATTAAAAAAGAACGTTTGAAACAAAGTGGTGGGGCGAGTATGGGGGGGCGAAGAGGGGGGAAAAAGGGGGGGAAAGATGAGTTTTATGTTATTAATCCTGCGATGCGGTAACTTTTCTTTCTTCCACAGGTGGTGGTGGAGGGAGGAAGGGAGGTGGAGGAGATGGGGCGTTAGCCATGGGGGGCGGGGCCAAAAGGGAAGCGCGGGCTTTGTTCCCGCGCTATGATAATCATGGCGGGAATAGGGAAGCAGGAAGGAGGGGGCGTCGCACGGTGCGAGCCGATGTCACGGGGGAAGCCGAGGTCGGCGAGAGTTTGCTGACTTCTGGGAGCAACATGGGGGGTGTAACTACGCTAGTGGGGGATCGAGCGGGGGGGGGGGGGAGGGGAGGGGGGAGTTACTGGGTTGCTGCTGCTGGGGAGAGGGGGGAGCCGGAATGGGGTGGGGTGGGCGGGGGGGCACCGCCTGGGGGGGACACAGCTGCGTGGGAACCGGGTGAGGAGCTGGAAAAAGGGGATGGCTAATCGACAAGGGGGGGGGGTAAAAAGCCCCCCAACCCGGTTGATCACGTGGAATGTGAGAGGGCTGAACGGGCCGATAAAGAGGGCACGAGTACTCGCACACCTTATGAAACTTAAGGCAGACGTGGTTATGTTACAAGAGACGCACTTGAAACTTATAGACCAGGTTAGACTACGCAAAGGATGGGTGGGGCAGGTGTTTCATTCGGGGCTAGATGCGAAAAACAGGGGGGTGGCTATACTAGTGGGGAAGCGGGTTATGTTTGAGGCAAAGACCATAGTGGCGGATAGCGGGGGCAGATACGTGATGGTGAGTGGCAAATTACAGGGGGAGGCGGTGGTCTTGGTGAATGTATATGCCCCGAACTGGGATGATGCCAATTTTATGAGGCGCATGCTAGGACGCATCCCGGACCTAGAGGTGGGAAAGTTGGTATTGGGGGGAGATTTTAATACGGTGCTGGAGCCAGGGCCGGACAGGTCGAAGTCCAGGACTGGTAGGAGGCCGGCTGCAGCCAAGGTGCTTAAAGATTTTATGGAGCAGATGGGAGGAGTAGACCCCTGGAGATTTAGCAGACCTAGGAGTAAGGAGTTTTCGTTTTTCTCCTATGTCCACAAAGTTTATTCGCGAATAGACTTTTTTGTTTTGGGAAGGGCGTTGATCCCGAAGGTGAGGGGGACGGAGTATACGGCTATAGCCATTTCGGATCACGCTCCACATTGGGTAGACTTGGAGATAGGGGAGGAAACAGAAGGGCGTCCACCCTGGAGAATGGACATGGGTCTAATGGCAGACGATGGGGTGTGTCTAAGGGTGAGGGGGTGCATTGAAAAATACTTGGAACTCTATGATAACGGGGAGGTCCAGGTGGGAGTGGTCTGGGAGGCGCTGAAGGCAGTGGTTAGAGGGGAGCTGATATCAATAAGGGCACATAAAGGAAAGCAGGAGAGTAGGGAACGGGAGCGGTTGCTGCAAGAACTTCTGAGGGTGGACAGGCAATATGCGGAGGCACCGGAGGAGGGGCTGTACAGGGAAAGGCAAAGGTTACACGTAGAATTTGACTTGCTGACAACGGGTACTGCAGAAGCACAGTGGAGGAAGGCACAGGGTGTACAGTATGAGTATGGGGAGAAGGCGAGCAGGTTGCTGGCCCATCAATTGAGGAAAAGGGGAGCAGTGAGGGAAATAGGGGGAGTGAGGGATGAGGAAGGAGAGATAGAGCGGGGAGCGGAGAGAGTGAATGGAGTGTTCAAGGCATTCTATAAATGATTATACGAAGCTCGGCCCCCAGATGGGAAGGAGAGAATGATGTGCTTCCTGGACCGGCTGGAATTTCCTAAGGTGGAGGAGCAGGAGAGGGTGGGACTGGGAGCACAGATCGAGATAGAGGAAGTAGTGAAAGGAATTAGGAGTATGCAGGCGGGGAAGGCTCCGGGACCGGATGGATTTCCAGTCGAATTTTATAGGAAATATGTGGACTTGCTTGCCCCGATACTGATGAGAACCTTTAATGAGGCGAAGGAAAGGGGACAGCTGCCCCCGACTATGTCGGAGGCAACGATATCGCTTCTCCTAAAGAAGGAAAAAGACCCGCTGCAATACGGGTCCTATAGACCTATTTCCCTCCTAAATGTAGACGCTAAGATTCTGGCCAAGGTAATGGCAATGAGGATAGAGGATTGTGTCCCGGGGGTGGTCCATGAGGACCAAACTGGGTTTGTGAAGGGGAGACAGCTGAATACGAATATACGGAGGCTGCTAGGGCTAATGATGATGCCCCCACCAGAGGGGGAAGCGGAGATAGTGGTGGCGATGGATGCCGAGAAAGCATTTGATAGAGTGGAGTGGGATTATTTGTGGGAGGTGTTGAGGAGATTTGGCTTTGGAGATGAGTATATTAGATGGGTACAGCTGCTGTATAGGACCCCGATGGCGAGCGTGGTCACGAATGGACGGGGGTCTGCGTATTTTCAGCTCCATAGAGGGACGAGGCAGGGATGTCCTCTGTCCCCATTATTGTTTGCACTGGCGATTGAGCCCCTGGCAATAGCATTGAGGGGTTCCAGGAAGTGGAGGGGAGTACTCAGGGGAGGAGAGGAACACCGGGTATCTCTGTATGCGGATGATTTGTTGTTATATGTAGCGGACCCGGCGGAGGAGATGCCAGAGATAATGCGGACACTTCGGGAGTTTGGAGAATTCTCAGGATATAAACTGAACAGGGGAAAAGTGAGTTGTTTGTGGTGCATCCAGGGGAGCAGAGCAGAGAAATAGAGGACTTACCGCTGAGGAAGGTAACAAGGGACTTTCGCTACTTGGGGATCCAGATAGCCAAGAATAGGGGTACATTGCATAGGTTAAACTTAACGCGGTTGGTGGAACAGATGGAGGAGGACTTCAAGAGATGGGACATGGTATCCCTGTCACTGGCAGGGAGGGTACAAGCGGTTAAAATGGTGGTCCTCCCGAGATTCCTCTTTGTGTTTCAGTGCCTCCCGGTGGTGATCACGAAGGCTTTTTTCAAAAGGATTGAGAAGAGTATCATGAGTTTTGTGTGGGCCGGGAAGACCCCGAGAGTGAGGAAGGGATTTTTGCAGCGTAGTAGGGATAGGGGGGGGGCTGGCGCTACCGAGCCTGAGTGAGTACTACTGGGCCGCCAACATCTCAATGGTATGTAAGTGGATGGGAGAAGAGGAGGGAGCGGCGTGGAAGAGATTGGAGAAGGCGTCCTGTAGGGGGACTTGCCTACAAGCCATGGTTACGGCGCCGTTGCCGTTCTCACCGAAGAAATACACCACAAGCCCGGTGGTGGTGGCTACTCTGAAAATTTGGGGGCAATGGAGACGGCATAGGGGAAAGACGGGAGCCTCGGTGTGGTCCCCGATAAGAAATAATCATAGGTTTGCTCCGGGGAGAATGGATGGGGGATTTGGAACATGGCAAAGAGCAGGAGTAACACAATTGAGAGATCTGTTTGTAGATGGGACGTTTGCAAGTCTGGGAGCGCTGACCGAAAAATATGGGTTGCCCCAAGGGAATGCATTCCAGTATATGCAACTGAGGGCTTTTGCGAGGCAACAGGTGAGGGAATTCCCGCAGCTCCCGACGCAGGAGGTGCAGGACAGAGTGATCTCAAAGACATGGGTGGGGGACGGTAAGGTGTCAGACATATATAGGGAGATGAGAGAGGAGGGGGAGATTATGGTAGACGAGCTGAAAGGGAAATGGGAAGAAGAGCTGGGGGAGGAGATTGAGGAGGGGCTGAGGGCTGATGCCCTAAGTAGGGTAAACTCATCGTCCTCGTGTGCCAGGCTAAGCCTGATACAATTTAAGGTGTTACACAGGGCGCATATGACTGGAACACGGCTTAGCAAATTTTTTGGAGTAGAGGATATGTGTGCGAGATGCTCGAAAAGCCCAGTGAATCACACCCACATGTTCTGGTCATGTCCGGTACTACAGGGGTTTTGGGTGGGGGTGACAAAGGTGCTTTCGAAGGTAGTGGGGGTCCAGGTCGAACCAAGCTGGGGGTTGGCTATATTTGGGGTTGCAGAAGAGCCGGGAGTGCAGGAGGCGAGAGAGGCTGATGTTTTGGCCTTTGCGTCCCTAGTAGCCCGGCGCAGGATACTGTTGATGTGGAAGGAAGCCAAGCCCCCGGGGGTGGAGACCTGGATAAATGACATGGCAGGGTTTATAAAGCTGGAACGGATTAAGTTCATCCTAAGGGGATCGGCTCAAGGGTTCACCAGGCGGTGGCAACCGTTCGTCGAATACCTCACAGAAAGATAGAGGGAATGGAAAAGAAGAAGACAGCAGCAGCAACCCGGGGGGTGGGGGGTGGGGGGGGGGGGGGCGGGGCGGGGGGGGGGGGGAGAGGAACCAGAGGGATTCTCAGGGATGTTAATATATAAGTATAATATGTATAGGTTGTTGTTATAGATAATTGTATATTGGACTGTTAAAACATATTTTTGGAGAATATTTATCTGGGACAAGGCAGTTGCCATTTAGTTTTGTTTTTGTTTATATATTATTTATTTCTTGTTTATAAAACTGGCCATTGTTATTTATATTGTTATATTACTGTGTAAAGGATACACAATGTACTGTGATGGTTGGCCAAAAAGTTTCAATAAAATATTTTTTTTAAAAAACAATTCAGACAGAGGAAGAAGCTGAGATTATGTGCCGGAACAAGATTACTGAAATGGTCACGCAAATGGAAAAACAGGAAGTCTGTACAGAAAAGTTCCATGCAAGACTATATTTGGAACTGTACACAGTTAAAACCTTACAATAAAAGTGTTTGTTTAATAAACACAAGTCTCATGTTCTCATCAATGAGCAATCACCACTGCAACAATAAAAATCCCATATTAAGTATATATTATGACGGTGTCATAATATGAAACCTTTGTAGTAGATCCCTGAAATTATTGTCTCTGAGACTGGACTCCAGTCGAACCCAATAGACATGGAGAGACGGATCACTTATAAACGTGGATCACTTGAGTAGAGAGACCCTCCAGTGGTCATTGTTGCCATCCAGAACTGTTTTCAAACGTGCAAACACGTTATTGACAAATTCAAAGGTGCAAGACAATGCTTAGAATGCGAGTATTTGCAGGTAATTAAGTCTTTACAGATCCAGAGATAGGGGTAACCCCAGGTCAAAGAGGTGTGAATTGTGTCAAGCCAGGACAGTTGGCAGGATTTCGCAGGCCAGGTGGTGGGGGATGAATGTAATGCGACATAAATCCCAGGTCCCGGTTGAGGCCACACTCATGTGTGCGGAACTTGCATCTTTGAATTTGTCTAAATATATGTTTCTGGAACCTACCTCTTCATTCACCTGAGGAAGGAGCAGCGCTCCGAAAGCTAGTGTTTGAAACAAACCTGTTGGACTTTAGCCTGGTGTTGTAAGACTTCTTACTGTATATTTTCTGTAAAGTGTAGATAGATATACTCATTGCTATTTCAAAATTCAAAACTGCACCTGGACATGGCCGAACCAAACACTTCACATGATTAATCACATGTCTGTCTGTGAGCCCTGGACAAAAGAAACCACATTGCAGTTGTAGGGAAACTAACACCTCGTTATCCTTGAGGAGCCACTAATATTAAATAAAGTTGCCATAATCCCAGATTACCACAGGCTGCTTTCCCCTTTGAGACAAAGAGCTTTAACCTGAGGATCACCACACCTCAAGCGTGAGGCAAGGTTGAGAAAATGGGGCATTCATGATTACCCCCAGCCGGTACTGGAATTGAACCCACGCTGCTGGCCTCACTCTGCATCACAAACTTGCAGTCCAGCCAACTGAGCTAAATCGCTCAGTCTGCTATTTACTACCTGGCGAGCAGCCTCACAGAACAAGAGCTCAATCTTCATTTATACTTTTTGCTGGAAATTCTTTACCAAAACTTGTTCATTTCTGTGTGTCAATCTCATTGTGTGAAGTCAATACTACTGGAAAAGCAAATTATGCAGCATTGGTTTTCAACCTGCCAACTTCCATGAAGGAATACCTCATTGGACTTTGATTCAGGACTCTGGAACACACATGAATCAATATTTGTCTGTGGTCTCTTTGTATAAAATGTTCTTTTCCTTATTACTCTTGCACTGAATGAATGTGAGGAAGTAACCCTCCTTCCCACGTTTTGAGTGTGTGCAAATAAACTAACCTTTTGACTTCATCCTATATTGAATTTGTTGTGGTGCTATTAAGTAAAAATTGGATCGTCACAAAAACCAATGGATTGGGAAATGGACCATCGCTTATAAAGAGGGAAGCAAACAAAGTGCCTTTCTGTTGACGGATGGTGGTGAGGAGAAATTAGTGCTCTCAGCAACAAGTGCGATGTTAGACGGTCAACATATCACTTCTTTAGATTGTGGAAGAGGCAATCACAGGGCCCTCAAAGCCATTTGGATGAACGTGGCGAAGATTGTGTTTAAAACTACGCTGCAGCAGTTTTATATTGCCATAATATCCTAATCTATACAACTAAATCATTACCCGCAGGAGTTAATGTACCAGAGAAGATGTCGGTCACCAATCATATTATGAAAGAGGTCAATCGTATTATGAAAGGGAGCCCATCAGAATTAATAAATGCAGACACTATATACGCCCCAATAAATGAATGACGGAGCAGACTCGAAGGGCCGAATGGCCTCCTCCTGCTCCTATTTTCTATGTGTCCAAGTCAACCTCTTCTATCCGCACAAACACACCTCTTTGTGACATTTGACTCTAATCGCAAGACACTGACAAATTTTTTTCCTACATAGACGACAATTTGGGTTTCATCCGACACATTTTGAGGACAGGGGTATTAAACCTTGACCTTTTGAATACAGGAAATTAAAGCAGATTGTTGGTTTTTAACAACTTCCAGTGCCTTGCAGGTGGGAATTGTGATGGGCACTGACTCATGCTTCAGTTGTTGGGAACATCTGGATCAAACAGTTGTCCAAACAATTTGGTTCCGTTTTCAAGGTGACTTCGACCAATCAATGCTCGTTAGAGCTGGAAGCGGCATTGGACCCATTGCAGGAGTCGGCAGGAGCGCATTCCAGCAACTCCACCAGATGGCGCCGAGCAGCCATCATCCTGAAAAGTCCAGCCTATGTATTTCTCATCAGTAATGTATGTTATTAAATACCTGAGGACGATTCTCATTTTTGGAGCACAACTTGTAACCTATTTATATTTTTAATACGAATGAATGGGGGAATGAGGAGATCAGGCTAAGATGGAGTTGTGTCAACTGGTCAAATCTCCTGAGGAATATTACCAGAATATCAAACAACACGAGAATACTATTGTACAAAAGGCAATCAATCTGAAATTAAAAAACACTTTCTCTCTCCAGAGATAACGCCAGACTTGCTGAACCGTCGTGACTGGAAGAGACCATAGAACAAAAGACGAGAAAATGTAAGAGCAGCCCATCGAGTCTGTTCTGTCATTCAAAGAGACCATGGTTGATCTGATATAATCCTCAACTCCACTTTCCCACCTTATCGCCATGACCCTTGATTTCCTTACTGATTAAAATTCTGTCTATCTCAGCCTTGAACATACTTGACACAGGCTCTACAGCTCTCTGCGGTAAAAAATTCCATAGATTCACGACCCTCTGAGAGAAGAAATTTCTCATCTCTGTCTTAAATGGGTGACCTCCTTACTCTGAGATGATGTCCTCTGGTCCGAGACTCTCCCACAAGGGAAACATCCTCTCAGCATCTACCCTGTCAAACCCCCTGAGAATCTTATATGTCTCAATAAGGTCGCCTCTCATTCTTCTAACCTCCAATGAGTACAGGCCCAATCTACTCAATTTCTCCTCATGATAAAATCCCTCTATACCTGAGATCAACCCAGTCTACGTTCTCTGGACCGCCTCCAATGCCTGTATATCTTTGCTTCGATCAGGAGTGGGGATTGGGGCAAGATGTGCAGAAACATGAATCTAGTTCAGATTTCCAGCATTCCTAGTATGTTGTTTTTTGACCATTTTCACTTTTCCTGCAACTGCTGAACTCTCATTGATATTTGCTACAAATATGGGCTTCATTTCCACTGCAGCCGGTCTTGGCCCACTTGTACAGCTGGCATTATGGAGCAGCAGTTTTACTGGAGATAATGTGGTTTTCTGATGGGCGATTTCCACCCCCCACACCTACACCTTCCGGTCACAATGGTTCAGACTGTGAGCGTGTCCCCTGCCCCACTTCAAAATATCCAGCAGAGCCATGTCTCGTGTAAAATGCCGGCCCTCCTGTGATGAAAGGGTGCAGAATTGGATGCAAGGCCATTTCAGTGTAAAAGGATGAGGTGGTGTGTGTGTGTGGGGGGGGGGGGGGGAGCTGGATTATATACACTGTCATTGAAAGGATGGACATTCAGTTAGATGGATTGCAGCATTGCACAACCGGGTCTGGAGGGAATGGCATTTGTCGGGTTACAAGTTGGGTATGGAACAATGTCAGGCGTTACCTTTGCAGGAATCAATGATGCTGTCGCATGTTGAAACTCTGTTACTTGCATTTTCCTCGTTCAGATCATCTATGTAGTTGAAATAGAACTGCTTACGATCAAAGTAAAAACTTTCAAATATGAAAATTCAATTATGCTAAGACTCCATGGAAATGCAGACATTGTTCCCTTTCTATATCTAGATTTCCCTCTCAGGCTTTCATGTTGTGGGAGCAGAGTGAGACATGGAAACACAGAAGAATTCCCAGCTCCAGACTGCGAAATAGGTGAAGAGATGGAGGATGGGGTTTGATTGCCTGAAGCAGGGAATAAATGAAGGATGGAGAGACGCAAGATTTTAATTACTTTTTATTTTTAATCCTCTGACATTTCTATTTGCCATGTTTTTATTTACAGTCTGTCTGTGATTTTACAATTTGGAAATTAAATGACACATTTCGTGACAAGTTGTCAATGGTGGTTTCTAACCTGCAACCTCTGACCTCTGCTCCTGACCTGAGCTAATCATGGGTCAAGTCATTGTGCTGTCTGGGATGATGTGACCATCTGAGGCCCCGCCTCTTTTATAGATCTGGCTCAGAACTGGAGCAGATTCTCAGCAACCTATTTTCACCCCAAGTTTCAAAAAAAGGATAAAGTTTCTCGGTGAACTTATTCCCAGTGAAGGTGTAGAGACGGGACTTGGTATCCACACTGAAAAATGAAATTGTTCCAGACTCATAATTCAGGTAAACTCCCACCTTCCCGGGAATCTGACTGATATAGATAGTGGATCGAGGAAAGTAGTTTACATAAATCAGTTTCTCAATCCGCCCGATGGTCCAGAATCCGGTGTCCAGATTCAGTCTGACCCATCCCTTCCTCTCCACAGACTCTGCAGCTACTCCCAGGTTCCAGAACTGATTCCCCGTCACCTCCACCTCCCAGTAATGTCTCCCCGATGTGAATCCCTCTGATCCCAGCGCACAGGACCAATAGGTGAACTTCTTCCCGGTGTCAGGGAGACCCCTCCCAGTCTGTGTCCGTCTCAAACTCTTCAGATCTTCAGACACCTCGAGCCAGGGATTCGCTGTTTCCACATCCAGGGTCACAGAGACTGGGGGAAAGAGCGGAGAATTAGAGCGATCCACGCCAGTTGGGGTATCTGCTACAATCATTGACAATATCCATAAAATCTCTTCAGAGCGTGGGGGGGTGTGGGGGTGTGGGGGGGGGGGAATCATCTAAATCAGGTGAACATTTTTGGCATTAACACTGAATTATTCAGGAACTGTACTTCTATTTCTGTCATAAATTAGGACACGGTTTTATTGAATTGTATCATGGTTCCGTACTTACCATAATCTATCTTCACTTCATCATAACCTGCAAGGAACAAAGAATATTTCACATTTCAACATTTCTTGCTGACTCAGTTAAACTACAAACTGCATCCTCACAGATTAGTGCAAAGAAAATCCCCAACACGGTGGCACAGCGGTTAGCACCCGGGCAGGGTTCAATTCCCGGCTTGGGGGTCACGGTCTGTGCGGAGTCTGCATGTTCTCCCCGTATCTGTGTGCGTTTCCTCCGGGCGCTCCGGTTTCCTCCCACAAGTCCCGAAAGACGTGCTTGTTAGGTGAATTGGACATTCTGATTCTCCCTCTGTGTACCCGAACAGGCGCCGGAGTGTGGCGACTAGGGGATTGTCACAGTATCTTCATTGCAGTGTTAATGGAAGCCTACTTGGGACACTAGTGAAGATTATTATTGCATGCGTGCTGGTTATAATCCAGTGAGTAATAACATGGATCAAATGCTTTTCCCCACTCTCCAAGCTTCCAGAGTCAACACGGAGTTGAAAAATTTCAACCTCCACCCCCATTTTTTGAATAATTGCTCTGTTATTTGACTTAAGCCTCCTTAGAAACATCTTTTATTTCTTTACTTGCCCTATTACTATCTTCTTTTTGTAATCTCTTGAGCTGTCCACACCCTACACCCCCACTTCTGTAATTACCCCACCTCTCCCCCCCCCCCCTCCCTGTGACTGAAAATGCTGAAAACCTGTTAGATCTCAAAGACCTTTTCTCCTCAGTTTCACTCGTTAAGATTTTCCAGCCAAAAGAGTTTTCCACGAAAATGGCAAAAGTGTCATGTTCTGACTAAAAATAATGTGGTTTTCTCCAGAATCACAGCGGGGTTTTCTCAACAGATCTTCTAACAAAAATGAGGAGGCGTGGTTTGTGCTGTCACTAGGCCAGGAAGGGGCCTGAGAGAGCGGGCAAGCCCAGCTCCAGAGATTGGGATGCTATCTTTAAAGGGCACTCTAATCTCAAGGCTAAATTAAAGGCCCTCCACCCAGACATCCGGGGACCACTCCAGGCATCGCACCCACCCCCCCCCCCCCCCGCCCCCACAGACATCCGAGCCTCTGCCAAATGGATATCCGGCCCCGGGGGTCACCCTAACCCTCGCAGGTAGAGGAAAACTATTCCCCCCCCCCCCACACCACACCCCCCCCACACACACACCAAGCATTAGGGGGACTCCACCCCCCCACGTCCGCCAGCATCTGGGCACCACCCCATCACACTCTCCGTGCCAATTCCAAGTGTCTCCCACAGATCCCCCCAAGGGTCCGACCCAGCACAGCCAACTTGGCACTGCCCAGCCATGTCCCTGATCTCCCGGGGTCTAGACTCACCTACGCGCCCCTTGCATGGTCATCACGACTTGTTTTTAGTTTTGAAAACCGGTCGTGATCGCGCTGCATGATGTCACACCGGCGGGGGGGGCAGCATTCAATGGAACCGTATGATATGGTGTTGAGCCTTTTAATCATATTTAAATAGATTTAAACCCAGGGAAATCAGGTTCATGCCCCGATCACCAGCAGGGGGTGGAGAAGATCTCAATCCACGATCTCGCCGGCATAAATTCCGTTATGGCCCTCTCGTGTGATTTAACGGCCATGAAGGGATTTTCCCCCGAGGCAAACAGACCGGCTAGATCTCACCCTTTAACTTTGAGTTTGGGCGGCACATAGCACAGTGATTAGCACTGCAGCCTACAGCGTTCGAATCCCAGCCCTGGGTCAGTGTCCGTGTGGAGTTTGCACATTCTCCCCGTGTCTGCGTGGGTTTCACCCCGACAACCCAAAGATGTGCAAGTTAAGTGGATTGGCCACACTAAATTGCCCCTTAATTGGAGAAAAAAATAATTGGGTACGCTAAATTTAAAAAACCTTTGCTTCTCTCGGATACTGCCGGAACAGCTCAAAATGTTTTCTCTTTTGAATCATTAAATATTGCGTTTGAATTTATCGGGTTGATTATTTTGAGACCGTGAAAGACTGAGCTGCAGATTGAGAACTAAACTAAGCTACTTTACGCAATCACCCCACGATTACTACATTGTAACTCCAAAAACTAGGAGTTGAAAACCAGACAGCTCAAACCAACCATAATGCTGCGGCCATTTCCAGCTGGAATTGAACTGCAACCTTCTTATTCAGCCGATGTAAATCAGAGACCCAATATGGTTCCTAAATCTCTTATTCAGCCGATGTAAATTAGAGACCCAATATGGTTCCTATATCTCTTATTCAGCCGATGTAAATCAGAGACCCAATATGGTTCCTAAATCTCTTATTCAGCCGATGTAAATCAGAGACCCAATATGGTTCCTAAATCTCTTATTCAGCCGATGTAAATCAGAGACCCAATATGGTTCCTAAATCTCTTATTCAGCCGATGTAAATGAGAGACCCAATATGGTTCCTATATCTCTTATTCAGCCGATGTAAATCAGAGACCCAATATGATTCCTATATCTCTTATTCAGCCGATGTAAATCAGAGACCCAATATGGTTCCTATATCTCTTATTCAGCCGATGTAAATCAGAGACTCAATATGGTTCCTATATCTCTTATTCAGCCGATGTAAATCAGAGACCCAATATGGTTCCTATATCTCTTATTCAGCCGATGTAAATCAGAGACACAATATGGTTCCTAAATCTCTTATTCAGCCGATGTAAATCAGAGACCCAATATGGTTCCTATATCTCTTATTCAGCCGATGTAAATCAGAGACCCAATATGGTTCCTAAATCTCTTATTCAGCCGATGTAAATGAGAGACCCAATATGGTTCCTAAATCTCTTATACAGCCAATGTAAATCAGAGACCCAATATGGTTCCTATATCTCTTATTCAGCCGATGTAAATGAGAGACCCAATATGATTCCTATATCTCTTATTCAGCCGATGTAAATCAGAGACCCAATATGATTCCTAAATCTCTTATTCAGCCGATGTAAATGAGAGACCCAATATGGTTCCTAAATCTCTTATTCAGCCGATGTAAATGAGAGACCCAATATGGTTCCTAAATCTCTTATTCAGCCGATGTAAATCAGAGACCCAATATGGTTCCTATATCTCTTATTCAGCCGATGTAAATGAGAGACCCAATATGGTTCCTAAATCTCTTATTCAGCCGATGTAAATCAGAGACCCAATATGGTTCCTATATCTCTTATTCAGCCGATGTAAATGAGAGACCCAATATGATTCCTATATCTCTTATTCAGCCGATGTAAATCAGAGACCCAATATGGTTCCTAAATCTCTTATTCAGCCGATGTAAATCAGAGACCCAATATGGTTCCTATATCTCTTATTCAGCCGATGTAAATCAGAGACCCAATATGGTTCCTAAATCTCTTATTCAGCCGATGTAAATCAGAGACCCAATATGGTTCCTATATCTCTTATTCAGCCGATGTAAATCAGAGACCCAATATGGTTCCGAAATCTCTTATTCAGCCGATGTAAATCAGAGACCCAATATGGTTCCTATATCTCTTATTCAGCCGATGTAAATGAGAGACCCAATATGGTTCCTAAATCTCTAATTCAGCCGATGTAAATCAGAGACCCAATATGGTTCCTAAATCTCTTATTCAGCCGATGTAAATCAGAGACCCAATATGGTTCCTATATCTCTTATTCAGCCGATGTAAATCAGAGACCCAATATGGTTCCTATATCTCTTATTCAGCCGATGTAAATCAGAGACCCAATATGGTTCCTATATCTCTTATTCAGCCGATGTAAATGAGAGACCCAATATGGTTCCTAAATCTCTTATTCAGCCGATGTAAATCAGAGACCCAATATGGTTCCTAAATCTCTTATTCAGCCGATGTAAATCAGAGACCCAATATGGTTCCTAATCTCTTATTCAGCCGATGTAAATCAGAGACCCAATATGGTTCCTATATCTCTTATTCAGCCGATGTAAATCAGAGACCCAATATGGCTCCTATATCTCTTATTCAGCCGATGTAAATCAGAGACCCAATATGGTTCCTATATCTCTTATTCAGCCAATGTAAATGAGAGACCCAATATGGTTCCTAAATCTCTTATTCAGCCGATGTGTAGAGGGTGCCATCTCCGCTACTCCACTACTGGGCCGATATCTGGGGTTTGAATATCTGTGTGTGTCTCTCTCCAGCTGGCACTGAAACTTCAGAGGCCAGGGGATGTCGCACTGGGACACTTCCACTGAAGAGAGCACTGATTCAAGCCTGCCGTTTATTCCTAACCGACAGCCTGAGACTTATATCACACAGATCTCCAGACCCCTACCAATACCCAGGTGATTCTCTCTCTTGCCGGTGGTGCAACAGCCACCCGGTTCCTACTCCACTAGAGTAGCTTTCCCAAGAGAGAGAATAGGACACTGCTGTTTATTCCCTAACCAGCAGTCTGTCCTGAGTGAATCGCTCAAGATGACCCTCGATTCCTGAACCCGGAATTAAGGTGAGGAGTATTTTAACAATGACTTGGTCAGAGGTCGCTGGTGAAAGATTGAAGAATTTAAACGACTCCAATTGTCATCAAATCAAGGTTTATTGTAAAACCCAGGTCAAAATCATCAACAGAAGAAACACAATACAATCTTATACTCTAATATACACTATGTCTATTCAAAGGTAATATAGCGGACACAACGAAAATTCTTATGCTTACACAGGTTTTAGCAATATCACAGGCACAAAACAAGTTCCCTTCCCCAAAGCCTCAACCACTATTAAAATCAAGGGAGTTTCGTAAGCTGCTGCGGAGTACTTACGGTCACAGGCTGCAGAGGTCAAGTCAGGGGTGCAGAGGTCGAGCCACGAACGAACAGGCCCTACTCGAAAACACAGCCCCTTTTATATAGTTATACCTGGCTTTGTTCTGTGATCGGCCAGCCCCTTTTGCATTGAAAAGGTAGGTTTTTAAAGTTCCCGCTGGCCCCGCCCCCTTTGGGCCGGTCAGAGCTGTATGTTTCCGGGGTATTCCTTGCAGGTCCGCTTCTTCCAGCTAGGCAGACCTGCGCGATTTGAATTTGGCGCTGGCTCCGCCCCCTTCTTTCAGTGAGTTTCTGCCGGCAGCTTCTGTCAAGCTTGGAGTACCTCCCCCAGGTCCGCCTCCAACTTGGTTTTCCTGCCGGTAGCTTCTGTCAAGCTTGGAGTACCTCCCCTAGGTCCGCCTCCAACTTGGTTTTTTCAGACCTGCGCGATTTGAATTTGGCGCTGGCTCCGCCCCCCTTCTCCCAGTGAGTTTCTGCCGGTAGCTCCTGTCAAGATTGGAGTACCTCCCCCAGGTCCGCCTCCAGCTTGGCTTTTCTCTACCGCTGATTTTCTAGGGGCTTTTCCAGCGCAATATGCTGGACTCAGACAGTCTGATTTCTAGTTTTAATGAGGTTAGGCTCTTCTGTGGAGAATTTCAGTGTCTTCCAGCTGCTCCGGAGATGGCTGCTATTCTCACCTCGCTATGTTGATGGGGTGCTAATTGGATTCTGCTCTGGTGGAGGCCAGGTCATTTACATTTGCATGGGGCTATGACCATCCCATTGTCCTGCTTGCATGCAAGCCTCCTGTGTATTCCCGTGCCCCTTTGTCTGTGTCTTGATGTTATCTTGTTGTCTGGCTCCTTCTTCCTTGTAGCTCCTAGGGGGGTGTTTGTAAATGTTTATGTATTTATGCCCTTACTCAGCTCAGCGGGCCAAGCCTGCTGGGAAAACTGGTTCTGTTCCCTTGGCTGGAAAGTCGGTTTACAGTCTCTGAGTTTTTATTCTTGGGCAGTTCCAAAAAGGCCGAATTGCCCGAAAACCTTACAGATGTAAATCAGAGACCCAATATGGTTCCTATATCTCTTATTCAGCCGATGTAAATCAGAGACCCAATATGGTTCCTATATCTCTTATTCAGCCGATGTAAATCAGAGACCCAATATGGTTCCTATATCTCTTATTCAGCCGATGTAAATCAGAGACCCAATATGATTCCTATATCTCTTATTCAGCCGATGTAAATCAGAGACCCAATATGGTTCCTATATCTCTTATTCAGCCGATGTAAATGAGAGACCCAATATGGTTCCTATATCTCTTATTCAGCCGATGTAAATCAGAGACCCAATATGGTTCCTAAATCTCTTATAGAGCCGATGTAAATCAGAGACCCAATATGGTTCCTAAATCTCTGATTCAGCCGATGTAAATCAGAGACCCAATATGGTTCCTATATCTCTTATTCAGCCGATGTAAATCAGAGACCCAATATGGTTCCTATATCTCTTATTCAGCCGATGTAAATCAGAGACCCAATATGGTTCCTATATCTCTTATTCAGCCGATGTAAATCAGAGACCCAATATGGTTCCTATATCTCTTATTCAGCCGATGTAAATCAGAGACCCAATATGGTTCCTATATCTCTTACCTTCCAAAGTGCAAAACCGTTGTAGTTCTGAAAGTCAAGGACACAGGAATATATTAGTGACAGATTATACAGTTACTGTTCCACACTGCACCGCAATACTGGATACACAAACTGAGCACAATTCCTATCTAAATACAAAATTAAACTCATTACAGATTAACAATGAAAGTGTGATAATATTAAGAAATCGTTTTAATATTCTAACACTCTGGAGACTTGATAGAATTTACAAATGTTTTTTCACCTTTCACTTAATTCTCTAGTGATGACATAATGAGCTGAATCCCAGTAACGCTCACGGCCTGTTCAGCTATTGACATTACCTAATGCACCATTCAAATTAGGCTGTATATTCATTGGATGGGAGTTCCCACGTCCCCATGTCGTGTTATTCGGCGCCTGAGGCAGCTTGCCTTTGGCTGCCTGCGGGATCATCCAGTCCCGGCAGTATCTGTGGTCTTTTCAGAGTCTCGGCAGTTCCACCACCGAGGAACCTACAACAGGGTAGGGGGAGGGTCACCATCGGCAGGAATTCAAGATCCCATTGGTGGCAAGTGTCATAAGAACATAAGAACGAGGAACAGGAGTAGGCCACCTGGCCCCTCAAGCCTGCTCTGCCATTTAATGAGATCATGGCTGATCTTTGTGGACTCAGCTCCACTCTCCGGCCCGGACACCATATCCCCGAATCCCTTAATCCCTTAATCATGATATGCAGACATGCACATAATGAGGTACAGACAGGCAGCTAATGAACACAGAGAACAGGACATAACCAATCAGCAGGCAGAACACTTGGGGGTGGTTTCCCACTATAAAAGGCACAAAGCACTCACACTATGCCTCTTTCCACTGGGGACATCTACAGAGTAGTCAGGTGTATATATCACATAACACTTACAGCTCCTGGCTAAGAGCTAGTCTGGTTCAGTCAGACAGAGTAATCACACTTAGGTTAGCAGAGAGTCGAACTCACAGAGAACTGAGCTAACTGTGTGATAGTAAAATAAATCAAATTGAACTAACTTCAAGGTCTGGAGTATATTTCAGTTATAGCTGCATCCCGTTGCAGTCCGTGTTATCTCAGTGTGCTTAACACGACATGGTACCAGAAGTCTGCTATCCCTAGGTGGTTTACCTCAATCTGTTCTGTGACGACCAACAAACGACCAGCAAATGTATCCCGGCACCATGGAGAAAATCCCACCCACAGTTTTGAGCTTTTTAACACTCCCTTCCATTCAACATTTATTACCAAGACATAACTATTTTAATCTTATCAATTCACGGGTCCTCGGTACATCCAGTATCAATCACTGGTCAGGCCACCTCTAACTGATTCCTTGCATCCCTCTCCACTCAAATCCCCTTCTTACTCCATTTCCTCCTTGTGTCCAGCCCTCTCCTCATGGCACCTCCAAATTCTAGATCTCCAGGCTTTTCCCTCCCATTCACCGTGACTTTGTTCAACTACCAAGCGGCTCAGTCATATCCCTATCTCAACTTCTGATGCCCATGTCCTCAGCAAGTTAAGGAATCCTGAAATAGCCTCTCTCGCCATCAAACTGTCTCCTGAAACCTTTCTGCTCTTCCGCTTGCACGGTCAACAAATGAACAATGTGGGGGTGGGGAGGGGGGGGGGGGCAGCAAATAAGCCATTTGAGGAATTCCCGCTGGAGATACTCTGGATAGAAACTAAAACTATTCCCGTAAGGAGGAAAGATTGAGGCTGGGATTTTCCTGCCCCTCCCCCACGTCCTGTTTTTCAGTGGCAGAGGAAGCGCACCATTGGCCGCTGGTGGGATCTCCCAGCCCTGCTGAGTTCTATGGCATTTTGTATGGCTCACCCACCCCGCCCAGGAACCCAAGTGGGAGGACGCCTTTGGCAAAGCCGGAATATCCTGCCAGAGGGAAGAACTGCAAAATCCCACCCTGGGTGTCCAATTGTTGAGCTCCCTAAGGGCAAGGGAAGTTGCGGTTGCAGTAAAATGGGAAAAGAGGTTTATGATAAATGTAATGAAAATGAAAATGGCTTATTGTCACAAGTAGGCTTCAAATGAAGTTACTGTCAAAAGCCCCTAGTCGCCACATTCCGGCACCTGTTCGGGGAGGCTGGTACGGGAATTGAACCGTGCTGCTGGCCTGCCTTGGTCTGCTTTCAAAGCCAGCAATTTAGCCCTGTGCTAAACCAGCCCCTGATTATGTAGAACATAATCAAACACCAGGGGGCATACAGGGAATTCAGGGATAGATTGAAGAAAACATATGAGATGGACAAATGGAGTGTGTGTGAGAAAACAGTGAGTAACATAACTCAAAAATCTTGATGAAACATAAAAAGTAAAATGATAGTTCACTGTACGATCTCTTATTTATCTTTGAAATAAGAGTCACAGGTCTGGTTGATTGAAGGTGTTCAAAAAATACAACTTAATTTGCTGTTCATTCACCTTGATTGCCTTACTTTTGTAAGGGCCACGAAGAATCCAGCACGAGTTTTAAGGATACAAAGTAATAACATTTATTTACTATAACATATATACATAACAGTAGCAGTAACTTCCCTTGCTACATACTCCTTCCTGCTGGTTCCTGAACTGGCCAGCTTTATTTATACTAGGAGTTTCTCTGCCCCCCTCATTGGGGAAGCTCATACTCCCACAGGATTGTGGGATTGTCATTAGTCCCCAGCTAATGGTACGTAGGCAGGTTATAACACTTACATCAAAACATAATAAAGAGAGTTAAACGGAAACATAAGAAAATATTAGAAAACCAATGGATGGTTCAGAATTTCTTAAGAGCATAGATTCAGAACAAAAACTTTAATCATGAAGCCTTATTTCTAAAGAAATTCTTATCAATGGTTTAATCCCCCTTTCACTCTCATCGGTTTCTAATTCTCAGCTGAGATTTCCTGATTTATTCAAACAACTGTCTATCACTTAGAACAAGATTTGTTATCCAGGCATTGGTCATAACTTAAAATTCATTAATGTCCATCAAATTAATTAAATGTCTACGTGCACCCACCACATATGCCATTCCTGCAAAGATACGGTCGGCATGGTAGCACAGTGGTTAGCACTGTTGCTTCACAGCTCCAGGGACGCAGGTTCGATTCCCGGCTCGGGTCACTGTCTGTACAGAGTCTGCACGTTCTCCCAGTGTCTGCGTGGGTTTCCTCCGGGTGCTCTGGTTTCCTCCCAGGTGAGGTGGATTGGCCATGCTAAATTGTCCCGGTAAAGGGCCTCGGTAACTGAAGGCACAGCCGCCAATGCCACAGTGACTAAAATCAGGAATGTTCATGAGATCTCAGAGGGTTGTGGGACTGGAGAAGATTTGAGATGAGGAAGGGGTGAGGCCAGATAGGGATCTGACAACAAAAATAAGCCTATCAAGTTTATTGGGTTGCTTAACCAGGAACCGTTATAGGCGAGGACACGGGTGAAGCATAATGATATTTCCTGCGAGTTAAGACACAGGCAGCAGAGTTTTCGATGACCTCAAGTTTAGAGGGTAGAATGTGGGAGACCAGTGAGGAAGTGCTTTGGGATTGCCAATTCTAGTAGTAACTGTGGTGAATGTATTGTACCAATAATTCACCAGTGTATTTGTATCTGTGCTGTTGCCCTTGTGGGCTTCTCCTATGGGCCATTGCATGGCATTATCCATAGGGGAACATTTTGGGGCATGTATGGGCTCCGCCCATGGCTCCTTCCCTTGAACAGAGGTATAATGAGCAGTCAACCTGTAGGCGGTTCTCAGTATTGGTTCAGTCGCAGGCAGGCACTGTTCTAAGTTGATTAAAGTCACGGTTTACTTCTACTCATGTCTCGAGTGAATTGATGGTCGCATCAATAACCAAGGGCATCGCTGAAACATGGTTGCTAATGGTGAACCAAATAAAGTCAGCGACGCTCAAGTGGCCGTAAATGCACGAGCACAGGTGTCCGAGGATTATGGGGCCGGAGATGAGAGGTCATGTGGTGATAACATTAATGATTCCTTCTCTTCACCGGTGGTGTCGGGGCATTGTCACTGGACTAGTAATCCAGTGACCCAGAGTAATGCTCTGGACATCCAGGTTCGAATCTCACCACAGCAGATGGTGGAATTAGAATTCAATAAAAATCTGGAATTAAAAGTCTAATGATGACCATGACATCATTGTTGTAAAAGTCTATCTGGTGCATGGATATCCTTTAGAGAAGGAAATCTGCCATCTTCCAGGAAAGGTGCCCAACTCCCCCCACCCCCTCCACCCCTCACCCAAGTAAATAGGTACCCAGCTCCTTCGGTGCCCGAATCTTCCTCAGTAAACAGCGCCCGAATCTACCCCACTGTGGTCTCAGCATCTGTCCTTCCTCTGATTTGTCGTGTCGTTTGTCTGACATCCAGCTCTGGATTAGCAGAAATTTTCACCAAATATATATTGATAGTGAAACCACTGTCCTTCTTTATCTTTTTACCTGGAGGTGCATTTTCATACCAGGGAATGGTAAATATTGAACTGGGCTCCTTCTCTTGATCACTGTACAGTTACTCGAGCAGAATTGTGTGTTTGAATGACAGATGGAAGCCAGGTCAGGTTTGGCTGTAAAAGGGCCACCAAGCCCAACAGATCGATTCCTCCATTCAATCCCAGGCTTTAATAGACTCCCGTTCCCTTTCATTGAGAATTTACTTGATTCCACAATGTTGACCAACAGTTCAAGTTAATGATAAGGTCTCTTTAAATTATGCCATGATTGCATTTGTCAGTTAAGCTTCCCTGTATTCCAACATTTCCTTGTCTATTTCTATGTGCTCATTGTTTTGTTCCTCTACACGAAGATCTTCTCCCTTCCCTAGGTAACCTAGAATTAAGCCAAGAAATGTCATTATTTGAGTATCATAGAATTTACAGTGCAGAAGGAGGCCATTTGGCCCATCGAGTCTGCACCGGCTCTTGGAAAGAGCACCCTACCCAAGCCCACCCCCCAGTAACCCCACCCAGCACTAAGGGCAATTTTGGACACTAAAGACTATTTAGCATGGCCAATCCACCTAACCCACACATCTTTGGACTGTGGGAGGAAGCCGGAGCATCCGGAGGAAACCCACGCACACACGGGGCGAACGTGCAGATCCACACAGACAGTGACCCAAGCCGGGAATCGAACCTGGGACCCTGGAGCTGTGAAGCAATTGTGCTAACCACAATGCTACCGTGCTGCCCTGTAGCAGCATACAAAGTAGCAGCATAATGATTAAATTCTCCTTGTGCATACTAAAATAAAGTTCCACTTTCTCACCATCTTTTTCTAATCCAGCCTAAGGTTTAGATGATGAAATTCATCCTATAATTCCAATTCAAATGTTACTTTGTGACTACGGTTGCAATCTGCAGTCACTTTGCTATTCACATTCACTGATGTCATGTTTTATAGATCTATTTATCGTAACAATGTATTTGCACTATTATTTGCACTCTTACCTTCAATTTTTTTATCTTCTTTTCTGTGCATCATTACATCGACAGCAACACTTGTAATCACGAGGCCTGCAACCACCCAGAAAATGATCAGCCAGATGTTGACTTTAGGGAAGAACTCATCTAAGGCAAGAGAAAAGAATTAGTACCTGGCTGGCATTGTTTGACATGGTACATGGCGGCACGGTAGCACAATGGTTAGTACTGTTGCTTCACAGCTACAGGGTCCCAGGTTCGATTCCCGGCTTGGGACACTGTCTATGCGGAGTTTGCACGTTCTCCCCGTGTGTGCGTGGGTTTCCTCCGGGTGCTCCGGTTTCCTCCCACAGTTCAATGATCTGCAGGTTAGGTGGATTGGCCATGGTAAATTGCCCTTGATGTCCAAAAAGTTTAGGTGGCGTAAGGGCATAGGGTGGAGGTGTGGGTTTAAGTGGGGTGCTCTTTCCAAGGGCTGGTGCAGACTCGATGGGCTGAATGGCCTCCTTCAGCACTGTAAATTCTATGATTCAATCACTGAGCTCTTTCTCCTCATTTTAAGACTAAGACTAATCTCAGGTAGTGACCCCGATCCAAATTATATTAGTAACTTTCTTTTGAAAAATAAAGAGATCCCAGTTGCTCACTAAAAGAATGAAGTTGCAAGATTACACAGTTAAAACAGAAGGAAGTTTACTAGACAAGAGTTAATCAAAGCAAACATTAAATGCTGTCTTAGTTAATCATTGATGTTCTTAAATCCAGAGTCAATATTATTTAAAGGTGATAACAGGCAAATTGCATTCAATTATAAATTACTAATTACACATTAAATGCAGATTTAACTTATATCGTACAATTTGGCCCACAGTCTACTCATCACAGTGGTCAATCTCAGTCACGAGCTCTGTCTTCCTTATGTCAGTTCCTCTTCTACCAGGAGCTAACTTGATTCCTGGTCGATGGCGCAGCACAACCGAATAGAGTTCCATGGCGATCTTCTTCAAAAGAATAACACGTCTTGCAGAACCTGTTTAACGAGGTCTGGATGGCATGGATCCACCAATGCTATCTTCAAGTCACAGAAACAGCTGTAGCAATGGTTTTGTTTATTCTTAGATTCTGGATCGAGGCTCTGCCTTCCTCAGCTTGCCGGAGTTGCCCCACTGGACTTGTCAACTTCTACACTCTCTCTCTGCTCAGGTTCCTCAGATGTCTTCATTGGTGGAAGTCAAAAGTTCAAAGGTTAAAGGGGACACTTGGAGATAATGCTGTTCCTCTGTGCCTGTCGCCTTTGCTGATGGAGGTCACGGTTTGGTCAGGATGCAACAATGGTGGACGGAGGAGGTGCTGAATCTGGAAAGTAGGGCGGTGATCTAATAGGCTTCTTTGCCCTGAATGTTACTGAGCTTTGCGCGTTAGGGCAACTGCACCCAACCAGGCTTGGAGCCAGCATTACATCATCATAGGAGCAGAAGTAGGCCATTCAGCCCATCGAGTCTGCTTCACCATTCAATGAGATCATTACTGATCTGACAATCCTCAACGTCACTTTCCTGCCGTATCCCCATAAGCCTTGATTTCCTTACTGATTAAAAATCTATCTCAGCCTTGAACATGCCTAATGACCCAGCCTCCTCAGCTCTCTGCTGTAAAGAATTCCACAGATTCACTACCTTGTGAGAGAAGAAATTCATAGAATCCCCTTGGTGCCGAAGGAGGCAATTTGGCCCATCGAGTCTGCACCGATCCTCTGAAAGAGCATCCTGCCGAACCTCACTTCCCCGTAACCCACCTAACATTTGAACTAAGGGACAACTTAGGGGGACCAATCCACCTAACCTGCACATTTTGGTCTGTGGGAGGAAACTGGAGGAAACCCACACAGACAGTGTGCAAACCTCCACACAGTCACCCAAGGAAGGAATCAAACCCGGGTCCTTGGCACTGTGAGGCAGCAGTGCTAACCACCGTGCCATCGTGCCTCCTCATCTCTGTCTTAAATGGCGACCCCTTACTCTGACATTATGCCCTCTGGTCCTAGACTCTCCCACAAGGGAAATAACCTCCTGTCTTGTGCCTTGTAGTTGATAGAAAGACGAGGGAATCAGGAGCTTTGCCACTTGCTACACTCATAGAATTTACAGCGCAAAAGGAGGCCATTCGGCCCATCGACTCTACACCGGCTCTTGGAAAGAGCACTCCCACTCTGTTCCCGTAACCCAATCCAACCTTTTTGGACACTAAGAGCAATTTATCATGGCCAAATCCACCTAACCTGCACATCTTTGGACTGTGGGAGGAAACCTGAGCACCCGGAGGAAACCCACGCAGTCACGGGGAGAAAGTGCATACTCCACACAGACAGTGACCCAAGCCGGGAATCGAACCTGGGACCCTGGAGCTGTGAAGCAACTGTGCTAACCACTGTACTACCGTGCCGCCCCCCCCCCCCCCCCCCCCCCCCTCCCGTGCTGCAGAATACCCAGCCTCTGAGCTGCTGTCATCGCCACTACAGTTGTGTGGCTGGTCTTGGTGCATTTCTGATTTAATGGTGACTCAATCGAAGCACTGATACTGGAGCATTGGTGATGTCAAGTGAAGTGTACAGTTCATTCTTGTTGGAGTTTGTCATTATTTGGCAGTTAAGTAGCAAAGCAAGAATCGCACTACATCAAGCTTAGAGCACTAGCTGCAAGCAGCATGGACTGCCTCATTATCAAAAGAAATGCAAATTGGAGAAGAGAACGACAATTAGCAAATAGCCCTTCTTCAGCTTCATGACGATGGGAAGATCACTAATGAAGCAGGTAAAAAAATTTAAACCCAAGACCTTGCCGTGAGGAACTCCAGCAGTGATGTTCTGGGGTTGAGATATTGATCTCTCACAACCACAATGATCCTCCTTTCGTCAGCGATGACTCCAGCCCAATAGAGATTCTCTCTGATCTCCATTGATCTAAGTTTTACTCGGGTCGCTTGGAGCCAGTCAGATAAATGCAACCCTTTACATCATGGACAGTCATTCCCATTTCATCTCTGGAATTCAGGATGTGGATCCATGCTTAAGCTCTGGAGAAACAAATACTGAGCACCAATAAGCCGGCTATTGGTGATTGAGTGAACCTTGATGACAATAGTTGGGGAGGGGGGGGGGGGGATGTAAATCAGTGAGCAGTTTCCTTGCTCACATTTGACCTGTAACCATGAGGCTTTCATTGGGACCCGCGTCAATTTTGTGAGTTCTCAATGCCATTCCCACCTGACTATCTATCACTGCGGCCGTATCTCTGATAATCTGGGGCAGGATATACCCAGGGTACAGTAATGGAGGAGTCACGCTGACTGAAACATGTGTAGTATGATTGCATCAGGCTGTTGCTTAACTGGTCTTTGGGACAGCACTCCCCGCCATGGCCAAATCCCAGATGTTAGTGAGGAGGATCTTGCAGAGTCAACGGCTGATGTGAAATTTATTGCTCTCAGTCCCGCTTGCAAATGAGAAATCCATGCAGCTTGTTTCTCCTTTTCTTTTCCAACAGATTTGTGTGATTGAGCAGCATTTTAGGACACTTTAGAGGACAATTAAATGTCAGCTTCATTGGTGTAGCTATCCGTACCCTAGTCTGTGATAGGTGTCCTAGGAGTCAATCACAGACTGGGGAGGGTACAGATAGTAGGCCAATCACAGGCTATACAGGGCACGGATGGCAGGCCAATCACAGGCTGAACTGGGTACTCAGATGGCACACCCAGCCCAAAGGGTATGCAGTTGGGGCCTCCGATCCTCCTGGAGACCCCCACAATTGCCGTTCCATCTCAGACACAGAATTTACAAAGAAGGAGGCCATTCGGCCCATCGAGTCTGCACCGGCCCTTGAAAGGAGCACCCTAGCTAAGACCACACCTTCAGCCTATCCCCACACTTCCACCCTATCCCTGCAACCCCACCATTACCTTTTTTTTTTGGACACTAAGGGCAATTTAGCATGGCCAATTCACCTATCCCTGCACGTCTTTGGACTGTGGGAGGAAACCGGAACACCCGTAGGAAACCCACACAGACGCAGGGAGAACACGCAGACTCCGCACAGACAGTGACCCAGGCCTGGAATGGAACCCGAGACCCTGGCTCTGTGAAGCCACTATGCTACCTTGCTGCCCTGTACAAACAGCACTCACCCGAGGTCTCTGAGGTGAAGGGATAGAATCCCAAAGCTTCAGGTATCTCAGGAATCTTCACATTAGAGTAAGGCTTACTGCCTCGCTCGAATATGAAGATTTGCGAAAAACGGATCCTGCCCACTGTGGATAATGTCTCGCGAGATTGCGTTGACTCTCGGGAGGTGTTGTGAACCGGGTGGATCCCGGGAGCGGGGTCTCCTGGCTTTCACCGGCCACACTGCGCCGAGGTGAGATGCTTTTCTGGCGCAGCGCAGCCGGAAGTTTGCGTCCAAAGTGTTATGTGGTAAAATGTACAGTGGTCATTTTAAATTAAACATTAGCCATTTTAAATCAATCCGCAGCTAGCTCCAGCAAAGAGCCTTTTAGAATTCAAACGCGGCCATGTTTGAATACGCCCATCAGGGGACAAAAGCAAATTACTGCAGATGCTGGAATCTGAAACAAAAAAAAAGGACAATTTCAGCAGGTCTGACAGCATTTGCGGAGAGAAAAGGGAGCTAACGATTCGAGTCTGGGTGACGTTTTGTCAAAGCTTGGACAGAGTCATCAAGCGTCAAAATGTTAGTTCTCTTTTCTCCCCACAGATGCGGTCAGACCTGCTGAGATTGTCCAGCATTTTCTGTTTTTGACCTATCAAGAGACAATTGGCTCTATTCATATGGCTGAATAAATCAATCACCCATCAACAGATAATCCTCTATTCATGGATCGATTGTTTGAAATAGGCAAGGTTAAATACAAACAAGGCACCAGAAAATGAACCCCTGGGGTCCTGCTGGGTGGCCATTAGGAACGCCAATGGGTGGTGCTACTCCCACCCTGTGACCTCTTCGTTTTGGGGCCGGAGAACAATCTGGAAAGGCGCGGGAGGGGTATAAGAATCGAACCCCCGGACCTCCCAGCAGCGAAGACGCCATGCAGAGGTAATTGAGGTGACTGACCAGGGGCAGAAGGAAGCCAAGTGCCAGACCCACCTTCGCTTAAGAAGACGTCAAGGAAATCGAGACTCAGAGAATCAGACCCCCAACACGACGGAGCTCATTGGCACGGGTAGTAATATGAATCCTGGGTCTGTTATTAGTGGGATAATTTAAGGGTTAATTTAACTGGTGTACTGTTTGTTGAATAAAGTTCTTTCATTTATACACTTACATTGTTCTTTATTTGTCTTGTCTATAAAGATACCTGGGTAAAACGTTTGATTAATAAACTGTTCAAAGTGTCTGACGTTTTACAGACAACAGGGCCGAAATTCTCCGGAAATGGCGCGATGTCCGCCGACTGGCGCCCAAAACGGCGCCAATCAGACGGGCATCGCGCCGCCCCAAAGGTGCGGAATGCTCCGCATCTTTGGGGGCCGAGCCCCAACATTGAGGGGCTAGGCCGGCGCCGGAGGAATTTCCGCCCCGCCAGCTGGCGGAA
This sequence comes from Scyliorhinus torazame, assembly GCF_047496885.1. NCBI lineage: Eukaryota > Metazoa > Chordata > Chondrichthyes > Carcharhiniformes > Scyliorhinidae > Scyliorhinus > Scyliorhinus torazame. The sequence continues at coordinate 214,436,316 of NC_092720.1, read as the reverse complement.
ACGGCCTTTGTTGCCCCGCCAGCTGGCGCGGAAATGACATCCCCGGGCGGCGCATGCGCGGGAGCGTCAGCGGCCGCTGACAGTTTCCCACGCATGCGCAGTGCAGGGAGTCTCTTCTGCCTCCACCATGGTGGAGACCGTGGCGGAGGCAGAAGGGAAAGAGTGCCCCCACGGCACAGGCCCGTCCGCAGATCGGTGGGCCCCGATCGCGGGCCAGGCCACCGTGGGGGCACCCCCCGGGGCCAGATCGCCCCGCGCCCCCCCCCCCCCCCAGGACCCCGGAGTCCGCCCACGCCGCCTTGTCCCGCCGTTCAAAAGGTGGTTTAATCCATGCCGGCGGGACAGGCAATTTATCGGCGGGACTTCGGCCCATCCGGGCCGGAGAATCGAGCGGGGGTGCCCGCCAACCGGCGCGGCCCGATTCCCGCTCCCGCCGAATATCCGGTACCGGAGACTTCGGCAACCGGCGGGGGCGGGATTCATGTCAGCTCCCGGCGATTCTCCAACCCGGCAGAGGTCGGAGAATGACGCCCCAGTTCTATTCTCCCCTTCCCACACTGTTGCTTCAGCAGTTTCCGGCCAACAGTGACATTCACCTGTATCCCAGGTAAACAATAATACTCAGCCATGTAAAACGTGAATGATCTTGCTCTGAATCTCTATCCAGCGATCACTGTTGCAATATGAACATGTGGACATTGGGTGAGGACACAATAGGCTCACCTGCAGCATCACAGATAGCACTAGCAAGCCAACCCTTTTGATTTAAATAGAAAAACCACCCCTTGGGTATGCTCCATATGGGAAACAGTGCCCGTGGATCCACATCCAGTCCGAGTTAATTCCCTCAGGAGAGGAGACCGGTTTCTAATTTTGCACCTACCTGATATCTGGACATGGGCCTCTCGTCTTTTCTTCGATAGCGGGTTTTCCATGAAACATGAAAACCTGTTTACCGAGTCACTTGTGACGTCAACATGACTCTGGACAGTAATAAGGCCTCTGGAGTCCTTTAGGAATTCACATTCAGACTGTGCGGTCACATCCTGTCCATTCCCATCCTCCCACCGTATCACTGGATCAGGATACCATCCATCTGATTTACACACAATACGAAGTCCGCCTTTATTGTTTTCCTCCAGCTGCATCCAAGGCCGGTGTCCAAAACCTGCAATTAGGATTTGATGGGATTCAAACTTTTATTTGTGCAAAACTCTTCTGCCACCACCGCCACTTGTGAACCTTGTTTCCCAGACAGGAGTCTGTCTGTGAATCGGATAATGTTTCCTGTTTCCAGCATTCACAATCACAATCATTCCTTCATCTTCATTCAATGCCTTCATCAATAACTGCCAAATTAATATCACCAGTTTCTGTTTATTTAACCGATCTGGTTCACTAATGTCCTTTCGGGAAGGAAATCTGCCTTCCTTACCTGGTCTGGCCTACATGTGACTCCAGATCCACAGCAAGGTGGCTGACTTTTAACTGCCCCCTGAAATGGCCTGGGGAGACACTCAATTCAAGGGCAATTAGAGGTGAGCAGCAAATACTGGTCAAGCCAGCAAAGCCCACATCCCATGAACAATTTTAAAGAAACGTCTCTCTCTTCCCTGCTTTGTCTGTACACCAGGTGATACAATCTTATTTCATAATAATAATATAATAATCGCTTATTGTCACAAGTAGGCTTCAATGAAGTTACTGTGAAAAGCCCCTAGTCACCACATTCCGGCGCCTGTTCGGGGAAGCCAGTACAGGAATTGAACCCGCGCTGCTGCCTGGTTCTGCATTACAAGCCAGCTATTTAGCCCAGTGTGCTAAACCAGACCCTGAACCTGAACCAGCATCTGAAGAATGGCATAAATTTTGAGCTTGAGTTATAGAAAGCAGTTGAAATTTTGAACAAAAATCTGGAACCTTCCTGTAAATTCTTCATGATTTTCATTTTCCAGTAATATGAAACTTGAAAATTGTCATTCACGATTTCAAAATGTTGCAACTTGACTATTGTGCCTCATATTCACCAAAATGATGAATTCTTAGTTTACAAAGCCATAAGTGGAGATGTCGGCGTTGGACTGGAGTGAGCACAGTAAGAACATCTTACAGCACCAGGTTAAAGTTGGACTATGTCATAGAATTTACAGTCAGAAGGAGGCCATTCGGCCCATCAAGTCTGCACCGGCTCTTGGAAAGAGCACCCTACCCAAGGTCAACACCTCCACCCTATGCCCATAACCCAGTAACCCCACCCAACACTAAGGGCAATTTTGGACACTAAGGGCAATTTAGCATGGCCAATCCACCTAACCTGCACATCTTTGGACTGTGGGAGGAAACCAGAGCACCCGGAGGAAACCCACGCACACACGGGGAGGATGTGCAGACTCCGCAAAGACAGTGACCCAAGCCGGAATCGAACCTGGGACCCTGGAGCTGTGAAGCAATTGTGCTATCCACAATGCTACCGTGCTGCCCTGGGGCTGGTTTAGCACAGTGGGCTAAATAGCTGGCTTGTAAAGCAGACCAGGGCCAGCAGCGCGTGTTCAATCCCTGTACCATCCTCCCCAAACAGGCTCCGGAATGTGGCGACTGGGGGCTTTTAACAGTAACTTCATTTGAAGCCTACTTGTGACAATAAGCGATTTTCATTTTCCATTCTTACTTAGTTTACAAAGACTTCTTAGTTTGCAATGAGATGGACAAACCTTCAACTTTCAGGTTTAATACTGCTTCAGCTTGGTATGTTTGCAAGTTAATGAAACAGGTGTAGTTTCCTTCATCTGATGTTTTTATTTTCTTCAGTTTGAGAGAGGCATTTCCATGGGGAAACTTATCTTTAAAAAGTTCCGTCCTCCCTTTGTAAGCTTTGCCCTGTGCGTCAGGTCGATCCTGTCCATTGCTGTTTAAATGTACTGGTGAAGCTGAGTCTGATTTAAACCATCGAATCTCCAGGTTATCCAGATGTTTAACTGGTACCAGTTGGCATTCTAAAACAACATCTTCACCCACAGTGACTATGATGGGCTCGTCAGGCACCTGAACATAGAATTTCTCTGTAAAATAGACAAACAACTTCACATTTAATCTTCAGGGAGATCATTTGAAAAGAACAGAAATAAAATTCTATTTTCAGTGTAAATAATTCCGTTAAAAGTCATTAAACTGGAAAATATGTTTACAGTTATGAAATAAAGTGCCGAAACATTAGAACAAACTCTAACTCTAACTATTCCCTCTTGCGTTCTTTAGAGAAATACTGGATCACTTAATCAATTTATATGGATGGAATTTTCTCATTTTTTTTCCTGAGTGACAACTCGGGTGGGAAAAGTGACGCGTAGCCTGCCGGCTGCACTACCAGCTTTCCCTGCTGAATTTTTTAACACTTCGGGAAAAAGGAATCCTGGAGGCAAGTCCCACGATGTCATGTTGGCAGGGTGGCCTCTGAATGTGCCTGCCCCACCTGCAACCTCGGCTCCATGCACCCATTGTAAAGGGAATAAAGATTTCATAAAGGAACAGCCCCACAGACACAGAAGCCAACCCATCCACCAGAGAACCCCCCCTCCCAAACCTCTGCGACAGAAACCCCCACTGTGCCCCCTGGCCAATCATCGGGCATTTTCCGTCAAGACAACCTGCTAATCATATTTAAATGAATTTAGTGGGGTTCCCACCACCGTCACATCACTGGTGGTGTGTGTGTGGGGAGGGGGGGGTCGGGCACAATCGAACAGGGAAATCCCACCAGCGGAAAAGTCATTTTGGGTCTTCCCCCCCCCCCCCAATTCATGCCCACAACAACGGAGACGGGGGAAGGAAATCCTGCCCCCTCACCCCCCATGAATATGTTGGGTGATAAAGGGTATTCTGATTGTTAATCTCAGAATTACACTTGGAAGAGTAGTGCAGTAGTGAAATGTTAGTTAAACATCCGTTAGGTTATTTTGATATTGTTATGGGCCAGGGTTTAGAGAATCCCAAGTGTATCATGGAGTTCACCTGACCCACAACTTTTACTAGATTGTGGTTATGGGGAGCACATGGGCCCACTTTACAGGTGTGATGCCACAGAGATCTACAATACTTTTAAATTAAAACAATGTTTATTTATGAAACCAGTTAACACTTTATAAACACATAGTAAACATCTTAACAACTATCAACACTAACCCCCCCACAGATACAAGATTCTATAAGTATACCTTAATCTTTCCTTATTAATATCCATAAGGCTAGCACGGTAGCCTTATGGATAGCACAATTGCTTCACAGCTCCAGGGTCCCAGGTTCGATTCCAGTTTGGGTCACTGTCTGTGCGGAGTCTGCACATCCTCCCCGTGTGTGCGTGGGTTTCCTCCGGGTGCTCCGGTTTCCTCCCACAGTCCAAAGATGTGCAGGTTAGGTGGATTGGCCATGATAAATTGCCCTTAGTGTCCAAAATTGCCCTTAGTGTTGGATGGGGTTACTGGGTTATGGGGATAGGGCGGCGGTGTTGACCTTGGGTAGGGTGCTCTTTCCAAAAGCCGGTGCAGACTCGATGGGCCGAATGGCCTCCTTCTGCACTGTAAATTCTATGATAATCTATGAAAGGCAAAAGACCCTTTTTAACACAGAGATCAGGTTTAAATTCACTGCTGAGAGCAGTCAGCACTTTGAAATCAGCCAATTGATCTGGAGACAGTCTTTAGTTTGCAGAGAGAGATCCTTATACAGCTCCTTGCTTTGCAGCTATCCAGCTCTCAAAACAAAACTAAACACACCCTGCAGCAAAGAGCCTAAAACAAAAGTAAAGCAGACAGCCCAGCTCCACCCACACTCTGACATCACTGATAAACACCCCGTTCTTAAAGATACATCCACTACAGGTATTTTTATGAACACCCATTTCTTAAACGCCCATTTCTTAAAGGTACTCTCACATGACAATATTAGAAGGAAGTGAAGGATCATTTAAACCTTAATTTTAGTAGGCCTTCCATGAGAAGCAACAGGAACCAGAGGGTCTGGGAGATTTCAGGGCACATGCCGCTGCTGAAAGATTTGTAGAGAGGGGGTGGAAAGGAACAAGCCACAATTTTCTCGCTGTCAACCCAACTCCAGCGATTTCAGGATAATTCAGCTCAGGAGGAAGAGTAGGCCATTCAGCCCCTCAAGCCTGCTCTACCATTCAATAAGATCATCATTGATCCGTTTGTTTTGAGTTCCATATCTCCAACTACCTCCAATCACCCTGCCCTCTGCTGTCTTCTGAGGCAGAGTTCCAAAGTTGCACAACCCGCACAGAAAACATTTTTTCCTCATCTCTGTCCCAAAAGGGCAACCACTAATTTTACAACACTGCCTCTGAGGACTCTGGTCTCACCCATAAGAGGAAACACCCTTTCAACATAACATTGAAATAATTGTGGCTGATGACACCGGCTGTGAAGCATTTCCCAGGGACAAGAAGCATACATTCAGCTCTATTCCTGGTATTCTGTAATGCAGCAGTTTTACCACAGGGTGGTGTTGTGCATCATAGAACATAGAACATAGAACATTACAGCGCAGTACAGGCCCTTCGGCCCTCGATGTTGCGCCGACCTGTGAAACCAATCGAAAGCCCATCTACACTATTCCCTTATCGTCCATATGTCTATCTAATGACCATTTGAATGTCCTTAGTGTTGGCGAGTCCACTACTGTTGCAGGCAGGGCATTCCACGCCCTGACTACTCTCTGAGTAAAGAACCTACCTCTGACATCTGTCTTATATCTATCTCCCCTCAATTTAAAGCTATGCCCCCTCGTGCTCGACATCACCATCCGAGGAAAAAGGCTCTCACTGTCCACCCTATCCAATCCTCTGATCATCTTGTATGCCTCAATTAAGTCACCTCTTAACCTTCTTCTCTCTAACGAAAACAGCCTCAAGTCCCTCAGCCTTTCCTCATAAGATCTTCCCTCCATACCAGGCAACATTCTGGTAAATCTCCTCTGCACCCTTTCCAATGCTTCCACATCCTTCCTATAATGCGGTGACCAGAATTGCACGCAATACTCCAAATACGGCCGCACCAGAGTTTTGTACAGCTGCAACATGACCTCATGGCTCCTAAACTCAATCCCTCTACCAATAAAAGCTAACGCACCATACGCCTTCTTAACAACCCTCTCAACCTGGGTGGCAACTTTCAGGGATCTATGTACATGGACACCGAGATGTCTCTGCTCATCCACACTGCCAAGAATCTTACCATTAGCCCAGTACTCAGTCTTCCTGTTATTCCTTCCAAAATGAATCACCTCACACTTTTCTGCATTAAACTCCATTTGCCACCTCTCAGCCCAGCGCTGCAGCTTATCTATGTCCCTCTGTAACTTGTAAAATCCTTCCGCACTGTCCACAACTCCACCGACTTTAGTGTCATCTGCAAATTTACTCACCCATCCTTCTACGCCCTCCTCCAGGTCATTTATAAAAATGACAAACAGCAGTGGCCCCAAAACAGATCCTTGTGGTACACCACTAGTAACTGGACTCCAGTCTGAACATTTCCCATCAACCACCACCCTTTGTCTTCTGCCAGCTAGCCAATTTCTGATCCAAACTGCTAAATCTCCCTGAATCCCATGCCTCCGTATTTTCTGCAGTAGCCTTCCATGGGGAACTTTATCAAACGCTTTACTGAAATCCATATACACCACATCAACTGCTTTACCCTCATCCACCTGTTTGGTCATCTTCGCAAAGAACTCAATAAGGTTTGTGAGACACGACCTACCCTTCACAAAACCGTGTGGACTATCTCTAATCAAATTATTCCTTTCCAGATGATTATACATCCTATCGCTTATAAACCTTTCCAAGATTTTTCCCACAACAGAAGTAAGGCTCACTGGTCTATAGTTACCGGGGTTATCTCTACTCCCCTTCTTGAACAAGGGGACAACATTTGCTGTCCTCCAGTCTTCTGGCACTATTCCTGTAGACAAAGATGACTTAAAGATCAAGCCAAAGGCTCAGCAATCTCCTCCCTAGCTTCCCAGAGAATCCTAGGATAAATCCCATCCGGCCCAGGTAACTTATCTATTTTCACACTTTCCAGAATTGCTAACACCTCCTCCTTATGAACCTCAAGCCCTTCTAGTCTAGTAGCCTGAATCTCAGTATTCTCCTCGACAACATTGTCTTTTTCCTGTGTGAATACTGATGAAAAATATTCATTTAGCACCTCTCCTATCTCCTCGGACTCCAAGCACAACTTCCCACTACTGTCCTTGACTGGCCCTACTCTTACCCTAATCATTCTTTTATTCCTGACATATCAATAGAAAGCTTTAGGGTTATCCTTGATCCTACCTGCCAAAGACTTCTCATGTCCCCTCCTGGCTCTTCTTAGCTCTCTCTTTAGATCCTTCCTAGCTAACTTGTAACTCTTGAGCGCCCTAACTGAACCTTCATGTCTCATCTTTACATAAGTCTCCTTTTTCCTCTTGACAAGTGTTTCGACTGCTTTAGTAAACCACGGTTCCCTCACTCGACCACTTCCTCCCTGCCTGACAGGTACATACTTATCAAGGACACGCAGTAGCTGTTCCTTGAACAAGCTCCACATTTCCATTGTGCCCATCCCCTGCAGTTTTCCTCTCCATCCGAGGTATCCTAAGTCTTGCCTCATCGCATCATAATTGCCTTTCCCCCAGATATAACTCTTGCCCTGCGGTATATACCTATCCCTTTCCATCACTAAAGTAAACATAATCGAATTGCGGTCACTATCACCAAAGTGCTCACCTACCTCCAAATCTAACACCTGTCCTGGTTCATTACCTAGTACCAAATCCAATATGGCCTCGCCTCTCGTTGGCCTATCTACATACTGTGTCAGGAAACCCTCCTGCACACATTGGACAAAACGGACCCATCTAATGTACTCGAACTATAGAGTTTCCAGTCAATATTTGGAAAGTTAAAGTCCCCCATAACAACTACCCAGTTGCTTTCGCTCCTATCCAGAATCATCTTTGCAATCCTCTCCTCTACATCTCTGGAACTTTTCAGAGGCCTATAGAAAACCCCTAACAGGGTGACCTCTCCATTCCTGTTTCTAACCTCAGCCCATATTACCTCAGTAGATGAGTCCTCATCAAACGTCCTTTCTGCCACCGTAATACTGTCCTTGACTAACAATGCTACCCCTCCCCCTCTTTTACCACCTTCCCTGAGCTTATTGAAATATCTAAATCCCGGCACCTGCATCAACCATTCCTGTCCCTGCTCTATCCATGTCTCCGAAATGGCCACAACATCGAAGTTCCAGGTACCAACCCATGCTGCAAGTTCACCCACCTTATTCCGGATGCTCCTGGCATTGAAGAAGACACACTTTAAACCACCTTCCTGCCTGCCGGTACACTCCTGCAACTTTGAAACCCTACTCGTGACCTCACTACTCTCAACCTCCTGTATACTGGAGCTACAATTCAGGTTCCCAAGCCCCTGCTGAACTAGTTTGAACCCTCCCGAAGAGCATTAGCAAATTTCCCCCCCCCAGAATATTGGTACCCCTCTGGTCCAGGTGCAGACCATCCCGTTTGTAGAGGTCCCACCGACCCCAGAATGAGCCACAATTATCCATAAATCTGAAACCCTCCCTCCTGCACCATCCCTGTAGCCACGTGTTCAACTCCTCTCTCTCCCTATTCCTCGTCTCGCTATCACGTGGCACGGGTAACAACCCAGAGATAATAACTCTGTTTGTCCTAGATCTAAGTTTCCACCCTAGCTCCCTGAATTCCTGCCTTACATCACCATCCCTTTTCCTACCTATGTTGTTGGTACCTATGTGGACCACGACTTGGGGCTGCTCCCCCTCCCCCTTAAGGATCCCGAAAACACGATCCGAGACATCACGCACCCTGGCACCTGGGAGGCAACACACCAACCGTGAGTCTCTCTCGTTCCCACAGAACCTCCTATCTATCCCCCTAACTATGGAGTCTCCAATGACTAATGCTCTACTCCTCTCCCCCCTTCCCTTCTGAGCAACTCTGTGCCAGAGACCTGAACCCCATGGCCTAACCCTGGTAGGTCCCCCCCCCAACAGTATCCAAAGTGGTATACTTGTTACTAAGGGGAACGGCCACAGGGGATCCCTGTACTGACTGCTTCCCCCCAGCCCTCTCACCGTCACCCATCTATCTTTATTCTTCGGAGTAACTACATCCCTGAAGCTTCTATCTATGACCAACTCTGCCTCCCGAATGATCCGAAGTTTATCCAGCTGCTGCTCCAGTTCCCTAACGTGGTTTCTGAGGAGCTGGAGATGGGTGCACTTCCCACAGATGAAATCAGCAGGGACACTGACGGCGTCCCTCACCTCAAACATTCTGCAGGAGGAACATTGCACGACCTGCCCTGTCATCCCCTCTAGATTAAAAAAAAAGTAAGAAAGAGCTTACCTGTTGTTCACTCCCCTTCTCAGCAAGCACTCACTCAGCAACCTCTGCGCCCCGCACGATAACACCAGAGGGAAAATAAATAAAAACTACTTACCAGTCACCAGCCAATCCCTTACCTGCAGGCTGTGACTTCACGGTTCAACTTTCCACTTCTACCTGCCCTCGAGCCTTCCTCTTGATCCTTACCAGCGGTTGGTTTTTTTTTTGGTTAGAGGAGGGGGTAGGGAGAGAAACACTGAAGAAGTGTTTCGGGTTTAAGTGTCACTTGACAAGAGCTCCTCCACAAACCACCTCCAAGTTAGGGTGAGCACACGGACGTATGCAAATTTCCCCTGCAACGGCCAATCAACAGCTCCGCTCTACTGCCCTCTGCTGGATGCTTGTCTTCACTTGAACAGCTAGGGTCTCTTGTTCAGGTACGCCTCCAAGTTAGGGTGAGCACGCGGACGTATGCAAATTTCCCCTGCAACGGCCAATCAACAGCTCCGCTCTACTGCCCTCAGCTGGATCCACTGCAGCTTGCTAGTTCACTGTGAAGAGGGACCCCAGTGTGCAAGTCTCTGCTGCACCACTTCATTGCCTCCTCATGGTGACTCATGACAACGAGTCTCGAAGCTGAATTGAGCGGATCTTTGAGGAACCTTGGACCCCGAGAGGTGATATGGATACCCACTGGTGCGTGGACATGCCCTGCTGTCCCACAGACAGGTCCCAGCCATGGGTATTATTTGCCTCAGATCAGGAGAGTCAATAACAATGACTCAAAAGGGGAGTTAGGAGGGCGAAAAGAGGGCATGAAATGTCACTGGCAAGCAGGGTCAAGGAAAATCCAAGGTCTTTAAACATATATAAGAGCAAGAGGGGAGCTAGGGAAAAAGTAGGCCAACTTAAGTAAAAGGGAGGGAAGATATGCATGGAGTCAGAGGAAATAGGTGAGATCCTTAATGAGTACTTTGCATCAGTATTCACCAAGGAGAGGGACATGACGGATATTGAGGCTAGGGGTGGGTGTGCGAATACTCTCAGACATGTCAGCATAATGAAGGAGGAAGTACTGGATATCTTAAAATGCATTAAGGTAGACAGGTCCCCTGGGTCGGATGGGATATATCCCAGGTTACTGTGGGAGGCAAGAGAGGCGAGGACCTTAACAGATATCTTTGCACATCTTTGACCACAACCAAGGTTCCAGAGGACTGGAGATTAGCCAATTCTGTCCCTTTGTTTAAGAAGGGAAGTAGGGATAATACAGGTAATTATAGACTGGTGAGCCTGACATTAGTGGTGGGTGTAGCGCACAATGACTTACGAGAGAGACGAATAGAGATGAAGTCGATGAGGCTTTATTAAGCGTGACTTGTTCCCCGCAGTTCAGCAACAGACTGGAGCGGCGGGGAGAAGCACGGGTTCTTATACTCCGCCTTCAGGGCGGAGCTAGGGGTCAACAGCCAACCAGGACCCGGGATCTGTCAGCCAATAGCATCACGGCTTCACAGTCCCACATGACCCCTAATACATACTACCACATTCACCCCTTGTTAAAAATGAACCCGGCGGGGTGGTGGTTCGCATGGTGGTAGGGGTTTACAAGGCTGGTCCTGGGAGGAAATATTTTGGGCATGTCATTACAATCTTAGCCCTACACTGGGCTATGTACAAGGTTTGTGAAACTATTTACAATATTCGTAAGAGAAAAAGAACATTTTCGTTACAGTCCAACAACATTCTTGGTGTCACACCGATGCCACGAGTCGAGCGGGCGGTCTGGTCTTCCTCGTCGATCGCCTCAGCCCCCGTGGTGGTGCAGGTGCTTGTTCCAGCGTTGTCGTCTCCGGGAGCGTTTCGGTGTCTGTTTCTGTTTCACTCCTGGTCGGACACGGGAGGAGGACCGATCCTCCCGGGAAGGGGGCGGTCGCGGGGTGCGCTGGTAGCACGGAGGGGATGATCGGTGTCGGGGGTGTGTGTGTGTTGCCGGCGGGCGCCAGGTCTCGCAGGGAGACAGTGTCCTGTCGGCCGTCGGGGTACGCCACGAAGGCGTACTGCGGGTTCGCGTGGAGGAGGTGAACCCTCTCGACCAACGGGTCCGACTTGTGCGCCCACACATGTTTCCGGAGCAAGATGGGTCCTGGGGCCGCCAGCCAGGTCGGCAGCGACGTTCCGGAGGAGGACTTCCTGGGGAAGACAAGGAGGCGCTCATGAGGCGTTTGATTAGTGGTGGTACACAGTCGCGACCGGATGGAGTGGAGAGCGTCCGGGAGGACTTCCTGCCACCGGGAAACTGGGAGATCCCTGGGAGATTCCAGACCGTGCCGTTTTCCCTCTCTACTTGCCCGTTCCCCCGGGGGTTGTAGCTGGTCGTCCTGCTCGAGGCTATACTATTGCTGAGGAGGAACTGGCGCAGCTCGTCACTCATGAAGGAGGACCCCCTGTCGCTATGGATATATGCGGGGCAACCGAACAGTGTGAATATGGTGCTAAGGGCTTTAATAACTGTGGCTGCTGTCATGTCGGGGCAGGGGATGGCGAAAGGGAAACGGGAGTACTCGTCCACCACGTTCAGAAAGTATGTGTTGCGGTCGGTGGAGGGGCGGGGCCCTTTGAAATCCAGACTGAGGCGTTCAAAGGGGCGGGAAGCCTTGATCAGGTGCGCTCTATCCGGCCTGAAAAAGTGCGGTTTGCACTCTGCGCAGATGTGGCAGTTCCTGGTGACTGTACGACCTCCTCCACAGAGTAGGGGAGGTTGCGGGACTTTATAAAATGGTAGAACCGAGTGACCCCCGGGTGACAGAGGTCCTCGTGGAGGGCTTGGAGACGGTCTATTTGTGCGTTGGCACATGTGCCGCGGGATAGGGCATCGGACGGCTCGTTCAGCTTTCCGGGACGGTACAAGATCTCGTAGTTGAAGGTGGAGAGCTCGATCCTCCACCTTAAGATCTTGTCATTTTTAATTTTGCCCCGCTGTGCATTATCGAACATGAAGGCTACCGACCGTTGGTCAGTGAGGAGGGTGAATCTCCTGCCGGCCAGGTAATGCCTCCAATGTCGCACAGCTTCCACTATGGCTTGGGCTTCCTTTTCCACTGAGGAGTGGCGGATTTCTGAGGCGTGGAGGGTTCGGGAGAGGAAGGCCACTGGTCTGCCCGCTTGGTTGAGGGTGGCCGCTAGAGCTACGTCGGAGGCGTCGCTCTCGACCTGGAAGGGGAGGGACTCGTCGATGGCGCGCATCGTGGCCTTTGCGATATCCGCTTTGATGCGGCTGAAGGCCTGGCAAGCCTCTGTCGACAGAGGGAAGGTCGTGGTCTGTATTAGCGGGCGGGCTTGTCTGCTTACGGGGGACCCACTGGGCGTAATATGAAAAGAACCCCAGGCAACGTTTCAGGGCTTTGGAGCAGTGGGGGAGGGGAAATTCCATGAGGGGGCGCATGCGTTCGGGGTCGGGGCCTATTATCCCATTGCGCACTACGTATACCAGAATGGCAAGCCGGTTTGTGCTAAAAACGCACTTGTCCTCGTTGTATGTGAGGTTCAAGGCTTTAGCGGTCTGGAGGAATTTTTGGAGGTTGGCGTCGTGGTCCTGCTGATCGTGGCCGCAGATGGTTACGTTGTAGAGATACGGGAACGTGGCCTGCAACCCGTGTTGGTCAACCATTCGGTCCATCTCCCGTTGGAAGACCGAGACCCCGTTCGTGACACCAAATGGGACCCTTAGGAAGTGGTATAGACGCCAATCTGCCTCGAAGGCTGTGTACTTGCGGTCACCTGGGTGGATGGGGAGCTGGTGGTAGGCGGACTTGAGGTCCACGGTGGAGAAAACCTTATATTGGGCAATCCGATTTACCATGTCGGATATGCGGGGGAGAGGGTACGCATCTAGCTGTGTGTACCTGTTGATGGTCTGGCTAGAGTCTATGACCATCCTTTGCTTCTCCCCGGTCTTTACTACTACCACCTGTGCTCTCCAGGTACTATTGCTGGCCTGGATTATGCCTTCCTTCAGCAACCGCTGGACTTCAGACCGAATAAATATCCGGTCCTGGGCGCTGTACCGTCTGCTCCTAGTGGCGACGGGTTTGCAATTCGGGGTGAGGTTTGCAAACAAGGATGGCGGTTCAACTTTGAGAGTTGCGAGGTCGCAGATAGTGAGTGGAGGTATTGGGCCGCCGAATTGGAATGTTGGGCTCTGCAGGTTGCACTGGAAATCTAATCCCAGTAATGTGGGCGCGCAGAGTTGGGGAAGGACGTCGAGCCTGTAGTTTTTAAACTCCCTCCCTTGCACCGTTAGGTTCATGATGCAGAACCCTTTGATCTCTACGGAGTGGGATCCTGCAGCTAGGGAAATCTTTTGCGCACTTGGACGGATGGTCAAAAAACAGCGTCTTACCGTGTCGGGGTGGATGAAGCTTTCGGTGCTCCCGGAGTCGATCAGGCATGATGTCTCGTGTCCGTTGATCAGCACCGTTGTTGTCGTCGTCTGGAGCGTCCGGGGCCATGATTGATCCAGCGTCACCGAGGCCAGTCGTGGTCGTAGTGTCTCAGCGTCTTCTTCGGAACCCGTGGAGCCGTCGATGCTGGGGTCCTTTGTTGTCATCCAAGAGGGCGGCGTCCATGAATCGCACGCGGCCGGGGTTGGACAAAATGGCCGCCCCCATGGATCGCACGTGGTCGGGCGTGGAAAAAATGGCCGCCCCCATGCATCGCACGTGGCTGGGGGGTCACAAGATGGTGGCGCCCATCCTCCCCTTGTGGTGGCCGGGACCCAAAATGGCGGCGCCCGCAGGTCGCACATGGGGCGCTGGGGGGGGGTTGGGGAGCGTTTGGGATGCGCTGGGCTCTTTCTTCTCCGGGGACTGCGGCGACCCCCCGGGACCGGCACACAGCCGCGAAATGGCCCTTTTTGCCGCAGCTCTTGCAAATAGCTGCGCGGGCCGGGCAGCGCTGCCGGGGGTGTTTCGCCTGCCCGCAGAAATAGCAGCGGGCCCCCCCCGGGATGATCTGGCGTCTTCACCGCGCAAGCCTGTGAGGGAGGGGGGGGTTTTTGTCGCGACGGGGGTCCACGGAGCCCAAGGGGCTGCCGCGCGGTCGGGGCCATAGGCGCGGGCGTTTTGCGAGGCCACATCTAGGGAAGCTGCAATGGCCCGTGCCTCTGAGAGTCCTAGCGACTCTTTTTCTAAAAGTCTTTGGCGGATTTGGGGAGCATTCATACCTGCCACAAACGCATCGTGAATTAACATGTCCGTGTGTTCAGTCGCGTTTACCGGTGGGCAGCTGCAGCCCTGTCCCAAAATTAGCAGCGCGGCGTAGAACTCCTCTAACGATTCTCCGGGACTTTGCCGTCTCGTTGCGAGTTGGTAGCGTGCGTAGACCTGGTTCACGGGGCGAACGTAGATGCTCTTCAGTGCTGCGAGCGTCGTCGGGAAATCCTCTGCGTCTTCTATGAGAGGGTAAATTTCCGGGCTTACCCTTGAGTGCAGGACCTGCAGTTTCTGGTCTTCTGTGATCCGGCCGGGGGCCGTTCGGAGGTAGCCTTCAAAACAAGCTTGCCAGTGTTTAAAAACTGCTGCCGAGTTCACTGCGTGGGGGCTGATCCGCAGGCATTCCGGGGCGATCCTGAGCTCCATAGTCCTTTAAGCACGCTTAATAAATTGTAGCGCACAATGACTTACGAGAGAGATGAATAGAGATGAAGTCGATGAGGCTTTATTAAGCGTGACTTGTTCCCCGCAGTTCAGCAACAGACTGGAGCGGCGGGGAGAAGCACGGGTTCTTATACTCCGCCTTCAGGTCGGAGCTAGGGGTCAACAGCCAACCAGGACCCGGGATCTGTCAGCCAATAGCATCACGGCTTCACAGTCCCACATGACCCCTAATACATACGACCACAGTGGGGAAGCTGTTAGAGAACATCCACAACACAAAGAGGGACAGGATTTATTCACATTTGGATGCAAATGGACTTGTTCGTGATAGGCAACATGATTTTGTGCAGGGAAGGTCTTGTCTTATCAACTTGATAAGAGTTTTATGAGGAGGTGGTAAAATTAATTGACAAGAGAAAGGCTGTGGATGCTGTCTACCTGGATTTTAATAAGGCGATTAGCAAAGTCCCTCATGGCAGACTGGTACAAATGGTAAAGTCCCATGAGATTCGGGGTGTGCTAACCAGATGGATAAAGAACTGGCTGGGCAACAGAAGACAGTAATAGTGGAAGTGAGTTTTTCAGAATGGAGATCTGTAACTAGTGGTGTTCCACAGGGGTCAGTGCTGGGACCACTGTTGTTTGTAATATATATGTAAATGATCTGGAGGACAATGTAGATGTTCTGATTGACAAGTTTGAGATGACACTAAGATAGGTGGAGTTGCAGATAGTGAAGGGGACTGTCAGAGAATATAGATAGATTGGCGAGTTGGGCAGAGAAATGGCAGGTGGAGTTCACTCCGGACAAATGTGATGCATTTTGTAAGATCAAATTCAGGTGTGAATTATGCAATAAATGGCAGAATCCTTAGGAGCATTGGCAGACAGAGGATCTGGGCGTTCAGGTCCGTAGTTCCATGAAAGTGGCAATGCAGGTGGATAAGGTGGTCAAGAAGACATATGGCCGGAGCATTGAGTGCAAGAGTGGCAGATGGTGTTACAGTTGGATAAAACTTTATGCAAAGGATGGTAATTACAGCTTCTGTTGAAGATTTCAGATTCTTGGAATATTGCGTGCAGTTCTGGTCGCCACATTACCAGAGGACGTGGATGCTTTGGAGAGAGTGCAAAGAAGGTTTACCAGGATTGTGCTTGGTCTGGAGTGGGTTAACTATGAAGATAGTTGAATAAACTCGGATTGTGTTCGTTGGAAAGACGGAGGCTGAGGGGAGACCTGATTGAGATCTACAAAACTACGAGAGGTATAGACAGGGTGAATAGTCAGAAGCTTTTTCCCAGAGTGGAAAACTCAATTACAAGAGGGCACAGGTTCACGGTGAGAGGGGGAAAGTTTAGGAGAGGTGTGCAGGCCAAGGTTTTCATGCAGAGGCTTGTGGCACAGTGGTTAGCACTGGGACTGCGGCGCTGAGGACCCGAGTTCGAATCACGGCCCTGGGTCACTGACCGTGTGGATTTGCACATTCTCCCCATGTCTGCGTGGGTTTCACCGCCACAACACAAAGATGTGCAGGTTAGGTGGATTGGCCACGCTAAATTGCCCCTTAATTGGAAAAAAATAATTGGGTACTCTAAATTTTTTAAAGAAAGTTCTTCACGCAGAGGTGGGTGGGTGCCACTGGAGGTGGGGAGACAGGCATGATAGCAACGTTTAAGATGTATCTTGAGAGACACATGAATGGCTGGAGAATTGAGGGATACAGAACGCTCGGGCAATAAGTAGTATATCTAAATAAGAAATCTGGATTGGCGCAGGCTTGGTTGGCTGAAGGGCCAGTTCCTGTGCTGTCATGGTCTTTGTTCTTTGAGTGGAATCCCACGGGCCACTATTGATCCCTTTAAGGAGTACTAGATTTTACCTTCCAGCAATCAAGTGGGTTCTAATCGTAGGGACCCTTGCCCTTGCTCAGGGTTCTGTTTATGGAGGATGCAGCCAGATAGCTGATTATTTGTCCTTCCTCTTACAGGTGAAGAGACAAACATAGGATGTAGCAGTTTACAAGTTATAAGCCAAACCTGATCGACAGAAGGCCTGGGGCCACAGGTAAGCTCTGACGGTGAGAATGATCATATTCTACTGGCAAGTCATTGGCTGCCTCAAGCTGGACAGCCCCCAGTCAATAAGGTATCTACTATGTCCACCTTCCTGTATGGGTGCGTGAGGATTTGAGATCCTGACAAGCAGGTGGTAGACGAGTAAATGAGAAATAAAATGTGAGGATTCTTTACCTTAGAAGGTGGAATGTTAGTACTCGGGCACACATGGGGACCTGCAGCCCAAGGTGGTATCAATCAACTATGAGCTACACAAGTTCAGCATTGACATTGTTCCTCTTCGAGAGACTAGAAGGGCAGAGATTCATACTTTCAACTGATGGGCGGCACAGTGGCAAGCACTGCTGCCTCACAGCTCCAGGGTCCCAGGATCAATTCCGGCCTCGGGTGACTGGCTGTGTGAAGTTTGCATATTCTCCCCACATCTGCGTGGGTTTCCTCCGGGTGCTCGGATTTCTTCCACAGTCCAAAGATGTGCAGATTAGGTGAATTGGCCATGCTAAATTACCCCTTAGTTTAAAAAAAAAAGGTTAGGTGGGGTTATTGGGTTAAGGGGATAGGGTGGAGGCGTATGGTGCTCTTTTCAAGGGCCAGTGCAGACCTGATGGGCCGAATGGCCTCCTTTGGCACTGTAAATTCTATGATTCTATGTGACAAAACTGCAGCTGACTACCGTGAGCATGAGGAATGAACTGTCAACAAACAATCTGACACAGATAATAGGGGATAGGGTGCTGTAACTTCTGAACACCTCATATCTCTTCATCTCTTATCAGAAAGGGATTCTGTTACCATCATCCATGCTTATGCACCAAATTGTATGCCAATATCAAAGGCCAGGGTTTTCTGGTCTCTCCACAGGTGGGCCCACCGAGGGGGATGTGACAAGTTAACCAATTGTCCATTGACTCACGGATGGTCCGGAGGATCCTGGGGTCGGAGAATCCTGGCTGAAGATGTCTTCTACAATACTCGAAATAATATTCCAGAACATCTGCAGCAAGTATTTCTTAAATGCTTTTAGCGATATGAGTTTCACTGGCAGAGTCTACATTTGTCCCTAATTGTTCCTTGAACGGAATGATCTGCTTGGCCATTTCAGGCAGTCGATTGTCAACCATATGGCTGTGAATCTCACGTAGGCCGTAGGCCCTTATATCCTGCTACACTATTCAATAATATCATGGCTGATGTGTTTGTATTGAGTTCTACATAGCCCTGAAAATCTTTGATTTCCTTGCCAAACAAGAATCTATCGACCTCCGCCTCAAACATATTCAATGACCTGCCCCCCACCGGCTTCTGAGGCAGAGGGTTCCAAAGTCATATAAACCTCAGAAAAAAATCCTCCTTATCTCTGTCCTAAAAGGCTGACCCCTAATTTTAAGAGCCGCCCCCACCCCCCCCTCCCCACCCCCCGAGCACAGTGGCACTATGGTTAGCACTGCTGCCTCAACAGTGTCAGAAAGCAGGGTTCAATTCCAGCCTTGGGTGATTGTCTGTGTGGAGTATGCATATTTTCCCCATGTCTGCGTGGGTTTCCTCCGGGTGCTCTGGTTTCCTCCCAGAGTCCAAAGATGAGCAGGCTAAGTGGATTGGCCATGCTGAATTGCCCCATAGAGTACAAATTAAGTGCAGTTTAGGTGGGGTTGTGGGTATAGGGCATGGGAGTCGGCCCAAGTAGGGTTCTCTTTCAGAGGGTTGGTGCAGACCCGATGGGCCGAATGGCCTTCTTCTGCACTACAGAAATTCTATGATTCTAGTTCTGGACAAGAGGAAACATCCTTTCCATTTCCACCTTGTCAAAACCGTTTAGGATCTTGTTATGGGAGAGGCATTTTCAGAACCCCAAAATGTATCATGGAGTTCAACCAACCTCCCCCTTTAATGTATTGTTATTTTTCCGAGCACACGGCTTGTTCTCCAGGTGTGGGATTACAATTACGGACACATGGGTTTTTAAACACAAAACAATATTTATTCCATGAACTCAACTTAACCTTTAAAATAAACATTGGATCATTTAACACCCATTGGATCATTTATTTCAAAGATAACCCCGAAAATATTACAACACTAAATAATCCTTCAGTTATTCCTTTCAACATCCAAGAGACTTAACACCTTTAAACAGAAACACATCAGGTTAAAGACTTTACTATTATGAGTTTAAATCACCCAAATGATCCAGAGATAGTCTTTCGTGGCAGAGATCACAGCAGATCCAGCTCACTGCAAACACAGACACACCCCAAGCTCTTTTCCTCAAAACTGAAACTCAAAACAGCAAAATGGCTGATCTAAAACCCAGCTCCACCCACATTCTGACATCACTGCATTTCTTAAAGGTACATTGCTTAAACATCCATTTCTTAAAGGCACTCTCATATGACAATCTTACATACTTCAATCAAGTCACCCCTCACTCTTCTGTGCTCCAGTGGAAACAAGCCCAGCCTGTTCAATCTTTTCTTAAAAGACAACCCGCTCATTTCACGTCTCAATCTAGTACGCCGCCTCCAAACTATTTCTAATAAATTTACATCCTTCCTTAATTAACGAGACTAAAATTGCACACAGCATTCAAGATGTGGACTCACCAATGCCCTGGATAACTGAAGCATGACAGCCTTACTATTTTGTTTAATTCCTCTTGTAAAAAAGGATAGTGTTCCATTAGTTATGACTGAAATGGAGAATTAGGAGTACAGGAACATACAAACATATAACCAAGGAGCAGCCCCATTCAACCCCTCGAGCAGCCCCATTCAACCCCTCGAGCAGCCCCATTCAACCCCTCGAGCAGCCCCATTCAGCCCCTCGAGCAGCCCCATTCAGCCCCTCGAGCAGCCCCATTCAGCCCCTCGAGCAGCCCCATTCAGCCCCTCGAGCAGCCCCATTCAGCCCCTCGAGCAGCCCCATTCAGCCCCTCGAGCAGCCCCATTCAGCCCCTCGAGCAGCCCCATTCAGCCCCTCGAGCAGCCCCATTCAACCTGCTCTGCCAATTAATTAGATCAAGGCCGATCTGATCATAACCTCAAATCTGCCTGCCCCCTAAAGCCTGTCACCATCTTGCAAACAAAAAACCTATCCACCTCCCTCTCTTAATAATATTCAAAGACTCAGCTTCCACCACCTTTTTAGGACGAGAGTTCCAAAGATTCATGACCCTGAGTGAAAAAAAACATAGATTGGCTTTTGCTTCTGAAGTAATAGAATTGCAACAATTGTGAGAGGAAATTATGGAAATATGCAAGAACAGAAAGTGATGAAAATACAGAGGAGATCAATCAGAATGAATGAAGAGAAAGGATAAGTTCTGGTTTTTTTGTGTAGTGTGCACCCTTTGTCCTGGCCTTTACTGGAACTTACTCTACAAGATGCCAGTGAATGTAAAATGAAACAGGTTACATGGTGACATCAAGATGAACTTGATGATTGGCCATGATCATAATGAATGGTGGAGCAGGCTCGGAGGGCCGAATGGCCTCCTCCTGCTTCTATTTTCTATGTAAATATTCCTGGAGAGAGAACAGATTAAGATGCAGAAGATGAAGGATAGGTGAGTTTCCTCCACAATCTCATTATTTGGGCCTTGATTTCCAGTTTGTGAAAACTCACACATGAGCTAAGCAGGTGAAGCTATTGCTTCAAAAAAATTAAGAATTCCAGTCAGATTACATTGATGGTTCCATAACTTACCCAACATTACATTATGAAGACCAAGTAGGAAGAATATACTGAAGCATCTTCCTTTCATCACTGGGAGGGAAATGATTGAAGTTTTTTCACCTGAAAAATATTCCCAGATGTATTTCTTAATGAAACATATCTACAACACTGGGATTAAGTGTGTTAACTTTCTTTCCATTCCATTCCCTGATGTTTTAATTGTGGCTTGATCCATTTGAAATTCATCAATTACTATTTCTTGTCAAAGCAATGAAGTATAGAATTCCAGCCAAACACATTGAGTGTTTGGACAACATTATCTCACAGCATTATTTCAGGGCTTGAATATTTTACTTGCGAGTTCTCCATGTTCTTAGTTGTAGCCCTGATAACAAGTTGGTGAAGCAACAATCCTTCCTTACTCGGTATAGATTTATTCAGAGTGAAATATTACAGGCATTTAAATCCTGACTCAACCACACCCCAATGTCAGTAAGCATCTCTTTGTACTTGTCAATCAAATAATCAAGTAAACAAATTAACAAATGGTGGCATTTTCATTTCATTGTAAAAGGGGGAAAGAAACGCAACTTTTAAAATTAGAATCTCACCGAGTGCTCGTGTAACCATCCAATGTTCTCCAGCTGTACATACTTAACCTCAATTGATATAATTAACATTCTTAGGTGAACTCATTTTTATTCTATCGTTAGTCACCTTACAAGCTTCCCTATTTTTAAAAAGGGAAAACAAGCCAAACATTCCTCAGTGAAGGAATTTTCACAAATGTTACAGATAATCACTGATCACGAATTATTGTAAAAGCAAAATACTGCAGATGCTGAAATAAAGAAAAAGATCTGGGAAAAAGCAGCAGGGAGTGGAGAACATTGTGAAATCAGCATCGTGTTACACAACAGGGAAAAGTCTGATACATAGGGAGGGATTCTCTGCTTCGCCAGCAGTGCACGCACGCCTGCGGATTTCCCAATGGCGTGGCGGTTGCCACATTGGGAAAACCCATTGGCCGGGACGGAGGATCCCCCTCAGGTTTCCTAACGGCTTGACAGGGTAAGTGCTGAGAGGATGTTTCCCCTCAAGGGAGAGTCTAGGACCAGAGGGCATAGTCGCAGAAGGGGGTGCCGATTTAAAACTGAGATGAGGAGGAATTTCTCCTCTAAGAGAGTTGTCACAGAGAGCTATGCGGGCAGAGTTCTTGAGTATATTTAAGGCTGAGACAGATAGATTCTTGATCAGTCAGGGAATCAAGGGTTACGGGGAAAGGGCAGGAAAGTGGACATGAGGAATGTTGAATGAGCCATGTTCCTATTGAATGGCAGTGCAAGCTAGAGGGGCCGAACGGCCTACTCCTGTTCCTATTTCTTATGCTCATGGTTATCAGATCTCTGGGTTCGAAACAAATGATAAGAACTTATTCTGTCCTTCATGAGATATTGCTGCAAATTCACTTGGAGCACAGCGCAGACGGGTCACTTCATTGTAAGGATATTGTTGCCATTCACAGAGGATAGCATAGCACGGTAGCCTTGTGGATAGCACAATTGCTTCGCAGCTCCAGGGTCTCAGGTTCGATTCCGGCTTGGGGTACTGTCTGTGCGGAGTCTGCACATCCTCCCCGTGTGTGCGTGGGTTTCCTCCGGGTGCTCCGGTTTCCTCCCACAGTCCAAAGATGTGCAGGTTAGGTGGATTGGCCATGATAAATTGCCCTTAGTGTCCAAAATCACCCTTAATGTTGGTTGGGTGGGGTTACTGGGTTATTGGGATGGGGTGGAGGTGTTGACCTTGGTGAGGTGCTCTTTCCAAGAACCGGTGCAGACTCAATGGGCCAAATGGCCTCCTTCTGCACTGTAAATTCTATGATAATCAACAACCATGATTCCAGGCATCAGGAATTTACACTGAGGCAGGGTTGAAAGAGCTGGAGGTGTTCCCTTGCCAAATGGAGAGACTGGTAGGTGGTTTAATTTAACACAAAATTGATTAAATTTCATCCAGGTGGCAATCCTGCGGTAGTAAAAGGTTTAAGAATTAAGAGGCAAATAGGTATTAGAAAGTTAGGAAGTTAATTTGTAACTTTTCACTTAAAAATTAACAAAAGTACTTGAAAACACGAGGAGCAGGATTAGGTTACATACCTCCTCAGGCTTTTCTTTGCATTCAAGGGATTCAAGGGATGTGGGCACGACTGTCTACAGCAGCATTTAGTGTCTATCTCTAATTGTCCTCGAGATGGTGCTGGTGGTGAGATGCCTTCTTGAACTGCTGCAGTCCATGTGGTGTAGGTATACACACAATGCTGTTAGGGAGAGAATTTCAGCATTTGAACCAACAAGAGTGAAGAAGTAAGACCATTAGTCGTAGGAGCATTAAGTTGGCCATTCAGCCCATCGAGTCTGCTCTGCCATTCAATGAGATTATGGCTGATCTGGTGTGATATTCCTCAACTCCATTTTCTCACCTTATCCCCATAAACCTTGATTCCCTGACTGATTAAAAATCTGTCTATCTCAGCCTTGAACATACCCAACGGCCCAGCCTCTCTGCAGTACAGAATTCCACAGATTCACTACCCTCTGAAAGAAGAAATTCCTCCTCAACCTTGTCTTAAATGGGCGACCCCTTACACTGAGATTATGCCCACTGGTCCTAGCCTGTCCCACAAGAGGAAACAATCTCTCAGCATCTACCCTGTCAAACCCCCTGAGAATCGTCTATGTCTCAATAATGCTGCCTCTCATTCTTCTGAACTCCAATGAGTACAGGCCCAATCTACTCAACCTTCATACGAAATTCCTCCCTACCCACAATCAACCTAGCGAACCTTCTCTGGACTGCCTCCAATGCTGCTATATCTAAATTGAATAGTTTTAGCAAGACTTCCCTATTTTTATGCTCCAATTGGTGATATATTTCCAAGTCTGGGTGGTGTGTGACCGAGAGGGGATCTTGCTCCTATCTGCCTAATGCCTTTAGGTAGCAGAGGTCACAGGTGCTATCAAAAGAGCCTTGGTTAGCTGCTGCAGTGCACCTTCTAGATCAAACTCTGCTGTCATTGTGCTCCAATTGTGGAGGGAGTGAATATTAAGCTGGTGGGTAGGTTTATTACCATCAAACCTGATCCTCTAATTCAAAATCACTTTCCCATCGCCATCCCAAAATCGTTTGAATCTCGGAACGTTCCAAAAATCTTTGAATCACAGTCTTGAATCTATTCATTGACTGAACATCGACAGCGCGCTGGATCGAGAATTCCAAAGATTCACAACCTTCCTGAATGAAGGATTTCCTCTACCTCAGTCTGAAATGATGATCCTGTGACTGTGACCTCTATTTCGAGACTCTACAGCTGGGGAAACAGCCTTCCATGAACTCAATGAGATTGCCTTTCATTCTCCTAACCTGCAGAGGGTACAAGCCCATCTCACTCAATCACTATTAATAGGGAAATCTTATCTCAGGAATCAATCTATCGAACTTCAAATTCATTCCAAGTATATCCTTCCTTAGGTGCAGGGACCAAACTCTACACAGTATTCAAGATGTGGCCTCTCCAGATTGCGTTGAGTATTCTATACACTAATTTATTCATTCACCAGATAAGAGTGTGGCTGCTAAGTCCAGCATTTATTGCTCATTTTTGATTTATCTTGAGACAGTGATGGTGGTGAATGATTGTTTTGCTTGGCCATTTTGGAGGACAGTTGAGACTTAACATTGCTGTGGGACTGGAATATAGACCAAAAAAGGTTGGCGGTTTCTTTCTCTAAAGGAAATTACTTAACAGATGATATGTTTTAATAATGACAATCCATTATTTACAGTCACCATTACTGTTATGAGCCTTTTATTCCACATTAATTAAATAACTGAATTTGATATGACAACAGGCGTGGAGGAATTTGAACTCAAATCTCAACCACTGAATTACTTGTTCCGTAACATCGGGGGAGCTGTAATCTACAAGGCTACGATTCAGGTACTGAAAAGTGGCTAGTTTCATTTTTTTCTCCTTTTGGCCGGTGCGGACATGATGGGTGAATGGCCACTTCCTGCACCGTAGCTTTTTGATGGTTCTATGCATTGTTTTCCTTTCTAATTGCTTTATTTAAGTTACTGTGTTTCTGCCACCAAGTCTCTCCCCGCCCCCCCGACCTCCTGAACACTTAGTTCATAGAATCCCTACAGTGCAGAAGGCCATTCGGCCCATTAAGTCTCCACCGACCCTCAAAAAAAGCAGCCCAACCCAGGCCCAATCCCCCTCCCTATCCTTGTAACCCCACCTAGGGACAATTTAGCCAGGCCATTCCACCTAACCTGCACATCTTTGGACTGTGGGAGGAAACCGAAGCACCGGAGGAAACCCACACAGACACGGGAAGAAAGTGCAAATTCCACACAGACAGTCGCCCGAGGTCAGAACCCTGGCACTGTGAGGCAGCATTGCTAACCACTGTGCCACTGAGTCGCCCCTTTCGAACGTTGGGGGGTGATCCATCCGGTCCAGGTGCTGTTGCTTATCGCGCCACTGTCCCAGCCTTTGCCCTTGGTCTCGTACTGATCTAATATTGTTGCAGCGAGTACAGATGCTCCACCCCATCAACAATGAATCCAATTTAATATTGACCCAACAGGTTTATCCAGTCATCCTACGGACCTGAACAGTCAAAAGTTTGATGTCTGCCTATTAATGCGAGTGAACTGCTCTCAGTTGGGTCAGGGACTATAATACACTGCCCCATTTTAGAAGGAGAAATATTATGGCATACATTCTTGAGCATTATACTGTAAGTGCACAGGCTAGGGACAAGATCAGGTCTGGTCGAGGAGTATGCCACCATTCAGAGTCAGACATTAATAATGGGCATTTGAGTGAGAAAAGGACAATATTAATTCTTAATTGTTTAGGAAGCAAGATTAGTGAGAGGAAGATAGAACTGTGTTCCCAAACATACGATCACCATGAAACTATGTTGTTACTACAGAGAAGGTGGATGTGGTGGTGTAGCACTCTCAATAGACTAGTAATTCAGAGACCCAGATGAAATTTGAATTCAATAAAAGTCTGGAATTGAAAGTCTGATGATGAACATGAAACCCTCAGCGATTGTCATAATCTGGTCCTTTAGGGAAGGAAATCTGCCGTCCTTACCTGGCTTGGCCTACAGGTGACTCCAGACCCTCTTAACTGCCCTCTGAATGTCACTCAGCTGAAGGCCGATTAGTGATGGATAGTAAAAATACTGGCTCAGCCAGTGATGCCCACATCCCATGACAGTAAAGCAACACCACCATCCTTCTCTGCAGTAACAACATGGTTTTATGGTGATGGTGTATTTGGGAACACGCAGTTTTGTCTTCCTCTCACTAATCTTTCTTCCTAAATAATTAATGCTGTCCTTTTCTCACTCAAATGTCCACATCCCATGAATGAATTAAAATTTACAGCAGAGCACATCCACACAAGCCTCCAAACTCAAACTCTAACCCACCCTTTTTGCTTCATCTCACCCTGTCACCATTTATTCCTTTCTGTTTCATGTAACTATCTAGCTTGCTCTTAAATGCATTTATGATTTTGCCTCAATCATTCCATCGGGTAAAAAAATTCCACATTCTAACTTCTAACCAGTCTCTGGATAAAGAATGTTTTCCTAAATTCCTTACTGAGCTTATAAATTACTATTTTATATATCTCCCCTCCCCCGCCCCACTACTGGATTCTCCTCTATCATGTCAAATCCCATCACAATTGTAAAGACCTCCACCAAGCCCATTCAGTCTTATTGCCAACAGACAATGCCTCCAGTTTGTTCGGGTTCTGACTGACGGGGATACAACTACTCTGGATCAAACAGGGCAATGAGAGTAGGGGACACTTTAGGAGAATTGGGAGAGGATTTCTGTGGAAAATTCTGTCTAATTCCAGACGCTGCAAATCTATCCACGGATGTGTGTCAACAGAAAATTTCACTTCTTTCTGGACTCAATCCAAATCTAAACCCACACAGCCCAGCAACAGGGAATTCCACACATTACTGAGCTGGAAAGTTCCTGATGCAAACATGTAAATCCCAGTACTGGTTCAGGAAGGAGAGAATGGAGAAGGATTCACATCTCATGGCCCCTACAGAATCCCCGTTGCTTCTTCCCATTATCCTGAACTCAGCACAAAAACTGACCTCTTTCCTTCTCCGCCTCCCTCTCGGGAGCCGACAGGTGGGACACGGCAGCGGCTTTAACACTCATCGGTTCCCGGTGAAAGATCCGAAAGTGAACCCTTTAACCCAGTGATTCCCATTCAACTCTGTGAGGCGAAATAGCCACTTGCCTGTTCAACACTTTGAGCAGCCGTTCTCCGTCTCCCTGGGAGAGCTCCTTACTCAGAACTTCCTGACGGGCACTTGCCCCGGCTCACTTTGGGTGAGTTTGGAGCTGGGCGGGACTGAGTGAAGTGAGGAAATCCGGGGACCTGATCCTCTCAAATCCTCTTTTCTTACGAAACTATAAGCAGACATACCAAAAGAAAAACTGAACAATCATACAAGGACACTAGGAAACCAACTAATGCAAAAAAATGAAACTGGTGAATTGAAATAATGTCATTTGCTTTATCCACCAGTCCTGCAGTGCCCAGTGCTCTCAGTTCAATCTGAGGACACTGTCCCCGGGGTCACCTGGAAGGGAAACATCAATTGGAGTGACTACATTCGCAGGCCAAAACCAGGAGCTGTAGAGAAACACCAGGCTCCAAGTTCTCTTCTTCACAGAACACACCCATTTTTGTTAACATAACGTGTCTCTCTTTCGAGGACATTTCATTAAACATACCTATAAAAAATATAATTACCAGGGCAACTGGCCATTTGGTGTTCCCTGGGTGGAAAGATGATGTAAACGGTTCCAGTTTGAATAGTTGAGGAGAACATGGACAACCTCACAAAGCGGGCAAGGGAAGTACAACAGTTTTTTTCCCCCAATCACTTTCAGTGTACATAAATTAGTTCCAGGAAAATAAATATAAATGGTGCAATATTATAACTGACTTGGTGGCATCTGTATTTGGAACATAAATTTTTCCTCAATCAATGTCTGTCTTTGGAATGTAAATACTTCCTCCGTCAACATCTGTATTTGGAATATAAAACCCTTCCTCACAATCAACACCTGTATTTGGAATGTAAATACTTCCTCACCATCAACATCTGTATTTGGAATGTAAATACTTCCTCCTCATCTACATCTGTATTTGGAATGTAAATACTTCCTCATCATCAACATCTGTATTTGGAATGTAAATACTTCCTCATCATCAACATCTGTATTTGGAATGTAAACCCTTCCTCGCCATCAACATCTGGATTTGGAATGTAAATACTTCCTCATCATCAACATCTGTATTTGGAATGTAAATACTTCCTCATCATCAACATCTGTATTTGGAATGTAAATACATCCTCATCACCAACATCTGTATTTGGAATGTAAATACTTCCTCATCGTCAACATCTGTATTTGGAATGTAAATACTTCCTCATCATCAACATCTGTATTTGGAATGTAAATACTTCCTCATCATCAACATCGGTATTTGGAATGTAAATACTTCCTCATCATCAACATCTGTATTTGGAATGTAAATACTTCCTCGCCATCAACATCTGTATTTGGAATGTAATTACTTCCTCATCATCAACATCTGTATTTGGAATGTAAATACTTCTTCGCCATCAACATCTGTATTTGGAATGTAATTACTTCCTCATCATCAACACCTGTACTTGGAATACAAACCCTTCCTCTCACCAAAATCTGGATTTGGGAATGTAAATCTTTCCTCACTGTCAACATCTGTATTTGGAATATAAAACCCTTCCTCACCATCAACCTCCAGATTTGGAATGTAAACCCGTCCTCGCCATCAACATCTGTATTTGGGATGTAAACTCTTCATCAGGAGTGAAAGAGAAATGAGGACAGGATGGATTAGGAAGAGGGGAAAGAGTCAAAACTGAACACTGTGGATGCTGAAAATTAGTAATAAAACCAAAACAAAACCCAGCACTGCTGAGTCAGCATTTTCACAATGAGAAACCGTGTCAATGGGCAGAGCATTTCCAGCTAATTGTTGCGGCGGATAGATTCTGCACTGTCTCCCCAACTGGTCAAATGGAGAGAAATTGTGGCAGGTTTTGCGTTTGTGAGCTAATTGGTTACGCAGAGGCAAGTATCTCGCTCAATCACGTGGCGGATCAGCAACTGATTTGTCTACCTCACTGTTATCTAAGAGTTTCAATGGCCCGGGTGCAATATTTATTCATTTATTTATTAATTTTGAAAAAAATTCCAATTAAGGGGCAATTTAGCATGGCCAATCTACCTACCCTGCACATCTTTGGATTGTGGGGGTGAGACCCATGCAGACACGCGGAGAATGTGCAAACTCCAATGGACAGTTACCCAGGGCCGGGATCAAACCTGGGGTCTCGGCGCCGTGAGGCAGCAGTGCTAAGCAATGTGACACCGTGCCGCCCTCAGGTGCCATATTTAAATGCCGCCCGAGCGTCCAGACTTCACTCTCTCCAGCTTCAGGAGACCTTTAGAGGTGGCTGGCTACAAAAAAGCGAAGGTTGCATCTCACTCCTACCACAATGTGCTCCAGGTTTTGTGCAGAGCTGTTCAGCAGAACACCTCACTGCCACGTCACAGCAGTCAGAAGCAGGGTTAGCCCAGGTCTGCTGGACTCTCGGGGCTCCTGGAGATCGGGCACCCGCTCAGTCCAAGTCAGATGATTGCTGATTCAATGCTGGAGATCCAACAACAGGAGGCAGATCATCAGACAGAGATTCGGCAATCACTCAGCAACTGGAGAGAAGGATGGAGGTGCCCGTTCGCGCTCTGTATGATGTTGTGGCTCAGATATACCAGCACCTTGAGGTCATCATAGAGATCTTAGTCCAGCAAGTCTTGCCAGATCTGCACTCGGTCCTGGTCTCCATGATCACAGACATTTCTGGAATCCATCCATGGCTAGGTGATGGGGGGTGGGCACTTTAACCTTCCCTTAGGTGCTCCTTCTCCTCAAGGAACCATGACAGGACCCTCAGTCAGCCATAGGAAGGAAGAGCATCAGTCATTCACCAGGGGTCCTCCCTCTCAGGATACCCCAAGGATGTCCAGCTACTCAGAACAGCCTCTGCCTGTGACTACGTCCACTCCAGCTGCTCAGGTCAAAGAGGGTGCACTTGCCCCTGAGCAGGTGACCCTTTAGTCAGGCCGTCGGGCCACCAGAGGACGTCTGTCACAGTCATCACAGACATCAGAACATAGCAGTCAGCAGGCTGCCTCTAACTCTGCTCTGGATGTCAGGGATGTACCCAGGTGTAGTAGTACGGTGAGGAATATGAAGAAATATTGAACTCACATTTGCGTCACGAGTGAGCAACCACTAAAAATATTATGTTTCAGTTTATGTTGGCATGGACAGCTTGGTCAACTGAAGGCATGGTGATTGTGTACACGTGATACTCTTATTTGGAGGTTTAGCCATCCTCCCAATCAGCGATTGTCTCTCTCTTTCCGAGACTCACATTTGTGTGGTGTCAACCTCACTGAAGATCGTTCCGGCACACTCGTGCGACATCATGGAGGTGTGTTACAATCTTTACTGGAAGTGTGTGCTTTATGCACTTGTAAACCTTTATACCCTAACGACACACCGTTGTGTGAGGGCAGCTCAGCAGCCTTGAGGGATTAGCTGTCGTCTATCAGTGGTAGTGTCAAAGGGCAAGAACTGGGCGGGAGGAGGCTATCCCCAGCCATATCCTCATCTCATTGGCCGTTGTCATTTCTCATTAGTGTGGCGACAACTGCATTGAGCAAATGTTGTAGCCTTCTCGCTGGTGTGTCGACTTTCACTTCCCAGACTGAGCATATGCAGCACCCATCACTGACCTGGTGAGCCATGAAGCTATCTCCGGATATCATTGCTTTCATGACAATATTTAAGTCCCAATCAAGCTATGCAACATCATCTGATAACTTAAAATGGATCAGTGAAAAAATTGACTGTTCCATTGAGCCGCTTCTAAAACTTCTTCAAAACATGTTACTGTAAAATTCTACTCAAGTCTAAATTCTGAACTTCCTGTCCATGTGACTAGCTGGACATGTCTTTGAATGCAATGGAGTGGCATTAATAGACAGGAAGAATGTGTCCATCTCCCCTTGACTTCACTTTACCCCTGGAATCTGGTGGCAATTAAAGTGGCATTGGCATGTCTCCCAAATCATACTTCCACAATGGTGTTATCTCATGAAGGCTGACCCTCAGCTCCCTCTTCAGTCCTCCCTTCATATTCTGAGGAACTCTCACCCCATCCATTTCTCCCTCTGGCAAGGCACCACCCTTTTGCAGCACGAGGTTGTGAAGGGCGCAACACACACCATTGATGCAGGACACCCTCTTTGCAGTGCCCAACCTGAGTGTTCAAAACAGCAGAAGCACATCTACACATGCCAATGCTCTGCTCGATTAGGGACCATGTGGATCTGTGAGCTGCATTGTACCTCTCCCCTGAAGCACTCTGAGGCTGACACAGAAGAACAAAGAACAAGAAGAACAAAGAAAATTACAGCACAGGAACAGGCCCTTCGACCCTCCCAGCCTGCGCCGATCCAGATCCTTTATCTAAACCTGTCTTCTATTTTCCAAGGATCTACTTCCCCCCCGCCCGTTCATATATCTGTCTAGATGCATCTTAAATGACGCTATCGTGCCCCCTCTACCACCTCCGTTGGCAAAGCGTTCCAGGCACCCACCACCCTCTGCGTAAAAAACTTTCCACGCACATCTCCCTTAAACGTTCCCCCTCTCACCTTGAAATCGTGACCCCTTGTAATTGACACCCCCACTCTTGGAAAAAGCTTGTTGCTATCCACCCTGTCCATACCTCTCATAATTTTGTAGACCTCAATCAGGTTCCCCCCTTAACCTCCGTCTTTCCAACGAAAACAATCCTAATCTACTCAACCTTTCTTCATAGCTAGCACCCTCCATACCAGCCAACATCCTGGTGAATCTCCTCTGCACCCTCTCTAAAGCATCCACATCCTTCTGGTAATGTGGCGACCAGAACTGCACGCAGTATTCCAAATGTGGCCTAACCAAAGTCCTATACAACTGTAACATGACCTGCTGACTCTTGTACTCAATACCCCGTCCGATGAAGGCAAGCATGCTGTATGTCTTCTTGACCACTCTATCGACCTGCGTTGCCACTTTCAGGGTACAATGGGCCTGAACTCCCAGATCTCTCTGTACATCAATTTTCCCCAGGACTCTTCCATTGACCGTATTGTCCGCTCTTGAATCAGATCTTCCAAAATGCATCACCTCGCATTTACCTGGATTGAACTCCATCTGCCATTTCTCTGCCCAACTCTCCAATGTATCTCTATTTTGCTGTATTCTCTGACAGTCCTCCTCGCTATCTGCAACTCCACCAAACTTAGTATCATCTGCAAACTTGCTAATCAGACCACCTATACATTCGTCCAGATCATTTATGTATATCACAAACAACAGTGGTCCGAGCACAGATCCCTGTGGAACACCACTAATCACCTTTCTCCATTTTGAGACACGCACTTCCACCACTACTCTCTGTCTCCTGTTGCCCAGCCAGTTCTTTATCCATCTAGCTGGTAGACATGTCCTCAAACAACAATCAAGTGTCGGCACTCTGGCCCTTTGAAAATCTCAGGCACCTGGAAGTGACTCAGAATGCATGAGTCATGATATCTCCCAGGATACCTGGCACACACAGCATTATATGCTTCCATTGATCAGACACATTGGTTGAAGATTGATGCAGTGGAACCCTTTATAGTTGATTAACTCCCATGGCATGCTGCCTTGGAACCCTCAAAGCTGCTGCACTCTCGAGAAGCCGTAGATAGCTTCAAACCAATTGAATCCTACAGCCTGGCTATATTCATCAAGTGAAAATCTCACAGAGTGATTTACTTTCTTGTAGATTACATCGGCGACCTCCTTGATGCTATATGTGCGGTGGGCTGTGAAACATCGCACAAATTCTCTGAGAGGCCCTGAAATGATCCACAGAGGAAATTGAGGGGAGTGTGGTGACCTTCGATGCCACTGGCAGGAGGTAGGGTCCAGAGGAGGTTCACAAGAATGATCCCTGGGGTGAAGAGCTTGTCGTATGAGGAACGGTTGAGGACTCTGGGTCTGTACTCGTTGGAGTTTAGAAAGATGAGGGGTGATCTTATTGAAACTTACAGGATACTGCAAGGCATGGATAGAGTGGATGTGGAGAGGACGTTTCGACTAGTAGGAAAAACTAGAACCAGAGGACACAGCCTCAGACTAAAGGGATGATCCTTTAAAACAGAGATGAGGAGGAATTTCTTCAGCCAGATGGTGGTGAATCTGTGGAATTTACTCCCTGGGTTTGGCAGGGAGTGAATGAAGGAAGGAGAGACACAAGATATTTAATTTACTTTTTATTTTCTGACATTTCTCTTTGTATTGTTTTTATTTACAGTCTGTTTGGGATATTGAATGTATAATTTAGAAATTAAATAACAGATTTAGTGACAACCTGTTGTCAATGATGGTTTATAACCCCCAACCCCTGACCTCTGCCTCTGACCCTAATCACGAGGTCAAGTCATTGTGACATCAGGGATGATGTGACCAGCCTGAGGGTCCACCGCTTTTCCTGACTCGGAGCAGATTCGAGTCCACTTCTTTTCATCGCAAGTTTCAAAGAAAGGATACACTTTTCCGGCAAATTTGTTCCCAGTGAAGGTGTGGAGATGGGACTTGGTGTCCACGTTGTAAAATGAAACTGTCCCAGACTCATAACTGAGATAAACTCCCACCTTCCAGGGATCTGACCAACAGGGAGAGGACATACAGGTGAGCTGTTTGTATTAAACTGATCCATACAGCGTCCAATAGTCCAGAATCCAGTCTCCGGGCTCACTTGGCCAACTCTCTCCCTGTCCACGGACTCTGCAGCTACTCCCAGACTCCAGTACCGATTCACTGCTACCTCCCAGTAATGCCTCCCCGATGTGAATCCCTCTGACCTGAGTACACATGGCCTGTCTGTAAACCTGTTCCCACTGTCTTGGAGACTTCTCTGGGTCCGGGTTCGGGTCAATCTCAAACTCTTCAAATCCTCAGACACCTCGAGCCAGGGATGTGCCATTCCCTCATCCAGCGTTACAGGGACTGGGAGAAAAAGCAGAAAATTAGAGAGACTCACTGGGGATCGGGGAAAGATTCACTGGGAATCCGGGGGAGACTCACTGGGGATCGGGGGGAGAGACTCACTGGGGATTGGGGAAGAGACTCACTGGGGATCGGGGAGAAACTCACTGGGGATCGGGGAAAGATTCACTGGGAATCGGGGGGAGAGACTCACTGGGGATCGGGGAGAGACTCACTGGGGATCGGGGAGAAACCCACTGGGGATCGGGGAAAGATTCACTGGGAATCGGGGGGAGAGACTCACTGGGGATCGTGGAGAGACTCACTGGGGATCGGGGGGAGAGACTCACTGGGGATCGGGGGAGAGGCTCACAGGGGATCGGGGGGAGAGACTCACTGGGGATCGGGGGAGAGGCTCACTGGGGATCGGGGGGAGAGACTCACTGGGGATCGGGGAGAGACTTACTGGGGATCGGGGGGAGAGACTCACTGGGGATCAGGGAGAGACTCACTGGGGATCGGGGGGGAGAGACTCACTGGGGATCGGGGGGAGGGACTCACTGAGGATCGGGGAGTGACTCACCTGGGTTGAGGACAGAGTCACGGGATGGGGGACAGAGTCACTGGGGATCGGGGGGTGAGACTAGCTGGGGATCGGGGAGAGATTCTCTGGGGATCGGGGGAGAGACTCACTGGGGATCGGGGAGAGACTCACTGGGGATCGGGGGGAGAGACTCACTGGGGATCGAGTGGAGAGATTCACTGGAGATCGAGGGGAGACTCAGTGGGGATCGGGGAGAGACTCACTCAGGATCGGAGGGTGGGACTCACTGGAGATCGGGGAGTGATCACTGGGGTTGAGGACAGAGTCACGGGATGGGAACAGAGTCACTGGGGATCGGGGGGTGAGACTCACTGGGGATCAGGGAGAGAGTCACTGGGGATCGGGGGAGAGACTCACTGGGGATCGGGGAGAGACTCACTGGGGATTGGGGGAGACTCACTGGGGATCGGGGGGGAGAGACTCACTGGGGACCGAGGGAAGAGACTCACTGGGGATCGGGGGGAGAGACTCACTGGTGATCGGGGGGAGACTCACTGGTGATCGGGGGGAGACTCACTGGGGATCGGGGGGTGAGACTCACTGGGGATCGGGGAGAGAGTCACTGGGGATCGGGGGAGAGACTCACTGGGGATCGGGGAGAGACTCACTGGGGATTGGGGGAGACTCACTGGGGATCGGGAGAGAGACTCACTGGGGATCGGGGGAGACACTCACTGGGGATCGGGGGGAGACTCACTGGGGATCGGGGGAGGAGAGACTCACTGGGGATCGAGGGGAGAGACTCACTGGGGATCGGGGGGAGAGACTCACTGGTGATCGGGGAGAGACTCACTGGTGATCGGGGGGAGACTCACTGGGGATGGGGGAGAGACTCACTGGGGATCGGGGAGAGACTCACTGGGGATCGGGGGGAGACTCATTGGGGATCGGGGAGAGACTCACTGGGGATCGGGGGGGGGAGACTCACTGGGGATCGGAGAGAGACTCACTGGGGATCGGGGAGAGACTCACTGGGGATCGGGGGGTGACTCACTGGGGATCGGGGGAGAGACTCACTGGGGATCGGTGGGAGACTCACTGTGGATCGGGTAGCCTCACTGGGGATCGAGGAGAGACTCACTGGGGATCGGGGCGAGACTCACTGGGGATCGGGGCGAGACTCACTGGGGATCGGTGAGAGACTCACTGGGGATCGGGGGGAAAGACTCATTGGGGATCGGGGAGAGACTCACTGGGGATCAGGGGAGAGACTCACTGGGGATCGGGGGGAGAGACTCACTGGGGATCGGGGAGAGACTCACTGGGGATCGGGGGGGTGACTCACTGGGGATGGGGGGAGAGACTCACTGGGGATCGGTGGGAGACTCACTGTGGATCGGGGAGCCTCACTGGGGATCGGGGGGAGACTCACTGGGGATCGGGGGGAGACTCACTGGGGATCGGTGAGAGACTCACTGGGGATCGGGGGGAGAGACTCATTGGGGATCGGGGAGAGACTCACTGGGGATCAGGGGAGAGACTCACTGGGGATCGGGGGGAGAGACTCACTGGGGGTCGGGGAGAGACTCACTGGGGATCGGGGGGAGACTCACTGGGGATCGGGGGGAGAGACTCACTGGGACTCGGGGGGAGAGACTCACTGGGAATCGCGGGGACAGACTCACTGGGGATCGGGGGAGAGACTCCCTTGGAATCGCGGGGACAGACTCACTGGGGAGCGGGGAGAGACTCACTGGGAATCGCGGGGACAGACTCACTGGGGATCGGGGAGAGACTCACTGGGAATCGGGGGGAGAGACTCACTGGGGATCGGGGGAGACTCACTGGGGAACGGGGGGAGAGACTCACTGGGGATCGGGGAGAGACTCACTGGGGATCGGGGGAGATACTCACTGGGGATCGGGGGAGATACTCACTGGGGATCGGGGGAGATACTCACTGGGTATCGTGCAGAGACTCACTGGGGATCGGGGAGAGACTCACTGGGGATCGGGGGAGAGACTCACTGGGGATCGGGGGAGAGACTCACTGGGGATCGGGGGAGATACTCACTGGGTATCGTGCAGAGACTCACTGAGGATCGGGGGGAGGCTCACTGGGGATCGGGGGGAGATACTCACTGGGTATCGTGCAGAGACTCACTGGGGATTGGGGGGAGACTCACTGGGGATCGGGGGAGAGACTCACTGGGGATCGGGGGAGATACTCACTGGGGATCGGGGGGAGACTCACTGGGGATCGGGGGGAGACTCACTGGGGATCGGTGAGAGACTCACTGGGGATCGGGGGGAGAGACTAATTGGGGATCGGGGAGAGACTCACTGGGGATCAGGGGAGAGACTCACTGGGGATCGGGGGGAGAGACTCACTGGGGGTCGGGGAGAGACTCACTGGGGATCGGGGGGAGACTCACTGGGGATCGGGGGGAGAGGCTCACTGGTAATCGGGGGGGAGAGACTCACTGGGAATCGCGGGGACAGACTCACTGGGGATCGGGGGGAGAGACTCCCTTGGAATCGCGGGGACAGACTCACTGGGGAGCGGGGAGAGACTCACTGGGAATCGCGGGGACAGACTCACTGGGGATCGGGGAGAGACTCACTGGGAATCGGGGGGAGAGACTCACTGGGGATCGGGGGAGACTCACTGGGGAACGGGGGGAGAGAATCACTGGGGATCGGGGGAGAGACTCACTGGGGATCGGGGGAGATACTCACTGGGGATCGGGGGAGATACTCACTGGGTATCGTGCAGAGACTCACTGGGGATCGGGGGGAGACTCACTGGGGATCGGGGAGAGATACTCACTGGGGATCGGGGGGAGATACTCACTGGGTATCGTGCAGAGACTCACTGGGGATCGGGGGAGAGACTCACTGGGGATCGGGGGAGAGACTCACTGGGGATCGGGGGAGAGACTCACTGGGGATCGGGGGAGATACTCACTGGGTATCGTGCAGAGACTCACTGGGGATTGGGGGGAGACTCACTGGGGATCGGGGGAGAGACTCACTGGGGATCGGGGGAGATACTCACTGGGGATCGGGGGGAGACTCACTGGGGATCGGGGGAGAGACTCACTGGAGATCGGGGGAGAGACTCACTGGGGATTGTGCAGAGACTCACTGGGGATCAGGGGGAGACTCACTGGGGATCGGGGGGAGACTCACTGGGGATCGGGGAGAGACTCAGTGGGGATTGGGGGAGATTCACTGGTGATCGGGGAGAGACTCACTGGGAATCGGGGGGAGAGACTCACTGGGGATCGGGGGGAGACTCACTGGGGATCGGGGAGAGAGTCACTGGGGATCGGGGGAGAGTCTCACTGGGAATCGGGGGGGAGAGACTCACTGGGGTTCGGGGGAGAGACTCACTGGGAATCGGGGGGAGAGACTCACTGGTGATCGGGGGAGAGACTCACTGAGGATCGGGGGAGAGACTCATTGGGGATCGGGGGAGAAACTCACTGGGGATCGGGGGGAGACTCACTTGGGATCGGGGGGGAGAGACTCACTGGGGATCGAGGGGAGAGACTCACTGGGGATCGGGGGGAGAGACTCACTGGTGATCGGGGGGAAACTCACTGGGGATCGGGGAGAGACTGACTGGAGATCGGGTAGAGACTCACTGGAGATCGGGGAGTGATCACTGGGGTTGAGGACAGAGTCACGGGATGGGGGACAGAGTCACTGGGGATCGTGGGGTGAGACTCACTGGGGATCGGGGAGAGACTCACTGGGGATCGGGGGAGAGACTCACTGGGGATCGGGGAGAGACTCACTGGGGATCGGGGGAGACTCACTGGGGATCGGGGGGAGAGACTCACTGGTGATCGAGGGGAGACTCACTGGGGATCGGGGTGAGACTCACTGGGGATTGGGGGGAGACTCACTGGGGATCGGGGAGAGACTCACTGGGGATCGGGGGGGAGACTCACTGGGGATTGGGGGGAGACTCACTGGGGATCGGGGGAGAGACTCACTGGGGATCGGGGGAGATACTCACTGGGGATCGGGGGGAGACTCACTGGGGATCGGGGGAGAGACTCACTGGAGATCGGGGGAGAGACTCACTGGGGATTGTGCAGAGACTCACTGGGGATCGGGGGGAGACTCACTGGGGATCGGGGGGAGACTCACTGGGGATCGGGGAGAGACTCAGTGGGGATTGGGGGAGACTCACTGGTGATCGGGGAGAGACTCACTGGGGATCGGGGGGAGAGACTCACTGGGGATCGGGGGGAGACTCACTGGGGATCGGGGAGAGAGTCACTGGGGATCGGGGGAGAGTCTCACTGGGAATCGGGGGGGAGAGACTCACTGGGGTTCGGGGGAGAGACTCACTGGGAATCGGGGGGAGAGACTCACTGGTGATCGGGGGAGAGACTCACTGAGGATCGGGGGAGAGACTCATTGGGGATCGGGGGAGAAACTCACTGGGGATCGGGGGGAGACTCACTTGGGATTGGGGGGAGAGACTCACTGGGGATCGAGGGGAGAGACTCACTGGGGATCGGGGGGAGAGACTCACTGGTGATCGGGGGGAGACTCACTGGGGATCGGGGAGAGACTGACTGGAGATCGGGTAGAGACTCACTGGAGATCGGGGAGTGATCACTGGGGTTGAGGACAGAGTCACGGGATGGGGGACAGAGTCACTGGGGATCGTGGGGTGAGACTCACTGGGGATCGGGGAGAGACTCACTGGTGATCGGGGGAGAGACTCACTGGGGATCGGGGAGAGACTCACTGGGGATCGGGGGAGACTCACTGGGGATCGGGGGGAGAGACTCACTGGTGATCGAGGGGAGACTCACTGGGGATCGGGGTGAGACTCACTGGGGATTGTGGGGAGACTCACTGGGGATCGGGGAGAGACTCAATGGGGATCGGGGGGGAGACTCACTGTGGATCGGGGAGACACACTGGTGATCGGGGGGAGACTCAAAGAACAAACAAAGAACAAAGAAATGTACAGCACAGGAACAGGCCCTTCGGCCCTCCAAGCCCGTGCCGACCATACTGCCCGACTAAACTACAATCTTCTACACTTCCTGGGTCCATATCCTTCTATTCCCATCCTATTCATATATTTGTCAAGATGCCCCTTAAATGTCCCTATCGTCCCTGCCTCCACTACCTCCTCCGGTAGTGAGCTCCAGGCACCCACTACCCTCTGCGTAAAAAACTTGCCTCGTACATCTACTCTAAACTTTGCCCCTCTCACCTTAAACCTATGCCCCCTAGTAATTGACCCCTTTACCCTGGGGAAAAGCCTCTGACTATCCACTCTGTCTATGCCCCTCATAATTTTGTATACCTCTATCAGGTCGCCCCTCAACCTCCTTCGTTCCAGTGAGAACAAACCGAGTTTATTCAATCGCTCCTCATAGCTTATGCCCTCCATACCAGGCAACATTCTGGTAAATCTCTTCTGCACCCTCTCTAAAGCCTCCACATCCTTCTGGTAGTGTGGCGACCAGAATTGAACACTATACTCCAAGTCCCCATCACTGGGGATGGGGGAGAGACTCACTGGGGATCGGGGGGAGACTCACTGGGTATCGGTGAGAGACTCACTGGGGATCGGGGGGAGAGACTCACTGGGGATCGGGGGGAGAGACTCACTGGGGATCGGGGAGAGACTCACTGGGGATCGGGGGGAGACTCACTGGGGATCGGGGGGAGAGACTCACTGGGGATCGGGGGGAGAGACTCACTGGGAATCGCGGGGACAGACTCACGGGGATCGGGGAGAGACTCACTGGGAATCGCGGGGAGAGACTCACTGGGGATCGGGGAGACGCACTGGGGATCGGGGGGAGAGACTCACTGGGGATCGGGGGGAGAGACTCACTGGGAATCGCGGGGACAGACTCACTGGGGAGCAGGAGTGACTCACTGGGAATCGGGGGGAGAGACTCACTGGGGATCGGGGGAGACTCACTGGGGATCGGGGGGAGAGTTTCACAGGGGATCGGGGGAGAGACTCACTGGGGATCAGGGGAGATACTCACTGGGGATCGTGCAGAGACTCACTGGGGATCGGGGGAGACACACTGGGGATCG
This sequence comes from Scyliorhinus torazame, assembly GCF_047496885.1. Lineage (NCBI taxonomy): Eukaryota > Metazoa > Chordata > Chondrichthyes > Carcharhiniformes > Scyliorhinidae > Scyliorhinus > Scyliorhinus torazame. Next base: position 214,395,585 of record NC_092720.1, on the reverse strand, counting down.
GGGAGAGACTCACTGGGGATCGGGGGGAGAGACTCACTGGGGATCAGGGGGGAGACTCACTGGGGATCGAGGAGAGAGTCACTGGGGATTGGGGAGAGACTCACTTGGGATCGGGGGAGAGTCTCACTGGGAATCGGGGGGGAGAGACTCACTGGGGATCGAGGGGAGAGACTCACTGAGGATCGGGGGAGAGACTCACTGGGGATCGGGGGGAGAGACACACTGGGGTTCGGGGAGAGAGACACTGGGGATTGGGGGGAGAGACTCACAGGGGATCTGGGGAGAAACTCACTGGGGATCGGAGGGGAGACTCACTGGGGATCGGGGGAGAGACTCACTGGGGATCGGGGGGAGAGACTCACTGGGGATCGGGGAGAGACACACTGGGGATCGGGGGGGAGACTCACTGGGGATCGGGGGAGAGACTCACTGGGGTTCGGGGAGAGACACACTGGGGATCGGGGGGAGAGACTCACTGGTGATCGGGGGAGAAACACACTGGGGATCGGGTGGGAGACTCACTGGGGATCTGGGGAGAGACTCACTGGGGATCGGGGGAGGGACTCACTGGGAATCGGGGGGGAGACTCACTGGGGATCGGGGGAGAGACTCACTGGGGATCGGGGGGGGACTCACTGGGTATCGGGGAGACTCACTCGGGATCGGAGGAGACTCACTGGGGATCGGGGAGAGACTCACTGGGGATCGGGGGAGACTCACTGGAGATCGGGGGGAGAGACTCACTGGGGTTCGTGGGGGAGAGACTCACTGGGGATCGGGGGGAGAGACTCACTGGGGATCGGGGGAGACTCACTGGAGATCGGGGGGAGAGACTCACTGGGGTTCGTGGGGGAGAGACTCACTGGGGATCGGGGGAGACTCACTGGGGATCAGGGGGCGACTCACTGGGGATCGTGGGGAGAGACTCACTGGGGATCGGGGGGAGAGACTCACTGGGGTTCGGGGGAAGAGACTCACTGGGGATTGGGGGAGAGACTCACTGGGGATCGGAGGGGGAGACTCACTGGTGTTCGGGGGAGAGACTCACTGGGGATCGGGGGAGACTCACTGGGTTTCGGGGGGGAGAGACTCACTGGGGATCGTGGGGAGAGACTCACTGAGGATCGGGGGAGAGACTCACTGGGGATCGGGGGGAGAGACACACTGGGGTTCGGGGAGAGAGACACTGGGGATTGGGGGGAGAGACTCACTGGGGATCGGGGAGAGACTCACTGGGGATCTGGGGAGAAACTCACTGGGGATCGGGGGGGAGACTCACTGGGGATCGGGGGAGAGACTCACTGGGGATCGGGGGGAGAGACTCACTGGGGTTTGGGGAGAGACACACTGGGGATCGGGAGGGAGACTCACTGGGGATCGGGGGAGAGACTCACTGGGGTTCGGGGAGAGACACACTGGGAATCGGGGGGGAGAGACTCACTGGTGATCGGGGGGAGAAACACACTGGGGATCGGGGGAGAGACTCACTGGGGATCGGGGGAGGGACTCACTGGGGTTCGGGGAGAGACTCACTGGGGATCGGGGGAGAGACTCACTGGGGATCGGGGGAGAGACTCACTGGGAATCGGGGGGGAGACTCACTGGGGATCGGGGGAGAGACTCACTGGGGATCGGGGGGAGACTCACTGGGTATCGGGGAGACTCACTCGGGATCGGAGGAGACTCACTGGGGATCGGGGAGAGACTCACTGGGGATCGGGGGAGACTCACTGGGGATCGGGGGGAGAGACTCACTGGGGTTCGTGGGGGAGAGACTCACTGGGGATCGGGGGAGACTCACTGGGGATCAGGGGGAGACTCACTGGGGATCGTGGGGAGAGACTCACTGGGGATCGGGGGGAGAGACTCACTGGGGTTCGGGGGGAGAGACTCACTGGGGATTGGGGGAGAGACTCACTGGGGATCGGAGGGGGAGACTCACTGGTGTTCAGGGGAGAGACTCACTGGGGATCGGGGGAGACTCACTGGGGATCGGGGGGGAGAGACTCACTGGGGATCGTGGGGAGAGACTCACTGGGGATCGGAGGAGAGACTCTCTGGGGGTCAATTTAAAGGCTAGACACACTCGGGGTGTCTTGCTGGTGATGGCGGAACATTTTCCTCCTAATTTCACCATTTCTGATTTGGGTTCCTGTTCTCCTACATGTAACTCAGCCATCCACAGTGGAGAAAATAAGAATCTGACAACAGCAGAAAACACTGGGACTTCCAGTGTCTCCACTGGGTGGCACGGTGGCACAGAGATTAGCACTGTTGCCTCAGAGCACCAGGGACCCAGGTTCAATTCCGACCCCAGGTGACTGCCTGTGTGGAGTTAGTACGTTCTCCCTGTGTCTGCGTGGGTTTCCTCCGGGTGCTCTGTTTTCCTCCCACTGTCCAAACATGTGCAGGTTAGGTGGACTGGCCATGATAAGTTGCCCTTAGTGTCCAGAAATTAAGTTGGGGTCACGGAGATCGGGTGGGGGCCTGACTCTAGGTGGGGTGTTCTTTCAGAGAGTCAGTGCAGATTTGATAGGCCTAATGGCCTCCTTCTATACTGTGGGAATTCTATGATTCTACAGAGGGAGGGCACAGCTTCTGCAAATATCAAACATTACACTCACCCTCCTCAGCACTGGGCAACTCTCTGTGGATAGAGATAAGAAAATGAACAAAAACCGGAAATGGGGGCTCAGTTTAAAACTAAATATCGTCCCATCATCGGCCTTGGTCATGGACATGCGTCTGGGACACAAGGTGGAGATGTATCAGGAGGATGAGGATTGTAGAGGAGGAAAGGTTCAGCTGGGGATGGCGGAGTTTCCACTTGCTGAAGTTTGTAAAGTATCGATGGGTTCTGGAGACAGAGCTTCATCTGAGAGTTCCTGGGCGCGATTCTCCGACCTCCCGCCGGGTCGGAGAATCGCCGGGGGCTGGCGTGAATCTCGCCCCCGCTGTGTCCCAAATTCTCCGCTACCAGAGAGTCGGCGGGGGCGGCAATCGCGCCGCGCCGGTCGGCGGGCTCCCCCTGGCGATTCTCCGGCCCGGAGATTGAACCACCTACCTTACTGGCGGGAGCAGACGGCGCGGGCAGGCTCCGGGGTCCTGGGGGGGGGGGGCACGGAGTGATCTGGCCCCGGGGGGGTGCCCCCACGGTGGCTTGGCCCACGATCGGGGCCAACCGATTGGCGGGCGGGCCTGTGCCATGGGGGCACTCTTTTTCTTCCGCCTTCGCCATGGTTTTCACTATGGCGGAGGCGGAAGAGACCCCCTCCACTGTGCATGTGCGGGGATGCCGTGAGTGGCCGTTGACGCTCCCGCGCATGCGCCGCCCGGCGAAGTCCTTTCGGCGCCAGCTGGCCCGACGCCGGAGTGGTTCCCGCCACTCCATCCCGCCGGATTCCCCCGCCGGGTAGGGGAGAATCCCGATCCCTGTATTGGGGATGTTTAGGGAGCTGACAGTTTCAGCTGATACGTTGATGGTGACGGTGTTTGGAAGATGGCCTTTGTGAATGAATTATTATTTTCATTCACTGCTGCTTGTAACTGTGTTGGTTTGTGTCCAATTAGCACATGAAGATATTCTAATTGATATCTGTGCATAACTATCAGATTAAACGCAGGAAACAGGAACGGAAAGAAGTCTTACCAGGTTTAATAGCATCCAGCAACTCTATCCACACTGAGTACTGGAAAGGACCGGTGAATTTTTCGATGTAGATCTCACCATTTGCTAGTGACAGTTCATTTATATCGTTACTAATCCTAAAATGGATAATGTGAGAGCAGAGAAATAGGAGCATTGGGAGGCCGCATGGCAACTCGTATCACCTCGTATTAAGTTGATCTTTTCTCTACACCCTCGCAATGACTGTAACATTACATTCTGCAGTCTCTCCTTCCTTCCCTATGTACGGTATGCATTGTTTGTACAGCATGCAAGAAACAGTACTTTTCACTGTATACTAATACATGTGACAATAATAAATCAAATCAAATCAAATCAACTTGTCTGCTCCACCATTCAATAAGATTCTCGCTGACCTTTGACCTCCGTCTCACTGATGTTCGTGATTCCCATCACACTTGTCTCTCCCAGAGTCCGCATTTCTGCCGACCTGAACTGTGCATAAACTTAACAATTGAGCAGGCTCAACTTTCGTGGCTCCAGGAATCCAAATGTTCCCAATATGCTGAGTGAAGAAATTCCTCGTCATCTCAGTCTTAAATAAGAAATACTTTATCCTGAGACTAACCAAACCCGTTCCAGAATTCGGAGCCAGTGGAATCAACTTTTGAGGGTCTAAATTCTCAAGGCCCCTTTGGAATAACAAAAGTTTAAACGGGATCATCTCTCAATCTTCTGGGCCGGGATTCTCCCCTACCCGGCGGGGCGGGGGGTTCCCGGCGGGATGGAGTGGCGGGAACCACTCCGGCGTCGGGCCGCCCCTAAAGGTGCGGAATTCTCCACACCTTTAGGGGCCAAGCCCTCACCTTGAGGGGCTAGGCCTGCGCCGGAGTGATTTCCGCCCCGCCGGCTGGCGGGAAAGGCCTTTGGCGCGACGCCAGCCGGCGCCGAAAGGACTTCGCCGGGCGACGCATGCGCGGGAGCACCAGCGGACGCTCACGGCATCCCCGTGCATGCGCAGTGGAGGGGGTCTCTTCCGTCTCCGCCATAGTGGAGACCATGGCGAAGGCGGAAGAAAATGAGTGCCCCCACGGCAGAGGCCCGCCCGCCGATCAGTGGGCCCCGATCGTGGGCCAGGCCACCGTGGGGGGACCCCCCGGGGCCAGATCGCCGTGCACCCCCCAGGACCCCGGAGCCCACCCGCGCCGTCTGCTCCCGCCGGTACGGTAGGTGGTTCAATCCACGCCGGCTGGCGGGCCGGAGAATCGCCGGGGGAGTCCGCCGACCGGAGCGCCGCGATGCCCGCCCCCGCCGATTCTCTGATGGCGGAGAATTCGGGACACGGCGGGCGCGGGTTTCACGCCAGCCCCCGGCGATTCTCCGACCCGGCGGGGGGTCGGAGAATCGCGCCCCTGAAGTCTGGATAAGCCCAATCTACGAACTCTCTCACCTTGGATAACACTGTCACTACACAGATAGAATTTACAGTACAGAAGGAGATCATTCGGCCCATCGAGTCTGCACCGGCCCTTGGTAAGAGCACCCTACCCAAGCCCACACCCCCACCTTCCCCGCAACCCAGTAATCCCCCACAACCTTTATTTTTTGGACACTAAGAGCAATTTAGCATTGCAATCCACCTAACCTGCACATCTTTGGACTGTTGGAGGAAACCGGAGCACCCGGAGGAAACCCACGCACACAGGGGGAGAACGTGCAGACTCTGCAGACAGTGACCCAAGCTGGGAATCGAACCTGGGAGCCTGGCGCTGTGAAGCAACTATGTTAACCAGTATGCTACCGTGCTGGCCCAGGATTCATTCCAGGAATCAACCTACTGAACTTGCCTCCATGGCAAGTTTATCCTTCATGATGAAAAAGCCTCAAGCTATGCTCAGTATTCAGGAGTGGTCTCACCTGAACTCCATAAAATTGAAGTAAACCCCCCTTGCTCTTGCCCTCCAGTCCCTTGCGATAAAAGCCAATATTCAATTTGTTTTCCTAATTGCTTGCTGTAGCTGAATGCTAACTGTCTGCATTTTATGTACTCAAGTCCCTGTAAACATCAGCATTTAAAAGTTCCCCACCATATATTAAAATATTCTGCTTTCTATTTTTCTATCAAAGTTAATAATATTTCATTTCTACACATTATACTCCACTATACACTTATCCATTATACACTTATAGCCCACTCACCTAACCGGTTTATTTCCCTTTGCAGCCTTTTTGTGTCCTCATCACAGTCTGTCTTAGCTAACTTTGCATGGCTAGCAGACCTAAATATTGCTAGATATCTGGATTATTCTCAGTCCTTTCACCTCAGTCATTGATATAGATGGGGCCACACCCTATCTGCAAATCTTGACATCATTTGCATTCAACTGAGTTTGTTTTAACTCATTTGGCATCAATTGTGCTCAAAAGTATTTATTTAGCTATCAATTAACTTCAGTTATGCTCACACATTTAGCCATCCTTTGACATCAATTGTGTTCAAAAGCAATCATTTATCTCTCATTTGACATTGCAGTAACATAACTGACAGCAATGTCACCATTCGCCCCAAACTGCCACGCTCAAATATTTGCAATTAGCAACATTACTTAAACATTTGGACACCTCATAGACAATGGAAGTACAGAGGAAGAATTTGGAGACTGGAGGAAGGGGATAAAGAGTTTGGAGACTGCAGGGAGGGGTGTATAGAGTCTGGTGAATGGAGGGAGAGAGGGGGAAGAGTTTGGAGACTGGAGGGGCAGAGTTTAGAACCTTTGATTGAGATGAGAGAGAGTGTCCAGAGTCTGCGATTGTCGGGCTCGGAGTGCGGGGGTGAGGGGGGGGGGAGGGTGGCGGGGGGCAGTGGGTTGGGTGGGTAAGGCAGGGTGCATGTGGAAAGAATAAATGGCTTCAGAACTGATGGGGATCCGGTGGTGCTCTCAAGCATGTACTGTATAGTGGAAAGAGTTTTGGGACTTAATTGAAAAGCTGAATAAATTCAGATATTATTGAAATTATTAATTTCTTTCTATGTTTAATGTAGATTATTGAGTGTATTGGATAGCTTTGCATGCAATGGATAAGGTTTAGCTCGTTGGATAGCTTTTAGCATGTCATATAGCTTTGAATATATTGGATAGCTTTGAGTATGCTGGAAAGCTTTGCGCATGCTCGATAGCTTTGAGGACATAGGGTAGCTTTGAGCACATTAAATAGCTTTGAGTACATTGGATTATTTTGAGAGTATGAGATAGCTTTGAGCATACTAACTATCTTTGAGTGTGCTGGATACCTTTGAGCTTATTGGAAGTTTTGAGTCCACTGTATAGCTTTGAGCACATTGGATAGCTTTGAATGTATTGGATTATTCTGCATGCGTTGGATTACTCTGCATGTAATAAGTAACTTTGAGTGCATTGTATAGCACATTAGATAGCTTTGAGTGCATTGGATTATTCTGAGCATATTAGATAGCTTTGAGCATAATGATATCTTTGAGCACACTGGATACCTTTGAGCATATTGGATAGCTTTGAATGCATTGTATAACGTTGAGCACATTGGATAGCTTTAAATGCATTGGGTTACTCTGAACATATTAGATAGCTTTGAGTGCACTGGATATCTTTCAGCATATTGGATAGCTTTGAATGAATTGTATAGCTTTGAGGTCACTAGATAGCTTTGAGCATGCTGGGTTGCTTTGAGTGCACCAGGTAGCTTTGAGTTGCAGGATAGCAACATTATGAGTGCTTACCTAGTCAAAATAGCTTTTGAAAGTAAAATATATTTCATTTGTTGGTTTCCCTTCATCTACCCTGTTAGTTGCTTCCTCCTAAAACTCCAATAACCGTAACAAACATTTTTATAACAGCATGATGACTCCACCTAATCATATGGTGCTTTTCTCAGTGTCTTGGAAACAGCTCCTCAATAAGAAATTCTAGCATGTCACTGATGATGTCAGGCTAATTGGCCTGTAGATGCTTGGCCTCTCTCTCACTCCCCCTCTGAATAATGATGTTGCATTTGCTGCTGCTCAAAGTGACTTTAAATCGACCAAAAACAATTCTCTGTGTTATTTTAACCAATTTGTTAGACTTTCAGTAAAGTTCGCATCTTGCCTCCTCTTCCGAGATGCTTCCACCTGAAATAAACAAAACACAAATCTGAGTTGACAGAGATGACTGTCTATATCCAGAAACAGAAATGACACTCACATTGTTACAAGCTGCTAAGAATTGACAATTCCTATTGCTGCAGACAAGGAATGATAGAATCATAGAATCCCTGCAGTGCAGAAGGAGGCCATTCGGCCCAGCGAGTCTGGACAGGCCCGCTGAAAGAGCATCCCACCAAGGCTACCCCCCACCCCTATCCCCACAACCATATAACCCCACCTAACCTTTGGATAATGATGGGCAATTTAGCATGGGAAATCCTCTTAACCTGCAAATTACCCCTTTGTGTCCAAAATGTCAGATGGGGTTACGGGGATATGGTGAGGGCGTGTACCAGGGTGGAGTGCTCTTTCAGAGGGTCGGTGCAGACTCGATAGCCCAAATGGCCTCCTTCTGCTCTATAGGGAGTCTATGCCAATGAAATATCTAGGCCCAGTCAGCAAGGTCCATGATCTGTGAAAGAGTAAAATAAAAGGCATTCCAAATAATACTTCACAAAATGTGCTTCGGTAATTGTTGCAATTGCTATGATTTCCTTTGCGTTTGTATAAAATGACTATTTTTATATCCTGGATATGTTGAGGCACAAACCTTTATTTACAGTAAGTTTTTTTAAAATATTTTTTTATTCTACATTTTCACATTTTCCTTCAAACATTTACACCCCACCCACAAACAGTAAATGGTAACAAATACAAAATCAATCCCCTTAACAATACCAATGATCCCATCCTCCCACCACCCCTAACAACGGCCCACCTGTCAATATATGCATCCAGTAAACCAAACCCTCCCACGGTGGAAACAAAAAACAAAGGAGAAAAAGAAAAAGGAGTCCGGGACCGCCCATGGTCACCATTGACCTATAGAGTCCACTCCCCCTCCCCCCCTACACTCAACGCCATCCAGCCTCTGAAAGAGTACCGTACATGATACCCAAGAGTTGTACACCCCCCCCCCCCCCCCGCCCCCCCCCCCCCAAGTCTCCAGCTCCTCCCGTCCACTGCCTCTTGTAAAACTCCTCCTCCCAACCTCGGTTCCTTCCCCCCCAACTTTCCACCCCGGCTAGACCACTCGGACCCTTTCTGCCAGGCTCCGATGGCCGCAGCCCCTCCCCCCACCTCACTCACGTTCACTGGCCGGCTTAAACCGGCCAGCGTGGAGGCCCCTGCCCAGGTCCCTTTCCCCCTTGCCCGGCCCCAGGAAAGCCCAGAGATCCCCTTTTAGCACACAAACCCCGCATAGCCACCTACACCCCAAAGAGCCCTCATTTCGAGTGGAAGTCCCATCCCTTCCCTTGTCCAAATATATACCACATTGCTCCTTTAGCCTCTACACCCGCGCGCAGTGATACAAAAAAAGAAGAAAATACAGTCATGAGGTTACATCGGCACATGGCCATTTCTCAATTTGTCAGTTCTGCCACAGTCCTTCTGCCTTCGCAAACTCCTCCGCTGCTTCCGCCGTTCCAAAATAAAAGTCCCTGAGCTTATAAGTCACCCTCAGCTTTATTTACAGTAAGTTCATGGAAGTGCTGGGCAAATAGTGTGGAGACCCTGAGTTCCCAAAGCACCAGGATCTATGTTTTGACATTGTTAGCAATGTCCAAAGGAAAAGATAAAACAGCTTGGCATCAGCTCTACTGAAGGAATTGCTGGAAAGCTGCCTGATAGTTGACAGGGTACAGCGCACGGGTCTCCACGCTGAATTTCCGGTCAGAGTTTTCTGACAGGGTTTACTTCTTCTGTCTGGAGACACCCATAAGGCAGTGAGGGTGTGGTCCGTGGGCCCTAGTGCATAACCCCACTCCTGAGACCTGTATGCCACGGATCTGGGGGTCAGACCTCCCCTGAGAACCTGTAGTTTAGCCTGGGCCCACGAAGAACCGGCACTACTTGGGGCTTGCTAATGAAGAGGCTATGTCATAGAATTTTACAGCCCCATCGGCCCAGCTGGTCCATGCCGCCCAGTTTCTATCACTTAGCTCGTCCCACTTGCCTGCATATGGCCCATATCCCTCTATACCCACCCTGCCCATGTAACTGTCTTTAATGTGCTGGCAGGCGAGACTGACACACTCACCTGGTAATAGTTATACTGCGAGCCAGCAGTGAGAGCTGGAATCAAGAAGGGACAAGCAAACAAACCACTACTTACCACCCAGTGACTAGGTTAACACACTTGGCACATCTCATCAGTGGAAGACACTTAATAACAATTAATTGCGAGGTAAGTGTGAACATCGCGATGAATCATTTCCTGGGATTTTGCAGCGATATCCAGGATTCTCTAGATACTTTGGGAGAATGAATAGTTTGGCACCAATAGGAGACCCACCCAGAATTGACAAAACAATCGGAACGTTTAAATCAGTTTCACATCATTGTGAAATGGCTGCGTTTCCTTCGAGCTTCTCAACTGTCATGTTGTGAATGCACATCTTCACTGAAATACACTCGCTCACCTTGAGGAATGTCACTCTGTCTGTTTGCTTCAGCTGCTTCTGCAATTCTGAAAGTTTCTCCTCAATAGATTTTAAATTCTCCTGGAGTTCTCAAAGATTTTTCTGCATTGTATTTAGAATTTGTTCCTCGTCCTCCCCGAGGTCTCGGATTAGACGCTGCTCTTTCTCGGTGAGAATCTGGTGCCTTTCTGTGAACTCGGGTGTGATGTGGCTCTGCAGGCTGACCGACTGCTCCTGCAAATTGAAAAGTTAAAACATTCCGCATTAAAATCAAAACAAAACTAATCAAATTTCACAAATCTACAGGGAGGCTTTACCCTAATTTGGGAAATCTTCCTTTTCTGTTTCTGCTCCAATTCTAGAACCGTCAATTTCTTCTCGGTGAGAGAATCCAGGGAAGATTTCACCCCATCCTGGAATTGAGAGAAGGAAAAACAGAAAATAAAAGTGTTAGACCCTGAAAATGTGATCAGATAATCAGGGGATCAAATCTGTTCCCTTTTACCTTGTAGATTTCAACAGCTTCTTTAATCGGGATGAAGCTGTGCTCTCTGTGTTCCCGCGAATCTCTACAAATCACACAGATCAATTTCTTGTCAGTTTCACAAAACAGCTTCAGTTCTTCCTGATGTTCCTCACAGTGAAGTTTACTTTCCTTCTCTTTCCCATTCAGCTTTAATTTTCGAGCTTTCTCAGCCAGGTTCACTAAGATCCGATTGGCCCTGAGGTTTCCTTCTGTCAATTTCATTCTACATTCCGGGCAGGAGTTTGTTTCCCTCTTTTCCCAACACTGAGTGATACAGGAGCGGCAGAAGTTGTGTCCACAGCCCAGTGAAACCGGATCAGTGAAGAAATCAAGACAAATGGGACAAATTGCCTCCTCGGCTAAACTCTGGATTTGCTGCCTGGAAGCCATTTCTATATTCCACACTTCCTGGTTCAAAGCACTTTCAGTTTCAAACAACTTTGCTGCCGAATTTAACAATTTCACGGCGAGAAATTGCAAAACTCAGTTGTACAGAAGGTCCTGGTATCAACCACAAACGGCTAGTTTGCAGATACAGCACACGATTAGGAAATGTAAATGGAATGTTGTTGTTTGCTGCAAGGGGAATACAATATAAAAGTAGGAACGTTTTGTATTGGGCCTTGATGAGACCACACCTGGATACTGTGTACAGTTTAGTCTCCTTATTTGAAAAAATCCCTGTTCAGAGAAGATTCTCAACTGTATCCCTGGATAAGGAATATATGAGGAAATGTTGGGCCTATAGTTCTTTTGGTGTTATGAAGAATGTGAATTTTCAAAATTGAATATGGTGGATGTGGGCACCTTAATTACCTTTGAATTGACCTTATGAGGCCATTTTGAGGGCAGTTAACATGACTGTCGATCTGGAGTCACCTGTAGACCAGGATGGCAGAGCAGTGAGCCAGATGGGTATTTACAACAATGGTTCCATAGCCATGATGAGACTTTTATTTCCGAGTTCAAATTTCGCCATCTGCCAGGTGGGATCCGAATGCATTACCCTGGGTCTCTGGATTACTAACCCACTGACAATACCACTAACGGCACCAGAGTCCCAGGTGACCATAGGCTGCTTTCCCCTTTGAGGGGGGAGAGCTGACTGGTGGTGATTTAACCCGAGGATCACCACACCTCAGGCGAGGGACAAGGTTGAGAAGGGGGGACCTTCATGAATGACCTCAGCCGGTCAGGGAATTGAACCCGTGCTGCTGGCCTTGCTCTGCATCACAAACCAGCTGTCCAGCCAACTGAGCTAAACCGGCCCCGGGACAATACCACTACGCCATCACCACCACCTCCCATTATATTGAAATGTATAGTTGATAGGGTAGATTCCAGAAGGATGCTTCTACTTGTAGGGTAAGACAGTAACCAGGGGAAACACACAGTTTTTAAAAATGAGGTCCCTTCCCCCTTTTAGCACAGAGATGAGGAGAATTGTTTTCCCAGAGGGTTGTTAGTAAGTGGAATGTTCTTGCCCAGATAGGGGTGGATCATTGAATTTATTTAAGGCAGAGTTAGACAAATTTTATTTTATAAATTTCAAGTACCTAATTCATTTCTTCCAATTAAGGGGCAATTTAGTGTGGCCAATCCATCTAACCTGCACATCTTTTGGGTTGTGGAGGTGAAACCCACGCAGACACGGGGAGAATGTGCAAACTCCACACGGACAGTGACCCAGAATTGAACCTGGGACCTCGGCGCCGTGAGGCAGCAGGGCTAACCCACTGCGCCACCGTGCTGCCCACTGTTAGACAAATATTTAATAGATAAGGGTGTGGGTTATGTTGTGGGGGGGGGAGGGCGGATCAGCCATGTACTTATTGAGCAGCATTGCAGGCATACAAGACCTATTCCTGCCTCTATGTCATGTTGCTAACTTTTCGGTTGGTTCAATTGCTCTGTTTTATTACCTTTGCTCTCGAGTCGCCAGGTATCTTTATGATACCGCCACGAGGTTCAAGTCCAAGTAATGATCAATAACTCAATACACCGATTAGTAAGATTCAAATCAAACCACATTTATTATACACAGTAATCGCTACTCATGCACAAATTCTACGTCTAAGCCACTTCTACAACTAACAGGCCTATACTTAACTTCGGACTGGCCCACCAGGTCAGGGGAACAAATGGCCTTTCGTTCAGGTTCTGAGTCTGCGGGATTCGAAGTTGGTACGGATTGGTAGCTAGGAGCGCCTATTTCATAGCGAGCGTTGAATTAAGACTTACGGGCTTTCGGCGGTCACTGCACCAGTCACGGTCAAGGTTGGTTCGCGTTGCTGGGTGACCCGGGCAGGAAGAAGAGAGCAAGTCGAACTGGGGGCTTCACTTTATAGTCCCCAGGGGCTTCCCGCCTTTCGGGGCGGACCCTGTACCTGGTTCTAGGTGATTGGATTTCGTTCCAATTGCTTGGTTCGATTTCTCCAATACTGGAGCGGTTCCCTGATCGATGGGCGGTCTTGAGGTGTTCGTTAACCTCTTTTGTGTTGGCTCCTGCTGGCGCCGGGGAGTCTGGCTTAGTTTTGTGTGTCCCAAATGTTGCTATTGTTCCTGGGGATTGCTCATTAGTATGTAGATGGCTGCTACATTATTATGCTGATGGTCGCTGGTATCGATGTTGTCTGGGCTTCTGCAGAGTTAAATACACAGCAAACCTGCACCTGCTGGTTTCTGCCTGTGTTGGCTGAATTTCCCTTCAGCCTTTGCCGTTCGCCATTTTAAATCGGGAGTTGGCCAACTTAGGTGGCTACAGTCCCTGTGCTCGAACACTTCACTTCTATATTCCTCTCGTGATTTTATGCAATACTCGAGGAATTATCCATACCACTTTTACACAAAATATCATAAACAGGCTCTAGGATGGACAGGAACCCAGGCAGGGAGAGTGGGGGTCCCAGGAGGGTTAGTAGTGGGAGTGGGTGAAAAGGGTAAAAGGGGGAAGGTGGGGTTTTAGACTTGTGGGTGACTGGAATCCCGCTTCCCTCCTTCATATACTTTTGTCTCAAAGCAGCTGTGGCCACCTCTTCAGATGTTTAACGGAGACACAAACGAAACAAATAGCACATCCTCACCTGTCCCTCTAAACCCACAATGATGAGCCTCTCATTGATCAATTTGGTAAACCCTCTTTTGGACCTTCTCATACAACTTGTTATGGTGGCACGGTAGCACAATGGTTAGCACTTCTGCTTCACAGCGCCAGGGTCCCAGGTTCGATTCCCGGCTTGGGTCACTGTGCAGAGTCTGCATGTTCTCCCTGTGTCTGCGTGGGTTTCCTCCGGGCGTTCCGGTTTCCTCCCACAAGTCCCGAAAGACGTACTGTTAGGTGAATTGGACACTCTGAATTCTCCCTCTGTGTACCCAAACAGGCGTCGGAATGTGGCGACTCGGGGATTTTCACAGTAACTTCATTGCAGTGTTAATGTAAGTCTACTTGTGACTCTTATAAAGATTATTATTAATGGGGTCTTTTGTCCATATCACCCAAAAGTTCCTATATTTCCCTTTAAACGTTCAGGGTGAATTGGTGTGCGGGGTCCTATGCAGGTTGTCATACACAATCTGATCATTCAGCGAATGGATACTCTTACTGTTTGAAGGGGTTAAATGTACGGGTTTTTCAAACATTGTACTTAACATCAAAGAAGCATGGTAATCCAGCAACACCTAGATGACTATTTTGTTTTTGCATTGCTGTGAAGCCAAATTTTAAAACGTGTGTGCTGTACAAGCCGGTTAAAATGCTCTTCATCGTGATCATTTAAACAGCCTTCATACAACACCTCAGAGAGCTGAGAACAGACCCTCCATTGATATTATGAGTGAGGTTTCCAGGTTGTTTTTAATTATTAAAGTGTTTAACAATCTGTCCTGCTGTTTGGATTGGAGTGCTGCCGTGTAATAAAGTCAGAATTGAGCGAAGTAAAGGGTGTCCACAAAGGATGTCTAAGGAAAATCTGCTGCATCTTCTGGCCAAATAAGGACTGGAATTCTCTGGCTGTTGGGATTCTCTTTGCCCGCCGGCAGCGCACCCCAGTCCACGGGTTTCCCAGCAACATGGGGTGGCTCAACCCATTGACAAGCAGTGGGAAGAGAGAATCCCGCCGCTAGAGATCGGCGCGCCGCCAAGTACATGCGGCTGGGGGACCAGAGAATCCAGCCCAAGATCTCCAACTTAAACTTGCATGGAAGTGGACACCACCAGGGAAGAAAATGAAATGAAAATGGCTTATTGTCACAAGTAGTCTTCAAATGAAGTTACTGTGAAAAGCCCCTAGTCGCCACATTCCGGTGCCTGTTCGGGGAGGCTGGTACGGGAAAGCCAGGCAGGACAAAGACAACGTGGAGTCGAAATGTGATGAGTGAGCTGAGCGAGATGGGACTCTCATGGGGAGAACCGGCCGCGCTCCCTAATCCCAGTGTGCCCACTACCACTATGGTCTTGTTATAACCTGCCTGCTTACCACTAGCTGGGGACTAATGACAATCCCACAATCCTTTGGGAGTTTGAGCTTCCCCAATTGGGGTGGGGGGGGGGGGGGGGGGGGGAGAAATCATTAGCAGTTTCCCTGATAAATAGAGCTGGGCAGTTTGGAACCAGCTAGAGAGAGGAGTGAGCAGCAAGGGAGTTGCTGCTGCTGTTGCTATATATATATATATATATATATATGTTATTGTAAATAAATGTTATTTCTTTCTATCCTTCAACTCGTGCTGGATTCTTCATGGCCCTCACAAAAGGTCTCTATTGTTAAACCCAGGAATCTCTAATTCCCGTTTAACAACTTTCTCAAGCTCCCCTGCCCCGCCACCCGCAACTGAATTTATTTCTTAAATGCTTGAGTTTGATTAATTCACGTGGAGTTGTTATGAGAGGGTGAATATTCTTGTGAAGAACATGTTCCTTTCAGTTGAAGACGGTGCATTCCGAGGGTAGAAGATTCAAGTGAAACTTCTGTGCTTTCTGAAAGTTTGGCTTTATACATTTCAAGTTCAATGTGGCTTCATTTTGACTGAAGTTTCTATCATTCCAATGCTAAAATGTCCAATCTCCCTAAATAAGGCTAAAAGACGCCTAATGAGGATTACAAAGCTGGCTTTTTTCAAGGACTTTTTTAAAACTTAGAAACAAGTCTGAAACTGACTGACTCCTCCCCACCCTGTGGGTTTCTCACAGGGCAGAAGTAACAAACTCCTTTTTCCTGCTCACATACCCCCAGGTCTCTCGGTTCCTGCCCTTTCAGAATTGTTCCTTTTGTTTTATGTTGTCTCTCCTCGTTCTTCCCACAGAAACGTATCACTTTACACTTTGCTGCAAACCTATTTGCTACTTGTCCTCTCATTCATCCTTTCTGTCTACGTCCTCATGACATCTGTCACTATCCTCCTCACAGTTCACAATAATTTCCCCTGCACACCCAACTCCAGGTCAGAGGGTCAAGACTGCCCCCCCCTCCCCCAAAAGTGTGCCATGAAAAAAGATTCAAAATGATTCAAAATTCATGTAATTAAATTTAAACTAATTTCTGGGAAAGAGCCTCACAGGCATGGTTTAGAGTTTTGATGTTGGTTAGGCCCATGCAAAAACCCTGGGAGAAGCGAGAGGGGCAGGGAGTGGTGAATAAAAAAACAGGAGAGAGGACATGGAGAAGTTAAAAACGAAGTGCCCACGAAGGAAAGAGCGCAGAGAGGTACACCATGACAAATAAATGGTCAGGAACTACGAGGTCATTAATAAAGATGCAGAAAAGCCCTAATATCATTGCGAGCGAACACCACTGCATCGCTTCCTCCTGGCTGTAAAAGAACCATCAAAATAACACTCTGCTCCCTGTAAGTCAGCCAACTTTGTATCCACCCGACTTTCCTTGTTTTTCACCCATGGCTTCAACTTTGCTGGCAAAGGCATGATGTCACTTTGTCAAGTGTATTTTGGAAGTCTTTACACACCACATCAACCTCATTCCCCTCATCAATCCTTTATGATATAGCATCAAAAAAAACAATTCATTTAGTTAACCGTGATATCTAAGGTACAAGATGCTCACTTCGCACAATCTGAATATTATGTGTCGACGGTGCGACATCCGGACAAAACACTAAGATACTAGTGAATACGGTGGATGGAAGTTCAGGGACATTGCTTTTTTTTAATGTATTTTATTACAAACATGTAGCAAAACAGGTTCCATCAAATAAACACCCCAGGAAACATACTTCCCAACAATCAACTAAACAGTCTGTACAGATGTTCCCCTTTTTTCACCCCACCCTCCCCATGACGAACAGCCCCTCAAACACGCTCACAAACATCCCCCACCTTTCCTCAAACCCCCCTGAAGAGCCCCTTAACTCATACTTTAGCTTCTCTAACCACAGGAAGTCGTACAGGTCACCCAACCAAGCCGCTATCCCCGGTGGCGATTCCGACTGCCACTCCAGCAAAATCCGCCGCCGTGCAATCAGAGAGGCGAAGGCCAAGACATCGGCCTTCCTCCTCTCCATGAGCTCCGGCTTCTCTGAAACCCCAAATATCGCCACCAAAGGGTCCGGTTCCACTTCCTCCTCCACTCTCCTGGCTAAGACCGCGAACACTCCCGCCCAGAATCTTCCCACTTTTTTGCAACCCCAAGTCATGTGCGCTTGATTCACTGGTCCCCGCCCACACCTCTCAAGCGACATTGCTTTTAGCAGCGTGATGCAGATCTTACTTCAGACAATATACGAGAGAAGGTTTAAAGTTTTGCTGCATCATTCTGGCAGATAACCATCACCCTGCCTTGTAGCATCAATATCACTGATAAGAGAATTATTTGGATATTCTGTTACCTCCTTCCTGATTGGTCACAATAAAATACCACAATCCAACAAATAGCATCGTTAAAGAAAACTCTCCATTGAGATTTGAATGTAATTAACGACACTTCATTCAGGAACTTTCTGGCAACTCAAACTCCTCCTCTAGTTCCTCCAAACTCGAGAACCCTCCTCAATAAAAAGATCTCCCAATCTCTTGGTCCCTGCCCACTGCCACCTCCTGGAGCCCCCGTCCAGCACCCCCCGCGGAGCGAACCGGTGGTTGTCACAGATTGGTGACCAGACCATCGCCCCCCCTTACAGTCCCATGTGTTGCCTCCACTATCCCCACACCCTCAGGGCTACCATTACCACCGGGCTTGTGGAGTACCGAGCCGACGAGAACGGCAGAGGTGCCGTTAACAAAGCCTCCAGACTCGTGCTCTTACAAGATACCGCCTCTACCCACTCCCACACCGACCCTTCGCCCACTACCCACTTCCTATCCATCTATATGTTAGCCGCCCAGTAATAGTTGATAACATTCAGAAGGGCCAGCCCTCCCCCTCCCTGCGCCTCCGCTCAAGTAGGGCCTTCTTCACCATGGCTTTCCTGGCCCAAATAAAAACTGGGATTGCCACATTCAGCTTCTGAAAAAAACGCCTTAGGGATGAAAATTGGGAGACTCTGAAAACAAACAGCAATCTCGGGAGGACTGTCATTTTCACAGTCTGTACCCTCCCCGCCAATGACAGTGGGAGCACGCCCCATCTTCGGAAGTCCTCTTTCATCTGCTCTGTCAACCTGCTCAAATTTAATTTGTGAAGCTGACCCAGTCCCTTGCCACTTGAATCCCCAGATACCTAAAACTCCCTCCCACCACCTTGAACGACATCTTCCTCAATCTCCTCTCCTGCCCCCTTGTCTGGATCACAAAAACCTCGCTCTTGCCCATATCCAATTTATAACCTGAGAACCGGCCAAATACCTCCAGTATCCCCATAATTCCTGCAATCCCCCCCCCAACGGGTGTGTTATATAAAGGAGCAAATCGTCCGCATAGAGCGAGACCCTGTGTTCCACCGCCCCCCCACCCCCCCCCCACCCCCCCCCCCCCCTCTCTCTCTATCCCCAGCCAAATGTTTGATGCTCTCAGCGCCATTGCCAAAGGCTCTATGGCCAGGACAAACAGTAGTGGGGAGAGTGTACACCCCGGACTCGTCCCCCAACAGATTAAAATATCCCGATCGCACCAAATTCGTCCTTACATTTGCCACCGGTGCCCGATATAGCAATCGGACCCAATCCACAAATCCTTGTCCAAACCCAAACCTTCCCAGGACCTCCCTCAGATATTTCCACTTCACCCGATCAAAGGCCTTTTCTGCATCCATGGCAACCACCACCTTGACCTCCGCTAACAGTCCCACACCCACCCTCCATTGCGGGCACTGGGCCTTTCCTTTGCTAACTTGCAAGTCCACCCAGTGCAGGCCGTGGTCTGACACCACCATTGCTGAATATTCAGCATCTACCACCTCTGCCAGCAGCGTTTTGTCACAAAGAACTCTATCCGGGAATACACCTTACGCACATGGGAGTAGAATGAAAAACTCCGTACTCCTCGGCCTCCCGAATCTACATGGAACGGCCCATCCCCATGCGCTCCATGAACCCCTGGAGCTCCTTAGCCATTATTGATACCTTCCCAGACCTAAAACTTGACCAGTCCAGACTTGGATCAAGGACCGTATTGAAATCTCCCCCCATAATCAGTCGATGTGAATCTAAGTCCGGAATCTTCCCCAGTACCCGTTTCATAAATTCCATGCCATCCCAGTTCGGGCATATATATTCAACAACACCACGGCCATTTCCCTCCAGTTTCCCACTAGCCATAACATATCTACCCCCCCGGGTCCGCTTCAATATTCCCTGCCACGAATGCCACCCGCTTATTAACCAAAATCATCACCCCCCTCATTTTGAAGTCCAACCACGAATGGAACAATTGCCCAACCCATCCCTTCCTTAGCCTAATCTGGTCCCCCACCTTCAAATGTGGCTCGTGCAGCATGGCCACATATGCCTTCAGTTGCCTCAAGTGCGCGAACATCCAGGCCCTTTTGACTGGCCCATTCAGTCCCCGAACGTTCCACGTGACTAGTCTGGTCAGGGAGCACCCGCTCCCCCCCCCACCCCTGCCGATCAACCATACCTTCGCCTGGGCCAGTCTTCGGCCCATGCCGCAACTCTCCTGGCCCGCCCTCGGGCAACTACTGTCATCTACCCTCCTCCTCCTCCACTTTGAAAGTCCCCTCCCGTCAGCAGTACTTATCCAGGAACCGATGCAACCGTATCACCATCGCTCTCGTTGGCTCGCCACCCCTGGGGCTTGCGCACCAGCGCCCTGTGGGCCCGACCCATCTCCAATGGCCGATCAAACGCATCTTCCCCAAGCAGCTTCGCCAGCATCCTCCCGACGTATGCATCAACATCCGTTCCTTCACTCCCCTCCGGCAGGCCCACAATCCGGATGTTCTGCCTGCGAGATCGGTTCTCTGGGTCCTCTATTTTCTCCAGCAGTCGCTTCTGCTGGTCTCGCATCAGCCCAATCTCTGCTGCCATCGAGGTGGACTGTTCCTCCTGCTCCCCCGCCAGCTCCTCCAACCTCTGGATCGCTTGACCCTGGGCCTCCAGTCTCGTCTCTACACGGTCAACCACTGCCTTGATCGAGTCCATCGCACGGGCCAGGTCCTCCAAACTTTCCTCCCGCTGTAGGGTGAACGTCACATTCAAGAAGCTCACCAACTGGTCCATTGACCACTGAGCCGGCAGGGACCGGACCCTGCCCATCAGCCATCTCCACATGCGTTGCCACTGTGGTAATACCAGGTATTGCAGTACCTGAGAGGTGGATGACCATTGGCTAGACCTAGGAGTCTACCATTGGCTAACGTACGTAGCTCCGCCCTGAGCTGCCAAATATGCGACCACTCACTCCATGGCTGCCACCGGAAGTCCATTCAGGAACTTTCAACGATTGGTACCACTGATAGGATTCAGTGAAAATGGTCAGCATTAATAAATCAGACTTTGGGACATTCTAGATGTGTTTCAGGAGACCCTCCTTTCTTTCGTGGTCTATTGTATGTTTTAGCTCACTTGGCTGGACAGCGGGTTCGTGATGCAGAGCAAGGCCAGCGGCGCAGGGTTCAATTCCTGTACCGGCTGAGGTTATTCATGAAGACCCCCCCCCCTCCCCCACCGTCGCCTTCTCAACCTTGCCCCTCGCCTGAGGTGTGGTGATCCTCAGGTTAAATCACCACCAGTCAGCTCTCCCCCTCAAAGGGGAAAGCAGCCTATGGTCATCCGGGACTGTGGCGACTTTACCTTTACTTTACCTGACTGTGAGTTTAAATGTAAAAAGTGTTGTGTTTGGTCCTTTGTACTTCATGAAGGAACTCACCAAACACTTTGACTTGTCCAAACAATAATCTTTTATTGAGTCTCGTGTGGTAAGATAGCAATCTGATATAGAGCACGCTATCATGGAGTCTGCTAACTACTCCTCTGGAACTTGCACTTGGCACTGACCATTCATATGTGTGTCTTATTACCCTCTCAATCCTCTTCCCGGGATTGCCGGATGTGTCTCCCTTTATCTCCGAGTCGCAGGTCACATGACCTTGGTCTAGAGACCGCATGGTGTGGCTGTACCGCCACCTGCTGATTGGAGGTTGCACACCATCCAACTATGATACAGCCCACAGGCATATCACCACGAAAAGTTGTTGTTTTGGTAGTTTTAAACACAGTTCCTTCCATTCCATCTGCCAGGAGCACTTTTAAAATCCCAACGTCTCAAACTATTTTCTCCCACATAGTTTTAACTGTCGATTTGGTCTTTTCACCCAGCCTGACAATGCAGATAGTTTGAGATGTTCACCTTCTGCTCTATGCTTAAATAGTTTACATTTCTTTCACCATCTGGCCCATAGATTATGTTCCGTTATCACTGTGACTCATAGCAGATTCCCCAACCCCGAGAACCTGTTGCACAGGATTGAGCACGCCAGCATTGCTTAAATAAACATACAGTATGTCTTTATATTAAAGAATGAAAAAAATAGCAGGACAAAGGAGTTAGTTACTTTCTCACGGTGAGAGACCCGCGGGGTGGGGGTGGAGTCAGCCAGCACAAGAACAGTTTCAGACTTGCTTTTAAATCAATAAAAATAACTCCTTAAAAAAAAATTAAGCCAACTTCTCATGAAGCCAAAACACTCAATCATTTAAGAAATAAAAAAGAGAAAATGCTGGAAATATGGTGCATCAGTAAGGCACTGGGGGCCATCAACAACGCAGAATTGTTCAACCTCAATCTACAACCTCATGGTCTGGTATCCCTTCTGGCATTACCATCACGCCAGAGGTTAATCTTGGTTCAATGAAGAGTACAGGCCAGGAGCAGTATCTGGCACACACAAAAATTAAATGTCAGCCTCGTAAAGCTACAGCACAGGACTAGCTGCATGTCAGACAGCAGAAGGAGTGTGAGATAGGCCCAGCGAAGTGATAACATAACCAACTACAGATCCTCCTTAAACTTTCCCAGCATCTTCTTCTCCTTAAACTTATTGTGCGAGGATTCCTCTGCCTTTCTGATATGTACAGGAGGCAAAGTACGTGTCCTGCCAATCTCTCTCGCCTCTCCATCGCAATGTCCCACAGGTACAAAGAACAAAGAACAAAGAACAAAGAAATGTACAGCACAGGAACAGGCCCTTCGGCCCTCCAAGCCCGTGCCGACCATGCTGCCCGACTAAACTACAATCTTCTACACTTCCTGGGTCCGTATCCCTCTATTCCCATCCTATTCATGTATTTGTCAAGATGCCCCTTAAATGTCACTATCGTCCCTGCTTCCACCACCTCCTCCGGTAGCGAGTTCCAGGCACCCACTACCCTCTGCGTAAAAAACTTGCCTTGTACATCTACTCTAAACCTTGCCCCTCTCACCTTAAACCTATGCCCCCGAGTAATTGACCCCTCTACCCTGGGGAAAAGCCTCTGACTATCCACTTTGTCTATGCCCCTCATAATTTTGTAGACCTCTATCAGGTCGCCCCTCAACCTCCTTCGTTCCAGTGAGAACAAACCGAGTTTATTCAACCGCTCCTCATAGATAATGCCCTCCATACCAGGCAACATTCTGGTAAATCTCTTCTGCACCCTCTCTGAAGCCTCCACATCCTTCTGGTAGTGTGGCAACCAGAATTGAACACTATACTCCAGGTGTGGCCTAACTAAGGTTCTATACAGCTGCAACATGACTTGCCAATTCTTATACTCAATGCCCCGGCCAATGAAGGCAAGCATGCCGTATGCCTTCTTGACTACCTCCTCCACCTGTGTTGCCCCTTTCAATGACCTGTGGACCTGTACTCCTAGATCTCTTTGACTTTCAATACTCTTGAGGGTTCTACCATTCACTGTATATTCCCTACCTGTATTAGACCTTCCAAAATGCATTACCTCACATTTGTCCGGATTAAACTCCATCTGCCATCTCTCCGCCCACATCTCCAAACAATCTAAATCCTGCTGTATCCTCCGACAGTCCTCATCGCTATCCGCAATTACACCAACCTTTGTGTCGTCTGCAAACTTACTAATCAGACCAGTTACATTTTCCTCCAAATCATTTATATATACTACAAAGAGCAAATGTCCCAGCACTGATCCCTGTGGAACACCACTGGTCACAGCCCTCCAATGAGAAAAGCATCCTTCCATTGCTACTCTCTGCCTTCTATGGCCTAGCCAGTTCTGTATCCACCTTGCCAGCTCACCCCTGATCCCGTGTGACTTCACGTTTTGTACTAGTCTACCATGAGGGACCTTGTCAAAGGCCTTACTGAAGTCCATATAGACAACATCCACTGCGCTACCTGCATCAATCATCTTAGTGACCTCCTCGAAAAACTCTATCAAGTTAGTGAGACACGACCTTCCCTTCACAAAACCGTGCTGCCTCTCACTAATACATCCATTTGCTTCCAAATGGGAGTAGATCCTGTCTCGAAGAATTCTCTCCAGTAATTTCCCTACCACTGAAGTAAGGCTCACCGGCCTGTAGTTCCCGGAATTATCCTTGCTACCCTTCTTAAACAGAGGAACAACATTGGCTATTCTCCAGTCCTCCGGGACATCCCCTGAAGACAGCGAGGATCCAAAGATTTCTGTCAAGGCCTCAGCAATTTCCTCTCCAGCATCCTTCAGTATTCTGGGGTAGATCCCATCAGGCCCTGGGGACTTATCTACCTTAATATTTTTTAAGACACCCAACACCTCGTCTTTTTGGATCTCAATGTGACCCAGGCTATCTACACACCCTTCTCCAGACTCAACATCTACCAATTTCTTCTCTTTGGTGAATACTGATGCAAAGTATTCATTTAGTACCTCACCCATTTCCTCTGGCTCCACACATAGATTCCCTTGCCTATCCTTCAGTGGGCCAACCCTTTCCCTGGCTACCCTCTTGCTTTTTATGTACGTGTAAAAAGCCTTGGGATTTTCCTTAACCCTATTTGCCAATGACTTTTCGTGACCCCTTCTAGCCCTCCTGACTCCTTGCTTAAGTTCCTTCCTACTTTCCTTATATTCCACGCAGGCTTCGTCTGTTCCCAGCCTCTTAGCCCTGACAAATGCCTCCTTTTTCTTTTTGACGTGGCCTACAATATCTCTCGTCATCCAAGGTTCCCGAAAATTGCCGTATTTATCCTTCTTCCTCACAGGAACATGCCGGTCCTGAATTCCTTTCAACTGCCACTTGAAAGCCTCCCACATGTCAGATGTTGATTTGCCCTCAAACATCCGCCCCCAATCTATGTTCTTCAGTTCCCGCCTAATATTGTTATAATTAGCCTTCCCCCAATTTAGCACATTCATCCTAGGACCACTCTTATCCTTGTCCACCAGTACTTTAAAACCTACTGAATTGTGGTCACTGTTACCAAAATGCTCCCCTACTGAAACATCTACCACCTGGCCAGGCTCATTCCCCAATACCAGGTCCAGTACCGCCCCTTCCCTAGTTGGACTGTCTACATATTGTTTTAAGAAGCCCTCCTGGATGCTCCTTACAAACTCCGCCCCGTCTAAGTACTTCTTAACGGTTCTCTGTAGTTGATGATATTTCACCACGTGATGCCCAGGGATAAGCCTGGGAACGACAGACCAGTGAGGCTTACGTCTGCAGTGGGTAAATGGTTAGAATGTATTCTGAGGGACAGGGTCTATAGGCATTTAGACAAGCAAGGGCTAATTAGGGAAAATCAGCATGTCTCACCAATTTGATTGAGTTTTTTGAAGGGGTAACCAAGAAGGTAGATGAGGGCAGTGTGGTCGACGTTGTCTACATGGACTTTAGCAAGGCCTTTGACAAGGTACCGCATGGTAGGTTGTTGCAAAAGATTAAATCTCATGGAATCCAGGGTGAGGTAGCCAATTGGATACAAAATTGGCTTGGCGACAGAAGCCAAAAGGTGGTTGTGGAGGGTTGTTTTTCAAACTGGAGGCCTCTGACCAGCGGTGTGCCTCAGGGATCGGTGCTGGGTTCACTGTTATTTGTTATTTATATTAATGATTTGGATGAGAATTTAGGAGACATGGTTCGTAAATTTGCAGATGACTCCAAGATTGGTGTCCTAGTGGATAATGAAGAAAACCAAAAAAGATTGCAACGGGATCTTGATCAATTGGGCCAGTGGGCCGATGAATGGCAGATGGAGTTTAATTTAGATGAATGTGAAATGATGCATTTTGGTAGATCGAATCAGTGCAGGACCTACTCAGTTAATGGGAGGGAGTTGGGGAGAGTCACAGAACAAAGAGATCTAGAAGTACAGGTTCATAGCTCCTTGAAGGTGGAGTCGCAGGTGGACAGGGTGGTGAAGAAGGCATTCAGCATGCGAGGTTTTATTGGTCAGAATATTGAATGCAGGAGTTGGGACGTCTTGCTGAAGTTGAACAAGACATTAGTAAGACCACACATGGAATACTGTGTTCAGTTCTGGTCACCCGATTATAGGAAGGATATTGGAAAACTAGAAAGAGTGCAGAAGAGATTTACGAGGGTGCTACCAGGACTTGATGGTCTGAGTTATAAGGAGAGGCTGGATAGGCTGGGACCTTTTTCCCTGGAGCAGAGGAGGCTTAGGGGTGATCTTATAGAGGTCTATAAAATAATGAGGAGCACAGATAAGGTAGATAGTCGACATCTTTTCCCTTAGGTAGAGGAGTCTAGAACTAGAGGACATAGGTTTGAGGTGAGAGGGGAGAGATACAAAAGAGACCAGAAGGGTAATTTCTACACACAGAGGGTGGTGAACATCTGGAACGAGCTGCCAGAGGCAGTGGTAGAGGCGGGTACAATTGTGAGCTTTAAAAAGCAGTGAGACAGTTACATGGGCAGGGTGGGTATAGAGGGATATGGGCCAAATGCGGGCAAGTGGGCCTAGCTTAGTGATAGAAACTGGGTGGCCTGGACCAGCTGGGCCGAAGGGCCTGATCCATGCTGTAAACAGCTATGACTCTATGACCTTTGCTGTTCCCTTCCATGTGCATTGGTATAGATTACAGTTAATATTGCAATGGACTACGATGTGTGGCTTTATGGCTGTGTTGATGGTATTGAGCATTCAATTTGTGTGAAGCCACCGGAGGACGATGGGGCTTGCCGATTATCGTGTGATGATCAATAATCTGCGTGGGTGATAGTGCCGATGTCCTCAATGCCGTGTAGCCTGATGGTCATAGAAGGCTCTTGCTGCCATTCACTGGTTTGTTGCATGGTTTCTCTCAGATTTAAAAAAATTCCAATTAAGCAGCAATTTAGCGTTGCCAATCCACCTACATTTCACATCTTTGGGTTGTGGGAATATGCAAACTCCACACGGACAGTGACCCGGAGCCGGGATTGAACCCTGGTCCTCGGCGCCGTGAGGAAGCAGTGCTAACCACTGCGCTACTGTGCCCCCCCCCTCCCCAGTTTTCTCTCAGATGATGCGTAGGCCAAACTTGCCACCGCCCACCATGACTCGGAATGCACGCTTATTGTCGGCTGAAAAAGTGATGTCGTCTGCGGACATCCGAGTCCATTTGCAGACGTCATCACATTGTGGAATTTCCCGATAGGGACTCGATGTGTGACAGGAGCTTGCAAGTGGAAATCCCTGGCTCATGTTTATGTTCCCATGTTCAACTATTCAAAGTGAAAGGATCACACTGGAGGGCAGAGCAGAGATGCTCAGTAAAGCAGTTACTTAATTATTATCTCAGGTCAGACACAGCAATGTTCCTAAAATGTATTTTCTCTCTTTTATTTCTGACCCTATCTCTTTCAGTTGTGAAGAAAGGTCCTGCCTGAATTGTCTGATCAGTGAGTATTTGAGCATTTTGTGTTTTTCGTATTCCTTGCCAGTACCAGGTATTCAGCAGCAGGTGGCGATACTGCGCTGTGAACCTTTACTGATCTTTGTGCAGCTCGCCAGCACCATCCTCTGGCTAACATTGGCACTACAATGGACTGCAAGGGAAACTTCAATATTTTCACTGTGATCACCAGTCACAAAACAGACGCTGGAGTCAAGTGATGGAGCAGAATGAGAAATGGAAACACAGGAAATCAAAGCTCCAGACTGGGAAACAGGTGAAGGGATGGAGGCTGGGACTGAGGAGTTTGACTGAATGAAACAGGGAGTAAATGAAAGAAGAGTCAAAACATATTTGATTAATTTTTTTATTTTAATCCTCTGATATTTCTATTGTGTTGTTTTTACTTACAGTCTGATTTGCATTTTACAATTTGGAAATTAAATGATACATTTATTGACAACCGGTTATCAATGGTGGTTTCTCTGTCGCTTCTGTCGCCTAAGATGTGCAGGTTAGGTGGATTGGTCATGCTAAAGTTGCCCTTTAGTGACCCAAGATGTGAAGTTAGGTGGGATTGCAGGGGAGTGGGCCTAAGTAGAGTGCACTTTCAGAGGGTCGGTGCAGACTCAGTGGGTCAAATGGCCTCCTTCCCCAGATCTGGATCAGAACCGGAGCAGATTCTCAGCCAATTGTTTTCAACCCAAGTTTCAAAGAAAGGATAAAGTTTCTCAGTGAATTTATTCCTAGTGAAGGTGTGGAGATGGGACTTGGTGTCCACGTTGTAAAATGAAACAGTCCCAGACTCATAACTGAGATAAACTCCCACCTTCCCGGGGATCTGGCCGACAGGGAGAGGGGATCGAGGAGAGGAGTTTATATAAAACTGTTTTCCAACTCTTCCAATGGTCCAGAATCCGGTCTCTGGGCACAGGCGAACCGCCTTCTTCCTCTCCACAGACTCTGTGGCTACTCCCAGACTCCAGTACAGATTTTCCACCACCTCCACCTCCCAGTAATGTCTCCCTGATGTAAATGCCTCTGATCCCAACACACAGGGGCACAGGTACTCTGTCAAGATGTTCCCAGTGTCAGAGAGATTCCTCTCGGTCCCGTTACATCTCAAACTTTTCAGATGCTCAGACATCTCAAGCCAAGGATTCGCTGTTTCCACATCCAGGGTCACAGAGACTGGGAAAGAAAGCAGAGGATTAGAGAGACTCACTACAGATCATGGTCAGTGCGGGAGAGACGTGCTGTGAATGGCAGGAGAGGGCATGGAGAAAATATCTGAAGATTGTGATCCTCTCCTTGATTCAAATACCACCCCACCCTGCTCAGCCCTGTGGGGATTATGTGTGAACAGAAATAATAAAATTCACAACAACTGGAGTTGGAGCCTGAACAAAAAGTTAAATATTGTTCCTAGTTTAATTTACAAACTATTGGGCAGGCAGTGACAGAGTGATATTCTCACTGGACTAGTAATGCAAAGACCCAGGGTAATGCTCTGGGGATCTTGGTTCGAATCCCACCAGGGCACATAGTGAAATAAGTATTCAATAACAATTTGGAATTAAATGTCTAATGATGACCATGAAACCATTGTCGTAAAAACACATTTAGAGAAGGAAATCTGCCACCCTTAGCTGGTCTGGCCTACATGTTACTCCAGATCCGCAGTAATGTGGTTGCCTCGCAAAAGCCATTCAGTTCCAGCGTAATTAGAGATGGGCAATAAATGGTGACCAACCAGCAGTGCCCACAGAACAAATTTTAAAATGGCATGAAAATTACCCATAAACTGCTCCACAGATATTTTACAGAAACATATCCCATGAAAGAATTTTTAAAAATAACACTGGGATTGGGTGACATGGTGTCAACAGCACAGGGTCCATGCCTCGTTCCGATGGGATGGATTTGGGACCTACCTCCCTGCCCGGCCCATGGTGGAGGTCGCAGTATTGTGGGTCGGAACAGCCTTTGAGCAGAGAATTGAAGAAGGACCGAGATTTTTTAAAATAAATAATGATGGAAACGTGCGTTCAAGTGAAGGGAGATGTGGGAAGTTTCAGAGGAAGGCCAAAGCAATCGTGCAGAGTCATGATAGCGGGAGTGTGACAGGAAGAGACAGAGGGCGGGATTCTCTGCAAGCGTTCGCCCGGCAACCGGAGAATCCAGCCCGAGGTCAATGGAGTTCTCTATTGTCCGCGGCCTGCCCGTGGCGTTCTTACAGTGGGCGGGGCGGGAGAACAGTCCAGAGTGTACAGATAAGAGAGCACCAGCAAATAAAGTCAGCAGAGGGAAAATGGCAAAAAAGACAAAATTAAAGACTCTTTATCTGATCACACAAAATGTTCATAACAAAATCGATCCACTGATGGTATAAATAGAAATGTGATCACGATTAGAGAGACATGGCTACAAAGCGCCGATAGCTGTGATCTAAATATTCAAGGGTAGTTGATATTTTGGAGGAGCAGGAAGAAAGGAAAGGAAGTAGTTAGCTCTGAACATAAAGGATGAGATCAGTAGAGTAGTGAGAAATGATCTTTGTTCAGCCAATCATAACATAGAATTAGTTGGGTTGGAAAAAGAAGGCAATGGTAAATGAAAAAAGTCATTGGCAGGATGGTTTATTGTCCGTTGAAAGTAGCTACAGTTTAGGATAGAGTATAAATTGTCAAATAACGGCAGCTTGTGATAAAGGTACAGCAATAATTGTGGGAGATTTTCATCTTCAAATTGATTGGACAAATCAAATCGTCAAAGGTAGCCTGGAGCATGGGTTTGTGCTAGATTTGGGAACGTTTTTTGGAACAATGCTTCTGGAACCAACAATTGAACAGGCTATTTTAGATGTGGTCATGTTTATTTCGACAGGATTAATTAATAATCTCATAGGAACAAATTCTCTTTGGTAAGAGAATTCTTACCAAGAGAATAAATAATTTTATCTAATACCAATAATGCTATCATAACATGATAACATTTCATGTTCAGGTGAGAACTGTGAGCCTGAAACTAGAGTCTCAAATATAAATAAAGGCAATTACAAAGATATGAAGGCAGATCTTTAAAAATGTTATTTTTATTTTAAAAAATTAGCACAGCCAATCCACCTAACCTGCACCTCTTTGGACTATAGGAGGAAACCGGAGCATCCGGAGCAAACCCATGCAGACACGGGGGAGAACGTGCAGAGTCCGGACAGACAGTGACCCAGCGGGGAATCGAACCTGGGACCCTGGTGCTGAGAAGCCACTGTGCTAGCCACGTGCTACCATGCTGCCCATAAAGGGGAATAGATGCCAATGTGACTGAGACAGAAAGCAGAGGATAGTGATGAAGGTTGTTTTTCGGAGGAATGTATACAGGGATTGTCTGGTGAGGCGTAAACTAGGGTGGTAGAGAGAGCGTTAAAATAAAAAGTGGTGGGGGTTGTTGTTAGAGGGCACTTCCCGAGCAGAGGCACCTGCGTAATTAATATGTAACAAATACCAAATATGTTTCATATCTGTAGCAAGCATCAAGAAGCAAATGTATGCTCTCAGATTAAAACAACATACACAAAGCATGGTGGGACGTGGCCAACTGACTTGACCACTGTAGCGCACAAAGACTCCGTGAGACGAATAGAGTGAAGTCGATGAGGCTTTATTAAGCGTGTCTGTTCCCCCGCAGCTCGATAGTAGAATGGCCTGCGGGGGAAGACTCCGGCTTCTTATACTCCGCCTTCAGGGCGGAGCTAGAGGTCAACGGCCAACCAGGACCCGGGATCTGTCAGCCAATGACATTAGGGCTTCCAGTCCCGCCAGTGCTTGAAGGCTGCTGTCGCGTTCACTGCGTGGGGGCTGATCCTCAGGCATTCTGGAATGATCCTGAGCTCCATAGTCCTTTTTAGGCACGCTTAATAAATTGTAGCGCACAAAGACTCCGTGAGACGAATAGAGTGAAGTCGATGAGGCTTTATTAAGCGTGTCTGTTCCTCCGCAGCTCGATAGTAGAATGGCCTGCGGGGGAGGACTCCGGCTTCTTATACTCCGCCTTCAGGGCGGAGCTAGAGGTCAACAGCCAACCAGGACCCGGGATCTGTCAGCCAATGACATTAGGGCTTCCAGTCCCACATGACCCCTAATACATACTACCACAACCACATTCTTTGGAAAGGCAGATCCACACTGAATCAGCCAGAAACAGCCTGTTAAGTAGGAACATCCTATACCACCAGCCCCCAGGCTATCCTCATGAATACAGACTATGGAACCAGCCAACAACAAAGTTAAGGACAAATCGTTCAGCAGTTCGACGGGGTTAAGACAGGCAGTTGTCCACAAACAATGGAACCAATTAACAAAGTTAAGATAAGGAAGTCTCAAGCTTGTGAGGTATTGTAACGGCCCAGGACGGTTGCTAAGGCATCTGGGTAACATCGTTCAGAAACCTCTGCCTGTCCACGAGCTGATCATGCAGCCCCAGCATGTCAAATAAGTAATTTCATTGGATCTGTACGTAATCTTAAATCTGTCCGATTGGCTCGTGTCCAGTCCAGGTGGGCTGAATAGCTGTTTGAAAATGTACAAGTATTTATGATTTGCCTTTGTTCAGTGAAGGAGCGCATGGTGTATGATGCACGATCAATGACCACTAAAGCGAGGTTGTAGTCCAACTGAAGGCTTTAATAAGCTAGATGTTTCCCCCAGCAGCTCAGGTACAGAATGAAGGCTGCTGGGGCGGCATGGGCTCTTATACCCCGCCTAGCAGGGCGGAGCTACCATACAGCTTGACCAATAGGAAACATACAATTTCTATCAATGGTGTTCCAGCATTACCAGGTACCGTAATACCTCTACTACCACAGTGTACCCAGCGTTTTGCTTCCCGCCGGCTTAATTAATAAACAGATTGACTTTTGGAGCAGACTCGAGTATCGAGTGATTCTTTCGGATTCTTTCCTGCGAACAGGGTGGAGAAGAGATTCAGTGAGAGGAAGGGAAGCAATGAGGTAATTGAGCAGAGTAGCGATTTGGGTAATGATAAACAGAGTGTGTCAGGAAGGGACATAGAAGACAAATTTAACACTACACCAGCCGATAAGGTGAGTGATTGAAAAAGTATTGTAAAGAGAGTGGGCTGGATTCTCTGATTTTGAGGCTACGGTGAAACTCCCGGCGTTCCCGACATAAACAGCCGGAAAATTGCTGGGTCCATGGTCACACATGGGCACTGCAACGACCTGCAGCAGTCACGCCATACGACATGGCGCCGGCCGCGTGGACCTGGACGGCCAAATAGTATCCCCCTGGACCACCCCCCACCAGTCCCCCTTACCCTCGCCGAAGCCTCCCTTGCCAGCAACACAGCTCCCGCCTGACTGCGGCGGTGCTGGACACAGTCCACAGCCGCCACGCCAGGTTTACGAAAACTCAGACCATACGTGACCCTCGCAGCGTGAACACGGCCCATTGGGGGCGGAGCATCGGGGGAGGGCCTGAAAGTGATGCGCTGGGCACCATCGCAGCGGCGTGCAGTGTGCTCCTAGATTATGCCAATTTGGAGGAGGGGAGGGGGGTGGGTGGAGCATCCGAAAAACGGGACCGGCCCCGATTTGGTTGCAAACGGGGATTCTCCGCCTGATCGCTGAATTCGATTTTGGTGTCAGGCAATGGAGATTCCCACCCAAAAAGTTAAAGACTCTGAGGTGGATTTTTCAATACCCGACTTTGGTAGTGGGTTTTCCCATTCGGCTTAGAATGGAGCATCAGCCAGAAAATGGATTCGGCAAAGGTACAAATCCGGTTCCAATGCCCTGGATCTCTGCCCGGAGCTATATGCCCACGCTGGCAGCACCATGTAAAACCATGAGTTTAATCTGACCAAAGGGCTGGAAGCTCACATCTCCCCCTCCCCATGATGCTCTAGCCCACTCAGCCGGGACTCACGCGGGTGTGAATTGGTGCAAGTATTTATAGCAGGGCCCAGGCATCATGGCTGCTGAGGGGGAGCAAGGAGGTAAGCAAACCTTGGAAACTTTTCGGGCTTGCTGGTAGACGTTTGCCTGGACCTCAGGGAGCAGCGGGGAATAACCTGGTGGCGTGTGTGGACTGGGAGTGTCCCCCTCAGGATCGGGGTGCCCTGGCTGAGACCCCCATTGCTTATTATTTAAACCCACCCACTAGCTGCAACTTACAGGCTCCTGGCTGTTTAGACTGCTGACTGCTGGCGGGATCCTGCGAGTGCTCTGAAAGTTTCTGGTCATGTGGAAACCCACCAACCCTCCCATTGGGACACCCTCATATCCCAGCAGTATCATCAGTGGGATGGGCGTGCCCATGTTCAGTCACCTGCCCACCAGGAGATGGCGCTCCTCAGAAGCGCAGCCTCACAGCAGAGGTAGCAAGGAAATAGCAGAGCTCACCCCAAACAAAGGACACATGCATCGTGGCCACTGAAACCCTCGCTGGCACAAAGCCCCTCTCAGAGTAGAAGCCCATCCCTAAGAATCACAAGATGTCTCCAACCCCTGCCTGTCCACTGCACCCCTGATCCCTTCCATCCCACCCCTGGCCAGGAAATCTGACCAGCTCCCCGTCACAACCTGTATGTAAAGCCCAGGCTCCATACTGCAGCTAAGGTCCCAGCAACTGCAGGCATCCCTCGCTCACCCGCATCTGTAGGACCTGCCCACACACCAGGTTCTTAGCATGGCTTAGAATGGCTGCACAGTATGAACATCTCACCACACAATTGCCACCCTCCTGACAGGATGGCATGGCTCACCCAGTGAGGAGGTCCACAGAAGACAGGAAAGGGGCCTCAGAGCCTCTCGCTTACACCGGTTGTAGCAGCCACCAGTACCCCTGTTGGCAGGGACGGGTGAGGACAGAGGCCCCCCCCCCATCACAGTCTAGGTGTCAGTCACTGATTGGGACAGGGGTGCAGTGCTGACTACATCATCTCAAAGGGGTCAATGGAGGGTGGTGGGGGGGTAACATGTTGAGGGTGGCACAGCAGTACAACCCAGGGTGCCCACGTAACCTGGCGGCATTGGATGGTCAAGGGAATCTTCATCTTGCTAATATTCTCTGTCTCCCTCCCCCCTCCGATCACAGAGACATGGATTTCGGACTGCAGCCAGCAATGCTCAATGTGCCCAGGCGTCGGACTACATCATGTTCAACCTAGATTAAGACCACCAAGATGCCCGGGCAGCAGGAATTTCTGGTGGGGCACTCCAATACAGTCCCCAGAGGGTCTTGAGCATCATGGTGGCCTGTTGCATCCTTCATAATGTCACGCAGAGGAGCGACATGCTCGGGAAGGAGCAAGAACGGCAAGCCTCATCTGACGAGGATGGTCTCTGGGAAGTTCCTGGCGTGGAACCTGGCAATTCCTTCTCGCAATCCAAATTGTTTTTTGCGGGGGGGGATTGTGGGAGATGGTGAATGGTTAGAGCTCACTCACTGGGGATTCTGTAATACAAGGTGGGCTCACACTGGTGCCCCCCACTGCCCGGTTACTTCTCACGGAGGGTGTAACCATGCGGGGCATTGATCTGACATGGGTCTGGATGGGCCCGGCCATCCTGCAGGTGACACAGGTGACAACGAGTCACCCTGTTCTGCTAACTGCCCATGCAATGTGTTAGTGTCAGGTGGGGGAGATTCAGAAGGGCTGAGGAGGGAGGCGCCAGGATGCGTCCCATCACATCTTCCCCCCTCGGGGTGCTCACTGGCCCTTGACTACTCAATGGGATGGAGGGGAGGCCGAAGTGAGCTCTGGACACACCAATGTTACCACTGCCAGTTCTGAAGGCTCACCCTCACCATAACTGGTTTCGATGCCCTCAGCCATGGTACACTGAGGTTGGGTCACGTCCCTCTCTGATTGGCTAAGGTCAGTCAGCGGCCAGCCAATGCTCTCGATGCCCTCAGCCATGACCCTTTGTGAATGGGCCAAGCTCTGGAGAGCTGCAGAAATGTCCATCAGTGCCAGGCACATGTCTGCCTGTGACTGGGCTCCTATGTCCTGCCCCTCAGCCATGGACATGGTCAGTGTGCCCCTTGACTTCGACATCTTGTGTCAAGGCTCTGACATCTTGTCCCAGGCCTTCCAAAGTTAACGCCATCCTTTCCGTGTTGACCTGGGTGCCTCGCATTGTCAGCACCACATCCTGCACCTGAAGGGGACTGGACTCCTCCAGCTGTACTTGCAGTCACTGGAAAGCTCCTGATATCCCCTCCCGTAAATTATGGCTCTGCCTCTGCACCAGTGATGGAATCATCTTTTTCAGAAACGCAACATCTGTCTGGGCGACAGCTGTTTCCTGGGATCGGGCAGCCCTCCGATCGTCCGCTCCCTCGGGAGTCCTTGATTCCACCAGATGTACTGCAGCTTGTGTGCGGTGCTCACCAGAGGGTGGCCCAGGAGCCTGATCACTAACATCACCCACCGAAGTGATAGTCTCTGCGGGTGGTGCAGGTGGCAGCAGTGGCGAGACATTGGCATCTTCCCCAGAGTTGTACTTTGAGGTGTTCTGAGGGTCTGGATGGGGAGGCAGTGACTCCGGGTGGGCCGGCCTCGTCTGACAGCGATTCTGCAAGACAAAACACATGGGGTGAGATCTTGGGAAGGACCAGTCTGTTGGAGAAGAGTGGTTCACTTACTATCGGACTCCCACTTCCTCGTTGCATGCCGAACTCCACTACTATCCTCTCCTCGGCCTCCCCCATGAGTTACTGGGACCTTTCCTCATAGGGGATATCAACCTGAATGTCTGGAGTGCTGCCTCCTGTCCTCTGGCATCCTGGTAATTATAGGCCACTTTATCCTTGGGGGACACAGAAAGAACATAACAAGGTGGTGGGAAACAACATTTATAGGAGATTTGTAACTGGCCAATGAGGACATTCGCGGAGGGTGGGTTGTAAGGGCAGGTGGGATATTGTTGGCAGAGAATTGGGGGGCAGATGTGAGGAGTAAGGGACAGTAATGAACAAGACCTGGGATGTGTTGGCTGTGAGTGCTGCCAGCCTCACCAAGAGGACTGGGACGCAATGCCATAGGAAGATGAACAACCTCCTTCCAGCAGCTTGAGTGAGTAACCACCTCTGTGCCCCTGCACTCAAGCTGCTGGAAGGAGGTTGTTCATCTTCCTATGGCATTGCGTCCCAGTCCTCTTGGTGAGGCTGGCAGCACTCACAGCCAACACATCCCAGGTCTTGTTCAGTACGGTGGGTACGAGTCCCTGTCCCACTCTGGGCTCCTCTCTCCAGCATTCTGTTGACCTCTGACTTCAGGAACCTTGGTGCTGGTCTTTTAGCTGCCATCTTCTTGGCTGGAATGAGTCTGTGCTGAGTGGAGCGTTTAAAGCTGCTCCAGCGTCTCAGGCTCTGAATACCATCCAGCGAATCTGGGAATTGTTGGGCTCCGAGTGTGGGTAGGGCTCCGAGTGTGGGCTGCTTGTGGGCTGCGTGCTGGTCCATTTGTATGACCTGAATGTCTCCTGGCCAGCACTCCTGGCAATAGCGCATAGCTCCCTCAATTCTACACCGGAGGCAGCACATAGTCTCCAGAATGGAGAAGGCCCATCAATTTGAATAAAGGGACTTCACTGACTTTATGCTGACAGTAAAGTCACCATAGTCCCAGATGGCCACAGGCTGCTTTCTCCTTTGAGGGGGAGAGCTGACTGGTTTAACCTGAGGGTCACCACACCTCAGCCAGTGCGGGAATTGAACCGCACTGCTGGGCCTTGCTCTGCATCACGAACCAGCTGTATAGCCAACTGAGCTAAACTGGCCCCCTGTATCTGAATATGTGCAGTATCTGTAACAAAGCAGAAGAATTGTTATCCCAGGTAGAAATAAACACGTGCGATCTGATAGCCATTACAGAGACATGGTTGCAAGGTGACCAAATCTTGGGCCTGAATAATTAAATGTGTTGACATTTTAAGAAGACAGGAAGATAAGTGTAATAACTCCAGGAAGGCAACCTCACTTATGCCTCAGGCTGCCCACCAGACTGAGTGCCAGAAACCTAGCTATTGCTTTGCCCCTTTACTCAACGAATGTTCAGAAACCTCACACCAATTGAGCAGTTCCGTGCCTGAACTACTGAAAGTCTCCACCACCTCTCAACATCCGGCAAAATGTAAAGAGGAGTCAACCAATCAGAGCCCAAAGTTGTTCTGTATTGCTTGCTGATAGGCTCAACAAAATTAAAATTCCCAGTTGCTCCATCTTCATCACAATGGTTTGAAGTTTCGATACCTGTACCTCTGAATTGTCTTTTTTCCACAGGGATGCTCCCCACCAATGGTTATCATGTCCATTTTGACCTTGGTGCTGGACATGAGTCTGGTACACAAGGTGGCAATGTCATAGAATCATAGAATTCCTACAGTACAGAAGGAGGCCATTCGGCCCATTGAGTCTGCACCGACCCTTTGAAAGAGCACCCTACCTAGGCTAAGCCCACTCCCTCACTTTATCCCCATAACCCCATCTAATCTGTACATCCCTGTACAGCAAGGGGACAATTGATCATGGCCAATCCACCTAACCTGCACATCTTTGGACTGTGGGAGGAAACCGGAGCACCCGGAGGAAACCCACGCACACACGGGGAGAACGTGCAGACTCCACACAGACAGTGACCCAAGGCTGGAATTGAACCTTCGTCCCTGATGCTATGATGCAGCAGTGCTAATAACTGTGTCACTGTGCCGTCCACATGTATCAGGAGGATGAGAATTCTGGAAGAGGGAATGATCAGTTGGAAATGTGGGGATTTCCACTTGTGGAATTTTGCAAAGTATCAATGGGTTCTGGCTGCAGTGCATCATCTGAGAAATCCCATATTGGTGATGTTTCCATGGATACATAGATACATAGAAGATAGGAGCAGGAGGAGGCCATTAATCAAGATCATGGCTGATCATCCAACTCAATAGACTAATCCTGCTTTCTCCCCATAGCCTTTGATCCCATTTGCCCCAAGTGCTATACCTAGCACTGAGTCAGCTTTGGAAGCTGACATCTAAGATGACCAGTTGAAGGAGCTGCTTTTTGGAAGTTAGATTCAGTGTATAAATAAGACTTTAATTCCAATCAGGAATATTCTTAGACACATTATTTTGTAACTAAATACTCAATACTGGGCGGTTTTGAATATCTCCTCTATTGAGAGCTTGCTGGCTGGGTTGGCGGTATATTATCAAGTGAGAGTGTGGTCGGAGGAGCTACCTCGCACCTCCATCACAACTGTGTCCATGATGGGAAGGCTCATGGTCAACCTTCCCACATCATCCATTGAGGCCCTTAAGTTGGCTCCCTGGAACTCTCCAGGAACTGGGCATTGGGAAGAAGGCACCCGCTTACCCCCAACCCCTAGCCTTGCTGCTGACACCTCCTCTGCCTACCAACCCTCACTTCCCAAAAGGAAAAAAGCCATAAAACAGGGGAATAGGAATACTGATCTCAACAGGTCTTGGATACTTTGAAATCGAACATCAGTAAAACGGGGAAATAAGAATACTAATCCAAACAGTTTTTTCCCTTCTGGGCTGGGGTTTGGGTCCATTCTGGATCCTACGCCTCACAAGAACACAATATCACAAGAATTAGAACCCGGAGTGAGCCACCGGGCCCTTCAAGCCTGCCCCGCCATTCAATGCGATTGTGGCTGATCTACGCCGGCCTCAACACCTTTTCTGTGTCATTTCCCCTTGCGCTCTATTCCTCGATCTATCAAATATTTATCCACCTCCACTTTAAATACTTCGAATGATCCAGCCTCCACCACACTCCGGGGCAGAGAATTCCAGAGAATCACCACCCTCTGCGGGAAGAAATTTCTATGCACCTCAGTTTTCAATGACCCGCCCTTTATCTTGTAGCTCTGTCCCCTTGATCGAGATTCTCCCACAAGAAAACATCTCACCATCCACCCTGTCCAGCCCCCGCAGGATCTTCTATGTTTGAATAAGATCACCACTCACACTTCTAAACTGCAAGGAATACAGACCCAGACTATTTAGTCTGACTTGATAGCACAACCCTCCCATCCCAGGAATTAGCCCAGTGTATCTCCTCTGGACTGCTGCCAATGTTACTGTATCCTTTTTTAGTTAAGGGGACCAAACTTGTACGCAGTATTCCAGGTGAGGATGGGTGTCATACCTGATGCGGTTCCCCTTCAGTGAATATGGCAGCATTTGATTGGTCAGCAATTGGTGTTTTGTGATTTCATCCCAGGATTTCAGGTTTAGGATCCCAGGAAGGTCCACTTCAACACTGCAAAGTGCCTGAGTGATACTTGATGCATTGGACCTTCCAGCATGGGGCTGTCACCAGCTCTTCAGCCATCAGGCAGGAACACCGTCACCTCCATTAAACACTCTCTTTGACATTTGCATGTATAACAATTCAACCCGTAAGATATAAATCAGAATAAAGCAGCTTATCTGAGTTTTACCAGGGTTAACGGTATCCAGTATTTCCCTCCACACTGGGAACGGTAAAGTGCCGTTGAATTTTCCGATCGACAGGACACCATCTGCTCGTGACAGACTATTAGCCTCATCGCTAATCCTGTAAATATTAAAGAGTTGATTATAAATTGACCACAAACACTTTGCTGAGTAATTTTACCAACTTGCCCTGAGTTTCAGTAAAGTTCATGTCCTACCTCCTCTTCCGAGATGCTTCCTCCTGAAATAAACAAAACACAAATCTGAGTTGACAGAGACGGACTGTCTATATCCAGAAAGCAGAAATGACCCTCACATTGTTACAAGCTGCTGAGAATTGTCAATTCCCATTGCTGCAGACATGGAATAGAAAGAGGATGTTCCACAAAGGATATTGAAGCACAGGAGAAAGTATCAAAAATATCCACAAAAACAGAAAGTGTTCTGCCAATAGCAAAAATTGATCAGTTTTATCCAGAAAAGAGAAATCCTAATGGAGCTGAAATGGTGGCTTTGTGGTGTCCTCACTGAACTAGTCATCCAGCGGCCCAGGGCAATGCACTGGGGACCTGGATTCGAATCCCAGTTAAATTTGGAATTCAAGGTCTAATGATGCCTGTGAAGTGATTGTCAGAATGTTCCATCTGGAAATCTGCCATCCTTACCTGTTCTGGTCTACATGTGATTCCAGATGCACAATGTTTGTCAGATTTCTCTTTTTACCATGACAACCCTATGTAAGGATTCATAATGTTGTTACAGAGTCTGGGAAAGAAGGAGTCTGAACTCCATGTGACCCTCTCATATCAAGAACCCACCGACCTTGATTGGCTCAGCTTTAGCTTGGTCAGTTGCCCCTAAGCCGTCAGTTAAGGGACAACATTTGAAGCAAGCCATTGTCTTAAGTTTAAGGCAATTTGCTGAAATTCATGAAATTAACACTTACAACATTATTGACCAATTAGCCATTTCCAGCAACATTGATGAGCTTGTGTGACAACAACCTTTAGGTTTAACACAAGGAACAGGAATCATGGGGTGGGGTGGGGGAATGGACCTGGGTCAAGTGCTTTCGGAGGGTTCGTGTAGACTCGATGGGACGAATGGCTTCCGTCTGCAATGCAGGAATTCTATGGATTCCATGGTCTAACACTCACTAAATCCACCTTCCTGTCTTACCTCCATTACCCTTAATTGTCCTACTTATTGATCTCAGTCTTGAAAGTATTCA
Source organism: Scyliorhinus torazame (assembly GCF_047496885.1). Taxonomy (NCBI): domain Eukaryota; kingdom Metazoa; phylum Chordata; class Chondrichthyes; order Carcharhiniformes; family Scyliorhinidae; genus Scyliorhinus; species Scyliorhinus torazame. The sequence continues at coordinate 214,354,829 of NC_092720.1, read as the reverse complement.
AGGACTCGGCCTCCACAGCTTCCTGGGGTAAAGAGTTCCAGAGATTCTGCAGCTTAAAGTTGCCGATGTACACAGGGGAAACCTTGAAGATTTTGGGTACAAAGGTGAGGCCAGCATTGTATCAACAACAGGCTGCCCAGTTACCCGCATTCGACAGGGAGGACAACGGGGCCAAGCCTTTTTGGGCGAGATTGGCTGCCTCAGATCAAGGTAGCTGGTTAGAACTTTTGAGGATATCGGATGGCATTTTTCAGGAGGTCTCGTGCAACTATAAAGATGTGTTTCAGAACAAGTTCAACCCCATTCGAATGTGCCAGGTGGCCAGGGTGTCCTCGTACGCCAGTCACTGAAGGTAAGTATGCAGGTGCAGCAGGCAGAAAAGATGACAAATGGTATGTTGGCCTTCATAGCGAGAGGGTTTGAGTTGCGCAGGTCAAAGAGACACAGCCTGAGTGAGTAAGACACATCCAGAGTGGGAATTTGAAACTTGGTAATTTGGTGCAGTGAGGTAACCAGGAAAGTTTCGGGAGCCGTTCGGAGGAGGAGGAGCAGTCTCTGTGTGAGTATAAAAACCTACTTTAACCCGGGGATCGCGGCCTAGTTTCGGGAGCCGTTCGGAGGAGGAGGAGCAGTCTCTGTGTGAGTATAAAAACCTACTTTAACCTGGGGATCGCGGCCTAGTTTCGGGAGCCATTCAGAGGAGGAGGAGCAGTCTCTGTGTTAGTATAAAAACCTACTTTAACTGGGGGATCACGGCCTAGTTTCGGGAGCCGTCCGTAGGAGGAGGAGCAGTCTCTGTGTGAGTATAAAAACCTACTTTAAACCGGGGATCGCGGCCTAGTTTCGGGAGACGTTCGTAGGAGGAGGAGCAGTCTCTGTGTGAGTATAAAAACCTACTTTAAACTGGGGATCGCGGCCTAGTTTCGGGAGCCGTTCAAAGGAGGAGGAGCAGTCTCTGTGTGAGTATAAAAACCTACTTTAACTCGGGGATCGCGGCCTGGTTTCGGGAGCCGTTCGTAGGAGGAGGAGCAGTCTCTGTGTGAGTATAAAAACCTAACGGTAACTTCCTGGTTTCCACTTTTTTTTTCAAAAGTGACGTCAGAGGGAAGCTGTGATCTGATTGGTTGATAGCAAATCTGCCCCAAATTTTTTTAAAAACACAGCTAAACTCGTAAACTTAAATTAAACTAATTAATTAATTAGAGATGGCTGGTCAGGTGATGTGCTTGAGCTGCTTGATGTGGGAGCTGGCAGATCCCATTGCAAGCTGCAGTGACCACATCTGCAGTAAGTGTTGGCTGCTCGAAGAACTCTGGCTCAGAGTTGATGAGCTGGAGTCTGAGCTTCAAACACTGAGGCACATCCGGGAGGGGGAGACTTACCTGGACACTGTGTTTCAGGAGGCAGCCACACCTGTCAGAGTAAGTAGTTTAAATCCTGCCAGTGTCCAGGGACAGCAGGGTGTGACTGCAAGTCAGGCAGGTAAGAGAACCAGCAGTCAGGAACTCAGGAGCCTCAGCTCTTTATCTTGTCCAACAGGTACGAGGCACTTGCTCCCTGTGTGAATGGCGAACAGGGCTGCAGGAAGGATGAGTCAGCTGACCAAGGCACCATGGTTCAGCAGGCCATTCAAGGGGAGGGAGTAAATAGGCAAGTTGTAGTTGTAGGGGATTCTATTATCAGGGGGATAAATAGTATCCTTTGTGAGCAGGATAAAGAGTCCCGCATGGTATGTTGCCTGCCCGGTGCTAGGGTACGAGACATCTCTGACCGGCTTGAAAGGATACTGGAGAGGGAGGGGGAGGATCCAGTTGTTGTGGTCCATGTCGGTACCAACAACATAGGCAAGTCTAGGAAAGAGGACCTGTTTAGAGATTATAAAGAGCTAGGATTCAAATTAAAAAACAGGTCCTCAAGGGTCATAATCTTCGGATTACTGCCCGAGCCACGTGCAAATTGGCATAGGGAGGCAAGAATAAGGGAAGTTAACACGTGGCTGAAAGAGTGGTGTGGGAAAGAGGGGTTCCTTTTCATGGGACGCTGGCATCAGTTTTGGGACAGGGGGGACCTATACCGTCGGGATGGTCTCCACCTGAACCGAGCTGGGACCAGTGTTCTGGCGAAAAGAGTAAATAGGGTGATCAATAGGACTTTAAACTAGAGATGGGGGGGAATGGAAAGTCAGGGAACCAAGAGGTTAAGTAATCAGTGGGAAGCGTAGCTGCTTAGGAATACAAAAAAGCACAAAAAGACAGAACTCAGGAGAGGTTACGATAGTCCCCATCCCACAGAATATGACACAGTGTATGGAAAGACTCAGTAACCAAGGTCCACCACACTAAGAAAACAAAAAGGGACGGTCAATAGAGAATTAAAGGTGCTATATTTAAATGCGCGCAGTGTACGGAACAAGGTAGATGAGCTTGTGGCCCAGATTGTGACTGGCAGGTATGATGTGGTAGGCATCACAGAGACGTGGTTGCAGGGGGTCAGGACTGGCATTTAAACATCCAGGGATTCACAACCTATCGAAAAGACAGAGAGGTGGGCAGAGGGGGCGGGGTTGCCTTTTTAATTAGGAATGAAATTAAATCAATAGCACTAAACGACATGGGGTCGGATGATGTGGAGTCTGTGTGGGTAGAGTTGAGGAACCACAAAGGCAAAAAAACCATAATGGGAGTTATGTACAGGCCTCCTAACAGTGGTCAGGACCAGGGGCACAAGATGCACCACAAAATAGAAAGTGCATGTCAGAAAGGCAAGGTCACAGTGATCATGGGGGACTTCAATATGCAGGTGGACTGGGTAAATAATGTTGCCAGTGGACCCAAAGAAAGGGAATTCATTGAATGTTTACAGGAGGGCTTTTTGGAACAGCCTGTGATGGAGCCCACGAGGGAACAGGCCATTCTGGACTTAGTGTTATGTTATGAGCCAGACTTGATAAAAGATCTTAAAGTAAGGGAACACTTAGGAAGCAGTGATTATAATATGGCAAAGTTCAGTCTGCAATTTGAAAGAAAGAAGGTAGAATCAGATGTAAAGGTGTTACAGTTAAATAAAGGTAACTACAGGGGCATGAGGGAGGAACTGACGAAAATCGACTGGGAGCAGAGCCTAATGGGAAAGACAGTAGAACAGCAATGGCAGGAGTTTCTGGGAGTAATTGAGGACACAGTACAGAGGTTCATCTGAAAGAAAAGAAAGGTTATCAGAGGGGGGGATTAGGCAGCCATGGCTGACAAAGGAAGTCAGGGAATGCATCAAAGCAAAAGAGAAAGCCTATAATGTGGCAAAGAGTAGTGGGAAGTCAGAAGATTGGGAAGGCTACAAAAACAAACAGAGGATAACAAAGAGAGAAATAAGGAAAGAGAGAATCAAATATGAAGGTAGGCTAGCCAGTAACATTAGGAATGATAGTAAAAGTTTCTTTAAATACATTTTTAAAAAACGGGAGGCAAAAGTAGACATTGGGCCGCTCCAAAATGACGCTGGTAGTCTAGTGATGGGAGACAAGGAAATAGCTGAGGAACTAAATAAGTACTTTGCGTCAGTCTTCACAGGAGAAGACATGAGTAATATCCCAACATTTCAGGAGAGTCAGGGGTCAGGGTTGAATATGGTAGCTATCACAAAGGAGAAAGTGTTAGAGAAACTAAGAGGTCTAAAAATTGATAAGTCTCCGGGCCCAGATGGGCTACATCCTCGAGTTCTAAAGGAAATAGCTGAAGAAATAGTGGAGGTGTTAGTTATGATCTTTCAACAGTCACTGGAGTCAGGGAAAGTCCCAGAGGATTGAAAAATCACTGTTGTAACCCCCTGTTCAAGAAGGGACCAAGAAAAAAAGATGGATAAGTATAGGCCAATTAGCCTAACCTTGGTTGTTGGCAAGATTTTAGAATCCATCGTTAAGGATGAGATTTCTAAATTCTTGGAAGTGCAGGGTCGGTTTAGGACAAGTCAGCATGGATTTAGTAAGGCAAGGTCGTGCCTGACAAACGTGTTAGAGTTCTTTGAAGAGATAACAAATAGGTTAGACCAAGGAGAGACAATGGATGTTATCTATCTTGACTTCCAAAAGGCCTTTGATAAGGTGCCTCACGGGAGACTGCTGAATAAAATAAGGGCCCATGGTATTCGAGGCAAGGTACTAACATGGATTGACGATTGGCTGTCAGGCAGAAGGCAGAGAGTTGGGATAAAAAGTTCTTTTTCGGAATGGCAACCGGTGACAAGTGGTGTCCCGCAGGGTTCAGTGTTGGGGCCACAGCTGTTCTCTTTATATATTAACGATCTAGATGACGGGACTGGGGGCATTCTGGCTAAGTTTGCCGATGACACAAAGACAGGTGGAGGGGCAGGTAGTATTGAGGAGGTGGGGAGGCTGCAGAAAGATTTAGACAGTTTAGGAGCGTGGTCCAAGAAATGGCTGATGAAATTCAACGCGGGCAAGTGCGAGGTCTTGCACTTTGGAAAAAAGAATAGAGGCATGGACTATTTTCTAAACGGTGACAAAATTCATAATGCTGAAGTGCAAAGGGACTTGGGAGTCCTAGCCCAGGATTCTCTAAAGGTAAACTTGCAGGTTGAGTCTGTAATTAAGAAAGCAAATGCAATGTTGTCATTTATCTCAAGTGGCTTGGAATATAAAAGCAGGGATGTACTTCTGAAGCTTTATAAAGCATTAGTTAGGCCCCATTTAGAATACTGTGAGCAATTTTGGGCCCCACACCTCAGGAAGGACATACTGGCACTGGAGCGGGTCCAGCGGAGATTCACACGGATGATCCCAGGAATGGTAGGCCTAACATACGATGAACGTCTGAGGATCCTGGGATTATATTCATTGAAGTTTAGGAGGTTGAGGGGAGATCTAATAGAAACTTACAAGATAATGAATGGCTTAGATAGGGTGGATGTAGGGAAGTTGTTTCCATTAGCAGGGGAGACTAGGACCCGGGGGCATAGCCTTAGAATAAAAGGGGGTCACTTTAGAACAGAGATGAGGAGAACTTTCTTCAGCCAGAGAGTGGTGGGTCTGTGGAATTCATTGCCACAGAGGGCGGTGGAGGCCGGGACGTTGAGTGTCTTTAAGACAGAAGTTGATAAATTCTTGATTTCTCGAGGAATTAAGGGCTATGGAGAGAAAGCGGGTAAATGGAGTTGAAATCAGCCATGATTGAATGGTGGAGTGGACTCGATGGGCCGAATGGCCTTACTTCCACTCCTATGTCTTATGGTCTTATGGAGTATAGGAATAGTAATGTTTTACTGCAATTATACAGGGCCTTGGTGAGGCCACACCTGGAGCATTGTGTGCAGTTTTGATCTCCTTATCTGAGGAAGGATGTACTTGCTGTAGAGGGAGCGCAGCGAAGGTTTACCAGACTGATTCCTGGGATGGCAGGACTGACCTTTGAAGAGAAATTAAGTTGGTTAGGATTTTAATTGCCAGAATTCAGAAGAATGAGGGGGGATCTTTTATTTTTAATAATCTTTATTGCACAAGTAAGGTTATATTAGCACTGCAATGAAGCTACCGTTAAAAGCTCCTAGTCGCCAATTCTGGCGCCTGTACAGGTACACGGAGAGAGAATTCAGAATATCCATATTACCTAACAGCACGTCTTTCGGGACTTGTGGGAGGAAACCGGAGCACCCGGAGGAAACCCACACAGACACGGGGAGAACGTGCAGACTCCGCACAGACAGTGACCCAAGCCGATAATCGAACCTGGGACCCTGGCGCTGTGAAGCCACAATGTTAACCACTGTGCTCTCTCATAGAAACATATAAAATTCTAACAGGACTAAATAGGATAGATGCAGGAAGTATGTTCCCGATGGTGTGGGTGTCCAGAACCAGAGGTCACAGTCTCAGGATATTTAGACCTTTTAGGACTGAGATTAGGAGACATTTCTCCACAGGATGCAGTTGAGCATGTTGTATGTTTTCAAGAAGCAGTTAGATATAGCTCTTTGGGTGAAGGGGATCAAAGAATATGACGGGGAAGGCGGGATCAGGCTATTGAGTCATATGATCAGCCATGATCATCATGAATACTGGAGCATGCTTGAATGAACTAATCCTGCTCCTAACTTTCAAATTTATATGAGTTAGTGAAGTTGTCATAGTGTCAGATGACCATCGGCTGCTTTCCACTTTGAAGAGGAAAGCTGACTGGTGGTATAACCTGAGGATCACCACACCTCATTGCAAGTGGCAAGGTTGAGAAGGCGAGGCCTTCTTGAATGACCTCAGCCGTTATAGGAATTGAACCCGTGCTGCTGGCCTCCCTCTGCATCATGAACCAGCTAACCAGCCAACTGAGCTAAACCGGCTTAACACACTTTGAAGAATTGGGGATCATAAAACCATTTTCTGAGTGGGCAGCCCCTATCATCCCTACCTTAAAACCAGAACGCTGTCAGGATCTGCAGTGACTACAAGCTTACGATTAACCAAACGCCCCAGCTTAACATACGATTCCTCGTATAGAAGATCTGTATGCAAAGTTGGGAACCACATGGGTACAAATCCTGACTTAAGACACGCTTATTTACAATTGAAACTGGATGAGGATTCCAGGAAGTATGCTACCATCAATATTCACAAATACCTTTCGGTATCTATTCTGCTTGTGCAATATTTCAATGCACAATGGAAAATCTGTCCAGGGTATCCTGAAGATTATGCTACACTACAAAGATGTCTTGGTGACAAGAATGTCACACAAGGAGCACATGGCCAACTTAGAAGAAGTTCTAAGGTGGTTCAGAGACACTGGCATCAGATTAAAAAGAGAGAAATGTACAATCCAAGCCAGCGAGATCACATACTTAGGATTTAGGGTGCACTCAGAAGGCCTGTACCAACTGGAGCAGAAGGTGAGGGCCATCAGAGAGGACCCTGTGCCAATGAATGTCAAAGAACTGAAATCGTTTTCGGGCATGGTAAATTTCTACAGTCATAGAACATAGAACATAGAACAGTACTGCACAGAACAGGCCCTTCGGCCCTCGATGTTGTGCCGAGCATTGTCCAAAACCAAAATCAAGCTATCCCACTCCCTGTCATTCATGTGCTCCATGTGCCTATCCAATAACCGCTTGAAAGTTCCTAAAGTGTCCGACTCCACTATCACAGCAGGCAGTCCATTCCGCACCCTAACCACTCTCTGAGTAAAGAACCACCCTGAATCTTATAGTTATACTCCCTTGTAACAGCTACATCCACCCGAGGAAATAGTCTCTGAACGTCCACTCTATCTATCCCCCTCGTTATCTTATAAACCTCTATTAAGTCGCCTCTCATCCTCCTCCGCTCCAAAGAGAAAAGCCCTAGCTCCCTCAACCTTTCCTCATAAGACCTATCCTGCAAACCATGCAGCATCCTGGTAAATCTCCTTTGCACCCTTTCCAATGCTTCCACATCCTTCCTATAATGAGGTGACCAGAACTGCACACAATACTCCAAATGTGGTCGCACCAGGGTCATGTATAGTTGCAGCATAACCCCGCGGTTCCTAAACTCAAGCCCCCTGTTAATAAACGCTGACACACTATAAGCCTTCTTCACTGCTCTATCCACTTGAGTGGCAACCTTCAGAGATCTGTGGACTTGAACTCCAAGATCTCTCTGTTCCCCCACATTCCTCAGAATCCTGCCTTTGACCCTGTAATCCACATTCAAATTGTTTCTACCAAAATGAATCACAACGCACTTATCAGGGTTAAACTCCATCTGCCATTTCTCGGCCCAGCTCTGCATCCTATCAATGTCTCTTTGCAGCCTACAACAGCCCTCCATCTCATCCACTACTCCACCAATCTTGGTGTCATCAGCAAATTTACTGACCCACCCTTCAGCCCCCTCCTCCAAGTCATTGATAAAAATTACAAATAACAGAGGACCCAGCACTGATCCCTGTGGTACACCGCTGGTAACTGGGCTCCAGTCTGAAAATTTTCCATCCACCACCACCCTCTGTCTTCTATGTGATAGCCAGTTACTTATCCAATTGGCCAAATTGCCCTCTATCCCACACCTCCTTACTTTCTTCATGAGCCGACCATGGGGAACCTTATCAAATGCCTTACTAAAATCCATGTATACGACATCAACTGCTCTACCTTCATCTATGCACTTAGTTGCCTCCTCAAAGAATTCAATCAAATTTGTGAGGCAAGGCCTACCCTTCACGAATCCTTGTTGACTATCCCAGATTAAACTGCATCTTTCCAACTGGTCATAAATCCTATCCTTCAGGACCTTTTCCATTATCATATGGACCACCGAAGTAAGACTAACTGGCCTATAATTACCAGGGTCATTCCTATTCCCTTTCTTGAACAGAGGAACAACATTCGCCACTCTCCAGTCCTCTGGCACTATCCCCGTGGACAGCAAGGACCCAAAGATCAAAGCCAAATGCTCTGCAATCTCATCCCTTGCCTCCCAAAGAATCCTTGGATATATCCCATCTGGCCCAGGAGACTTGTCGACCCTCCGGTTTTTCAAAATTGCTAATACATCCTTCCTCAGAACATCTACCTCCTCCAGCCTACCCACCTGAATCACATTCTCATCCTCAAAAACATGGCCCCTCTCCTTTGTGAACACTGAAGAAAAGTATTCATTCAACGCCTCTCCTATTTCTTCTGACTCCATGCACAAGTTCCCACTACTGTCCTTGACCTGCCCTACCCTCACCCTGGTCATTCTTTTATTTCTCACATAAGAGTAAAAAGCCTTGGGGTTTTCCTTGATCTGACCTGCCAAGGACTTCTCATGCCCCCTCCTAGCTCTCCTAAGCCCTTTTTTCAGCTCAGTCCTTGCTACCTTGTAGCCCTCAAGCGACCCTACTGAACCTTGTTTTCTCATCCTTACATACTCTTCCTTTTTCCTCTTGACAAGACATTCAACCTCTTTTGTGAACATGGTTCCATACACGGCCATTTCCTCCCTGCCTGACAGGAACATGCCTATCAAGGACACACAGTATTTGTTCCTTGAACAAACTCCACTTTTCATTTGTGCCTTTCCCTGACAGTTTCTGTTCCCATCTTATGCTCCCTAATTCTTGCCTAATCGCATCATAATTACCCCTCCCCCAATTATAAACCTTGCCCTGCCGTATGGCCCTATCCCTCTCCCAAGTTCATTCCCAATTTGGCAAATACGCTGGTACAACTACACCTCCTTTCAAAGAAGCACCAACACTGGCATTGGAAAGACCCACAAGAACAGGCTTTCCTCCAAGTCAAACAGGCCCTACAGTCATCCAGCTTGTTGGCCCATTTCAATCCAAGCAAACAAATCATCTTGACCTGCGACACTTTGCCTTATGGGATAGATGTGGTTCTGTCCCATAGAAGGGAAGGTGGCTCAGACAGGCCCATCACCTCACAAACTTTCACCAATGCAGAATGAAAGTATGGACAAATTGAAAAAGAAGGCCTCACTGTGATTTATGGTGTCAACAAATTCCATCAGTCCATGTACGGCCGCAGTTTCGCCATTACTACAGACCGCAAACCACTGCTGGGGCTCCTTGGTGAGGACAAACCAATTTCTCCTGTTACTCTGACCAGGACACAGAGATGGGCTTTGTTACTGGCAGCCTATTACCATGTTTTCCAGCATCGGTCGGGGACCCAGATCTCCAACACCAAAGCCCGGAGTCGGCTCCCGCTCCCTCGGTCTGACACCGCCAACTGTACCACAAGAGATTGTCCTAGCATCAAATTTTATGGACATCCTGCCGGTCTCATTGACCCACATTAGGAACTGGACTCAACGCGACACAATCTTCTCGGAAAGTCAAACGAGTGGTTCTAACCGGATGGAAACTCAACAATTCAGATCAGGCCTTCCCTCAACAGAAAAGATGAATTCAGTTGTGAGGATGGAGTTTAGGTCTGGGGTACAACCACAACAAGAGAGCCTCTGCTGCAAGAATGGCACAGTGCACACCCTGGCCAAACTACAATGAAACTGTTGGTCAGGAGCTACATGTGGTGGCTGGGTATTGATGAGGTTATTGAGAATCTGGTTCACCCATGTGACCTCTGACAGTCACAGCAAACCTTACTGCCTGCGGCCTACCTGCATCCATGGGAATGGCCTGGCCATCCGTGGACAAGGTACACGTTGATTTTGCACCCATTTTCCTGGGAAGTCACTAGTTGACGCCCACTCCAAGTGGCTGGCTGCCAAGACGACAACCTGAGCGACCACCACTGAAACCCTGCGTCACATCTTTGCCCTCCCACACCTTCCCGAGGTATTGGTATTTGAAAATGGCTTTTATGGGGGAGAAATGACAGCCCTTCGTCAAAACTAACAGCATCAACCACATTCGAACAGCCCATTACCACCAGCCTCGAATGGATTAGCAGAAAGAGTGGCAGAAACATTTAAATCTGCAATGAAGAAACAACATCATAGACTGACACACTTCCTCCTCTCATACAATACAACCCCCCCCCACATCAGAGTTATTAATACAATACAACCCCCCACATCAGAGTTATTAATGGGTAGTCACATCATAGACTGCTACACTCCCTCCTCTCATACAATACAACCCCCCCACATCAGAGTTATTAATACAATACAACCCCCCCACATCAGAGTTATTAATACAATACAACCCCCCCACATCAGAGTTATTAATACAATACAACCCCCCCACATCAGAGTTATTAATACAATACAACCCCCCACATCAGAGTTATTAATACAATACAACCCCCCACATCAGAGTTATTAATACAATACAACCCCCCCACATCAGAGTTATTAATGGGTCATCACCTTCAGACTCGCTTAGACCTTGTTCTCCCCAATTTAGTGAGTTGGGTGGAGCTGTGGCTAACCTCCCAAAGGAAGCAGCATGATTTGGTGAAAGGCAGCAGATTGTTTAAAGCTGGTGACTAGTCTTTGTAAGAAACGTTGCATCTGGTCCACTGTGGCTACCTGGCAAAATTGGGGCAAAATCTGGCCTTGTCTCATACCTGGTGGACTTACAGGGTGGACAGGTGCGGAAGCACGTAAGGAGAGGCCACAACCCCAACGACTGAACAGATGGATACAGCAGGCATCATCAACGCTCCCGGGGTGGAGCCTGAATCAAAGGAACTAGGGAGTTCAGAAGATGCCCTACCGGCTACCCCTGAGGAAACTGAAGAGGGCCCCACCTCCCTCCAAGTACTGGTCGAGTCCTTGAAGCAATCTCATGCTGTTGACAAAGACACAACCTCACTGGTGGAGAGAGGAACCGGTCAGGGACTGAGGCGGTCCACTAGGCCTAAGGCATCCCCTGACGGACTACTTCTATGACGGACTTGTTTGGACCGCCCCTTTTTTATGTCTCGGCCTTTATTGTACAAAGTTAACTGTAAATGACCTGTCGTGTAGGATATGTTACTGAGGGACATAAGGGGGAGGGATGAGGTGGTGTGGCCCCTTTAAGCTCCAACCTTTGCGAGACATGTGACGGGCTCGGGGCCTGTCGTGTGTGAGCGTCTGAATCCTGACCAATAGAGAAAAAGAATGGGACCATGGGAGCAGAGGCCCGGGTAGTGTGGACCCAGGAGTCGTAGAGTGAAGACCTGTTGAGATATCTCTGTGCCAGAATATAGTTAACCTTTCCGCTTTTTGATAAATTTAGAGTATCCAAGGGCATCACAGTGGCGCAGTGGTTAGCACTGCAACCTCACGGCGCCGAGGTCCCAGGTTCGATCCCAGCTCTGGGTCACTGTCCGTGTGGAGTTTGCACATTCTCCCCGTGTTTGCGTGGATTTCGCCCCACAACCCTAAAATGTGCAGGCTAGGTGGATTGGCCACGCTAAATTGCCGCTTAATTGGAAAAAATGGATTGGGTACTCTAAATTAAAAAAAAAAAATTAGAGTATCCAAAAATCTTTTCCAATTAAGGGGCAATTTAACATGGCCAATCCACCTACCCTGCACATCTTTTGGGTTGTGGGGGTGAGACCCATGCAGACAAGGGGAGAATGTGCAAACTCCACATGGACAGTGACCCAGGGCTGGGAAACCTTTCCGCTGTTGTCAATAATTCCCTTTTGTTACACCAGAAGTCTCCTGACACCACACCACATGTCCATGGTTTTAGCTATGTCAAACTCAAATAGTTCAAAGGGATAACTTGGGATCCAGTGATAAGGCAGCATGCAACTGAATTATATCAAGTCAAAATTCATCAGTTCCTTTTTAGAACTTACGGATGCCATCCTGAACTCTTCATTGAACCAGATTCATAGTTGATCCCCCAACTTAATGGCAATAGTCGAGTTTTTAATATTTTTATGGGAAGCGAGCGTCGCTGGCTAGATCAGCATTTGTTTCACATCCAATTGCCCCTTGAGAAGGCAGTTGTGTACTGGCTTCTCGAACCGCTGCTATCCGTGAGGTGTAGGTACACTCCATGTGCTGCTAGGGAAAGAATTCCAGGATTTGGACCCGGGGGCACTGATGGAACAGCCGATATATTTCCAAATCTGGGTGGTGAGTGACTTGGAGGGGAACCTCCACATGATGGGGTTCTCAGGTATCTGCTGTTCATGTCCTTCTAGATGGGGGTGGTCGTGGGTTTGGAAGGTACTGCCTGAGGAACCATGTGAGTTCCTGCCGTGAACCTCGCAGATGGAACACGCTGCTGCGTCAATGGTGGAGGATTTGAATGTTTGTGGAAGGAGGAACAAACAAGCAGGCTGGTTTATCCTGGGTGGTGGTCAGCTTCTTGAGTGTTGCAGGAGCTGCACTCATCCAGGCAAGTGGAGAATATTCCATCACACTCCTGACTTTTGCCTTGTAGGTAGTCGACAGGCTTTGGGGAATCAGGAAATGAGTTATGCGCTGCGTGATCCCTAGCCTCTGACCTGCTCTTGTAGCCACGGTATTTATATGGCTAGTCTAGTTGAGTTTCTGGTCAATGGTAATCCCCAAGATGTTGATAATGGGGATTCAGTGATGGTAATGTCATTGAATGTCAATGGCTGATGGTTTGATTCTATCTTGTAGGAGATGGTCATTACCTGGCACTTGTGTGGTGCGAATGTAACTTGCCACTTGTCAGCCAAAGCCTGCATATTGTCCAGGTCTTACTGCATTTGGTCATGGACTGCTTCATTATCTGAGGAGTCGTGAATGGTGCTGAACATTGTGCAATCATCTGCAAACATCCCCATAGAATCATAGAATCTACAGTGCAGGTGGAGGCCATTCGGCCCATCGAGTCTTCACCGGCTCTTGGAAAGAGCACCCTACCAAAGTTCACACCTTGTAACCCCGTAACCTAAGGGCAATTTATCCCCTTATCCCCGTAACCCAGTAATCCAACCTAACCTAAGGGTAATTTAGAATGGCCAATCCACCTAACCTGCACATCGTTGGACTGTGGAAGGAAACCGGAGCACCCGGAGGAAACCCAGGCAGACACAGGGAGAATGTGCAGACTCCACACAGACAGTGACCCAAGCCAGGAATTGAACCTGGGACCCTGGAGCTGTGAAGCAACTGTGCTAACCACTGTGCTACCATGCCTCCCACTTCTGACCTTATGATGGAAGGCAGGTCATTTTTGAAGCAGCTGAAGATGGTTAGGCCTAGGACACTACCTTGAGGAACTCCTGATGTGGAGATGCCGGCGTTGGACTGGGGTGAGCACAGTAAGAAGTCTTACAACACCAGGTTAAAGTCCAACAGGTTTGTTTCGATGTCCGCTCCGAAAGCTAGTGACATCGAAACAAACCTGTTGGACTTTAACCTGGTGTTGTAAGACTTCTTATTGAGGAACTCCTGCAGTGATGTCCCATGAGATGACTGACCTACAATCACCACAACTATCTTCCTTTGTGCCAGGTATAATTCCAACCAGTGGAGAGCTTTCCCACTGATTCCCATTGACTCCAGTTTGGGTGGGCTCTTTGATACCATACACAATCAAATGCTGCCTTGATGTCAAGGGCAGTTCCTGTCACCTCACCTCTGGCATTCAACGCTTTTGTCCATGTTTGAACCAAGGCTGTAATGAGGCCAGGAGCTGAATGATCCTGGCGGAACCCAACCTGAGCATCCGTGAGCAGGTTGTTGCTGAGTAAGTGCTGCTTGATAGCTCTGTTGATGATTCCTTCCAACACTTTACTGATGATTGAGAGTAGACTAATAGGGTGGTAATTGGCTGGGTTGGATTTGTCCTGCTTTGTGTGTACAGGACACACCTGGGTAATTTTCCACATTGCTGGGTAGATGCCAGTGTTGTAGCTGTACTAGAACAGCTTGGCTAGGGGCACGGCAAGTTCTGTAGCACAAGTCCTCAGTACAATTTCCGTAAAATGGCCTCTTTCTGCACTGTAGGGAATCTATGGATTCTGTGGAAGAGTGCAAATCCCGTCTGCCAAGTGCTGCTTGCCAATCAGATGTTGGGAACTCATCATCCCTCAACAGCATCACAGGGGCCGAAAGAGAAAGTGCTGGAAAATCTCAGCAGGTCTGGCAGCATCGGTAGGGAGAGAAAAGGGCTAACGTTTCGAGTCCGATGACTTTTTGTCAAAACACTTTTCTCTCCCTACAGATGATGCCAGACCAGCTGAGATTTTCGTTTCAGATTCCAGCATCCGCAGTAATTTGCTTGTAGCCCCACAGGGGAGCCGGTCGGTGGCAGTTGTTGGTAATGCACCCTCCAGAGGCCCAAGATGTGCAGAAGTATCAGGTGACAGGTTAATGATGGAGGCGGGGATTTGCATGCTGGAGGTCAGAGGGAAGGGGTGGTGTGAGGGAGGCAGGGTGAGAGTTGACCAGGCTCTCAGTACACCCGCACCCAGAAGGAAAAAACAGTAAAAAGGGGGAAATAGGCATACTGGTCCAAACTGTTTCTTCCCTCAGGGCATCTCCCTCCCCATACTTTGCCAGGCCGGAAGGAGTTAAACTGAACACGCTGAAGTGAAAGTTATCAATGTATTCAAGGGGAAAGTAGATTAACACAAGAGGGAGAAAGAAATGGAACAATATTTTGACACGATGGGAGGAGGCTCATGTGGATCATGTTGTGACTGTGAACTTTCACTGAACTAAACTGAAATATAATCCCTCACCTTCAGAAATCTCACTCCGTCTTTTTGTTCCAACTGTTTTTCCAACTTTAAGAGTTTCTCCTGAATAGAATTTAAATTCTCCTGAATTTCACAAAGATTTTCCTCCATCGGTTTTAGAATTTTTTCCTCTTCTTCCCTGAGATCTCGGATGAAACGCTGCTCTTTCTCAGTGAGAATCTGGTGCATTTTAGTGAACTCGGATGTGATGTGGCTCTGCAGACTGACCGACTGTTTCTACAAGAAGAAACATTAAAAATAATATGTTTCTGTAATAAACACAACAAAACAATGAATTAAATTTGGAAGCTCAGCACAGGGAGACTTTACCCTAATTTGGGAAATCTTCTGTTTCTGCTGCTGCTCCATTTCGAGAACCGTCAATTTCTTCTCTGTGAGAGAATCAAAGGAAGATTTCACTCTACCCTGGAATTGGGAGAGAAAATAAAAAAATTAAAATGTTAGACCCTGAAAATGTGATCAGATAATCAGGGGATCAAATCTGTTCCCTTTTACCTTGTAGATTTCAACAGCCTCTACAATCGGCAGAAAGTTGTGAGATTTGTGTTCCCGCGAATCTCTGCAAATCAGACAGATCAATTTCTTGTCAGTTTCACAAAACAGCTCCAGTTCTTCCTGATGTTCCTCACAGTGAAGTTTCAGATCCAGCTTTAATTTCCGAGCTTTCTCAGCCAGATTCACTAAGACCCAACTTCTCCTCATGTTTCTTTCTGGAAACTCCTGTCTACATTCCGGGCAGGAGTTTGTTTCCCTCTTTTCCCAACACTGGGCGATACAGGAGCGGCAGAAGTTGTGTCCACACTCAAGTGAAACCGGATCAGTGAAGAAATCGAGACAAATGGGACAAATTGCCTCCTCGGTCAAATTCTGAACCTGCTGTCTGAGAGCCATATTCACACTCAACACGTCATAATTCAGTTTCAGTTTCAATGTTCCTGTGCTGCCGATGATAACATTCGATTCAGTAATCGCCTCGTGAGATTCACTGCAATATCTGGGGAACTATTGTTGTTTGCTGCTCTAGGTCCCTGTTGTGTGTTGTTTTTTCTGTTCTGTACGTCACAAAAGAACGGAGGCTTCTAAGGATGAATATTTTCTGTTTATTATTAATTTAGAAACAGACAAAATAGGAGTAGGCCATTCAGCCCTTCAATCCTGCTCCACCATTCAATATCATCAGGGCTAATCCTCAAGGCCATACTTAAAAAAAAAAATCATGCATGGGATGTTTGATGTCGCTGTCTGGGCCAACATTTCTTGCCCATCTTTAATTGCCCTTCTGCTGAATGACTTGTTCGGCCAATTAAGAGGGCATTTCAAGAGTCAACCACAATGCTGTGGATCTGGAGTCACGTGTAGACCAAACCAGGTAAGGACAGGAGATTTCAGAGTCATGGAGTCATAGAGGTCTACAGCACTAAAGGATATTAGTGAACCAGATGGGTTTTCTGACAATCGACAATGGTTTTATGGTCAGCATTGGAGTTTTAATTTCAGATTTTTACTGAATTCAAATTTCACCACCTGCCATGGTGGAATACGACCCCGGGTCCCCAGAGCATTAGCCTGCTTTTCCAGATTAATAGCCAGTACAAATGCTGCCACGCTCTCCCCATACCCCTAATGCCGTTAGGCTCCAGAAATCTATTTCTTTCCTAAATATACTCAGTGACTTGGCCTCCACAGCCTTCTGTGGTAGAAAATTCCACAGGTTCACCATCCTTTGAGTGAAGACATTTCTCTTCATCTCAGTCCCAAATGGTCTACTCCATATCCTGAGACTGTGACCCCTTGTTCTCGACCCCTCCAGCCCCAGCCAGAGGAAACAACATCTCTGCATCCAGTCTGTCCAGCCCTGTCCGAATTTTATACGTTTCATTTAGATCCTCCCTCATTCTTCTAAACTCTTGAAGACAAGCCCTGTTGACTCAATCTCTCTTCATACGACATCCTGCCATCTCTGGAAGCAATCTGATCAACCTTCACTGCACTCGCTCTATGGCAAGTATATCCTTTCTTCGATAAGGAGATAAAAACTGCACACAATGCTCCAGGTGTGGTCTCACCATGGCCCTATATAATGACAGTAAGATATCCTTGCTCCTGTACTCAAATCCTCAATGAATGGCAACATACCACTTGCCTACCTAACTGCTTGCTGCACCTGCATGCTTTCTTTCAATCACCTGTGTACATGGACACCCAGATTCCATTGTACATCAACATTTCACCATCTATCACTATTTAAACAATACTGTCATTCTGTTTTACCTACCGTGGTGTATACTTCACATTTGGCCACGTTTTATTGCATCTTCCATGCATTTGCCCACTCTCAACTTTTCAAAGGCACCTTGAAACTCTTAACATCCTCCTCACCACTCACATCCCCACCTAATTTTGGGTTGTCAGCAAACTTGGAAATATTGGGCGCAATTTACCAGCCTCGTTGCGCCCGACTTGCTATAAAGGGAGTGATCTGCTTACCACCCACCAACTTCCTTTTGTTTGTTTAAAACTATTATATTCCTAACTTTTTCATTTCTGATGATAGATCATTGGTCTGAAATGTGAAAGTCCTTCCCACAGATGCTGCCTGGACTGCTGAACATTTCCAGATTATATTTTTATTTTTATTTTGAATTTCCAGCAACTACAAGATTTTACTTTTGGAGATTCATGCTCTGGCTGTGGGGAAGGCGGTGGTGCAGTGATATTATCTATCACTAGCCTCATCATCCAGAGACCCAGAGTTGCTCTCTGGGGAGCAAGGTTCAAGCCCCACCACCACAGATGATGAAATTTGAATTCTATTTTTAGAAAATCTGATGTTGACCATGACACCATTGTCGATTGTCATAAAAACCCAATGGCCTGCCAAGCCATTCTGTTCAAGGACAATGATGGGTGGGGCAATTAACGCAGGCCTAATCAGCAACTCTCACATTCATGAATTAAAAAATGTAACTAATAAGAACAAAACAAAGAACAGCACAGGAACAGGCCCTTCCACCCTCCAAGCCTGCGCCGATCATGTGTCCTATCTAGACCAACTGCCTGTATCCTTCCATACCCCATCTGTTCATGTGTCTAGATAAGTCTTAAAGGTTGCTGACGTATCTGCCTCAACCACTTAAATTAGTAGTGCATTCCAGGCCACCACCACCTTCTGTATAAAAAAACTCCCCCCGCACATCTCCACTGAACCTATCCCCCCTCACCTTGAACTTGTACTCCCTTGTAATCGTCATTTCCGCCCTCGGAAAAAGCCTCCAACTGTTCACCCTATCTATTACCCCTCATAATTTTAGAAACTTCTATCTGGTCGCCCCTCAGCCTCTGTCTCTCAAGGGAGAACAATCCCAGTGTATTCAATCTCTCTTCATAGCTAATACCCTTCATATCAGGCCACATCCTGGTAAACCTTTTCTGCACTCTTTCCAAAGCCTCCACGTCCTTTTAGGGTGTAGTGACCAGAATTGGACACCGTATTCCGAATGTGGCCTAACCAACGTTCTATATAACTGTAACATAATTTGCAAACTTTTATACTCGATGCCCCGTCCAATGAAGGCAAGAATGCCATCTGCTTTCTTTACCACCATGTCCACCTGTACTGCCACTTTTAAGGATCTGTGGACCTGCACTCATATTTCCACTTCCGATAAATTACAAGGCTGGCTCTTCCCATTGAAACCACTACATCATGTGCTGGAGAAAGCTCCTCAGGCACCCTTAACCTACAGACAGTTACACTAATACAAATGTGCAGAAAGGACATCACATTTTCCCATTAAAATTAATGAACACTTCTGAACACTGACTAGAATATATTTGGTAGATGGTGTGAAACATTGAGTTCAATGTTTTCTTGAGATAATTGAGAAAATTGGCTTTGGTAACATTTTGCAGAGGAGACTTATCAGGATGTTGCCTGATCTGGAGGGTGTCAGCTATGCGGAGTTGCTGAATCGACACAGATTGTTTTCATTAGAACGACGGAGGTTGAGGGGTCATGAGAGGCATGGATAGAGTGGATGGGCAGGCACCAGGGGGCTGGTTTAGCACAGGGCTAAAGAGCTGGCTTTTAAAGCAGAGCAAGGCAGGCCAGCAGCATGGTTCAATTCCCGTACCAGCCTCCCCGAACAGGCGCCGGAATGTGGCGACTCGGGGCTTTTCACAGTAACTTCATTTGAAGCCTATTGTGACAATAAACGATTTTCATTTTTTTCATTTCATTTAATGTCCGTGAGGCAAAGTTTAGAGGAGATGTGCGAGGCAGTTTTTTTTACACAGAGGGTGGTGAGTGCCTGGAACGCGTTGCCAGGGGAGGTTGTGGAATCAGATACATTAACGGCCTCCAAAAAGCATCTTGACAAATACATGGATAGGATGGATATAGAGGGGTACGGCACTAGGAAGTGCTGAGAGTTTTGGCCAATGGTGGTATCATGACCGGTACAGGCATGGAGGGCCGAAGGGCCTGTTCCTGTGCTATATTGTTCCTCATTCTTTGGATTGCAATCCAGGTCCACAGTGAACACCAGCTGACTCCATCCCCCTCAGCACTCCTCCTCCCTCAAAAGGCAGACAAAGCCTCATTCCCAGGCTTCCTATCCTAACCTTGGTCATGGAGATGGTCATGGTCACACAAGTTGGAGATGTACCAGGAGTCTGAGTATTGTAGAGGAGGAAAGGTTCAAGTGGGATAGGCACTCGGGTTGGCACTTGCCGAAGTTTGAAAAATATCGATGGGTCCTGGAGACAGATACTGATCTGCATTAGAGTTCCTGTAGTGATGACGTTTAGGAATCTGACAGTTTCATCTGACCAGTTGAAGGCAATCATTTTTAGAAGGTGAATTTGGTACATAAATAGGACTTACTTCCTTTGAGAGACATTTATCGCTACCTTCCTTTGTAACTGAGTGCTTGTAAATACTGGGTGAAATGTGATGGCCTCTCCTCTGGCAGGTTTGGTGGCTGAGCAGGCATTTGGTCAGGGAGGGGGGAGAAGTGGGGTGTTGGGACCCTACCACCTTCCTGCCTCCACCCTGATAAATCCATGGGGGTGACTGCCTGTGGATGTTTTTCCAAGAATCTGTCAATTGAGGCACTTAAATGGGCAAATAACAACCGCTGGCTTCAGCCCAGCAAGTGGAAGAGGGGGTAACGGGGTGGGGGGGGGGGGGGGGTGGAGGGGGAAAGGGGGGGTTCACCATGTGGGGAGCAGAACAAGCAAACCATGCATAGTTGCTTGAGTGCTCCGAGGGAACGATCACATTCTCAAAGACACTCACTGATATTGGATCCAGGCATCGGGAAGAGGGTTGGGTATGTGAGGGGGCCTGCGAAGACCCATTTCCTGCCCTTGCTGCCGCCGTGCCCTTTCCCTGTGACATCTACCTGACAAACTCCACTCCTGTCTTCACTCACCTGGGTCCACCATTGTCTGGATCTCCTTCCAGCAGCAGCCAGCACCACCCTGGTAACGCAACCAATGGTGGCCCAGCAGCTCTTGGCAGGTGGGTCTTCCGTCTCGAGGTCTTCAATCCAGGGGCAGACCTGCTGCTGTCAACTGCTTGGGTGGCTGTTGCTTCAACAGGCCTTCCCTAAAAGATGCATCACGGAACTTACACTGGCTCTCCAGCTGACGGCCGTGACCAAGCCGCCGCCATTAAACAGCACTCATCAAGTGGCTGGGGGTGCAGGTAGGTGAGCAGGTGGTGAAGATCAAGGAGAGCTGGGAGGGGAGATCAATTGGGGAGTATGGAGTGAGGCACTGAGTGGGGTAAATGGGACCTCCTCTTGTGCAAGGATGAGCCTGATACAGTTTAAGGTGGTGCACCGGGCGCATATGACTCGGGTGAGAATGAGTGGGTTGATTCAGGGCGTAGCGGGCGGGGGCCAGCGAATCACACGCACATGTTTTGGGGATGCGAGAAATTGGAAAGATTCTGGGTGGTGTGTTCGCGGTCTTAGCCCGGATAGTGGAGGAAGAGGTGGACGATATTTGGCGTTTCAGAGAAGCCGGAGCT
Source organism: Scyliorhinus torazame (assembly GCF_047496885.1). Lineage (NCBI taxonomy): Eukaryota > Metazoa > Chordata > Chondrichthyes > Carcharhiniformes > Scyliorhinidae > Scyliorhinus > Scyliorhinus torazame. Next base: position 214,333,651 of record NC_092720.1, on the reverse strand, counting down.
CATGGAGAGGAAGAAGGCCAATGTCTCTGATTGCATGGCGCCGAATTTTGCTGGCGTGGCAGTCGGCAGCGCCACTGGGGGTAGCAGCTTGGTTGGGTGACCTGTACGATTTCCTGCGGTTAGAGAAGATAAAGTATGAGTTAAGGGGCTCAGCAGGGGTGTTTGAGAAAAGGTGGGGAATGTTTGTGACCGTGTTGGAGGAGCTGTTCGGCGCAGGGGGGGAGTTATGTTTCCCGGGATGTTTATTTGCTGTAACCTGTTTTGATACATGTTTGTCATAAAATACATTCAGAAAAAAATGAGAGCACACATTCACTTTGATATTTGTATGTACAATTCAAATGATGCCATATATGGCTCAGGTTAAGGGAACTTATGAGTTTTACCAGAGTTAATGACATCCAGCATTTCTCTCCACACTGGAATCGGTAAAGGGCCAGTGACAGCTCATTATCCAGGTCGTTAAACCTGTAAATATTAAAGAGTTGATTATAAATTGACCAGAAACATTTTGCTGAGTAATTTTACCAACTTGCACTAGGTTTCAGTAAAGTTCGTGTCCTACCTCCTCTTCCGAGATATTTCCTCCTGAAATAAGTAAAACACAAATTGAGTTGACGGAGAAGGACTGTCCATATCCAGAAAGCAGAAATGACTCTCACATTGGCATGATTTATGGTGGGGGGAAGAAACAGAGTCCCGTTTTGGGTGTATTTTGCGGGCTGTTTCTCATCAGTACAGGAAGAGATCGGGACCCCATTTTTAAATACCACCCGATCTCGCAACCCTTTCATTGCAGCCTACGGACAACCCTCCCCACACCCCATGCCCCCACTCCCAATGACCAAACTTACAGCCTCGAGCACCCTCACCCCACCTCATAAGGGCAGGGCAACCCCAGCACGGGTAACTTGCCAGCTGGGCACTTTTTAAAAAAAAATTTAGAGTACCCAATTCATTTTTCCAATTAAGAGGCGGGTCCAATCCACCTACCCTGCACATCTTTGGGTTGTGGGGGCGAAACCCACACAAACACGGGGAGAATATGTAAACTCGACACGGACAGTGACCCAGAGTCGGGATCGAACCTGGGACCTCAGCGCCATGAGGCAGCAGTGCTACTCACTGCGCCACCATGCTGCCCAGGGGGGCTTCCTACTATAAAACACATGAGGCATCAGCACTCTGTCTCTTTCCACTGGTGACAACTGTAGTGACAGTCAGGGTGTATATATTAGTTAGCACCTTCTACACGTGGCTCAGGGCTCGCCTGGTCAAGTTAGTTAGAGTTAGCATACTTAGAATAGTAGAGTGTCAACCCACAGCAAGCTATGTGCCTTGTTACAGAAGTTCAATAAATCGCATTGAACCAACGTCTAAGTTTGGTGTCTGCTTTCCAGTCTTACTGCATCCAGTTGCAGTCAGTGTTACCCCAAGGTCAATAACATGACATGGACCCCACACCTGATACCATGTTGTGTTATTGATCCTCTAAGTATGCTAATTCTAACTAACTCGACCAGGCTAGCCCTGAGCCACGTGTAGAAGGTGCTGCTAGTAGGAAGCCCCCCTCTAGTGTTCTGTCTAGTGATTGGTTGTGTTCTGTCCTGTGTGTTGATTGGCTAACCTGGGTGTCTTATCACTGCCTGTCTTTACCTCATGAAGTGTGTGAGTGCATATTATGACAGGTCTCAGTTGGTACTTCCAGCCCCTCTTACTGTGTCCCTTAGTCTCACACTGAGTATCTTAAAGGAGTTGCCACCAGCATACCCAAACAGCATTTGTTTTTTTGTCTCCACTCAGTGGCAGAGGAATGAAGCCCTCAGGGGGACAATTCATGCCCACCTGGTGGTGGATAAACCAACTGTACCCAAATTAACCAGGGCAGAGGCGGTAAGGTAGCAGGGTGCCCACCCAGCAACCTCCCACCCGACTAAACATCGCCCTGCCACAAAACCCAGAAGAGGGTATTCAACTACACCCATTGAGGTGAAAGGTACAGATACATTTAAGGAGAAGCTGGAGAAATAAATAAAGGAGAAAGGAACAGAAGGATATATTGACAGGGAAATGAAGTAGGATGGGAGGAGGCTCGTGAGGATCATGTTGTGACTGAACATCCACTGAACTAAACTGAAATATCATCCCTCACCTTCAGAAATCTCACTCTGTCTTTTTGTTCCAACTGGTTCTCCAACTTGGAGAGTTTCCCCTGAAGCGAACTTCTTCTGAATTTCACAAAGGTTTTCCTTCATTGGTTTGAGAACTTGTTCCACTTCTCCCTTGATTTCTCGGATTAAACGCTGCTCTTTCTCAGTGAGAATCTGGTGCATTTTAGTGAACTCGGATGTGATGTGGCTCTGCAGACTGCTCGACTGTTTCTATCAGAAGAAACATTAAAAATAATGAGAGGGATTCTACCATTCCCCAGACTTGGTGGCGCACCATTCGCTGGTAGACGGATTCTGTCTTCCCGCTGCTGGTGAATGGGATTTCCCATTGAAACCGCCCATGCCGGGGAGAAACTCATGGGCAGGGGAGCACCGCCAGTGGGAAAAGAGAATCCCAACATCTGGAGAATTCCAGCCAATATCTGTCTGTCATAGCAACAACAAAATAATAAATTACGTTTCTAAAATCAGCTCAGAGATACTCTCCCCTAATTTGGGAAATCTTCTGTTTCTGCTGCGTCTCCATTTGTAGAACTGCCGATTTCTTCTCTGTGACAGAATCTAAGGAAGATTTAACCCCATCCTGGGATTGGGAGAGAAAATCAGAAAATAAAAGTGTTAGACCTGAAAATGTGATCAGATAATCAGGGGATCCAATCTGTTCCCTTTTACCTTGTAGATTTCAACAGCTTTCTGAATCGGGATGAAGCGGTGTTCTCTGTGTTCCCGCGAATCTACACAATTCACACAGATCAATTTCTTGTCAGTTTCACAAAACAGCTTCAGTTCTTCCTAATGTTCCTGACAGTGAAGTTTACTTTCCTTCTCTTTCCCATTCAGCTTTAATTGTCAAGCTTTCTCAGCCAGACTCGCTAAGGCCCGATTTATTCTGAGGTTTCTTCCCTGAAACTTTTGGCTGCACTCTGGACATTGTATATCCTTCTTTTCCCAATACTGGTTGATACAGAAGTGACAAAAGTTATGTCCACACTGCATTATAACCGGGTCGGTGAAGAAACCAAGACAAACGGAGCAAATCTTATCTTCAGTCCAACTCTCCTCCTGCGAACTGGAAGCCATGTTCACACTCAGCACTTCCTGATTCAAACCACTTTGAAGTTCAATGTACCTGCTCTGTTACTGAACACATTCAGTGCAGTAATTCCAGTGTGATATTCACTGCAATCCTCAAGGAATTATTGTTATTTGCTGCTCTCGATTCCACACTTTGAGAGCTGGAGATAAAACCCAGAGTGGGAGAAGAGGGTCCGATCGGTAATAATTGAAGCCAAGCGATGAGAGTGTAAGTCTGCTTTGAAGATGGGTGGGGAGAGGATGGGAGGATGTGGGGTTTTCCTGTAAGTGACTGCCAGCTTGCTGCTCTACTTTATAAACAGTACATGTATCTCAAAGCAACTGTGATGAGAAATGAAGTATAGAGAGGTACTTAAAGTTGTAGGAGACACAAACAGAAACACTTGCAGAGTGCATCCTCACCAGTTCCTTTAAATCCACCATGGTGGTCCTCTCAGTGATCAATTTGGTGAACCCCCTGTTGGAATTGCTCATCTAAAACCCCGGTAAGGGGCCATTCGAATGTGGTCGATGCCATTAGTTTTGAAGTGCCTCCCCTGTAAAAGCTGTGCTATTATCATTTTTTAAAATGTATTTGTGGGACGTGGGCATCGCAGGCCGGGACAGCATTTATTGCCCATCCCTAATTGCCCCTTGAGGATCTGGAGTCACATGTAGGCCAGGCCAGGTGAGGACAGCAGATTTCTAGGTTTATGACAATCGACAATGGTTTCATGGTCATCATTAGATATTTAATTCCAGATTTTTATTGAATTCAAATTTCACCATCTGCAGTGGGGGGATTTGAACCTGGATCCCCAGAGCAGTACCCTGGGTCTCTGGTTTAGTAGTCCAGTGGCGATACCACGACATCATTGCCTCCTCATGGATTAGATACCAATACCTTACTAAGGCCATGAATGGAGAAGATGCAACGCAGAGTTTCAATGGTGGCTGCTGAGGTTGTCGTTCCCAATCCCTGGACATCCAGCCACTTGGAGTAGGCACCAACAAGTGGGAGTTGGTTAGCTCAGTTAACTTGCTGACTGGCTTGTGTTGTGGAGTGATGCTGACATCATGGGTTCAATTCCTGTACCGGCCTTCTCAACCAGCCCCACCTTCTCAACCTTGTCCCTTGCCTGAGGTGTAATGACCCTCAGGTTAAATCACCACCAGTCAGTTCTTAAAGGGGGAGGGGAACCTTTGGTAGTGTAGTAACCTTTAGAGCATCAGACTCTGGGCGTTAATTTAGAGGGCCAGTTTAGCTCAGTTGGTTGGACAGCTGAGTAAGGCCAATAATTCTCGCAGAAAAATGATGGGACAAGGAGTGCTCACTAATGTTCCCTTGTGGTCATTGATGTTCCCGTGTCTCTTTGGGCCACATTTGGGTGTACAGTCACCCTGGGTAGAGGGTGAACAGACTTCAGCACTGCAGTGCAGGTAAACCAGTCCAGAGATTCGCCATCAATGAAAACAAAAGTCTTCACTTCAAACCGTTTATGATGTGTCGGGAACCTCAGGCCAGAAAACATATCCACTGGTTATAGAAGAGTCTGAGAGTCATCACCCTCGTAGGGGCACCCATCCATCAGTAGGCTCCATTGCACCACATGGTCTGGGGCATTGATGGGGGTTGCCCAGCAGTCATGCAGCCTCAGGATAACCATTGGGTCAGCTGAGGTTATTCATGAAACCTCCACTTTCTCAATCGTGTCCCTCACCTGAGGTGTGGTGACCTTCAGATTAAATTACCACTAGTTAGCTCTCCCCCTCAATGGGGAAAGCAGCCTATGGTCATCTGGGACTATGGCGACTTTAAGATCATTCAGATGCTCTTACTGTTGAGGGGGTTAAATGTATAGGTTTTTCAAACAATGTGCATAACACCTTTGTACCTGGGTAAGCCAGTAACTCCATAGGACAGGATGACTCTCTTGCTTTTACATTGCTGTAAATTCAAAATTAATTCATCTGGCGTTTAAAATGTGTACCCGACACAATCCTAATATGTTTTTATTTCTTTATTTTTTAAACCCTTGACTACTTATGCAGTCTTCATACAATATCTCAGAGAGCTCAGAAAAGATTATTTATTGATATTTTAGGCTATCGCAATTTTCAAAGCAGTTACTGTTTGAGTAGAAATCAAAACCACCTCCACCTAGAAGGACAAGGACAGCAGATACCTGGGATCACCCCCATCTGGAGGTTCCCATCCAAGTCACTCTCCATCCTGATTGGGAAATATATTGGCCATTCCTTCACTGTCGCCGGTCAAAATCCTGGAGCTCCCTCCCTAACAGCACAGTGGGTGTACCTACACCTCAGGGACTGCAGCGGGCTTCAAGAAGGCAGCTCAGCACCCCCTTGTCAAGGGGCACTTAAGGAGGAATAATAAATTCTGGCCTAGTCAGCAAAACCACCCACATCCCATTAATTAATTTAAAAAATGATTTAACAATGTTTACATCAATTATAATTTTTAAAAATCGATATGCAAAAAGGTGACAATATGGACTGTGACATTCTTCTTCGGCGATCACTCGCTAATGAGTATGATTGTCCACGTAATAAACTCAGTGTTACTGGTCATGGGTTCTGTGGGTCCTTGCGTGGCTGATGAACCCGATCCGAGAGCCGCATCTTCAACCCCACACTTAGCAGGTGTTTCCGTGAGGTGGGATCGGACGTTGGACTCGCGATCGCGGATATTTCTTTCTCACGTTCTTTTTCAGGGTCTCCTCTTGCCATTGGGTGTTCTTGAAGAATTGTGTCCCTTCCACCAGGAGGTTCCTCCAAGTTGGTTTCATCTGAGCAAGGGTCTCCCAGGCATTGACATTGATGTTGCATTTGTTGAGGAAGTCATCAGGGTGTCTTTGAAGTGCTTCCTCTGCCCTCCTCCTGTTTGGAAACCTTCCTTGAGATGGGCAAAGAGGTTTTGCTTTGGCAGTCGGGACTCTGACACCTTAATCACATTGGCAGCCAGCAGAGTTGGTTTTGGATGATTGTGGCCTCGATGCTGGTGTACTTGACTCTTCAAGGTCACTGATGCTAGTAGGACTGTCCTCCCAGGTAATCTCACACGGCGTTGATATTACCGCTCCAGAGCCTTGAGGTGGAATCTGTATGTAATCCATGTTTCTGAGCCATATAGAAGAGTTGTGAGGATGACCACCTTGTACAGTATCAGTATCAGTACTTGGTGTCAGTATCAATGTCACGGTTGTCAAAGATTCCCGTCCTTAGGCATCCGCAGTAGGCATTCACAGACTGGATACAAAGGTGGATGTCCACATCGATCTCCGCCTCAGAGATATTCTAAACCACAGTGTGTCTTAACCTGTATTCGGTGGACAAATGACTATGAGTCTCAGTTTATAAAACAGAACAATATTTATTCACGCGCCCACAATGGTTATGGTTATTCAATCACAATGGTTATGGTTATTCAATCACACAGTCCCAATCAAAGGTTACACTATACACCAATAGTTCCAAGATCTTAACTTAACTTGGTAGTGACCGACAAGTGCGAGGCCGATACAGGCCTGTTATTTGTGGTTCCGGTCTTGTAGTCCCTATTAGTTGGTTATCAATCTGGTTCTCTTCTGGCTCTTTCTACAGTTAGGAGAGTTTCTCCATTGATCCTGATGGAGGGAGAGGCCGGATCCTGCTCTGGGGTGGGTTGGTAAATGACTTGAGTCTTCTTGAGATTGCGGCTGAGACTGAGGGCGGGATTCTCCAGCCACACCCGACCGCCTGAGGTCAATGGACGGTCCGCACCCAACCCGTGGCAATCATGCCGCGGGCGGGGCAGAAGAATCCAGCGCCGATTCTTTGGTAAGCTTCCGTGAAGGTGTCAGGCATATCTAGGATGATTCCATTCTGATTGAGTGGAGATGGCGATGTCATCCGCATACTGAAACTCCCATTCAACAAGTGGGAGAAAAAAAGTGTGATCCAACATTGAGAGCAGGGTTGGAAATGGCCCCGTTTATCTGTCCATAGAGAGCAAAGCAAATCCGAATACCATACAGCTAATTGTTACAAAAAAACAGTTTTCTGACAATGATTTCATATAAACACCTACATACTTTGCAAAAATGAATGGAGACCCATCAGTAATATCACATGCACAGTGAGATAATTGCAGACATTTACCCAAAGGCACAAAGAGAGGCATCGTGTGTATCTGAGCTGATCTCCTGCAGTCAAGGCTGAGGCTGGAGCAAGTCTCCCATCCACCATCACAGTCAGATGATGGATCTCCAGATCGACCTCCGCCTCCGAGGAGAGGTGGCTCCCCAGGTATGGGAACTTTTCCACATTTAAGAGGGTTTCTACGTTGATCCTGATGGAGGGAGAGACCGGATCTGACAATAATTGACCTGGAGGAATCACTGAAGCAGAGAATGGTCACAGCACAGATCATGTCAGTTCAGTCCATTGGGTCCAGTAGAAGAAACTCTGATGGGCCCACTCCTCACCCTTTCTCTGCAACACTTCCAATTTTTCTACTTAGCTGCTCGTCCAATTCTCTTTTGAAAGTGTGGTGGCTCGAGTCAACACTGAGGAGGCTTCTTATATAACAAAAGGGGATTGTTGGCAACAGCAATAAGGTTAACTATGTATAGGCACAAAGGTCTCTCTAACTGGTCTTTACTCTATGCCTACTGGGTTCACACTGTCCCTGTTCTCAGGCCTCTGTTCTTTTCCCCATTAGTTGGGGTTCACGCACCTCAACCGGTCACGTGGTCCATGAAAGATTGGCCTTAAAGGGGCCAGGCTACTACATCCCTGCCCCTTAAGTCCCTCAGCAACATATGTATACCAGAAGTCGTTTACAGTTAACTGTTTACAAGAAAGGCTGAGACATAAAAAAGGGGCAGTCCAGAACAGTCCTTCATCGGGTTACTCTGTCAGGGGACACTTTAGGCCAAGTGGACTGCCTCAGTCCCCTGACCAGTTCCTCAACCAGTGAGGTTGTGCCTTTGTCAACGGCAGGAGGTTTCTTCGAGGACTCGGCCAGTAGTTCAAGGGTGTCCCTCTCTCCAGTTCCCCCAGGGGCAGGGTTTCTTCTGAATTCCCCAGAGTCATAGAATCATAGAATTTACAATGCAGATGGAGGCCATTCGGCCCATCGAGTCTGCACCACTCTTGGAAAGAGCACCCTACCCAAGCCCACACCCGCACCCTATCCCCATAACCCAGTAACCCCACCCAACACTAAGGACAATTTTGGACACTAAGGGCAATTTATCATGGCCAATCCACCTAATCCGCACATCTTTGGACTGTGGGAAGAAATCGGACCACCCGGAGGAAACCCGCATACATGGGGAGAATGTGCAGACTCCGCACAGAACGTGGCCCAAGCCAGGAATCGAACCTGGGGCCCTGGAGCTGTTCTCTCGGTTCAGGCTCCATCCCGGGAGCATCGGTGAAGCCTGCTGTATCCACCTGTTCAGTCATTGTTGTTGTGGCCTCTCTGCTCCTTCCAAGCTCCATGAGCTTCCGCACCCGTCTACCCTATAAGTCCATCAGGTATGAGACAAGACAGATTTTTCCCCAATTTTGCCAGGTAGCCACAGTGGGCCAGATGCAAAGTTTCTTACAAAGATTAGTCACCAGCTTTAAGCGATGTGCTGCCTTTCACCAAATTGTGCTGCTTCTTTTGGGAGCCTAGCCACACCTCCATCCGCCCCGCCAGATTGGGGAGAACAAGGTCTAAGCGAGTCTGAAGGTGATAGGCCATTAATATCTCTGATGTGGGGGTTCATATTGTATGAAAGGAGGAAGTGTGACAGTCTATCAGATTGGCTCTTTCTTGCAAATGTTTGTACCGTTCTTTCTGCTAATCCATCCGAGGCCGGTGGTAAGGGGCCGTTCGAATGTGGTGGATGCCATTAATTTTGATGAAGTGCTGAAGTTCCTTCCCTGTAAAAGCTGTGCCATTATCAGAAAACCAGGGAAGGCCTTGAATGGAGAAGATGCAACATAGAGATTCAATGGTGGTTGCTGAGGTTGTCATCCCCATATCCTGGACATCCTGCCTCTTGGCGTGGGCGTCAGTTCGTATCAGGAACAATCTTCCCAGGAAAGGATCCACAAAATCAACATGTAACTTGTCCACGGACGGCCAGGTCATTCCCATGGATGCAGGTAAGCCGCAGGCGGTAAGGTTTGCTGTGACTGACAGAGGTCACACGGTTAAACCAGATTCTCAATAACCTCATCAATACCCAGCCACCACATGTAGCTCCTGACCAACAGTTTCATTGTAGTTTGGCCAGGGTGTGCACTGTGCCATTCCTGCAGCAGAGGCTCTCTTGTTGTGGTTGTACCCCAGACCTAAACTCCATCCTCACAACTGAATTCATCTTTTCTGATGAGGTAAGGCCTGATCTGAATTGTTGAAGTTGCCATCCGGTTAGAGCCATTCGCTTGACTTTCGATGACTTTCGCTGAGACCAGCAGAGTATCCAGAAAGCTTAATGCCACAATCAACTTTGGGGGGTGTTGTTTTTAAAAAAAACATTTTATTAAGGCATTTATGATTTTATAACTATAAACTATACAAAGGCAAATGTAAACATAGTTCAGTGCGTAACACATCCCTCCATCTCTCACTATTCCCGCCTGCTCTGAACACAAAATAGTCTAACACCCCAACAACCCCCCCCCCACCCCCCACCCCCATCCGCCCCTTATTGACTCCGCTGACTTTGGGGGGGGGGGGGGGGGGGTGTTGTTAATAGTGAGAAGGACAGTCTTAGGCTACAGACTGATATTGGTCAGCTGGTAAATCAGGCAGATGAAATTTAATCTTAACAAGTGTGAAGTGTTACATTTTGGGAGTCTAATAAGAGTAGGATATACAGAGTGAACGGTTGATCCTTCGGGAGTATTGAGGAACAAAGGGAACTTGGTTTACAAGTTCATGGTTTCCTGAAGGTGGCAGCACAGGTATACAGGGTGGTGAAGAAGGCATACCGAATGCTTTCCTTCATTAGCCGGGGAATAGAATATAGGAGCAGGGAGGCCTTGGTACAACTTCATAGAACATAGGTTAGGTCACAGGTGGAATATTGTGTACAGCTCTGGTTGCCACACCATCGGAAGGATGTGATTGTACTGGAGGGGGTGCAGAGGAGATTCACCAGGATGTTGCCTGGGATGGAAAGTTTCAGCTATGAGAAGAGACTGGATAGGCTGGGTTTGTTTTCCCTGGAGCAGAGGCTGAGGGGTAATCTGATCGAGGTATACAAAATTATGAGAGGCGTAGATAGGGTAGGTCATAAGAACCTCTTTTCCATGGCAGAGGTGCAAAGACCAGAGGGCATAGGTTTAAGGTGAGGAGTAAGTGCTTTAGACGGGACCTGAGGAATATTTTTTTACCCAGAGGGTGGTAGAAATAACGAACGTGCTGCCTGAGAAGATGGTGGAGGCAGTTGCTCTCACAACATTTAAGAAGCATCTAACGAACACTTAAATCACCATGGCAGAGTAGGCTATGGACCAAGTGCTGGTAAACGGGATTAGAATAGATTGGTATTTGATGGCCAGCATAGATATGGTGGGCAGAAGGGCCTGTTTCTAGTCTGAGCGACTCTATGACAGTCGCTGGTGGTACAGGTGGCGGTGTCAGACTTTGGGGGAGCGGGACCCGGACTCTGGGCTTTATTGTTGGAGAACTGAGTCCCCGGATGATGCTGGAAAACATAGTTATAGGCTGCCAATAACAAAGCCCATCTCTGTGTCCTGGCCAAAGCAACAGGAGGAATTTTCTTTTCCTCACAGAGGAGCCCTCGCAGTGGTTTGTAATCTGTTATAATAGTGGAACTGTGGCCTTCTTTTTCAATTAGTGTATTTTGCGTCTGTGAGAGGTCGAGAGGTGAAGATGATGGGCCTGTCTGAGCCGTTCTCCATTCTATGGGACAGATCTGCACCGATCCACTTGATTACCCCTGAATTAGGTCAAGCTCATTCGGAGTCACATTCTTATGATTGCACAAGACTTCCTGAAAAAATGGCATCTGATATCCTGAAAGTTCCTAGCCAGTTTCGCTTTATCTGACGCAGCCAATCTTGCTCCATGAGGCTTAGCCATTGTCCTTCCACTGGGCAGCCTGTTGCTGACACAACACTGGTGTCATCGCTGTACCCAAAATCTTCAGGATCTACCCGATATACTTCGGCAACTTAGTTGTGTTACTAAGGCTCGAATATTGGACTGCTCCTCAGAGGCATTTGAAGGTTTGTTCTCCCACCTCCGTGGCCAACACACCTGGGTTGACCTCCATGCTTAATGGTGAGCCAAAAAAGACTATTTTTATTGGCGCTGCTTTGCTTACTTTTACCACATTCAGCCATTAAATTTCTGATTCCTCTCGGGATTATTCACCACTTTATTCACTGGAGGTGTGTGTTTTTTTTAAAAACGGGGTGCACCGTGTCTGGCGCAACAACATGTTTGAACATGGCCTTTCCTGTTGCGTCTAAAACAGATGAAATCCCTACAGTGACACATTTCTTGGAGGTGATCTCCCCTGTTTCTACAACGTTCGTCAAAATCCTCGCTGTTTTGCTTCCTTGCTTCTGACTGTGATCCTTCTCCTGGGACCTCTCCAGTACCTGTCAGTTTGGGTGCATGCTTTGCAGCCATTTCACTCCACTGTTGATTTGCCTCACCTTCCTGCACACACTGTAGCTCCGAAGGGCCTTTCTCAGCTATTTTCTGACTTGGGCTATTTCAATTGCCTTGTCTCGGCCAGCAATTTCCTTTGCACGTTCAAATTGTTGGTGCCACATATCAGGCAGTAGTAGAACTTTCCCCGTCTTTGATGACCAGATCCCCCACCCTCCTCCAATGTCTGGATTCCCCCTGTGCCTGTATACCCCCATTCCCCACTGCTTCACTGTCTTCAGTCTCACCCGGCCTTAGTCAGGAAGGTCGGACAAGACGAGCGCTTTCCAATTCACTCACTGGTAAGTCGCTACGGAATGACAATCCACCATTAAAAAAAAAAAATTTAAAGTACCCAATTCTTTTTTTCCAACTAAAGGGCAATTTAGTATGGCCAATCCACCTACCCTGCACGTCTTTGTGTTGTGGGGTTGAGACCCACGTAGACCACGGGGAGAATGTGCAAACTCCACACGGACATTGACCCAGGCCCAGGATCGAACCCGGGTCCTCGGCTCATGAGGCAGCAGTGCCAGCCAGTGCTGTCCCTGACAATCCACTGTTGATTGCCTCTGAGGAAGTTAAGGATAGGATGCAAATGGTGAAGCAGCTGGACCAAGCATCTTGATACCTGGGAATGGAGTGGAAAGAGGTTCGAGGGGAATCATTTTTCACCACAGAGTGAGAGCCAGATGTTCCTCATGACCATAAGTGCAGGAAGAGGAAAGAAGCATCAATCACACAAAGATCTGGATGTCCCAGCAGAGTCAGAGTGTATTCCAGCAGATGCAAGAAGCACACAGCAGAGACCATTATTATCCCAGCAGAATCCTCACCTCAGAGAACAAGACATACCCAACACAGGCATGAGGATAAAGTGAAACACAGCTGCTCTCTTCTTCAAGGTCACAGAGACTGGAAGAAAAAGGTGGGAATTAGCAAGATTTGCTGGTGATAGAATAGGGATTGGGAGAGATACCTGTTGGGGATCAGGAGCAGAGACTCGCTGGGGAAACCACCCAGGGATCGGGGGATAGAATCAATGGAGAACACGGAAATTGAGGAGAAACCAGCTGTGGATCAAGAGATCACTTGAGGAGATTGGGAGAGAGATTCATGGGGATTAAGGGGAAGGAAGGAGATTCACTGGGAATTGGAGGGGAGGAGAGAGACTCATAGAATATACAGTGCAGAAGGAGGCCATTCAACCCATCGAGTCGGCACCAGCCCTTACAAAGAGCACCCTACTGAAGCCCACGTATCTACACTATTCCCATAACCCCCACTTAAAACTTTTTGGACACTAAGGGCAATTTGGCATGGCCAATCCACCTAACCCGTACATCTTTGGACTGTGGGAGGAAACCGGAGCACCCGGAGGAAACCCATGCAGAACCGGGGTTGGAACTTGCAGACTCCGCACAGACTGTGACCCAAGCCAGGATCGAATCTGGGACCCTGGAGCTGTGAAGCAACTGTGCTAACCACTGTGCTACCGTGCTGCCAAGTGTAAGGATGGGAGAAGGAGAGAGACTCACTGGGGTCTGGTGGCAAAATGTGTGTAGATTGTCTAGGGGGGTCAATGAGGGGGATGTTAGAGACCCTGGGGGAAGACCCACTGGAGTTTGAATTTGCTGTAGTTATTTGGGTAATAAAGTTGCAACAGTTTCAAAGGAATCCACCTGTGTGGTTTCTTGTTGGTTTCAATAGGACAGAGTGCCTTTAAGCAACATAATAATTTTATCAGAATCTTTATTATTGTCACCAGTAGACATTAACACTGCAATGAAGTTACTGTGAAAAGCCTCTAGTTGCCACACTCTGGCGCCTGTTCGGGTACACAGAGGGAGAATTCTGAATGTCTAAATTACCTAACAGCATGTCCTTTGGGACTTGTGGGAGGAAACGGGAGCACCCGTAGGAAACCCACGCAGACACAGGGAGAACATGCAGACTCCGCACAGACAGTGACTCAAGCCGGGAATCGAACCTGACCCTGTAAAGCAACTGTGCTAACCACTGTGCGACCATGCATCTCACTGTGAAATATTCAGTGTATGGTAAATGTATTTAATCATATGGGGTTACAGTCAGTGAGAAAGCCTGATTTAAATCTTCGGGCCCACGGAGATGGAGGGCCACGCATGTGGCCCACTCATTAGCATAGGTTGCTCATCACTATGTTAGAATTTTTGGAGGATGTTAGAATAGATAAGGGGGAGCCAGTGGATGTGGTGTATCTGGATTTTCAGAAGGCTTTCGATAAATGAGCTAGTAAGCAAAACAAGTGTATGTGGGACTTGGGGTAATGTACTGTCATGGATTGAGAATTATTGTTTTTTGAAATTTTATTGGCATTTTCAATTTTAAGCACATTTGCATTTTATGTTTAATATGTAGAGTGTGTGAGGTTCTTGAATATACATCTTGTTATCCTCTATTTTGGTCTGCTTTCCTCCCCCCAACTTTCCCTTCTCCCCCCTGTCTCCCTCCCCCCCTTTGGTATCCTCCCTCTTCATTCAGGATATGCTATCCCCTGGCTTCTGCTCTTGCCTTTCCCCCCTTTCTTTCCTTTCTGTTGTGTCTGCCTTGTGGGTTGTGGGGTATTGTGCCCTCTCCCTCTGTGGTGTTCCCTTCATTTCCCCCAGGTTCCTTCCTCTCTTCCTCCCCCAGAGTAGTGTATTCCTGCCTGTTTTCGTTCGTCTCCTATATATTTTTTCCCTCGAGTTACCGTTGGCTTCGATCAGGTCTTGGAACAGGCCGACAAATTGCTCCCGTGCTTTGAGAAAACCTTCCTCCGACCTACGGATGGTGTATTTGATCTTCTCCAGGTGGGGAAATTCCACCAGGTCTGCCAGCCAGTCTGCAGCTGTGGGTGGTACTGCTGATCGCCAGGCGAGCAGGATTTTCTGCCGTACGATTAGGGAAGTGAAAGCAAGAGCGTTGGCCCTCTTCCCCTTGTGTAGCTCTGGCTGTTCAGATATCCCGAAGATTGCCACTTTTGGGCAGAGAACTATTTAATGGACAGAAAACAGAGAGTAGGAATGAACAGGCCATTCTCAGTTGCTTGGCGGAGGGGTATCACAAGGGTCAATCATTGAACCCAGCTATTCACAATCTGTATCAATGATTTGGATGTGGGGACCAAATGTAATTGGCATTTCAATCAAATCTTCTCTGTTTGGAAGGCAGATTTGCACTCAGCACTCCAGAATAAAACCACTTCCTGAATAAAACCGCTTCCTATTTCAACGATACTCCGCTTTCATGAACGCTGACATTTACGACAATTCTCAAGAAATTATTGCAATTTGCTGCTCTAGGTCCCATGCCCTTTTAGTCGTGGAGGCAAATTCACAGCAATAAAAATAATCAACAGGGTTAGGGGACGATTAGGGAATATTTGAATGTAGGAACGGAGAGTGAAGGTCCCTGGTGAGCGATTAGTTAGAGGGAGAATCAGACAAGGTGGGGGTTTAAGTCTTAAGAGTGAGAGTCTGCTGCTCTCTCATCTCAAAGCAAGTCATGCGGCCACAGCTCCATTTGAATTAGGAGCCGCTCAAGCCTGCTCCACTATTCAGTAAGGTCATGGCTGATCTTATTGCAACTTCAATCCACATTCCTGCCTACCCCTGATAACCTTTCACCCCCTTGTTAACCACATTTCTATCTGGGTCGGTCTTAAAAATATTCAAAAATTCTGGGGGCGATTCTCCTATATGGAGGCCAAGTGTTCGCGCCATCGTGAACGCCGTTGCGTTTCACAACGGCGCAAACAGGGCCCGGGCACGACCTATTCTGGCCCCCATAGGGCCTTTTGAGGAAGAGTTCCAGAGACTCACTCCCCTCAGAGAAAAAATTATTTTACCTTTGTTTTGAATGAATGACCCCTTTATTTTTAAACAGTGACTCCCAGTGCTGGAATCTCCGACAAGGGGAAACATCCTTTCCCCTCAGGGTCTTAAAGATTTCGATCACGTCACCTTTCTCTTCTAAACTCCAGTGGATACAAACCTAAACTCTCCAACCATCCCTCACAACACATCCCTGGTATTAAATCCAGTAAACCTTCTCTGAACTGTTTCTCATGCATTTAATCTTTCCTTAAATAGGAATAGAATATGAACATGTGTTTACCTTTGTGGGGAGCTGAAAAACTATTGCAGAGCCTCTCTTAACACATTCCTTTAAATCCACAATGCTGATGATCCTTTCAATGATCATTTTGGTAGATAGTGGAGGCAGCATATGGGGTTGGAGGGGGCGTCGGGGTGGGCACCGCTATGTGGTCATCACCGGTTCACTCCGGGGAGGTTGGATAGGGAATCTGGAGGTGGCAGCGGGCAGGGATCGAGAGATTTGGAGATCCCGGGCTTCCCAAGCTTGGGAAAAATGAAAAATGAAGGAGTTTGAGTTGCCAGGTGGGACTGGGTTCCGGTATCTGCAAGTGAGGTAATTTGTGCAGAGGCAAGTTTCGACCTTCCCACTCCGGCCGCCCAGGGGCTACAGGATAAGGTGGTGTCAAGAACAGGAGCAGGAGAGGGGAAGGTTTCAGAGATCTACAAGGAACTGATGGAGTGGGAGGGAGCCCCAATAGGGGAGGTGAAGAGAAAGTGGGAAGCTCATGGCACCGAGTTCCCAGGTTCGATACCGGCTCTGGGTCACTGTTCGTGTGGAGTTTGAACATTCTCCCAGTGTTTGCGTGGGTTTTGCCCCCACAACCCAAAGTGCAGGGTAGGTGGATTGGCCATGCTAAATTGCCCCTGAATTGGGTACTCTAAATTAAAAAAGAGAAAGTGGGAAGAGTTGGGTGGGGAATTGGAGGCCGGATTATGGGAGGACACCCTGAGGCGTGTCAATGAATCCTCGTAGTGTGCCAGGCTCAGCATGATACAATCTAAGGTGGTCCACAGGGCAGACATGACGGTGGCCCGGATGAGAAGGTTCTTCGAGGGGGTGGAGGATAGGTGTGAGCACTATGCGGGGGCCCTGAGAAGCATGTCCATATGTTTTGGGCATGTGCGAGGCTGAAGGGTTTCTGGCAGGGGTTTTCTGACTTCATGTCAGAAGTTTTAAAGGTGAGGGTGGTGCCGGGCCCAGAGGTGGCGATCTTTGGTCTGTCGGAAGACCCGGGAGCCCAGGGGGTGAGAGAGGCCAATGTCTTGGCCTCTGCCTCCCTGGTGGCCTGGAGGCTGATCATACTAGGATGGAGGGACTCGGAACACCCAAAGTCGGGGGGGGGGGGGGGGGGTATGAGTTAGTGACATGGCAGGATTTCTCACACTCGAGAAAATTAAATTCTCCTTGAGGGGTTTGCTGCAGGGGCTTTCCAGAGGTGGCAGCCGTTCATCGAATTCTTCGATAATTAAGCTGTCAGTGGGGGGTGGGGGGGGGGGGGTAAGGGCAGGCGGACCTGTGGAAAGGGGACGGTGGTCCTGTTTCTGTAGGCCATGTTGTCTAGGGTTTGTTGCTGGGGGGGGGGGGAGGGGGGGGGGGTTTGGTTGGTTATATTGCCAGCCACTGGAACCATTCTGTCCATAGCCAGCCACTGAAACCATTCATTCACTTTCAATGGGACATTTATTCAGATCACCCACGAGCCATCCATTCACATAGGTTGCACCTTTGGAAGACTACTATTGAGGTAGCCAAATGTACATGTTTGCAGAGCGATGGGGGTACCTACGACATAGAAGGGTAAGACAGTAAACATATCAACAGGATGGTTCTTTATCTTTTGCCTTGCTGTGAAGCAGACGTGAATTCATTCGGCTTTTTAAATATTGGTGGGAGATATTAGCCCTCATGTGATATCTCTCTATTCCCTTTCAAAACCCTGATTCCTTAAGCATCCTTCACTCAAATCATAGATTCTTTATTGATCCATTGAATTCAATTAACAGTCTTCAAGGTTACTTTTAATAGAAAACAATTAGTTTGCAACATTTACATCTGTTATAGTCAACAATATTGGCATGTAAAAAGGAGACAATTCAGTAAATGGAAGTGAACAATGTGATGGAACACTGAGAACAATGGGTGGGATTTCCCCATTGGCAGCACCACTCGTCACCGGGACACCTGTGCGCCGGGATGGGATCGGAATGTCCCATCGACATGAACAGCAGTAAATCCAGCCCACAGATTCCACCCCACCCAATCCCACTGCGAAACCCGCGGCGGCGTCAGCGGGACTGGAAGATCCTGCCAGCATGGGCAGCCGGTTAATTCTGGCCAATGATTTGGAATCCTTGCAGTTTATGAAAACAGCAAAGCAAATTGAAAACACAAGCTTCATAGATTAATCAGGAAATGTCATTTATAATATGGTATGAAAACAAAACCCATGGATGCTAAATCTGAAATAGAAAAGGTATTTAAGGCATAAAGTGCCCCAGGTTCTGATAAAAAGTTAAACATGAAAAACATTGATCACTTGTATTTTAGAATCATAGAGTGTGATTTAATGGCCACACTGCAGCAGAAACGTAGTTCGCTGCGGCACAGCATGGCCAATAAAAGCCAGGAGATCCCACTCCCTGGATCTACACGGTTCACGTTCGAACTCGCGAGATGTTGCAATGTGAATCCCTCCCACTTTTTAGCAAATCTTCATAATAAAGCAATACAGCTAGTCTCACTTTAATGTGCATATTCCTGAGTTACCTTAGACATGGGGTCAATCTCCCTCATCTCAGAGACCTTGAGCGAGTGCCATTCATTCAGAACGCCTCATCACCAGAACTGTCAAACAAGCACCAAGACCTAGCTTGGCTGGTGGTGAGAAGGGCCCTCCCCGTCAGATTCTTCATGTACACCCGAAGGCTCAGCGCCATTGCACGCTGCCCTTGGAGTGGCTGCGGGGGAGATGAGATGGTCACCCACCTCCTTGTGGAATGTGCCTTTGCAAAGAAGGTCTGGAGAGAGATGCAGTGGTATTTGTCAAGGTTCATCCCGAGCAGCTCTGTGACACAGGACACTGTGCTCTACGGACTGTTTCCAGGGGGGGACACCAAGACAAACATCAACTGCTGCTGGAAGGTCATCAACTCGGTGAAAGATGCTCTTTGGTCTGCCCGAAACTTGCTGATCTTCCAGTGCAAAGAATTGTCCTCGACCGAGTGTTGCAGACTGGCACATGCCAAGGTCCAGGACTACGTGCTGAGGGACGCACTCAAGCTTGGGGCAGCTGCCGCCAAGGCGCAATGGGGAAAGGCCACTGTGTAAGGTCTACCAGCAAATGTACACGAGGGGAGGGTAACAGTGTAAAACCCCTCGGTCTGGGTCATCAACACTCCAATGTACAAAAGTATTGAAAGAAACACGACGATGTAAATACTTACGAAAGAATTGTAAAGTAAACAGGGAAATGTGTGGAATGTCATCCCAATTGAATGTCAGAAAGTCAAGTGAATATGTAACTTTGATTGAAATGTACAGTCACAACAATTCAAAATGTTCTGTATTGTTTATTAGAGATTTTATGAATAAAGTATGTTTTTTGAGAAAAAAAAAACTGGTCTCCAGCAACAGGACAAGAAATGGCACTTGTGGAGGTCTCCCAGTGGATCGGAGACACTGAGTGCATGCCCTCCCCTCCCTTAGAGCCTCCTTAAATTTACTCACTGTTCCTGCAACCACCACACTCTGGGGTAGTGAATTCCACAGATTCTCAACCCTTTGGGAGAAGTAGTTTCTCCTCAAATCGGTTTTAAATTTGCTACCTCTTATTCTAGATTATGACCTCTTGTTTTAGAATGCCTCACAAGAGGAAGCATCTGCTCCACGTCTACTTTTTCCATACCTTTTAGAATCCTGTATACTTCGATTTGATCTCCCCTCATTCTTCTAAACTCGAGAGAGCAGAGGCCTGAACGGTTTAATCTCTCTTCGTACGACAAACCCCTCATCTCTGGAATCAGTCTAGTGAACCTCCTCTGCACTGCCTCCAATGCCACTATATCTTTCCTCGAATAAGGGAACCAAAACTATGCACAATACTCCAGGTGCGGTTTTACCAATGTCTTGAATAGTTACAACAACACTTCCCTACCTTTATACTCGATTCCTTTTGCTATAAATGCCAACATTCCATTTGCTTTCCCTATTATCTGCTGTATCTGGATGCTGGTTTTCTGTGACTCATGCACAAGGACACCCAGATCCCTCTGCATCGGAACTCCCCAAACTCTCTCCCCATTTAGATAATAAGTTGCCTTTCCTTTTTTCAACCAAAATGCATGACCTCACGATTATCCACGTTAAACTCCTTCTGCCACATTTTGGCAATCTCCTAACCTATCTACATCCATTTGTAAGATTCTTACTTCCTCATTGCAACTTACTGTCCCACCTATTTTTGTGTCCTCTGCAGAATCTGTGGGATTAACTACAACAGAAAGTTGGTGAGGCCAAAATGTTGTGTAATTTCAAGAAGGAATTAGATATAGCTCTTGGGGCTGAAGGGATTGAGGGATATGGGGGAAGGCGGGATCAGGGTATTGAACTTAATGATGAGCCATGATCTTAATGAATGGCGGAGCAGACTCGAAGGGCTGAATGGCCTCCTCCTAATTCTATTTTCTTTGTTTCTATGATTATCATCCCTTTGACTGAGAGGGTTGCAAAGGAGTATGGCAGGGAATCAAATCAGAAAGCTTTTGATTGTTTTTTATATTTTGTCACAGGCTGTGGTGTCGTTGGCTAGGTCAGCGTTTCTATTGCCCTTCTCTTATTGTTCTCGAAGGTGGTGGTGAGCTGCCTTCTTGAAGTAGATATGGTGCAATAAATATGTTGTGGGTACACCCATGGTGTAATTAGGAAGAGAGTTTCAGGCTTTTGACCCAGCAACAGTTAAGAAACGGCGACATACTTCCAAATCAGGACATTGAGGTGGAACTTCCAGGTGGTGGTATTCTCATGTATCTGCTGCACTTGTCCTTCCAGATGGTCGTGGGTTTGGAAGGTGCTGCCGGAGGAGCCTTGGTGAGTTGCTGCAGTGCATCAGTTCTGCCCTTCATCTCACAGACCTGAGATTCAAATCTACTCAAATTAATGACACTTATTATAGTGCAGAGCATGTAACGCGTGTCAATGTGTCTGTTTTGCATCCCCGACACATGTCCAATTTTATCACCATTTTATGAGGTTGCAGATTTGCAATACTTTGGATGCTAGAAACGTTTACCTGACCTGGGACAGATTTTAAGACACGCATTTTCCCCAGTATGTAATAACGGGTAAAGTTTATCTTCAAATTTTTCCACAGAGAAAGTATAGAGATGACACTTTGAATTTGCATTATAAAATGAAACTTTTCCAGAATTGTAATTGAGGTAAACACCAACCCTCTTGGGGAAGTTACTGGGAGGAAGGTCGGATGGGATGGAGGTGTTCACTACCAGCAGATTTTCCTTCCACCCAATGGTCCAGAATCCATTCTCAGGTTTCAGCTCGATCAGTCCCTTCCTACTATCTGAATCCGCAGCGACTCCCACACTCCAGTTGCCATTCCCAGTCACCTCCACATCCCAGTAATGTCTCCCCTCTGTGAATCCCTTTGATCCCAGCACACAAGGATGGTCAGAAAATCTCCTCTCGGTTTCAGGGAGACTGTTACTGATTCCAGTCCATCTGACACTCTTCTTATCATCAGACAACTTAAGTTTTAGATGAGCAGTTTCCTCATCCAAGATCAGGGACGCTGCGAGGGGAAAGGGCAGAATTAGAGAGATTCCCTCAAGGTTGCAGACAGGTTAATTCAAATTTAGACATAAATAAATCCATTAAACACCTTTTATTTTCCCTGAATTAATCGAAAATGTTGATCTCAATCCCAGAGACCAGAAATTTTCAATGCTTTCACCGAGTCCAGGGTTCCCAGCAAATTTACAATTTTTGGAGGTACCAAAGGAGATTGTCCCAAAACGAATAAATAAATATCCAAGAACTATGAAACATGCTCCACATGATGTCTCATACTCCACTCAGTCACAGGGAGCAGTGTGGTTAAAGTCACTGTCACCCAGAGTCACAGAGGAATACTGGTTAAAGTCACTGTCACCCAGAGTCACAGGGGAACAGTGCTTAAAATCAGTGTCACCCGGAGTCACAGGGGAGCAGTGATTAAAGTCACTGTCACCCAGAGTCACAGGGAAACAGTCTTTAAAGTCACTGTCACCCAGAGTCACAGGGGAACAGTCTTTAAAGTCACTGTCACCCAGAGTCACAGGGGAACAGTGTTTAAAGTCACTGTCACCCAGAGTCACAGGGAAACAGTCTTTAAAGTCACTGTCACCCAGAGTCACAGGGGAACAGTCTTTAAAGTCACTGTCACCCAGAGTCACAGGGAAACAGTCTTTAAAGTCACTGTCACCCAGAGTCACAGAGGAACAGTCTTTAAAGTCACTGTCACCCAGAGTCACAGGGGAACAGTGTTTAAAGTCACTGTCACCCAGAGTCACAGAGGAACAGTGTTTAAAGTCAATGTCACCCAGAGTCACAGGGGAACAGTGATTGAAGTCACTGTCACCCAGAATCACAGGGGAACAGTGTTTAAAGTCACTACCACCCAGAGTCACAGGAGAACAGTTGCTGATGCAGCACAGGACGAAGAATGTTTTAATGTCACTCCACACAGTGCCACTGGAGGTAGCGCAGTTGAAGTATCACTCCACACAGTGGCACTGGAAGTAGGGTAGTTGAAGTGTCACTCCACAGTATCACTGGAGGTAGGGTAGTTGAAGTGTCACTCCACACAGTGTCACTGGAGGTAGGGTAGTTGAAGTGTCACTCCACACAGTGTCACTGGAGGTAGGGTAGTTGAAGTGTCACTCCACACAGTGTCACTGGAGGTAGCGTAGTTGAAGTGTCACTCCACAGTGTCACTGGAGGTAGCGCAGTTGAAGAGTCACTCCACACAGTGCCACTGGAGGTAGCGCAGTTGAAGTGTCACTTCACACAGCGTCACTGTAGGTAGCGCAGTTGAAGTGTCACTCCACACAGTGTCACTGGAGGTAGGGCAGTTGAAGTGTCACGCCACACAGTGTCACTGGAGGTAGCGCAGTTGAAGTGTCACTCCACACAGTGTCACTGGAGGTAGCGCAGTTGAAGTGTCACTCCACACAGTGTCACTGGAGGTAGCGCAGTTGAAGTGTCACTCCACACAGTGTCACTGGAGGTAGCGCAGTTGAAGTGTCACTCCACACAGTGTCACTGGAGGTCGGGCGTTGAAGTGTCACTCCACACAGTGTCACTGGAGGTAGGGCAGTTGAAGTGTCACTCCACACAGTGTCACTGGAGGTAGGGCAGTTGAAGTGTCACTCCACACAGTGTCACTGGAGGTAGGGCAGTTGAAGTGTCACTCCACACAGTGTCACTGGAGGTAGGGCAGTTGAAGTGTCACTCCACACAGTGTCACTGGAGGTCGGGCAGTTGAAGTGTCACTCCACACAGTGTCACTGGAGGTCGGGCAGTTGAAGTGTCACTCCACACAGTGTCACTGGAGGTAGCGCAGTTGAAGTGTCACTCCACACAGTGTCACTGGAGGTAGCGCAGTTGAAGTGTCACTCCACACAGTGTCACTGGAGGTCGGGCGTTGAAGTGTCACTCCACACAGTGTCACTGGAGGTAGGGCAGTTGAAGTGTCACTCCACACAGTGTCACTGGAGGTAGGGCAGTTGAAGTGTCACTCCACACAGTGTCACTGGAGGTAGGGCAGTTGAAGTGTCACTCCACACAGTGTCACTGGAGGTAGGGCAGTTGAAGTGTCACTCCACACAGTGTCACTGGAGGTCGGGCAGTTGAAGTGTCACTCCACACAGTGTCACTGGAGGTCGGGCAGTTGAAGTGTCACTCCACACAGTGTCACTGGAGGTAGCGCAGTTGAAGTGTCACTCCACACAGTGTCACTGGAGGTAGTGCAGTTGAAGTGTCACTCTACACAGTGTCACTGGAGGTCGGGCAGTTGAAGTGTCACTCCACACAGTGTCACTGGAGGTAGGGTAGTTGAAGTGTCACTCCACACAGTGCCACTGGAGGTAGTGCAGTTGAAGTGTCACTCCACACAGTGTCACTGGAGGTAGCGCAGTTGAAGTGTCACTCCACACAGTGTCACTGGAGGTAGGGTAGTTGAAGTGTCACTCCACACAGTGTCACTGTAGGTAGCGCAGTTGAAGTGTCACTCCACACAGTGTCACTGGAGGTAGTGCAGTTGAAGTGTCACTCTACACAGTGTCACTGGAGGTAGTGCAGTTGAAGTGTCACTCCACAGTGTCACTGGAGGTAGCGCAGTTGAAGCATCACTCCACACAGTGTCACTGGAGGTAGGGTAGTTGAAGTGTCACTCCACACAGTGCCACTGGAGGTAGTGCAGTTGAAGTGTCACTCTACACAGTGTCACTGGTGGTAGGGCAGTTGAAGTGTCACTCCACACAGTGTCACTGGAGGTCGGGCAGTTGAAGTGTCACTCCACAGTGTCACTGGAGGTAGGGTAGTTGAAGTGTCACTCCACACAGTGCCACTGGAGGTAGTGCAGTTGAAGTGTCACTCCACACAGTGTCACTGGAGGTAGTGCAGTTGAAGTGTCACTCCACACAGTTCCTGTGAAATGACTTTGGATATTTTACTATATTAAAGGCACTCTATAAGTGCAAGTTAGTGTTGTTTTCTAAGCAGGTTTATACTTACGATAATCGATTTTCTGCTCATTATAACCTGCAAATATTAAAAACAACATGTTTACACATTGCATTTCCCTGATTGACAATCAAGTAAAACATTCCAAACTCACTGTTGCAAATTAAAGAATGAAAAATATTTGCCTTTTACCAGTCTGCACTGGACTGCATAACAAGTGCCCAGGAAGTTCAGATTTCCGTGAGGTAATTGCCCCACAACAGGAACCATCCAAAGTCGCAAAGTTTGAATAGTTCCAAATGTCTTGCAATAATAAGTATCGGGAAAATGTCAAAAGAATTAAAACTATGTTTAACCTTTGGTAACTGCAGTTCTGACACCACACCCGATCCTCACAGGATATTCCCTGATTCCTGACCCTCTGCTTTGCTGCACTCGACTGAGAGGATTCCCGGGCAGCTGCACTGCAACTTTCTCACTCCCCCTGAGTCCGAAGGTCGGTTGAGAAAGGTGCGGCTGCATTTCAGGATAAAGAACTAGGAGCGGAAGTTACAGCTTATTGAGTTCCAGAGGAACCAATGACCCCATGTATAGCAACAGGAAAGCTGCCTAAAGTTACTCACAGTCCCCATCACAGTGAGCCATGTTTTCAGTTGATGTGTCATCTGCAACTTTCGATAATTGACCACTGGTCCCCAATTTGGATAATCCCTCTCTGCACCGATCTCATCCAAAAGAAAAATCTGCGAACTTGTTTCCACTACTGTCAGCCACTTCCTATTCACGTTGGCACACTCAGTTTTAAATCGCACTTACGGCAAGGTGTCACAATGGTTAACACTGATGCCTCAGAGGACACAAGTTCAATGCCCAAGTTGAATGTGTGGAGATTCTATAATCTCCCTATGTCTGCATGGGTTTCCTCCCACAGTCTAAAGATGTACAGGTTAGGTGGATTGGCCATGCCAAATTACCCCTTAGTGTCCAAAAGATGTGCAGGTTATGTGGGGCGACAGGGATAGGGTGGGGGAGTGGACCGAGGTAGGGTGTTCTTTCATAATGTTGGTGCAGACTTGATGGACCGAATGGCCTCCTTCTGCACTGTAGGGATTCTAATTCTATGGTCACCTTAACTTGATCAACATGTCTTGGGCAG
This sequence comes from Scyliorhinus torazame, assembly GCF_047496885.1. Classification (NCBI taxonomy): domain Eukaryota; kingdom Metazoa; phylum Chordata; class Chondrichthyes; order Carcharhiniformes; family Scyliorhinidae; genus Scyliorhinus; species Scyliorhinus torazame. Next base: position 214,307,928 of record NC_092720.1, on the reverse strand, counting down.
TATGGTGGTGTAGTGGTTAGCACTGCTGCCTCACAAGTGCTGAGGACCCGGGTTAGATCCTGGCCCTCAGTCACTGTCTGTGTGGAGTTTGCACATTTTCCCTGTGTCTGCGTGGGTCTCACACAACCCAAAGAAATGCAGGGTAGGTGGAATGGTCACGCTAAACTGCCCCTTAATTTGAATTTTAAAAAAAAAACTTAGATCAACAAGCCTCCAGTGCAGCTCTGCGTACATGCCATTCTTTCCTCAAAGAACCCTTAAATTTGTCAAGCGCAACTCACCCTTTATAAATTCATGTGAGTAAATCTTGATTATCCCAAATCTTTTTTGGTATTAATTTTATCCTATCTGATGGACTCAAGAAGCTTATTTGCTCCTGGTGTTAGGCTTGCTGTCTGTAGTTACCGGATATATTTCTTTTAATCATTTTGAACCAAGCATTTAGCATCACCTCACTCAGTACGCCCTCCTCCTGCCCACAATTCTCCAGCATAGAAAACCTCCACATCCATGGGTGCCTGAAAGAATGCAGTCAGAGCCACTAATATTTCCATAGAATTCCTGCAGTGCAGAAGCAGTCGATTCAGCCCATCGAGTTTGCACCAACCCTCTGAAAGAGCACCTTTTCTCTGTAACCCCACCTAACCAGGTCACTTGGGTCACTGTCTGTGCAGAGCCTGTACGTTCTCCCAGTGTCTGCGTGGGTTTCCTCCGGGTGCTCCGGTTTCCTCCCACAAGTCCCAAAAGAGGTGCTTGTTAGGTGAATTGGACATTCTGAATTCTCCCTCTGTGTACTCGAACAGGCGCCGGAATGTGGTGACTAGGGGATTTTCACAGTAACTTCATTGCAGTGTTAATGTAAGCCTACTTGTGACACTAATAATAATTATTATTAACCTACACATCTTTGGACACTAAGGGGCAATTTAACATGGCCAATCCACCTAACCTGTGCATCTTTGGATAAGAGGCAATTTAACATGGTCAATCCATCCAACCTGCACTTTAAAAAAAAAAAAATTATTTAGAGTACCCAATTCATTTTTTCTAAATTAGGAGGCAATTTATCGTGGCCAATCCACCTGTCCTGCAAAGCTTAGGACTGTGAGGGTGAAATCCATTCAAATATGGGGAGAATGTGCAAACTCCACACAGACAGTGACCCAGAGCCGGGATCGAATCTGGGACCTCGATGCCGTGAGGCAGCAGTGCTAACCACCAACCTGCACATCTATTGACTGTGAGAGAAAATCTGAGCACCCGGAGGAAACCCACGCAGACACATCTGTTAATATTCTCAGATGCAAGCCATCAGAATACAGTGATTTTACACACTTTAATTCTATCATTTGCTAGCTGAAAATATATGGAAGTAAAACAGCTGATCTTCAAAATCGAAAAACGGAGCCAACTGATTCAGTCACCGCAAATGTGGGCTCGGAAATTATGAGGCGATAGCTTACCTTCTAAAATGCAAAACAGTTGCAGTTCTGAAAGTCAAGAACACAGGAATCTGTTAGTGTGAGATTCTGCAGCTACTGCCTCATCCACTAAAGGAATACCGGGCACACATTTAGCATTTAATACAATTCCCATCCTATAAATGGAATAAATCTTAAAGACAATCGACTGAAACTGAACAAATACATTCCTTTTTGAAATTCTGCCCCTCTTGAGTTTAAAATCTTGACCGAAGAAAGAACTTGCATTTGTTTAGCCTCTTTCACCTCCGGTCGTCCAAATTGCTTTACAACCATTGAATTACTGAAAATGGCAGCCATTTTCAGCACACTAAGTTCCTACAAACAAAAATTAAATCATCAGGTTTTGTTTAAATAATGCTGATTGTGGGATAAATGGCAGTCAGAAATCCAGGGAGAACGCCCCCACTTTTCTCTAAATAATGGGTGTGGGGTCTTTTGTATACACCAGAGGGGGCAGGTATTGACTTGGTTTAATGTTTCATGCCAATGATGTCACCTTCAATAGTGCGGCACTCTCAGTACTGTGCTGAATTATGGGCCGAGGTTTATGTCTCAAGTAGGAATTGAACTGATGACCTTCTCTAGAGTTTATACATTTCACCTCCGTCCAATGTTCTAGTGATGGTGATGGGCTCAGCACATGTCTCATTATCCGTTAATCAGAGTGTCACTATGGTATGATGCACGATCAATGACCACTAAAGCGAGGTTGTGGTCCAACTGAAGGCTTTAATAAGCTAGATGTTTCCCCAGCAGCTCAGGTACAGAATGAGGGCTGCCTGGACGGCACGGGTTCTTATACCCCACCTATCAGGGCGGAGCTATTATACACTCTAGCCAATAGCAAGCATATAGGTTCTACCAATGGTGCTTCAGCCTCTCGGGTACCGTAATACCTATAATACCACATGGTAAAATTCAGATCAAATTTGGGTAGTGTTAAGATAATAGGCTGCATTCTGGCAATATTGAATTGAATTTCTGAATCCAGATTAATGAGAGGTGAACAGGATATCATCGACATACACTATTACAATAGCTCACACACTTGGAAGCATATGGTAGATTAGTTCTGTGTTCGATTTAGTTACTGCACAGCACTATTTTTACTGTATACTGTTACTTATGAGGGGACCAATCTGTGCAACCTGAAGCAGCTCATACGTCTCAAATTCTGACAATGCTTCTGGCCAAACTTTCTAATCTCCTGCTTCATAGTCCACTGTCTGTTCCCTTATATATGTCGATTTGGAGGAAAGGCCATATCAACGTGAAGTGTTGTAGCAAGTCCGTTATGGCCCTTTATTTATTCATGAAACATGGGCTTCGCAGGCTGGGCCAGCATTTATTGCCCATCCCTAATTGCCCTTGAGGGGTCAGCTAAGAGTCAACCATGTTATATCTGTGGGAGGTATTGTAGCGGTTTGGATTTGGGCAGGGTTTCATTGACTGGGTCAGGCTGCTGTACCAGGTTCCCGTGGCGAGCATACGGACGAACAGGTCAACATCGGACTATTTCAGGCTGCACCGGGGGACGAGACAGGGATGCCCCCTCTCCCCACTGCTGTTTGGCTGGCCATAGAGCCGCTGGCAATTGCGTTGAGAGCCTCAAGGGGCTGGTCTGGGGGGGGGGGAACACAGTCTCACTATACGCAAAAGACCTGCTCCTATATGTTTCAGACCCACTAGAAGGGATGGAAGAAACTATGAGGATTCTGATGGAATTTGGGTTATAAATTGAACATGGGGAAAAGTGAGATGTTTGTGATCCAGGCAAGGGGGCAGGAGAGGCGATTGGGGGAGCTGCCGTTTAGGTTGGTAGGGGGAAGCTTTCGGTACCTAGGCATCCAGGTGGCGTGGGAATGGGAACAGCTACACAAAAGTTAAATCTGGCCGGACTAGTAGACCAAATTAAGGAAGATTTCCGAAGGTGGGACGTGCTCCCGTTGTCACTAGCTGGGAGGATGCAGACAGTGAAAATGACGGTCCTCCCGAGATTCCCGTTTATGTTTCACGGTCTCCCCATCTTTATTCCGCGGTCCTTTTTTTAAATGGGTTTATAAGGTGATCACTGGCTTTGTTTGGGCGGGTAAGACCCTGCGAGTAAAAAAGGGGATGTTGGAGCAGAGCCGAGGGGGGGGGGGGGGGGGGGCAAGCTGGCGCAGCCGAACTTTAGTAGTTATTATTGGATGGCGAATATAGCCATGATTAGGAAGTGGGTGGTGGGGGAGGGGGAGTCAATGTGAGAACGAGTGGAGGCGGCATCTAGTTTGGGAGCATTGGTAACGGCACCTCTGCCGTTCCCGCCGGCACGGTACTCCACCAGCCCCGTGGTGGTAGCGGTCCTGAGAGTCTGGGGGCAATGGAGGAGACATGTGGGAGCGGAGTGAGCATCAGTCTGGTCTCCAATCTGCAATAATCACCGGTTTGCCCCGAGGAGGCTGGATGGAGGGTTTCGGAGATGGCAGAGAGCAGGGATTGTGAGGATGGGAGATATGTTTATTGAGGGGAGCTTTTCTAGCCTGAAGGAGCTGGTGGAGAAATTTGAATTGACGAGAGGGAATGAGTTTAGGTACCTACAGGCGCAGGACTTCCTACGCAGGCAGGTCTCAACCTTCCCAGTCCTACCGCCAAGGGGGATACAGGACAGGCTAGTATCCAGAATGTGGGTGGGAGAAGGGAGGGTTTCTGACATTTACAAGGAACCCATGGGGTCAGAGGAGACGCAAACCGAAGAGTTGAAACGCAAATGGGAAGAGGAGTTAGGAGGAGAGCTAGAGGATGGTCTCTGGGCGGACGCGTTGAGTAGAGTCAACGCGTGTGCAACATGTGCCAGGCTCAACCTGATACAGTTTAAGGTCGTTCACCGGCCCCACGACAGTGGCCCGAATGAGCAGGTTCTTTGGGGTAGAAGATAGGTGCGCAAGGTGTGCGAGGGCCAGCGAACTATGTCCATATGTTCTGGGCATGCCCGAAGTTTAGGGGAGTTTGGCAGGGGTTTGTGGATGTCATATCCAAGGTGTTGAAAACTTGGGTGGCACCGAGTCCAGAAGTGGCGATTTTCGGAGTGTCGGAAGACCCGGGAATCCAGGAGAAAGTGGCAGACGTTCTGGCCTTTGCTTCCCTGTAGCTCGGAGACGGATGCTATTAGCTTGGAGGGACTCAAAGCCCCTGAAGTTGGAGACCTGGCTAACTGACATGGCTAGCTTTCTCTGTTTGGAGAAAATCAAGTTTGCCTTGAGAGGGTCCATGTCAGGGTTCATCCGGAGGTGGCAGCCGTTCGTCGACTTCTTTGGGGGAAAATTAACCGTCAGCAGAAGGGGGGTGTTGGGGTTTTGTTTAGTTTAGAGCAGGGTGTTAGTAAAGGTGGGACCTATGAGGGATGAAGACAGCTTTTGCACTATGTTGTACATAGTTTCTTCTGTTGTTGTTATAAACCATAAATACCTCAATAAAATGTTTATTAAAAGAAAGTCAACCACATTGCTGCAGGTCTGGAGTCACATGGAGGCCAGACCAGGTAAGGACAGCAGATTTCCTTCCCTAAAATATATTAGTGAACCAGATGGGCTTTTACGACAATCAACAATGTTTTCATAGCTATCATTAGACGTATAATTCGATTTTCACCACCTGCAATGGTAGGATTTGACCTAGAGCACTATTCTGGGTCTCTGGTTTACTAGTCCAGTGACAATATCATTATGCCACCACCTCCCCGCGTTGTTGATAAACAGTTATTAATGACATTCCCAAAGAAGGAATTCACAACATAAAATTATAAAAAAACTCCGCAGATCAGGCTGTAGCTGTGCAGAGAGAGATTTAACGGGTAGAATTTTCCAGACCTTTGACGACACAAAGCTTGGTGGAGTTGCGGATAGTGGAGGGGGTTGTCAGAGGGTGCAACAGGATATAGATTGGTTGGAGATTTGGGCGCAGAAATAGCAGATGGAAATTAATCCAGACAAATGTGAGATCATGCATTTTGGAAGATCTAATACAGGTGGGAATTATACAGTAAATGGCAGAACCCATAGGAGTATTGACAGGCAGAGAGATTTGGGCGTAAATGTCCATGGATCACTGAGGATGTTAGCTATGAGGAGAGGTTGGATAAACTGATTGTTTTCACTGGAACGACGGAGGTCGAGGGGAAACCTGATAAAACCTTACAAAATTATGCGTGGCATGTAGAGTGGATAGTCGGATGCTGTATCCCATGGTGGAAAAATCAGTTACTGGGGGGAAACGTTGGCCATGATTTTCCAGCCCAGGCATGGTGCATCCCGCCACGGTGAGCCAACTAAAAGTCCATTGACTTCAGCGGGACTGGAACCTCCTGTCTTTGGAAGAACAAAGAACAATACAGCACAGGGACAGGCCCTTCGGCCCTCCAAGCCTGTGCCGATCATGATGCCCGTCTAAACTAAAACCTTCTGCACTTCCGGGGCCTGTATCCCTCTATTCCCACCCTATTCTAATGTATTTGTCAAGATGCCTTTTAAACACCGCTTTCGTACCTGCTTCCACCACCTCCCCCGGCAGCGAGTTCCAGGCACCCACCCTCTGTATATAAAAAAAAACTTGCCTCCTAGATCTCCTCTAAATGTCCCCCGGCGATGTCCACATTCCATGAAAGATACCATCTGCCTGACATTGAATTATATTGAAGGCAATGTAACTTAATGGTAGATCAGTGCGATATCACTAGTTTCACATCTGTGCCCACGTCCAATATCACTCCAAATTATGGTGCTTATGTAGCATTTGTACAGTTTTTACTGGAATAATGTTGAACTATTACTTATGATCCTACCGTTAATCTTTATACGTTTTCTTCTGTGGAATATTATTTCGAGAGCAATGACGGTAATCACAAGGCCTACGAACACCCAGAAAATTACCAGCCATATATTAACCTTGGGGAAGAATGCTTCTGTGAAGTGAAACAGAAACAGAATCAATGTCTGATCAGAAATATGAACCTTAGGGCCCCAAATTAGATTGGGGTCATCTGCATCATTGGACCCATTTCTAACTGCTGGCTCAAAGTGCCTATAAAGTCATTGGAGGTTAGAACATTTACTTAACCTGTGGCAGCATTGGCTCAACATAGTCACCGGGTTTATGGATTTGCACTTTATTAAAGAGCACAGATCAATGATTGGGGTCGGGGAAAGTCGGAGTCACATAATTCCTAAATATAGTGTGCAAACTAGTTCAGGGATATAACAATGGAAATTAGAAGCTTGCCAATTGACAGCGTTCAACCTTAAGCACCACATATTGATGAAGGTACGTCAAGCATTGGCCCCAATACAATTACAACTGGGCAAGACAAGGAAGGCTAACAAAGGCAATCAAACTGCGCAGCAGAGGAGGAGCTCGTGCTTTCCATGGCTGCCTAACCTGCAGCACGAACGGCGGCAGTGTGGCACAGCAGTTAACACTGCTGCCTCACAGTACCAAGGACCCGAGTTCGATTCCAGCCTTGGGTGACTGTGTGGAGTTAGCACATTCACCCATTGTCTGCGTGGGTTTCCTCCTCCAGGTACTCCCGTTTCCTCCACGGTCCAAAAATGGATCGGTTAGGTGGATTGGCCATGCTAAATTGCCCCTTAGGTGTCCAGGGATGTGAAGTTTAGGTTACAGGGATAGGGCAGGGTGGGAGTAGATCTCGGTGGAGCGCTCTTTCAGAGGGTTGGTGCAAACCCGATGGGCCAAATAGCCTCCTTCTGCACTGCAGGGATTCTACGATTACAGGTTGCATTTCTCATCTCTGAAGGTCACAGCCACGGCAACAATAGGAGATTTTAAAAAGTCAATCTTTCCGGTGTCAGACCATTAGCCTGTGACCTCTGCTGGATCAGGTGCATGGATGTGAGAAGCTGACAGAACTGTGCTCAGCTGGTGGTATGTCAATTTTAGACTTTGGTCCCCATATGGAATCGGGAGGACAAACCAGGGGAAGACTGGTATCCAGTGAGACAGCACCGTCAGGACAGGAGTGAACACATTTGTGGAATGAAACCACAAAAGGCTTCTCACATACCTGGTATCTGTAGGTAGGCCTTTTCCTCTTTGCTCAATAGATCGTTTTTCATAAGACAGGAGAACATGTTCACAGAATCGCTCGTTACATCAATTTGAGTCGAGATGGTGAAAAGGCCACGGGAGTCTTTCTGATTTGTTGTCACGGGTTGTGCCGTCATTGATTGCTCCTTCCCATCCAGCCAATGGACACGCGGCTCAGGGTACCATCCGTCTGATTTACACAAAAGACGGACACTTTGACTATTGCTTCCCTCCAGGTGAATCCAAGGCTGTTGTCCAATGCCTGAAAGTAGATGTCAATTATCAATACAATGCAAACTATACGTGATCAATGAAAATGATTTTCCTAATGTTTATTGTGACAACGCAACATTAATTGTAGACCATTAAATACGATCAGCATGATGAACTGGGCTCCTCTAGCAAAAGATTAGAACTCAGTAATACGGTGCTCCTTTTTTTATGGTCATAGATCACAAGACCATAAGGAATACAAGCAGGAGGAGGCCATTCAGCCCTTTGAGTCTGCTCCGCCATTTAATAAGATCATGGCTGATCATAGAATCCCCATAGTGAAGGAGGCCATTCGGCCCATTGAGTTTGCACTGACCCGCTGAAAGAGCACACTACCATAAGACCATAAGACATAGGAGCGGAATTAGGCCACTCGGCCCATCGAGTCTGCTCCGTCTTTCAATCATGGCTGATATTTTACTCATCCCCATTCTCCTTCCTTTTCCCCATATCCCTTGATCCCTTTAGTAATCAAGAACCTATCTTTCTCTGTCTTAAAGACACTCAGTGATTTGGCCTCCACAGCCTCCTGCGGCAAAGAGTTCCATAGATTCATCACTCTCTGGCTGAAGAAATTCCTCACTCTCTGGCTGAAGAAATTCCTCATCATCTCTGTTGTAAAGGATCATCATTTTAATCTGAGATTGTGCCCTCTGGTTCTTGATTTTTCTACTAGTGGAAACATCTTCTTCACATCCACTCTATCCAGACCTCGCAGTATCCTGTAAGTTTCAATAAGATCCCCCCCTCATCCTTCTAAACCCCAATGAGTACAGACCCAAAGTCCTCAACCGTTCCTCATACGACAAGCCTAGGCCCAATCTCCCACCTTATCCCCATAATCCTATCTAGGGCAATTTATCATGGCCAATCCACGTAACCTGCACATCTTTGGACTGTGGAAGGAAACCGGAGTACCTGGAGGAAACCCACGCAGACACGGGAAGAATGTGCAAAGTCTATACAGACCAATACTCACTAAATCCCCTTTCCTGCCTTCTCTCCATAATCCTTAATTATCAACTGACTAAAACCATATCGATCTCAGCCTCAAAACTGTTCAAGGACTCGGACTCCACAGCTTCCTGGGGTAAAGAATTCCAAAGATTCACCACGCTTTGAGATAAGAAATACCTCCTCAAATCAGTCTCAAATGAGCTCCCCCTTATTCTGCAACAATGCCCTCTGGTCCTACACTCTCCCATGAGTGGAACCATCCTCCCAACATTTACCCTGTCTAACCCCCTAAGAATCTTATATGTTTGAATCATATTACCTCTCATTCTTCTTAACTCCAAGGACTACAGATCCAACCTGTTTAAATCTTTCCTCATATGGCAGTCCCTCCATACCTGGAATTATCCTCGTAAACCTCCTCTTAAATAAGGGGGGTAAAACAGTACACAGTATTCCAAATGTGGCCTCGCTAGTACATTGTACAGTTGCAGCAATGCCTCTTTACTTTTATGCAACATCCCCCTAAAGGTGACAAAAAGATGTAAAGTCCAAGAATTTGTTTTTTCTATTGTTTGTGATTTATAATTAGACAGCAGGAAACATTTTGATGATTATGAAGTCATACGGACTTGAAACAGGATTGACCCGGCCCAAGTGTTTCTCGCCCGCGCGCCATTTGCTGGCGCCAAGTCTATCTTCCTGCCAATTGTCAATGGGATTTCCCATTGTAACTACCCCACGCTGCCCCGAAAGCCCCGGATGGGGGTGCGCTGCTGGCAGAAAATGGAATCGCAACTACCGGAGAATTCCGGCCAAACACTGTTTCTTTCTCCATAGAGCCGCCAGACCCAAGCGTGTTGGGTTTTGTCAGCATTTTCTGTTTTTATTACTGATGATTCGCAACTGTTTTATGTGAGACTGGAGGTCAGTACAAATACTAGCTTTCAATCTTCCTTACTGGATCCTCTTCCCGGTCTAAAAGCACCTTCCCTTGAGGGGAAAACCCAGCTCTTAAATACAAGCTTCAGTCAACATCACCTTCTCTCAATTCACTCCAATACAAGGCCTGGGGCCAGATTCTCCGCTTGGGAGACTATGTTCTCCTGCCGGAGGTATATCACACTTGCTCTGCGCTGGCGCTTGGACTGGCGCCCAGGAGCGATGCACTCACCATTGCTGTGCCATTTTATGCATGGTGGGAGCTCGAGGGATTCCGTTCCAAATCTCATGATCGAGAAGCTAATTTGAATGGTTCACCCAATACCGAGGTCCGGTGCCGTGGCACTGCAGTGCTACCATTGCACAACCGTGCTGCCCTAGGGGGCGGGCCTGTATTTCTAACATAGTGGTCAGCACCCTACAGTTGACAAATAATGAACTCATGCAATCATTACAACTGTTCTGGGAGTCTTCAGATCTTTCAATCAAGTTGAAGAACACTTGTTTCCAGAACATGATCACTTCCTGTCCCTGCCACTTCCCTTTCATATATGAAACTCACATTCCCACTTCTCTCACCTTCAGACTTGATTTCTCTTGGTAGTCTCCTCATTGGTGCAGCAATTCTGCATAAATGCCAACTGGCCCCAAAACTCTGTTGTCCATATCCCATCATGCAATGGAGCACAGCTGTCAAACACTTGCCCACCCTCACTGGTTCCCCACCCTACATGCATTCAATTTAGAATCCTTTTCACTGCTTTCAAATACACCCAGGGCTCATGTACCCACTTATTTCTGCAGCATCTTCCAGTTCTACTATGCCTTTCAGTCTTCTCTGCATCTTTCCAAACACAGTCCTAGGGCGGGATTCTCCAGGAACCGGCAGGGCGGGCCGGAGTGGTTCGTGCAGCGCCAACCGGCACCAAAGGGCCTCAGCCGGCTGGCATGGGTTCGCATATGCACAGGAGCCACAGCGTATTCTGGCGCATATGCAGAACCGCTGGAGTGTTTCCTGCGCATGCGCAGGGGGTTTCTTCTCCGCGCCGGCCATCACGGCTTTACACAGGCCAGCGCGGAGGGAAAGAGTGTCCCCACGGCACAGGCCCACCCGCATATCGGTGGGCCCCGATTGCGGGCCAGGCTACCGTGGGGCCAGGCCACCGTGGCCCCCCACCCCCCAGTGCCGGATCTCCCCCCCCCCCCCCCCCCCCCCGAGGACTCCGCAGGCCGTCCTCAAAGCCAGGTCCCGCCGGTATGGACCTGGTCTAATTCCCGCCGGCGGGACTGGCCGAAAACGGGCGGCCGCTCAGCCTATCAGGGTCCGGAGAATCGCCGGAGGGGGGGGCACTGTCAACAGCCCCCGACCGGCGCAGTGCGAACCCCGCCCCGCCCAAAAAACGGCGGCGGAGAGTTCGGCAGCCGCCGTCGGAGCGGCGGGGCGGAATTCACGCCGCCCCCAGCGATTCTCCGACCCAACGGGTGGGGTCGGAGAATCCCGCCCCTATTCTCCACAATTTACTAACTACACCCCATTGCCTCCTTTCCTCTGCCACTTTAAACCTGGTACCCTTTTCTAAACCTGTGCAAATGCACTGTTTCAACTTAAGACACTTCTTTGTTTTTTAAAATAATTTTTATTAAAGTTTTCACAAAATATCAACAACTAAATGTAAAAGGAACCCAATAGAATTAAATACCAAACAAAACAAAACAACCCAGTGCCCCCCCTCCCCCCCTATACATAAATAATAAATTAACACCCGCCAAAACACATAGCAAACATATACACCCCCTCAGATCCCCCAGTATAGACAAACAAAAATAAAAAATTCCTCCAGCGCTGGGCATGCCCAGAACATATGGGTGTGATTTGCTGGGCTCCCTGAGCACCTAACACACCTGTCCTCACCCCCAAAAAAATGACTCAACCTTGTCCCAGTCACGTGTGCCCTGTGCAGCACCTTAAACTGTATGAGGCTGAGCCTCACGCACGAAGAGGAAGAGTTCACCCTCCCTAGGGCATCTGCCCATGTCCCCTCCTTGACCTCCTCCCCCAACTCCTCCTCCCACTTACCTTACAGCTCCTCCACCGAGGCCTCCTCCTCCTCCTGCATCACCTGGTATGTTGCCGAGATCCTCCCCTCTCCAACCCACACCCCCGAGAGCACCCTGTCCTGTACCGTGCATGGCGGCAGCAGCGGGAATTCCATCACTTTCCGTCTGTCAAACGCCCTTATCTGTAGATACCTAAAGGTGTTTCCCGGGGGGAGCCCATACTTCTCCTCCAACTCACCCAGGCTTGCGAACTTCCCATCCACAAACAGGTCCCCCAACCTTCTTATCCCTGCCCTGTGCCACCCCGAAGACCGTCCATCTATTCTCCCTGGGACAAACCGGTGGTTCCCCCGTATCGGTGTCCACACCGAGGCCCCCACTTCCCCCCTGTGCCGCCTCCATTGCCCCTAAATTGAGGGTAGCCGCCACCACCGGGCTCGTGGCATACCTCATTGGAGGGAGCGGCAGCGGCACCGTTGCCAGCGCCTCCAGACTCGTACCCTCACAAGACGCCCCCTCCAGCCTCTTCCATGCCGCCCCCTCCATCACCCACTTGCGCACCATCGTCGCATTGGCTGCCCAGTAGTACCCGCAGAGGTTGGGCAGCGCCGGCCCCCACCCCCATCCCTCAACTTAAGACACTTAAACATAATTCATTCCTAAATTATTTTGCTGTGCCGAAAACAAATAAAAAATACTGAAGAGTGTCAAACTGATGGTAAAAAATAATAATTTGAATGAACGGTAGCACATCTTTACAAAATCGCTCGCTTGAATATTGCGACAACATGACTAACCTCCGACCTTGAGATTTATCACGGCTTCCTCATAGTGTGTTTTGGAGTCAATAAAGCATGTGTAGTTCCCTTCATCAGATGCTTTTATCTTCTTCAGTTTGAGGGAGGCATTTCCATTGGGAAACTCATCCTTAAAAAGTTCTGTCCTCCCTTGATAAGCTCTGTCCTGCCCACTAGAAATGTCCTTTCCACCAGTGTATAAATGTACTGGTTTAGTATAGTCTGACTTAAACCATCGAACCTCCAGCCTGTCCAGAGGTGTATTGGATACTATATGGCACAGTAATACAGCATCTTCATCAACAACCGCAATGATGGGACGGTTTGCTCCAATTACATCAAACGTCTCTGATAAAATATAACGTTTCAAACAATGTTAGCAGTCATGCAACATCTTAAAATAAATTTTGCACTCAAACTTGTGCGCAAAACTGGGGTTGATTCAATTAAAAGTGATACACAGGGCGCACTTAACGAAGGCGAGGATGAGCCAACTGTTTTGAGGGGAGGATAGCTGCGAAAGGTGCGGGAGGGGCCCAGCTAATCATGTTCATATGTTCTGGTCCTGCCCGAAGATGGAGAAATTTTGGGGGTCGTTTTTTAGCATCATGTCAGAGGCCTTGCACATAGATTTGGAATCTGGTTCCCTGGAGGCTATATTCGGAGAGTCAGACCTGCCAGAGTTGCAGACGGGTGCGGGACAAATGTCTTAGCCTTCACCTCGTTGATTGCTTGCAGGCGGGTGCTATTGGGATGGAGGTCAGCTTCTCCCCCCCCGTGTCTCGGCGTGGCTGGGGGATCTAATGGAGTTCCTGTATTTGGAGAAGGTGACATTTGTTCTGAGAGGGGAAGATTTGTGGTTCCACGAGATATAGGGGGCTGGATTCTTGAATCTGGGGCTATGTCCCCACGCCGGCATGGGAACGGTGGCATGTTACGCTAGAAAAGACATGTCCCATAAGGCAGCAGAGCAGGTGGATACATTTGTTTAAAAGGCAGATGGTGTACTTGCCTTTATTTGCCAAGGCATAGAATTTAACAGCAGGGAGGTTATGATGCTGGAACTGTACAAAACGTTGGTTAGGCCACAGTTAGAGTATTGTGTGCAGTCTGGAATCCAAATTATATGAGGGATGTGATAGCATTGGAAAGGGTGCAGAGGAGATTTACCAGGGTGGTGCTTGGGCTGGGGAGTTTTACCAGTGAAGAGAGATTGGATTGACTGGGGTTGTTTTCCTTGGAGTACAGGAGACTGAAGAGGAACCATGATTGAGGTGTATAGAATTATGAGGGGCATAGATAGAGTAGACAGGAAGAAACCGTTCCCCTTGGTGGAGGGATCAATAACTAGGGGATATGGATTTAAGGTAACGGGCAGGTGGTTTATAGGGGATGTGAGGAAAAACTTTTTCATTCAGAGGGTGGTAGGAGTCTAGAACCCACTGCCTGAAAGGGTAGTGGAGACAGAGACCCTCATAACATTCAAGGAGTATTTTAATATGCACATGCGATGCCAGGGCATACAAGGCCAAGTGCTAGAAAATGTGATTTAAAACAAAAACATTGTTCATGGGACATGGGCGTTGCAGGCTGTGCCAGCATTTATTGCCCATCCCTAATTGCCCTTGAGGGGCAGTCAAGCACATTGCTGTGGGTCTGGAATCACATGTAGGCCAGACCAGGTAAGGATGACAGATTTTCTTCTTTAAAGGACATTAGTGAACCAGATGGGCTTTTACTACAATCGACAATGGTTTCATGTTCATCATTTAACTTTTAATTCCAGATTTCTATTGAATTCACATTTCGCCACCTGCAGTGGCGGGATTTGAACCTGGGACCCCAGATCATCACTCTGGGTTTGTGGCTTATTAGCCCAGTGAAAATACCACTAACCACCACCTCCCCATAAATAGGCAGTTCTGTTTTTGACCGGCACATACATGATGGGCTGAAGGGCCTTTTCTGTGCTATAGTCTTCCATGACTCTTTGACTATGGAATACAGTGAATAATTTTGGTTCCTTTATCTCAGGAAATATAGATGGCATTAGAGGCAGTCCATTAAGTTGATCACGAGTATGGATGGATTTCTTTTTAATGAGAAGTTGAGTATATTGGGCCTGTACTCATTGGAATTTTGAAAAATGGGAGGTGACCTTATCGAGACATATATGATTCTCAGGGGGGCTTCACAGGATAGATACTGAGAGGCTGTTTCACCTTGTGGGGGAGTCTCGGACCAGAGGGCATAATCTCAGAGTAAGGGGTCGTCTATTTAAGACAGAGGTGAGGAGGAATTTCTTCTCTTAGAGGGTAGTGAATCTGTGGAATTCTTTACCACAGAGGGCTGTAGAGGCTGGAGCATTAAGTATGTTCAAGGCTGAGATAGACAGATTTTTAATCAGTCAGGGAATCGAGGCTTAGGAGGACAAGGTGGGAAAGTGAAATTGAGGATTGCTATGATCTGATTGAATGGAGGAGCAGACTCGATGGGTCAAATAGCCTATTTTTACTCCAACATCTTTTGGTCTTATTGCCTATAGTTTCACTGATAAAGAAGGTCAAGCAAAAAGTGAGGCATCAGTAAGATTTACTGGAAAAACTCCATTCCTTACCTGTTACTGCAGTTCGAAGAATACAGAGTAGGAACAAAACGCTGAAGCATCTTCTTTTCATCTTTGCAAATATTTGATTGATTACCTCCATGAAAATCCTTATTAACCTTTTTGGAAAGAAAATCATTAAAAATATAAGTGGCCTTGAAATTAAGCTAGGGATGCTAATGTATAATTGCAGTTAATACTACTGTAATTCTGCCCTCCTTTTTTGCAGTGGTGCAATCACCTTAAGTTCAATGAGTCACAATTGTTAACAAGTCTTCCTCACAATAACTCACTGCTCATCTCACCTCCAATTGTCTCAGTAATATGGCTGCCACAGTGAGATGGTAAGTTAAACCATGTTCTAATCAGTTGCGAACACATATTTCTTTCAACATTCAACAGTAAGGTCATCTCGGTGTTAGCTCAGCAATTTTATCCTGTGACCATAGAGACAAAGAAGATTCAAAGTTTGATCCTTGGCCTGTTGAAGTAAGTAAATTTGCGTAGTCCCACATGACCATGGGCTGCTTTCCCCTTCGAGGGGGAGAGCTGACTGATGGTGATTTAACCTGAGGATCACCACACCTCAGGTAAGGGATAAGGATGAATAACCTCAGCCGGTAAGGGAATTGAACCCACACTGTTGACCTTGCTCTGCGTCACAAACTAGCTGTTCAGAAAACCAAATAGGAAACAACTGCTTGGAACAGTATTCATATTTCCTTGCTTTTACTGTTTTTTTAACTCGGTGTTGTCAACCCTCAGGCAGGATTATGGGCACATATATATATATATATATAGACAAAGTCTATATAGGGCAGCACGGTAGCATGGTGGTTAGCACAATTGCTTCACAGCTCCAGGGTTCTAGGTTCGATTCCCGGCTTGGGTCACTGTCTGTGTGGAGTCTGCACGTTCTCCCAGTGTGCGCGTGGGTTTCCTCCGGGTGTTCCGGTTTCCTCCCACAGTCCAAAGATGTGCAGGTTAGGTGGAATGGCCATGCTAAATTGCCCTTAGTGTCCAAAATTGCCCTTTGTGTTGGGTGGGGTTACGGGGATAGGGTGGAGGTGTGGGCTCAGGTAGGGTGCTCTTTCCAAGAGCCGGTGCAGACTCGATGGGCCGAATGGCCTCCTTCGGCACTGTAAATCCTATGAAATTCTATGAATGTCAAAGATGCAAGACGATACTTTGAATCCTAGCCTTTGCAGGTAATTAAGTCTTTACAGATCCAGAGAGAGGGATAATCACAGGTTAATGAGGTGCGAATTGTCTCATGCCAGGACAGTTGGTAGGATTTTGCAAACCCAGGCCAGATGGTGAAGGCTGAAGGTTGCCTTGGAGTACGCTTACCCGAAGATCAGATGCTGAATGCCCTTGACTGCTGAAGTGTTCCCCGATTGGAAGGGAAGGGAACATTCCTGCCTGACGATTGTTGCACTTCAGGACCCGCGACAACGTAGAATCACCGAGCAGAAACTTATAGCCAAGTTCCGCACACGAGTACGTCCTCAACCAGGACCTTGGATTCATGTCACGAATTCCGCAGGCTCACCACTCTCTGGGTGAAGAAATGTCTTCTCACCTCTGTCCTAAATGGTCTACCCCATATCCTCAGACTGTGACACCTGGGGCGTCATTCTCCGCCGGCGGGAGTCTCCGTTCTGCCGGCGCTCGGGGGTTTCCCGACGGCGTGGGGGTGCCCCACAATGGGAAACCCCATTGACCGGCCGGTGTTACGGAGACTCCCGCCGGCCGGTCGGCGCAGAAATGTGGCGGGGCGGGTAGGAGAATTTCGCCCCTGGTTCTGGACTCCCCCACCATTGGCAGCATCCTTGCTGCATTTACCCTATCAAAGTTCCATTATAATTTTATAGGTTTCTAGGAGATTCCCCCCCTCCTTCTTCCAAACTCCAGCAAACATAATTCTAACAGACTCAATCTCTCGTCATATGTCAGCCCCACCAATCCAGGAATCAAACTGGTAATCCTTCGCTGCACTCCCTCTAGAGCAAGAACATCCTTCTTCAGATAAGGAGACCAAAACTGCACACAATATTCAAGGTGTGGCCTCACTAAGGACCTGTGTAATTGCAGCAAGACATCCCTGCTCCTGTACTCAAATCCTCTTGCTATGAAGGACAAAATACCATTTGCCTTCTTTACCACGTGCTGTACCTACATGCTTACCTTCAGTGACTGGTTTACGAGGGCACCCAGGTTTCATTGCACATTCCCCTCTCCTAATTCATGGCCATTCAGATAATAATCCACCTACCTGTTTTTGCTACTGAAGTGCATTTATCCAAATTATACTGCACCTGTCATGCATTTACCCACTCATTCAACTTGTCCAAATTACCAATCCCCCTCACACCTCACCCTCCCACCCAACTTTGTGTCATCTGCAAATTTGGACATACTACATTTGGTTCCCTCATCTAAACCATAAATATATATTGTGAATAGCTGGGGTCCTAGCACCAATCCGTGCAGTACCCCACTAGTCACTGCCTGCCACTTGGAAAAAAGACCTGTTTGTTCTTACCAAAACAGTTTTCTATTGTCATGGATTTGCCTCGTAAGAGCAGTAACAAAAATTTAACAAGACATAATAGGACACGATATGTCCAGCAAACGGTGGAAATCTGACGAGCGACAGCAGTAGCCAGTATTCAAGCGGCAGAATGAGGTGCGTCTTTCAACGAGATTAGAGAAAATAGAATCAGGTGTGAATCACCTATTAGTAGAAACAGATTACCTGGGGGATTGGGAGATCGATGAGGCAGCCACGTGTTAATTTTTAGACTCACATTTGATGGGGGATGCCAGCAGCCTCCGAAGCAGAGAGTGGGTTTTACATCTAACAGCCTCTAAATCTTAGAGCTGCGGCAGTGCAGAAACCTTTGTAAAGGAAGCTTAAATATCATCGCTGGACCAGGGCAAGATGTTTCCCAGGCATGCTTATCATCCCTGTACTGTGTGGTAAATATAAACTGCCTTTATTTAATTTGGACGTTGTTTGGGGAAAAGAAGAAGTCTTAAGGAGTTCAGGGATCGCAGATACATTTTGGAACAAGGGGTACGTTCCACATACACTGTGTGTTTGTTTAGTGATTCATATACATAATTGTCATAGAGTAATGCAGTCCTGTTTCTGTGTATTTGTCTCTATCATTTAATAAATAGTCTTTAATAATTCTTACATGGTGACTGGACTTAATATTCTCACTGGGGTTTCCCTTGACTCTTCACACCATTCCAAAAACAAAACTATACACCCCCCATGAACCGGTGTTCCAAATTGGGATACTCTTGCAGATACCATCAGTGTGGTTCGTGACACTATGCATCTCAATACACGACCTGGGTATGGTCTTTGGGGTGAGATCAGAACCAGGGATTGGTTCTGACATTCACACACACACTTACTGTCAGGACTACATATATAAATAATGCCCATTTTGGTGATGAAATACTGCAGGGTGTCTACCCTATACTGTATAATTACATTACATCGAGGCAAAGTAGAAAATGGATGGCAAACGCCCCCCCAAAAAAATTACAAACGGTGAGAGGAAAACAGAACTGGGTGTTCAAATGGTCATACCTCGTTTAATTGTCATCATGGAATTTACAGTGCAGAAGGAGGTCATTCGGCCCATCGAGTCTGCACCGGCTCTTGGAAAGAGCACCCTATCAAGCCCACACCTCCACCCTATCCCCGCAACCCAGTAACCCCAGTTAACCTTTTTGGACACCAAGGGTAATTTAGCATGGCCAATCCACCTAACTCGCAAGTCTTTGGACTGTGGGAGGAAACCGGAGCACCCGGAGGAAACCCATGCAGACATGGGGAGAATGTGCAGATTCCACACAGACAGTGACCCAAGCCGGGAATCGAACTTGGGACCTGGAGCTGTGAAGCAACTGTGCTAACCACTATGCTACCGTCCTGCCCATACCTGGTTAAAATTGTCACACCTGGCTTTCCTCACTATCTCGGTCCCATAATCCTCTGAGAAAACAGCACAAAACTGTTATGCATTTATCTCTAGTCTTGGGAGATGCACTGAGCACTTCATTAAAATATTTGTGTGTTCTTAGAAGTGACATCACTATTACTTCAAGGTCGCTAACACAGGAAACTGCGAGAGTGAAGAAGCAGCATTTAGTGAACACACTCTGTAAATAAAGCCTCATTACTTTTTAACCCTCCGTGATCCCTAGCCTCCATTCCGCAATACACAACACAAAAACTGGCGACAAGGATCTCAAAAGACACGTGCTGGCCACCCGGGAGGAAAATAAGATTAGCGAAAAGTGGAAAATGAAGTCTTTGGAGAAAGATCTTTCATGTGCTCTGGAAAAAACGGGCGAGGTGGACGTGAGTAGCGATCTCTGCAGGGCAGTTGTAGACCTGGGGGTGTTTTTTTAAAAAGAGGCTGAGGTGCAGATTGTTGCTTTGTTTAACCGGGAAAAGCAAAAAGCTATTGAAAACTCGTTGCAGAGTGCGCATACAAGAAATCTGCAAGAGAAAGAAAATGGTGTGGGATTGGCACCGTGGGACACTCAGTGAAACTGTGGAGCAATGGATCTCCTATACTGAGGGTTTGGGCTATTTTGTGCAGGCAAACAAAATAGAAGATATCAGGGTTCCCACATTCCTGAGCATGATGTGGGGAGGGGGGAAAGCATTCAATCTCCTCAGAAGTTTAGGTATCATAGAAGCCGGCAACTGAGACATATGAAGAAACCAAAGAGATTCTGCAAGCATAGAATGGACCTGTCTTATACACTGTCCAGACCCGTAATGACGTCACTTGGAGGAGGTATGCAGACCAGTTATTGGTGGGGATAACTGATCCGCCGGAGAGAGAACCTGCTGTGAATCAGAGTTTAATTGTATAAAGTTCTGACCTGAACCTTCCTGAAACCGACAGATACTATTGAGGAAAGTAACGCCTCACCCTCAGACCAAGCACAGAGTCAACCTCTAGTTATAACGTCAACGTCAGTCAAACCAACCACTGAGGACATTTGTACAATGACAGAAACACTAGAGGTTCTGTAGAAGCCAAGTATTTCAAATACAACTAGTATAGGTAAAAGATAGCTGTTTAAGCATAAATGTTGAGCCCCAGTTTTTAATACCCATTTATACAGCATAATTCACTTTTACTGAAGTCTGTTGTTCTGGCAAATGCATATTTTCAAAGACAGTGTGACATTAAAACAGCAAGATAATTTGACACTGCTTGTGCTAATTGTCAAGGACAGGGACTGAATACACAGCAACATTGTTCACAATGCAGATAACAGCTGGGTCAGAAAAGCTGATGTTGCACATTGAAGATGGACGGCTTGCCATCAAATCAAATGTGTTTGAGTCTAACCCAAACCAATTAGGATTATATTGGGGTGTAATTAGATGACTTAAGACAGATATGAAAGTGTATAACTAAAAAGTTTATCCCCGCCATTTTAGGTTTTATTGTCTTTGAAAGTGTGTTGTCTGTAGTGTATTGTCTTTGGGGGTGTGTTGTGCTGTGTTGTCTTTCTGTTAGTTTAGTCAGTTTTGTCCTTTATAGTCTCCATTTTAGGTATTGTCTTTGGGGGTTCTGTCAGCTTGTCAGCCTAACAGTCTATGTCAGTGATGTTAGTCCACTTTTGAGTTTGAGTTTAGCTGAAGATTAGCTCTCTCTCTCTCTTCATGTTTCATTGCCAGACTTTGACCTTTAAAAAGTTACTTTCGAGCTGTCTGCCTAAGCAAAGAAAGGTAATGTCTGTAATTCTCTGAAAGCTTCGAATTGTCTACGAATTGCCTTTTAAATGACTTTCAAATTGTAATCAAGCGACTACAAATAAAACAATTCTTTTTGGCACCTGAGGAGTTTATACTGCAAATTTCTGCTGAGTTCCAGTATTCGCAAAGTGCTACTGATAACCGAATAGCAGAGATGATATAAATTCCTTCAACTATACACAGTCGAATAATACAAGGAATCGAACAACTTAACACAGTCTACAAATAGTACAAATCTTACAACTTGTCGTATTGCGCCAGGACTTGATTCATCAACTAAGCTTCCCCCAAACTTGGCGTGGTTCGACAGGTTAAGATCCCCATAAATTAAAGTTTCCTTTAGGTTCCAACTAGTGCAATGAAGTAGACATCAGGGGTTCACCATGAACTGTTCCGAGAATGATGACCTCCAAACCGTCCAATTTATTGATTATTCTTATTTGATTATTGTTCATGTTGCACTTGTTTAAATTTATTGGGAAATTTGATTTAAAGTGGGAGGAAATGTTATGCATTTATATTGAGTCTTAAAAGCTGCGCTCAGCAGTTTACCAAAATGTTTGTGTATTCATGGAAGTGACAGCACTATTACGTCAAGGTCGCTAGCGGGAAACTGTGAGAGTGAAGAAGCAGCCTGTAGTGAACACACCTTGTAAATAAAGCTCTGTTAGTTTTTAACCCTCCATAATGCCTCGCCTCCGTTCCGCAATGAACAACACTAGCTAATTCTGGCCTCTTGGGTATCCCCAATTATAATTATTCCACCTGGGGCAGTTGTGTCTTCAGTTGCCTTGGCCCCAGGCTCTGGAATACCCCCTCAATAGCTTTCCATCTCATTTTCCTCCTTTAAGAGCCCTTGAAATCTACCTCTCTAACCAAGCTTTTGGTCATTTGACTCAATATCTCCTTATGTCATACCTCGTGTCATACTTTATGATGCTCCTGTGAAGTGCTTTGATGTTAAAGGTGCAATATATATAATTTTTTTACATTAATTTACTGGATGTGGGCATCGCTGGCTGGGCTAGTATTTGTCACCCACACATATGTGCCCTTAAACGGAGTGGCTTGGAAGGCCATTTCAGAGTCAACCACATAGCTATGTATCTGGAGTCACATGTAGGCCAGACCAGGTAAGAACCATAGATTAAAAGCAAATTATTGAGGGTGCTGGAATCTGAAACAAAAACAGAATACTGGGCAATCTCAGCCCTGACAGCATCTGTGGAGAGAAAAGGGAGCTAACGTTTTAATCTGGATGACTCTTTGTCAAAGCTAGAGATTGGAAGGGATTTATACTGGGGGGGCGGTTGCGTGGAGCAGTGGGGCTGGATAGAGGGGCAGCGATAGGTGGAGATTGACAAAGATGTGTACAAAACGGCAGAAGGAATGTAAATGGTGGTGGTCATGGATAAGAAGGGTGCTGATAGTGGCGCATTAAGAGATCAGAACATGGGAATGGCAGAGCAGGGGTAAGCAATGTGTCAAATGGTAACTGGGAATGGGGAACAGATGGCTCAAGTGCAGTCAGTTTGGGGGTAGGGGAGAAAATGGGGAGGGAAAAACAGATCAATGGAAGAAATGAAAAAGAAGCGAAGGAGAGTGTTCACAGTCTGAAGTTGTTGAACTCAATGTTAAGTTTGGAAGGCTTATTGGAAGATGAGGTGCTGTTCCTCCAGTTTGTGCTGGGCTTCACTGGAACATTGCAGCAGGCTAAGGACGGGCATGTGGACATGAGAGCAATGGTCCTGCTTGTGAATGGACCAAAGATGTTCTGCAAAGCGGTCTCCCAGTCTGCGATTAGTCTCTCCAACGTAGAGTAGACCGCATTGGGAGCAGTGAATGCAATAGACCAGATTGAAGTAGGTGCACATGGAGCGCTGTCTCACCTGAAAAGAGTGTTTAGGCCCTTGGATGGTGATCACTGAAAGGGGCTACACAGGTGGAGAAGGTAGTCAAGAAGGCATACGGCATGCTTGCCTTCATTGGCCGGGGCATTGAGTATAAGAATTGGCAAGTCATGTTGCAGCTGTATAGAACCTTAGTTAGGCCACACTTGGAGTATAGTGTTCAATTCTGGTCGCCACACTACCAGAAGGATGTGGAGGCTTTAGAGAGGGTGCAGAAGAGATTTACCAGAATGTTGCCTGGTATGGAGGGCATAAGCTATGAGGAGCGATTGAATAAACTCTGTTTGTTCTCACTGGAACGAAGGAGGTTGAGGGGCGACCTGATAGAGGTATACAAAATTATGAGGGGCATAGACAGAGTGGATAGTCAGAGGCTTTTCCCCAGGGTAGAGGGGTCAATTACTAGGGGGCATAGGTTTAAGGTGAGAGGGGCAAAGTTTAGAGTAGATGTACGAGGCAAGTTTTTTACGCAGAGGGTAGTGGGTGCCTGGAACTCACTACCGGAGGAGGTAGTGGAGGCAGGGACGATAGGGACATTTAAGGGGCATCTTGACAAATATATGAATAGGATGGGAATAGAAGGATACGGACCCAGGAAGTGTAGAAGATTGTAGTTTAGTCGGGCAGTATGGTCGGCACGGGCTTGGAGGGCCGAAGGGCCTGTTCCTGTGCTGTACATTTCTTTGTTCTTTGTTCTTTGTTCTTTGTGATCAGAGAGGAGGTAAAGGTGTTACACTTTCTGCAATTGCCTGGGAAGGTGCCGGGGAAGAGGGTGAGGTGTTGGGGGTGATGGAGGAGCAGATCAGGCTATCCGGAGGGAATGGTCCCTGCGGAATGTTGACGGGGGATTGAACGGAAGATCTGTTTGGTGGTGGCATGCTGGAGCTGACGGAACTGGCAGAGGATGACACACCTTTGGTTGCGGGGAAACGAGACATGTTAGAGGCGAAATGTTTCAGTGAGAGGACAAGTTCAGCCAGACGGAGGAGAATGGTGGTGGATGGTGATTGTTTAAGCCTGTGTTTGAGGAAGGGGTGGAGAGCCCTCAGACATCCTGGTGGGGAATGGAGGTATAGAGGGATTAGACATCCGTGGTGAAGAGGAGGCAGTAAGGGCTTGGGAACCGGAAGTTGTTAATATGATGTAGGGCATCAGGGGAATCGCGGATGGAGGTAGAAAGGGACTGGACAAGAGGAGAGAGTATGGAGTCAAGATAGGAAGAAATTAGTTCAGTGGGGCAGGAACAGGCTGATGCGTTGGGCCTACTGGGACAGTCCGGTTTGTGGATTTTGGGGAGGAGGTAGAAGCGGGCTGTCTGGGGTTGGGAGATTATGAGGTTGGAAGCTGTGAAGGGAAGATCTCCAGAGGAGATGAGGTCAGCGACAGTCCTTGAAACAATCGTTTGATGCCTGCTGGTGGGGTCAGAGTCCGCGGGAGGTAGGAGGAAGTGTTTCAGAGTTGGCACTCAGCCTCTGCGAGGTAGAGGTCAGTACGACAGACAACAGCCCCATCCTTGTTGGCAGGTTTGATGACGAGGATTGGACCAGAGAGAGCAGAATGCAGCCAGTTCTGAAGGAGACAGGTTAGAGTGGGTGAGAGGAGCAGAGAAATTGAGACGATCAATGTCACGCCACAGTTCTCAATGAAAAGATCAAGAGCAGGTCAGTGGCTGAAGGGAGGGGTCCGGAGCAGGGTGGGTGGGTTGGACACCTGCCCGAAGAAGTGAGTAGAGAGATGAAGGAGGCGATAGACTTTCTTCCCTGAAGGACATTAGTGAACCAGATTGGTTTTTACAACTGACAATGGTTTCATGGCCACAATTAATTCCAGAATTATATTGAACTCAAATTCCACCATCTGACATGGTGGGATTTGTACCCAGGCATTCAGGGTATTACCCTGGGTTCCTAGATTACTAGTCCAGTAACAAGACCACTACACCACCACCTCCCCAAGTTGTTGTTGTTGTTTGCAAAGGCACGGTTCAGAAATGTCGGCAGCTGTGCGGCTCACTGATAGGGAGTGGTGGGCAGGGCGGGGTTTAATATTGTAAGGTCCAATGGGGTTCAGGAGCATCCAGAGGAGCCACAACGCCCAGAGGGCGACAAGGTGGCACAGTGGTTAGCACCCCTGCCTCACAGCGCCAAGGCCCTGGGTTCAATTCCAGCCTTTGTGACTGTGTGGAGTCTGCACGTTCTCCTCGTGGCTGCGTGGGTTTCCTCCAGGTGCTCTGGTTTGCTACCACAGTCCAAAGATATGCAGGTCAGGTGGGGTTACGGGAATAGTGCAGGGGAGTGGGCCTAGGTAGAATGCTCTTTCGGTGGGTCGGTGCAGACTCGATTGATGTAAAAAAAATCAGGAGAATGTCAAAAGAGAAAAGTTAAAAAAGTTGGTTAATAAGTAGGAAATTGGGCGGCATATTAACTCAGTTGTTAGCACTGTTGCCTCACGGCGCCGAGGTTCGATCCTGGCCTTGGGTCACTGTCCGTGTGGAGTTTGCACATTCTCCCCGTGTGCGTGGGTTTCACCCTCACAACCCAAAGATGTGCAGAGTAAGTGGATTGGCCACAGTAAATTGCCCCTTAATTGGGAAAATAAATAATTGGATACTCTAAATTTATTTTTTTAAATGTAAGAAATCAAGAGTTAAGTTAAATAGGTATTTTCAGCCAGGCTGGCCAGCACTATTGTTCCCCAGGAGTGATTGCTGTAAAGTGTAAAACAAAATAAATGGGCCACACAGGGATTAGCACTTCAGCCTCACAGCGACAGGAACATAAGAACTAGGAGCAGGATTAGGCCATCTGGCCCCTCGAGCCTGCTCCACCATTCAATGAGATCATGGCTGATCTTTTGTGGACTCAGCTCCACTTTCTGGCCCGCAAACCATAACCCTTAATCCATTTATTCTTCAAAAAACTATCTATCTTTATCTTAAAAACATTTAATGAAGGAGCCTCTACTTCACTGGGCAACTAATTCCATAGATTCACAACCCTTTGGATGAAGTTCCTCCTAAACTCAGTCCTAAATCTACTTCCCCTTATTTTGAGGCTATGCCCCCTAGTTCTGCTTTCACCCGCCAGTGGAAACAACCTGCCCGCATCTATCCTATCTATTCCCTTCATAATTTTTTTGTTTCTACAAGATCCCCCTTCATCCTTCTAAATTCCAACGAGTACAGTCCCAGTCTACTCAACCTCTCCTCGTAATCCAACCCCTTCAGCTCTGGGATTAACCTAGTGAATCTCCTCTGCACACCCTCCAGTGCCAGTATGTCCTTTCTCAAGTAAGGAGACCAAAACTGAACACAATACTCCAGGTGTGGCCTCACTAACACCTTATACAATTGCAGCATAACCTCCCTAGTCTTAAACTCCATCCCTGTAGCAATGAAGGACACAATTCCATTTACCTTCTTAAATCACCTGTTGCACCTGTAAACCAACTTTTTGCGACTCATGCACCAGCACACCCAGGTCTCTCTGCACAGCAGCATGTTTTAATATTTTATCATTTAAATAATAATCCCTTTTGCTGTTATTCCTACCAAAATGGATAACCTCACATTTGTCAACATTGTATTCCATCTGCCAGACCCTAGCCCATTCACTTAGCCTATCCAAATCCCTCTGCAGACTTCCAGTATCCTCTGCACTTTTTGCTTTACCACTCATCTTAGTGTCGTCTGCAAACTTGGACACATTGCCCTTGGACCCCAACTCCAAATCATCTATGTAAATTGTGAACAATTGTGGGCCCAACACTGATCCCTGAGGGACACCACTAGCTACTGATTGCCAACCAGAGAAACACCCATTAATCCCCACTCTTTGCTTTCTATTAATTAACCAATCCTCTATCCATGCTACTACTTTCCCCTTAATGCCATGCATCTTTATCTTATGCAGCAACCTTTTGTGTGGCACCTTGTCAAAGGCTTAGGTCAAAGGGACCCAGGGTCAATTCCCACATCGGGTCACTGTCTGTGTTGGGTTTGCACTTTCTCCCCGTGTCTGAGTGGATTTCCTCCAGGTGGTCCGGTTTCCTCCCACAAACCAAAGATGTGCAGGTTTGGTGGATTTTCCATGCTAAGTTGTCCCTTAGTGTCCAGGGATCTGCAGGTTGGGTGAGGTTAGGGGGATAGGACGGTTTGGTCAGGGGTGAACATGGGTAGAGTGCTCAGTCAAAAGGTCGGTGCAGAATCGATGGGCCAAATGGCCTCGTTCTGCACTGTAGGGATTCTATGAAATGGGCCGAATGGCCTTCTCCTGCATTATAGGAATTCTAAGGTTCTATGGTTAGAGTTGAAGGGAGGGTGGAACACTGTTAGGAAATGGGATCCATGAAACACGTACCCTGCCTTTCCTGCTTGAAGCTGGAGCAGAATAACCTGACAAGCCACTTAGAACCTCAAATGGTGCAAGGCCTTGCCCACACCTCCCCATAAAATTGCTGATGAATCGGTGTAGGTGCCGCTTTGGGAAGGCCACCAAGGGGATTTTACACGTCTCTCTCTGCCTGCAAACCCGCCAGCAGAGGACAGGAACCAATTCAATTTTACCAAATTTAAAAACAAATATTTCACGGTAGCATTGTGGATAGCACATTTGCTTCACAGCTCCAGGATCCCAGGTTCGATTCCTGGCTTGGGTCACTGTCTGTGCGGAGTCTGCACGTTCTCCCCGTGTCTGCGTGGATTTCTTCCGGGTGCTCCGATTTCCTCCACAGTCCAAAGATGTGCAGGTTAGGTGGATTGGCCATGATAAATTGCCCTTAGTGTCCAAAATTGCCCTCAGTGTTGGGTGGGGTTACTGGGTTATGGGGATAGGGTGGAGGTGGGGGCTCGGGTAGGGTGCTCTTTCAAAGAGCCGGTGCAGACTCGATGGGCCGAATGGCCCCCTTCTGCACTGTAAATTGTATGATTCTATGATATTTATAAATAAACATTAAATAAAACCACAACCAAGATAAAAAGATAACCAACAGACAGCAAACAGGAGATCGCAACATTACTCAATAAATAGCCAACAACCGAAGCCCACCCTCCCTACCATACCCCCACCCTCTCTGCCTCCACTTTTTCTTGTTAACCCTAAACCACCGCCTCCCCTCCACCTGCTGACTTAGCTGTCCTGGAAGAAGTCAATGAACAGTTTCCATCTCCGGGCGAACCCTTCCATCGACACCCCTCAAGGCAAAATTAATTTTCTCCAACTCGAAGGAAATCCACGAGGTCGCTCACTCATACCCCCGGCTTTGGAGGCTCCGCGTCCCTCCACCCCAACAGGATCCATCTCGGGCAACCAGAACGGTAAAGGCCAGAACGTCGACCTCTCTCGCCCCCTGGACTCCCGGGTCTTCCGAGACAACAAATACTGACAATTCTGGACTCGGCACCACATTCACCCTCAGTACCTCCGATATCACATCAACGATCCCCTGCCAAAATCCCTGCAATTTTGGGCAGGCCCAAAATAAGTGAACATGATTCATGAACCCTTCGCACACCGCCCACATCTATCCTCCACCCCTCAAAGAACCTCCCATTCTAGCCACCATCCTATGCGCTCTATGGGCGACCTTGAATTGAATGAGAGGCAGCCTGGCGCATGAAAAGCACCCATTTACCCTCCTCAAGGCTTCCTTCCATAACGCAGCCTCCAGCTCACCCCCAGCTCCTCCTCCACGTTCTCTGCCTTCTCTGAACCTCTATTCTCGACAGCATCTTGTCCTGCAACCCCGGGGATGAAATCAGGAAAGGACAGCATCGGTTTTCTCACGTAGTTCCGCACTTGTAAGTATCGGGATTTATTTCCGGTGGGCAACGCATACTCTTCCACCAGTCCTTCCAAATTTGGGAAGCTGCCCCCCCCATGAACACATCTTCAAACCGCTCAATCCGTGTCCACCGCCAACCCTGAAATCCCCCATCCAGCACCCCCGGAACAAACCTGTGATTCCCACAGATAGGAGCCCAAACCGAGGCCTCCTCAAGCCTCAAGTGCTGTCCGCGCCGTCCCCACACTCTTAGGGCCGCCACTCCTACCAGGCCTGTGGAGTACCTGGCCGGTGAGAACGGCAGAGGCGCTGTCAACAACCCTCCCAAAGGAGTACCCTTACACGAGTCCGCCTCCAACCGCTCCCATACCGACCCCTCCCCCACTACTCACTCCCTAACCATGGCTATATATGCCGCCCAATAATTTTTTTATTTTTAATTCATTTTTTTCCAATTAAGGGGCAATTTAGCGTGGCCAATTCACCTACCCTGCACATCTTTGGGTTGTGGGGGTGAAACCCACGCAAACACGGGGAGAATGTGCAAACTCCACGCGGACAGTGACCCAGAGCCAGGATCGAACCTGGGACCTCGGCGCCGTGAGGCAGCAGGGCTAACCCACTGCGCCACCGTGCTGCCACGCCGCCCAATAATAATTTATTGAATTTGGCAAGGCGAACCCACCTCCCACCACCCCCCCCCCCCCTTGCCCCAACTCCAACAGCGCCTTCTTTACTCAAGGGACCATCCCCGCCCACACAAATCCCAAAATCAACGTGTTAACCTTCTTCAAAAAGGCCTTGGGGCTAAAAATTAGGAGGTTGTGGAATGCAAACAACAACCTCGGGAAGACAGTCATCTTCATGGACTGCACCCGCTCTGCTAATGACAACGGAAGTACATCCTACCTTTTAAATTCTTCATTTGCTCCAGCAACCAAGCCAGATTCAACTTGTGTGATTGCTCCCACCCCCACACCACCGGAATGCCTAGATACCTGAAACTCGCCCCACTACCTTGAATGCCAGCTTGCCCAGCCTCCTCTCCTGTCCCGACGCCTGGAGTCCGGATCAGAAAGACCTCACTCTTTCCCATATTTAATTTATACCGTGAAAACTGGCCGGATTTCACCAAAATGTCCATAATACTTTCCAGCAGGTCCGATATATAGAACAGCAGGTCGTCTGCATATAGGGACACCCTATGCTCCATTCCCCACACACACACATCCTCTTTCCAACCCCAAGACGCTCTAAGCATCATTGTCACTGGCTCTATCGCCAAGGCGAAAAGCAATGGGGAGAGTGGGCAGCTATTTTACCAAATGATGTTAGCTAATGGAAATGTTGATTATTGGGTAAAACCATGCCACAAAAAGAAATAAGTTGCAATGGTCAAGAAGCAACAGAGGAATAGGATTTCCCACCAAGCATGTGCTGATCTAATTGCTGCCCTAAGCAGTGTTGCTGCCCTCTCTATTTCACTGGCTTCCCATCTCAGTATAAATTAAAGCAATCCATGAGCCTGAGGAAAATCGTCAACATTCCATTGCTTCACAACACCCCAGGCCTGGGGCACAACATTATGGCTCAATTAACATAACAAGACTAGCAGGTTTACAGAGGTATATAGAAGAACCAAGTTCAAATGACAAATTAGATTTTATAACAACGATACACATAAAGATAGCTCCTGACCTCTTTTGCGCCTCAATCCTTGTTCACCCACTGTTATTTGTTGCTCTTTGTCATCCCCCCATCACCTCTCTGCCACTGTTTATCATCCACTGGCTCTAATGTGTGCGCATTTTAACCCAAATAATATATTTTTAAAATAATCTTTATTGTCACAAGTACACTTACATTAACACTGCAATGAAGTTACTGTGAAAAGCCCCTCATCGCCACATTCCGGCACCTGTTCGGGTACACAGAGGGAGAATTCTGAATTCACCTAACAAGCACGTCTTTCAGGACTTGTGGGAGGAAACCGGAGCACCCGTAAGAAACCCACGCAGACATGGGGAGAACATGCAGACTCCGCATTGACAGTGACCCAAGCTGGGAATCGAACATGGGACCCTGGCACTGTGAAGCAACAGTGCTATCCACTGTGCTACCATCTTCCCTACATATCCACTTGTCCGTCCTGGGCATGTTGCAATGTCCAGTGAAGCCCAGGGTAAACTGGCGGAACAGCACCTCATCTTCCGATGATGCAATGTTACAGCCTTCCGGACTTAACATTGAGTTCAACAATTTCAGGCTGCAAACTCTCTCCTCTACCTTCACCCCATTTTTACTTCTATCAATTTATTTTCATTTCTTCCATCGATCTCTCACATTGTTCCCCCCCTTCCCCCACTCCACTTGGGCTATTGTTCCAGGTTGTCCTTTGTCCTTCCATTAGCATATTCTGATCTTTTAATGTGCCACTATCAGCACCCTTCTTTTAAAAAAAATAAATAATTTAGATTACCCAATTCAATTTGGTGTGGCCAATTCACCTACACTGCACATCTTTGGGTTGTGGGGGCGAAACCCACGCACACACGGGGAGAATGTGCAAAATCCACACGGACAGTGACCCAGAGCCGGGATCGAACCTGGGACCTTGGCGTCATGAGGCAGCAGTGCTACCACTGCGCCACCGTGCTGCCGTATCAGCACCCTTCATAACCATTATCCCTGCCATTTACATTCCCTTTGTCTTTCTGTCCATGACATCTTCGTCAATCTCTACGTATTGCTGGCACTTCATCCAACCCCACTACTCTACCCCCTCACAACAGTATAAATCTGACCTTATGTCCCGTTCTCTCCAGCTTTGAAGAAGAGTCAGACTCAAGACATTAGCTCCCTTCTCTCTCCACGATGCTGTCAGACCTGCTGAGATTGTCCAGTATTTTCTGTTATTGTTTCCGATTCCAGCAACTGCAGCAATGTGCTTTTATCCTTCAACCTGTCTACTTAACACTTTCCTCAGTGAGTAATGGAACTTTTTTCAAATTTAGCTTCAAATTTCGGGACATCTAGACCAGGCTTCTGCTCTGGATTACACGGGACTCTCTCTCTGCTGCATAGATTCAAACAGAGTTCCGCCCTTCCCCTGCCGTTCTACTCAAGCCCCTGGCCAGCAATTCACTCTCCTGGCCTGCAGTACATTTCTCTGCCACATCTGGACTTTATGGTGACCTCCAACTTCACCACTGCTTCTTTTCCCCTGCCCCACAATTGATCCTGCACACCTCTGGAATCTCCATTTCCATGGAAATTCTACCTTTCAAATAGCTGCCAGAATTCACTTGCCAGCCACACGCGTCTCTGAACTTGGGCAACGGTTTGTCCGGTGAATGCTCCACGCTGGCTCCAATCCTGTCCGGTTCATCACACCACAAGATCTCTGGGCTGGAATTCTCCAGTCATCGGGACCCCCCCCCCCCCCCCCCCTCCCCCTGCGGGTCTCCCAGCAGCTTCAATGGGAGTATACAAACCCAGCGCCAGAGAATGGCACGTCACCAAGAAACACATGACTGGGGGAACCATAGATCCCACCCCTGATCTTAACTCTGGATTCCCTCCATTCTCCATTGCCTCTTGCCCATTTACCCCCAGGCTATCCGTAACCTCATTGCTATGTAACCAGACCTGTGTAACTGAGTTTTCCTTGTGTCCATAAGTGAATGTTTTGGCTACTACCCTGGAGATGATCTCACTTTTTTTTTCCTTATTTTCTCTTTACGCCTCCTAGAGCCTGCACTGTTGCCGGGTCATCCTTGGTCCTGCCTCCACATAGATTTTGTGGGGCCATTCCAGGGAGCTCATTGTTGTTGATGCCCACGTAAAGTGGTTGGAGGTCAATATAACGCAAAGTGTAAGGCTCGAGCCACCATCGACTGCAGCAGACTTTTACCACGCGCGGGATGCCGGGGGTGCTGGTGTCAGTCAATAGGACAGCCTTTATGAGTATGGAATTTCGAGCGTTCATGACCGCAAAGAGCACGTGACACGTATGGACAGCTCATATCAACCAGCGTCGAGTGGATTAGAGGCGCATGTAGTCCACATATTCACAAGTGGAATGAGAAAGCAGACCTCGGGGTTTAGGGAGTCAAGACTGACACAATTCCTTTTTTGCGACCGGACAATGCTGCAAGCCATGACAGGGGTCATTCGGGCCAAATTGTTGATGGGCCGTCATCTTCGTACGTGTCTGAGTTTGGTTCTCCCAGGCATTGGCAGAAAAATCTGCCAGGGCCAAGATAGAGCCGAGGCTAATGCAAGCTGACGTACGTCTTTGTCCTGCTTCGAGGTAGGAGACCTGGTATATATCCGCAACTTTGGGGAATGCGCTGCATGGATCACGGGCACCGTGTTAGCCCAAACAGGACTAGTCTCTTATCGAATGCGGACACAGGGGCATGAATCAAATCAGCAGGTGATTACCTCCATGGGCACATTCCTGAGATGCCAGGTCAGATTCCGGAGGTTTCAGACCGAAACCGCCCTCAGCTCGAGTTACTGCCTCCGCCCCAGCTGCCACTGTTGGCCCTGGCCACACCTGCCATGGAGATGCCAGTTTTGGACATCGAGGATGCTGGGATTCTGGACAAGGTTCCCCTAAACTCCGACTGGCATGGAAGTATTGCCACCACTGGAACTTGTTGTGTCAGTGGCCACAGTTCAAACGGCCCTGCCAAGGCGCTCTGCGCAGAAACGGTGCTCCCCAGTTCAGCATAGGCCTCCGGGTGCCACGTGGAGGTCCTCCAATGGCTGTTCCTGGGTAAGATGACTAGGAGCTCCTTGCACCCACCCACGAACATGGACACATCGCCGAACTTGGAGGGGGGAGACCTCGTGGAGGTCACTGTATCAGGACTATCAGATTCCCTGTGACCTGCACAGAATAAAAGCTCCCCAATAACGAGGGGGGAGCTTCCCCTTGACAGGGGATAAGATTAAGAGTATAAAAACCCCGACCGAGGAGTGGAAATCTTGCATATCGTAAATAAACCTAGCCTACTTGCCTGGTCGATATGCGCTGCTTTAGCAGATTCTACAGTGACCATGGATCGGTGTCCCAAAAACCCATCTGGGTCACTAATATCCTTTACGGCAGGAAATCTGCCATCCTTACCTGGCCTGACCTACATGTGACTCCAGATTCATAACAACACAGTTGACTCAAAATGCCTACTTGGTTCAAGGGCAATTAGGGACAGGCAATAAATTCTCAACCAGCCAGCCACACTCACATTCCATGAATGAATAGGGAAAACATAAATAGGGTGGCACGGTAGCACAGTAGGGGGGCACGGTAACACAGTGGTTAGCACAGTTGCTTCACAACTCCAGGGTCCCCGGTTCATTCCCGGCTTGAGTCACTGTCTGTGCGGAGTTTGCACTTTCTCCCTGCGTCTGCATGGGTTTTACCGGGTGCTCCGGTTTCCTCCCACAGTCCAAAGATGTGCAGGTTTTCGTGGATTGGCCATGCTAAATTGCCCTTAGTGTCCAAAAAGGTTGGGTGGGGTTAGTGGGATAGGGTGGAGGTGTGGGTTTAGGTAGAGTGCTCTTTCCAAGGGCCGGTGCAGACTCGATGTGCCAAATGTCCTCCTTCTGCACTGTGAATTCTATAATTCTATGAAGTAACACTTTTTACAGACTTCGTCCTTGTTTCAGTTTCAGCCCCCAATACAAAGCCGGAAAGGTGGGACACGGCAGCCACTTTAACACTGGTGGAGATTCGAAAGTGAATCCTTGAACCCAGTGATTCCCACCCCAACTCCCTGGGAGGTGAAATATTCCTGAAGCCACTCACCTTGTTCAACACTTTGAGCAGCCGCTCCCCGGAGGAGCCTCCTTATCCAAAACTACCTGATGGGAACTTGTACCGACTCATTCTGAGTGTTTGGAATAACTGCAGAGGAACCGGCCCAGAGCCGCTCTCCTTAGCGGCGAGTTAATGGACACACAACAAGGAAAGAGCAGCCACCTCGAGAGAGAGAGAGAGAGGGCGGAGCGGGGGGAGCAACTTGAAACTATCTTCACAAAATAAATTGGGCGGCGCCCAGAAAGTGAAACTGTGCAAGCGATTGGTGGTTGAGAAATCGTTCATTGCAGCGGGTTATATGCAGTTGTAAAATCAACAGAAAGTTGAGAATTGACTTCATACAACAGCACTATGTTCAGTCCATGCAGTTAGACTTCCATCCACTCACACTGCCCTTCACAACCGTGCGATATCCTGAATTACTGCACAGCCTGAAAGTGTTGTGATGTAGGAAATACAATGTAAGTAATGACAGGCTCTCAGACAGCAGGGTTATTAATGAGTAGATACTCTTTTTTTGTCGTGTTGATTGAGGGATTGACCCAAGACATCAACGCCAACTTATGTTTATTGAGCATCTTTAATCAGACAATCCCTACAGTGCAGAAGGAGGACATTCGGCCCATTATGTCTGCACTGACCCTCTGAAAGAGCACCCTACCCAGGGTCAGGCTCCACCCTATTCTCTTAACCCAGTAACCTCACCTAACGTTTTGGACACTAAGGCCAATTTATCATGGCCAATCCACCTAACCTGCACATCTTTTGGACTGCGGGAGGAAAACGGAACACCCGGAGGAAACACACGCAGGCACGGGGAGAAAGTGCATCCTCCACACAGTCACCCAAGGCTGGAATTGAACCTGGGTCCCTGGCGCTGC
This sequence comes from Scyliorhinus torazame, assembly GCF_047496885.1. Taxonomy (NCBI): domain Eukaryota; kingdom Metazoa; phylum Chordata; class Chondrichthyes; order Carcharhiniformes; family Scyliorhinidae; genus Scyliorhinus; species Scyliorhinus torazame. The sequence continues at coordinate 214,272,532 of NC_092720.1, read as the reverse complement.
AAGGCAGCAGTGCTAACCACTGCGCCACCATGCCACCCGATGTAACGAAATGTCCTAAGGTGCTTCAAAGGAACATTTCTGTAACAAAGTATGACTTTGAGCCCCGTGGAGAATATTGGGCAGAATTTTCCGGTCCTTCCAGCCGGTCTTCCGGTTCCACCTGTGGCTGGCAACACCCCCCCCCTCCCCCACCCACCCCCTGCGCAAAGGGAAAACCCTCTGCCACCAGGAAAATATTACTACATTTGGATCTTTGTGTTCAATTCAGTGTGGAGTCAGATTAAAACCACAATCTTCTGACCCCCAAATATTTGGGACTCCATTCACTCAGAGTTATAAATGTAACTAACTGTGTTTGCTTTTCATTATATTTTGCTGGTATGCTCTGCAGCTTTTGTAGCTGCTTGGTTTATCTGTAGCATCAAGTTACTTTGCTCACCAGTCAGAAACCGGGAAGTGCAAATTTATTGGGTGGGATTCTCCCAGCCCTGCGCCGGGCCGGAAAATCCCCGCGAATGGGCCACGCCGCCCCAACGCCAGCACGCGATTCTCTGCAGTGTGGAGAATCGGTGCCATAGGCGCTGGCGTGGTTGGCGCAGCGCCGGTTGCAGGCCGCTCTAAGCGGCCGGCCTGCCGATTCTCCGGCCCGAATGGGCAGAGCGGCCGTAAGAACGGAGTCGAGTCCTGCCGGTGCCATTCTAACCTGCTCTGGGCCGACGGGACCTCGGCGTGTAAGGGTCAGGTGGCGGCCTGTAGGGCGGGAGGGGGGGTCCGACCCCGGGGGGACCTCTGATGTGGCCTGACCCGCGATCGGGGCCCACCGATCGGTGGGCCAGCCTCTGTGGCTGGGGGCCTCCTTTCCTATGCGCCGGCCCCTGTAGCCCTGCGCCATGTTGCGTCGGGGCCAGCGCGTTGAAGGAAGCCACTGCGCATGCACGCGTTGGCACCGGCACCACTGCACATGTCCTCGTTGCCGCCGGCACAACTGCGCATGCACGCATCTCGCGGAGCACAGTCCGCGCCGGGATCTGCAGCTGGAGCGGCGCGATCCGCTCCAGTGCCATGCTGGCCCCCTGTAGGGGCCAAAATTAGTCATGGGAGTGGCCCGTTCACGCCGTCGTAAAACGCGACGATGTTTACGACGGCGTGGACACACTGCCGCGGGATGGGAGAATCCTGCCCACAATCTGCTGAACTGTAACCTTCTGCTATCACAGGAAACAAAATTGCCTTTAGCAGTTCTTGGGTACTTTTCACTGTTACTTTTTTATATGTTACATTGTGTGTTATTGTTAGCAGACAGTTGGAATTTTATTAAAGCTTCCGATTTAGGAAAACACAACTGTTCCACCAGTATTTGCAAAGCCAGTGTTTGGAGTGTAGGAAGCAGGGTGTGATGTCATTTCACTCACTGGGAGTAATTTTAACCAAACCCATTTGATCAAAATTGTCTTGTTTGGGTGGAATGCCAGTTTTAAAGTTTGTCTCAATTTATTGCCCAATTGAAGTCCACTTTCATCTGAAGGAATGAATACCAATGGGTGCCATGGTAGCATAGTGGTTAGCAGTGTTGCTTTACAGTGCCAGGGACCCAGGTTCGATTCCCGCCTTGGGTCACTGTCTGTTCAGTGTTTGCATGTTCTCCCGTGTCTCCATGGGTTTCCTCTGGGTGCTCGAATTTCCTCCCACAACCCAGGGTCCTAAAAGAGATAGCTGAGGAAATTGTGGAGGCATTGGTGATGATCTTTCAGGAATCACTGGAGGCAGGAAGACTGGAAAGTGGCTAATGTAACACCCCTGTTTAAAAAGGGAGGGAGGCAGAAGACTAGAAATTGTAGGCTTGTTAGCCTCACTTCGGTCATTGGTAAGATTTTAGAGTCTGTTATTAAAGATGAGATTGTGAAGAACTTGGAAGTGCATGGTAAAATAGGACTGAGTCAGCATGGCTTTGTCAAAGGGAGGTCTATTCTGACAAATCTGTTAGAGTTCTTTGATGAGGTAACAAGAAAGTTGGACAAAGGATAACCAGTGGATATGATTTATTTAGATTTCCAGAAGGCCTTTGACAAGTTGCCGCATAGGAGACTGTTAAATAAGTTGAAAGACCATGGTGTTCAGGGTAAGATCCTGGCTTGGATAGAGGACTGGCTGACTGGCAGAAGGCAGAGAGTGGGGATAAAGGGGTCTTTTTCAGGATGGCAGCCGGTGACTAGTGGTGTGCCTCAGGGGTCTGTGCTGGGACCACAACTTTTCACAATATACATTAATGATCTGGAAGAAGGAACTGAAGGCACTTGTTATGGGCCAGGGTTTAGATAATTCCAAAGTGTATCATGGAGTTCACCTGACCCACAACTTTTAATAGATTGTGGTATGGGGAGCACACGGCTCACTCTACAGGTATGGTACAGCAGAGATGGACCAGTGGGTTTTTGAAACAAAGCAATGTTTATTCTATTAACTCAAATTAACCTTTCTAAAATAAACAGTGAACATCAAATACACCCCCCCAAAGACTACAACACTAAGTAACCTGTATGCTGTCCTTTTAACATCCAAAAGACTTAACAAACCTTCAAACAGGAGCACATTAGGGTTTACATTCAAGACTGAAAACATTTATCATTCTTCTGAATTCACCAAATGATCCATGGATAGTCTTTGGATGGCAGAGATCACAGCAGTGCAGCTCACTTTTAACTTCAGATTCAGCTCACTGAAAAACACAGACAAACCCAAGCTCTTCTCAAAGTGAAACCAAAAAGCAGAAGTAGAGCTCAGCTCCACCCACACTCTGACATCACTCCAGCAACTTGAGCAGCTCCATTTCTTAAAGGTACATTTCTTAAACACCCATTTCTTAAAGGGTACTCTCACATGACACACTGTTGCTAAGTTTAACTGCTGACTGAACCTACACATTAGTTTAAGAGAATCGTGAACAAGGACTCCCAAGTCCCTTTGTGCTACTGTTGCTAAGTTTGCAGATGATATAAAGATCTGTGGAGGGACAGGTAGTATTGAGGAAGCAAGGGGGCTGCAGAAGGATTTGGACAAGCTAAGAGAGTGGGCAATGAAGTGGCAAAGGAAATACAATGTGGAAAAGTGTGAGGTTATGCACGTTGGAAGGAGGAGTTTAGGCATAGATGATTTTCTAAATGGGGAAATGCTTAGGAAATCAGAAGCACAAAGGGACTTGGGAGTCCCTGTTCACGATTCTCTTAAACTAATGTGTAGGTTCAGTCAGCAGTTAAGAAGGCAAATGCAATGTTAGCATTCATGTCAAGAGGGTTGGAATACAAGACCAGGGATGTACTTCTGAGGCTGTATAAGGCTCTGGTCAGACCCCATTTTGAGTATTGTGAGCAGTTTTGTGCCCCGTATCTAAGAATGATGTGCTGGCCTTGGAAAGGGTCCAGAGGAGGTTCACAAGAATGATCTCTGGAATGAAGAACTTGTCGTATGCGGAACGGTTGAGGACTCTGGGTCTGTACTCGTTGGAGTTTAGAAGGATGAGGGGGGGGAATCTTATTGAAACTTACAGGTTACTGCGAGGCCTGGATAGAGTAGACATGGAGAGGATATTTCCACTTGCAGGAAAAACTAGAACCAGAGGACACCATCTCAGACTAAAGGGACGATCCTTTAAAACTGAGGTGAGGAGGAATTTCTCAAGCCACAGGGTGGTAAATCTGTGGAACTCTTTACTGCAGAAGACTGTGGAGGCCATATCATTGAGTGTCTTTAAGACAGAGTTAGATTGGTTCTTTGATAAGGGGATCAGGGGTTATGGGGAGAAGGCAGGAGAATGGGGATGAGAATTTTTTTTGAAATTGGCAAAGCACAAAATTGTATTTAAATGAAGATCTTGCGCATGAGAATTTTTAAGTCTTCATTTGCTGGGTGTGGGTCTCACTGGGCTAGGACAGCATGGTGAGCTGTGTTCTTGATCCACGACAGTCCCTGACAGTGCTTTAGGGAGGGAGTTCCAGGATTTTGACCCAATGACAGGGAAGGCAGTTTCAAGTCAAGATGCTGTATGGCTTGCAGGTGGGTTCCCATTCTGCTTCACTTTCAGGTGGTAGAGGTCATGGATCTGGAAGGTATTGTTGAAGGAGTCTTTGTGAGTTGCTGTAGTGCATCCTGTAGCAGGTGTTGCTCCGATCATGCCCTCCTGTACTCTTCATTGAACCAGGGTTGATCCCCCAGTTTGACAATAATGGTAGAGCAGGGGTTATGTCAGGCCAGGGGGAGGCAGTGGTGTAGAGGTATTGTCACTGGACTAGTAAACCAGGAACCCAGAGAAATGCTCTGGGGATCTGGGTTTGAATCCTGCCACTGCAAGTGGTGAAATTTGAATTCAGTAAAAATCTGGAATTAAAAGTCTAATGATGACCATGAAAACCATTGCCCATTGTCTCAAAAACCCACCTGGCTCACTAATGTCCTTTAGAGAAGGAAATCTGTCTTACCTGGTCTGGCCAACATGTGGCTCCAGACCCACAGCAATGTGGTTGACTCTTAACTGCCCACTCAAGGGCAATTAGGGATGGGCCATTGCTGGGCAATTAGGGATGGGTCAGTGCTGGGCAATTAGGGGTGGGCCAGTGCTGGGCAATTAGGGATGGGCCAGTGCTGGGCAATTAGGGATGGGCCAGTGCTGGGCAATTAGGGATGGGCCAATGCTGGGCAATTAGGGATGGGCCAGTGCTGGGCAATTAGGGATGGGTCAGTGCTGGGCAATTAGGGATGGGCCATTGCTGGGCAATTAGGGATGGGCCAATGCTGGGCAATTAGGGATGGGCCAGTGCTGGGCAATTAGGGATGGGTCAGTGCTGGGCAATTAGGGATGGGCCAATGCTGGGCAATTAGGGATGGGCCAGTGCTGGGCAATTAGGGATGGGTCAGTGCTGGGCAATTAGGGATGGGCCAGTGCTGGGCAATTAGGGATGGGTCAGTGCTGGGCAATTAGGGATGGGCCATTGCTGGGCAATTAGGGATGGGCCAGTGCTGGGCAATTAGGGATGGGTCAGTGCTGGGCAATTAGGGATGGGCCATTGCTGGGCAATTAGGGATGGGCCAATGCTGGGCAATTAGGGATGGGCCAGTGCTGGGCAATTAGGGATGGGCCAGTGCTGGGAAATTAGGGATGGGCCAGTGCTGGGCAATTAGGGATGGGCCAGTGCTGGACAATTAGGGATGGGCCAGTGCTGGGCAATTAGGGATGGGCCAGTGCTGGGAAATTAGGGATGGGCCACTGGGAAATTAGGGATGGGCCAGTGCTGGGCAATTAGGGATGGGCCAGTGCTGGGCAATTAGGGGTGGGCCAGTGCTGGGAAATTAGGGATGGGCCAGTGCTGGGCAATTAGGGATGGGCCAGTGCTGGGCAATTAGGGATGGGCCATGCTGGGCAATTAGGGATGGGCCAGTGCTGGGCAATTAGGGATGGGCCAATGCTGGGCAATTAGGGATGGGCCAGTGCTGGGCAATTAGGGATGGGCCAGTGCTGGGCAATTAGGGATGGGCCAGTGCTGGACAATTAGGGATGGGCCAGTGCTGGGCAATTAGGGATGGGCCAGTGCTGGGAAATTAGGGATGGGCCACTGGGAAATTAGGGATGGGCCAGTGCTGGGCAATTAGGGATGGGCCAGTGCTGGGCAATTAGGGGTGGGCCAGTGCTGGGAAATTAGGGATGGGCCAGTGCTGGGCAATTAGGGATGGGCCAGTGCTGGGCAATTAGGGATGGGCCATGCTGGGCAATTAGGGATGGGCCAGTGCTGGGCAATTAGGGATGGGCCAATGCTGGGCAATTAGGGATGGGCCAGTGCTGGGCAATTAGGGATGGGCCAGTGCTGGGCAATTAGGGATGGGCCAGTGCTGGGCAATTAGGGATGGGCCAGTGCTGGGCAATTAGGGATGGGCCAGTGCTGGGCAATTAGGGATGGGCCAGTGCTGAGCAATTAGGGATGGGCCAATGTTGGGCAATTAGGGATGGGCCAGTGCTGGGCAATTAGGGATGGGCCAGTGCTGGGCAATTAGGGATGGGCCAGTGCTGGGCAATTAGGGATGGGCCAGTGCTGAGAAATTAGGGATGGGCCAGTGCTGGGCAATTAGGGATGGGCCAGTGCTGAGCAATTAGGGATGGGCCAATGCTGGGCAATTAGGGATGGGCCAGTGCTGGGCAATTAGGGATTTGCCAGTGCTGGGCAATTAGGGATGGGCCAGTGCTGGGCAATTAGGGATGGGCCAGTGCTGGGAAATTAGGGATGGGCCAGTGCTGGGCAATTAGGGATGGCCCAGTGCTGGGCAATTAGGGATGGGCCATGCTGGGCAATTAGGGATGGGCCAATGTTGGGCAATTGGGGATGGGCCAATGCTGAGCAATTAGGGATGGGCCAGTGCTGGGCAATTAGGGATGGGCCAGTGCTGGGCAATTAGGGATGGGCCAATGCTGAGCAATTAGGGATGGGCCAGTGCTGGGCAATTAGGGATGGGCCAGTGCTGGGCAATTAGGGATGGGCCAGTGCTGGGCAATTAGGGATGGGCCAGTGCTGGGCAATTAGGGATGGGCCAGTGCTGGGCAATTAGGGATGGGCCAGTGCTGAGCAATTAGGGATGGGCCAATGTTGGGCAATTAGGGATGGGCCAGTGCTGGGCAATTAGGGATGGGCCAGTGCTGGGCAATTAGGGATGGGCCAGTGCTGAGCAATTAGGGATGGGCCAGTGCTGGGCAATTAGGGATGGGCCAGTGCTGGGCAATTAGGGATGGGCCAGTGCTGGGCAATTAGGGATGGGCCAGTGCTGAGAAATTAGGGATGGGCCAATGTTGGGCAATTAGGGATGGGCCAGTGCTGGGCAATTAGGGATGGGCCAGTGCTGGGCAATTAGGGATGGGCCAGTGCTGAGCAATTAGGGATGGGCCAGTGCTGGGCAATTAGGGATGGGCCAGTGCTGGGCAATTAGGGATGGGCCAGTGCTGAGCAATTAGGGATGGGCCAATGTTGGGCAATTAGGGATGGGCCAGTGCTGGGCAATTAGGAATGGGCCAGTGCTGGGCAATTAGGGATGGGCCAGTGCTAAGCAATTAGGGATGGGCCAGTGCTGGGCAATTAGGGATGGGCCAGTGCTGAGCAATTAGGGATGGGCCAATGCTGGGCAATTAGGGATGGGCCAGTGCTGGGCAATTAGGGATTTGCCAGTGCTGGGCAATTAGGGATGGGCCAGTGCTGGGCAATAAGGGATGGGCCATTGCTGGGCAATTAGGGATGGGCCAGTGCTGGGCAATTAGGATGAGCCAATGCTGGGCAATGAGGGATGGGCCAGTGCTGGGCAATTAGGGATGGGCCAATGCTGGGCAATTAGGGATGGGCCAGTGCTGGGCAATTAGGGATGGGCCAGTGCTGGGCAATTAGGGATGGGCCAGTGTGGGCAATTAGGGATGGGCCAGTGCTGGGCAATTAGGGATGGGCCAGTGCTGGGCAATTAGGGATGGGCCAGTGTGGGCAATTAGGGATGGGCCAGTGCTGGCCCAGCCAGCAATGCCCATGTCCCATGGGTGAATTTTGAAAAAAATGAGGTTACGAGTTGGTGGTGAGATCAAGTTTTTCCCTCTTGTTGATACCTTCGCCACCTAATGCAGACCCAGTCTGGAAGCTATATCTTTTAGGTTTTGTCCAGTACTGGTGCTACCGAACCACTCTTGGTGATAGACATTGAAGTCCCCCACCCAGAATACACTCTGTGCACTTGCCACCCTCTGTGCTTCCTCCAAGTGGTGTTCAATGTGAAGGGGTACTGATTCATCACCCGGGGGTGGGGGAGTGGGGGCTGCAGACAGTATGTGGTAATCAATAGGACTTTTCCTTGCCCGTGTTTGACCTGGTGCCATGAAACTTCATGGAGTCCAGTCAATGTTGAGAACTTCCTCCTGACTGTATACCACAGTGCTGCCACTTTGCTGGGTCTATCTTACTGGTGGGACAGGACATACCAAGAGATGGTGTCAGGGACATTGTCTGTAAGGTGTGATTCTTTGAGAATGACTGTGTCAGGCTGTTGTTTGACAAATCTGTGAGACAGCTCTCTCAAGTTTGGCACAAGCCCTAGATGTTAGTAAGAAGGTGGACTTTGCAGGATCAACAGGGCTTGGTTTGTCTTTGTCATCTCTGGTGGCTAGCTTGATGCCAGTAGTTTCATTCCTTTTAAATTAAGATTTTCCATTCTGATTTAAACTGAACCTGGCCTGAGATGAGCCTTGTGGACAATTCTGGGCACCAGTTTCAGGAAAGGCGTAAAGGCATTAGCAAATGTTCAGAGGATTTTACCAAGGTGTTACAATGGATGAGAGACATCAGCTTGAGGAAAGTTTATGGTGATTAAGATTTGACCCAAAAGAGGTTTTCACGATGGTTAAAAATGTTGATGGTGTAAATAGAGAAAAGCTATTCTGTATGATGAGTGACTCGATATTCGGAGGTCATAGATTTAAAAATACTGCCCAAACATCTGGAGGGAAGATTAGGAGAAAGGTCGATCGGAAAACTGTTGGAATCTGGAACACTCAATGAGAAAAGGCAGCAGCAGCGAATTCCAAAAATAATTTTAAAATGCAGTTGTATAGGTACTTGAAGCTGAGGGGAAGGGGTGGCAGCATAGTGATATTGTCACTGGACTAGACATCCCGAGACCAGGGATAATATTCTGGGTAGCTGGGTTTAAATGCCATCATGGCACATGGTGAAATTTGAATCCAATAAAATGTTGATTGTGGTTCGCTGATATCCTTTAGCAGTGAGGGGCAACCTAGGCTAGTTAAAGTGGGCCTCCTTTATCTCAGTGGGCCTGCATGATTGAAATCGGGCACTAACATGACCCTTGAATAAGATCGAATACAGAAAAACATTTCATAGTTAAAGAAAATGTTTTATCATTCATAAATGGAGCACACGGCTCTCATAGTCAGTGTGTTGTGTGCAATCAGCATTTACCTCACCTGCCGTTGCTTTACTTCTGTATCTCTTCAGTTATACCCGTGGAAAAAAGCTTCGCGGACGGAAACCAGTTGAATATGACAACTCCATGCATGGGCAGCAGTCAAGCAAATGTCTCGTGGGCCACACCCAGAACTTTAATGGGCCACAGGTAGCCCCACAGGCAACCACTGTCTTTTAGGGAATGAAATCTGCCATCCTCAGAATCATAGAACATACCCCCGGCTTTGGAGGCTCCGAGTCCCTCCACCCCAACAGGATCCATCTCGGGCAACCAGAACGGTAAAGGCCAGAATGTCGACCTCTCTCGCCCCCTGGACTCCCGGGTCTTCCGAGACAACAAATACTGACAATTCTGGACTCGGCACCACATTCACCCTCAGTACCTCCGATATCACATCAACGAACCCCTGCCAAAATCCCTGCAATTTTGGGCAGGCCCAAAACAAGTGAACATGATTCATGAACCCTTCGCACACCGCCCACATCTATCCTCCACCCCTCAAAGAACCTCCCATTCTAGCCACCATCCTATGCGCTCTGTGGGCGACCTTGAATTGAATGAGAGGCAGCCTGGCGCATGAAAAGCACCCATTTACCCTCCTCAAGGCTTCCTTCCATAACGCAGCCTCCAGCTCACCCCCAGCTACTCCTCCACGTTCTCTGCCTTCTCTGAACCTCTGTTCTCGACAGCACCTTGTCCTGCAACCCCGGGGGTGAAATCAGGAAAGGACAGCATCTGTTTTCTCACGTAGTTCCGCACTTGTAAGTATCGGAATTTATTTCCGGTGGGCAACGCATACTCTTCCACCAGTCCTTCCAAATTTGGGAAGCTGCCCCCCCCCATGAACACATCTTCAAACCGCTCAATCCGTGTCTACCGCCAACCCTGAAATCCGCCATCCAGCACCCCCGGAACAAACCTGTGATTCCCACAGATCGGAGCCCAAACTGAGGCCTCCTCAAGTGCTGTCCGCGCCGTCCCCACACTCTTAGGGCCGCCACTCCTACCAGACCTGCGGTGAGAACGGCAGAGGCACTGTCAACAATGCTCCCAAAGGAGTACCCTTACACGAGGCTGCCTCCAACCGCTCCCATACTGACCCCTCCCCCACTACTCACTCCCTAACCATGGCTATATATGCCACCCAATAATTTTTTAAAAAAAATTTAGAGTGCCCAATTAATTTTTTTCCAATTAAGGGGCAAGGCTGTTTAGCACACTGGGCTAAATCGCTGGCTTTTAAAGCAGACCAAGACAGGCCAGCAGCATGGTTCAATTCCCGTAACAGCCTCCCCGAACAGGCGCCGGAATGTGGCGACTAGGGGCTTTGCACAGTAACTTCATTGAAGCCTACTTGTGACAATAAGCAATTTTCATTTCATTTCATTTAGCGTGGCCAATTCACCTACCCTGCACATCTTTGGGTTGTGGGGGCGAAACCCACGCAAACACAGGGAGAATGTGGAAACTCCACACGGACAGTGACCCAGAGCCGGGATCGAACCTGGGACCTCGGCGCCGTGAGGCAGCAGTGCTAACCCACTGTGCCACAGTGCTGCCGCGCCGCCCAATAATAATTCATTGAATTTGGCAAGGCCAACACCCCCCCTCCCCCCACGCCCCAGCTCCAACAGCGCCTTCTTTAGTCAAGGGGCCATCCCCGCCCACACAAATCCCAAAATCAACGTGTTAACCTTGTTCCAAAAGGCCTTGGGGATAAAAATTGGGACGTTGTGGAATGCAAACAACAACCTCGGGAACACAGTCATCTTCACGGACTGCACCCGCTCCGCTAATGACAATGGAAGTACATCCTACCTTTTAAATTTAAGTTACTGTGAAAAGCCCCTAACCTGAACATCTTTGGACTGTGGGAGGAAGCCGGAGCATCCGGAGGAAACCCACGCAGACACGGGGAAAAAGTGCAAAACTCCACACAGTCATCCAAGGTTGGAATCGAACCCAGGTCCCTGGTGCTGTGAGGCAACAGTGCTAACCAGTGTGCCACCTTGCCACCCTTTACCTGACCTACATGTGACTCCAGATCCACAATGTGGTTAACTGTAAATGCCCTCTGAAATGGCTTAGTTCGAGGGAAATTAGGGATGGACAATAAATACTGGCCCTGCCAGCAACAGCCACATCCCATGAATCTATAAAAATAAATAAATAGGGCCACGTGTGAGATTTAGTATGACTGCTCTTTCGAAGACCAGGAGCGTTTTGATGGGTTGAATGGCCTTTCGAAGGACGGACGGGTAGCAAACTGAGTGAAACGTAGGCGTGGCCTTTCTAAACAGCGATCTACATGTTACCAGCAGTTTCGCAAAAACATCAACAACCTTCTCCGTAGCCTCAGGGTATATGTTCAAGGTGGAGAAAACTTACAATTGTGTGACCGAAAGCCAACCTCAATTTTCCTCATTATTCTCAATTTCACATTTGCAATCAATAACATCAAAGTCATGAAAGATTAGATACCAATAAATAGGGGAGAGAGAAAACAGCACAGTTGCAAGAACTATTTATTTCAAATGCTGTTGCATTTCATCACATTTTGTGGAATAGTGTTCCTAACACTGGCAAGAACCAATAAGCCCCGTTACAGCAATGTATCTGAAAATCTGCATGAAAAAAATCTACTTCAAATTCAAACAGTGTGACTGAGCAAAGTATTTTCACAAACCATTTTAAGGGATGGCAAATATTTGTCACCTTCTTTGGGATTGAACTTCAAATTTAATTCACATTCCCAAGAAGAAATTTGGTAGCTTGCTGAACTCCTAAGTAATGGCACTACAATCCAGACCCCAGTACAGGGGTGTTTACAACAAATTAAAGTAACCAGCAACATTACTGCATGAAAAGCGGGAAATATGAGATTGCCTAAAAGGCTGGTAGTGGATATACGTGTGGGGTGTGGAACCTCACAAGATCTCAGAATAGAGTCACGTACAGTGCTGGTGAGATCTTTACTGTACCACATCTTTAGACTGCAGATATGAGAGGCAATTATCTGGTGCAAAAACATGCGAATAAAGATGTCAAAAGAAAAATAATTGGATTTAACTTAAAGTTGTAACAGACTTATATTGCACGCATATATTGACCTATTTAGAAATCAGTTAATGCATCAGGGACGATGTCGATCACCAAGCAAATTAATAAATGAAAGGGCGGCACGGTGGCACAGTGGTTAGCACTCCTGCCTCACAGCACTGAGGACCTAGATTCGACCCCAGACCCAGGTTCGTGTGGAGTTTGCACATTTCACCCGTGTCTGCGAGGGTCTCATGTGCAGGGTAGGTGGATTGGCCATGCTAAATTGCCCCTTAATTTGGAAAAAAAAATTGGGTACTTTAAATTTTTTTAAAAAGAAATAATAAATGATGTAAATGAATAATAAAAAAGAAATGCATCTGCTCAAACATACCTCATTGCAATATGTAATTGTAAACTCAAGACACACAGACTCTTCATTCACAGATGACAATATGGGTTTCATCAAACACATTTTGAGAACAAGGACATTAAATCTTGATCTTTGAATACAGGAAGCAAAAGCATATTCTTGGTGTTAAACAGTCTTCAGCATCTTCCAAGTGGGCATTATGATGGGTACCGACTAGCATTTCTGTTGTTGGGAACATCTGGATCGAACAGTCGTCTGCCTAACCCAAACAGTTTTCAAAGTGACTTTATAATAAAGGATGTATTGTACACTTCGGACAGGAGAATAACTTTCCTGCCAGATTTCGCTATGCGGTCTGACTAGATGTCTGTAAAATGAGGTTTTGCATGTCTGACAGAGCAGTCTCCAGAGATTTTGAAAACAATTCTGCATTCGTCTCTTCACAGCAGTTGAAGGCAGAGACCGAGAAATTGATATGATCTTCGAGGGGATTGTACCAGACGCCATATCCATCTGGCACCATGGGACCGAAGCACATCACACTGTCTGCTCTGGCGACCACCTATACAGGAGAAGAGATTCAACATTAAAGCCAATCTTCCAACATAAAAGCAGCTAATACAGGCACAGTACCGCAACTTAAACTTCACTTTTGCCAGGCTTCATATTTTGTGCTCTGCATGCTCAGGAAACGGAAACCGTACATTGCTAGCGCTACATCATCCTCATAGCTTCCCTCTATCCCATGGATAAAGATTCCACAAAACCTGTCCACCATCTACAGGGCGCAAGTCAGGAGCAAGCCATCCACTTTCCTATCCGAGCACAGCTCCAACAACACTCAAGGGGCTGGTTTAGCACACTGGGCTAAATCGCTGGCTTTGAAAGCAGGCCAGTAGCACGGTTCAATTCACGTACCAGCCTCCCCGAACAGGCGCCGGAATGTGGCGACTAGGGGCTTTTCACAGTAACTTCATTGGAAGCCTACTTGTGACAATAAGTGGTTTTCATTTTAATTTCAAGAAGTTTGCACGGTCCAGGACAAAGCAGATCTTAACTGGCACCCGATCCACAAACATCTAGTCCCTTTAACACCAACGTACAATATCAGCCGTGTGTCCCACCTAAAAAACGCACTACAGGAACTCGCCAAGCCTCCTTACTCAACAACTTCCAACCCCATGACTGCTACCATCTAGAAGGACAAGGACAGCAGATACCTGGGATCACCCCCACCTGGAGGTTCCCATCCAAGTCACTCCCCATCCTGACTGGGAAACATATCGGCCGTTCCTTCACTGTCGCTGGGTCAGTCCTGGAACTCCTTCCCTAACAGCACAGTGGGTGCACCTCAAGGAGTGAAATTACTCAAGAAGGCAGCTCACCACCATCTTCTCAAGGGGCAATTAGGGATATACAAGTAATGCTGGCCTAGCCAACATTCTCTACATCCCACATCTGAATAAAAAAATGAAAAAAGGAGCCGAGGTCAATGTGTCTGATCCTGGATGGCTACAGAGTCCGCCAAAATTAATGATACACTGAATTGCAGTAGCTTCAGTGAATCAGACCACCTAAAGTTTGTACGTCAATGAGAGGATCAATGGGTGATTGATGTAAGGCACATTGGTTGAGTTGTAGCTTGCAAGATGCCAAAAGAATGAAAGTATAGAACTCGCTGTACCAATGCGGAGTTCTCCTCATTAAATCTGAGAGTGCATTGACTGGGGAGGGTGGTAACTTGAAATAACATCAGACCAATGCCATTGGTGAGATTTGTATGAGCTTGGCTTTGTTCAGAGTAGGAAAATAATGGATTAAAAACTACATTCCCAGAACCAAATATAATCCAGGCTGACTGAGCAGCATTTTCTGCACCGAACTGGCCTGACTGTCAGACTAGGTTATTCTGTCATTCAGATGACAGATCAAGCCCTCACCCGCCTGTCCCAGAGGTTCATGAGGAATAGTTCATTCTTCCAGTGCCAGGCCAACGTTCCATCTTTCACCAACACGACTAAAAAAAAAAAAATCAGTGGGTCATTTACCTCATTCCTGTTGCGAGATCATGCTGTGCACAAAATGCCCACTGTGTTCAAAGTGATTTACTCTTGGCACTGAGACAGAGTGAGAAGTGCCATATAAATGTAGGATGTTCTGTTCATACCCCAGTTTTTGTGTGAGTGCATCGCCAACCAGGAGAATGTAACCACCTACCCTTGACTTTCAATGACATTACCATTGCTGAACCCTCTCCACCCACCATCAACATGCTGGTGGTCACCACTGACCAAATGCAAACAGGGAACTATGGCTCAATTAGACAGACATGAGGACCAAGCAAAACACCAAAATTGAACGTTAAGGTCAACGCACAACGTTATTCCATAAAATTAGGGATACGTGATTGGGGTTAATATATTGACATGGATAACAGAGAGCAGGAATAAATGGGTCACTTTTGGGGAAATTGTGATGTTATTTAACCCAAAAAGATCGTCAAACAAGATTACATTTTAGGGTTCTATGCTCATTTAAATCTATTTTTAATTTAAAATTAGATCTGTTCTCTAATGAATAATATATAAGAAACAACAGTGGCAGCATGGTGGCACAGTGGTTAGCACTGGGACTACGGCACTGAGGACCTGAGTTTGAATCCCAGCCCTGGGTCACTGTCCGTGTGGAGTTTGCACATTCACCCCGAGTCTGCGTGGGTTTCATCCCCACAACCCAAAGATGCGCTGGTTAGGTCGATTGGCCATGCTGAATTGTCCCTCAATTGGAAAAATAATAATTGGTTACTCTAAATTTATAAAAGAAAATATAAACAACACCTGTTCACCGTCTACAAGGCACAAGTTAGGAGTGTAATGGAAGACTCTCCACTTGCCTGGATGAGTGTAGCTTCAACAACATTCAAAAAGCTCAACACCATCTAGGACAAAGCAGCCCGTTTCATTGCTCCCCCTTCCACAAACATTCACTCCCTCCACCACCGACAAACAGTCGCAGCCGTGTGCACCATTGAAAAGATTCACTGCAGTAACTTGCCAAGGTTCCTTAGGTAGCACTTTCCAAACCCAGGACCACTACCACCTAGAAGGACAAGAGCCAGCAGATACCTGGGTTCCTCTCCAAGTCACTCACCATCCCATCGGCCGTTTCTGGAAACACCATCGACCGATTCTTCACCGTCACTGGGCAACATCCTGGAACTCCCTCCCTAACAGCAATGTGGGTGTACTTACACCCCAGGGGCTGCAGTGCGTTCACGAAGACAACTCACCACACCTTCTGAAGGGCAACTAGGGTTGGGCAATAAATACTGACCTCACCAGCGACGCCTGCATCTCATACATTAATTTTTGACTCCTCAAACATTCTGAGGCATTACATAAATGGTTGGAACCTTGCACACCTTTCAGAAAATTTTCAGACATTTCAGAAAAGAAAAATTAGACAATGAAGAATATTTGGGAGTGACCTTTCTTTAAATAATTCATTCATGGGAATGTGGGCAAGGCCAACATTTATTGCCTATCCCTGATTGCCCTTGAACTGACTGGCTGGTTTTTCAAAGTCAACCACATTGCTATAGATCTGGAGTCACATGGAGACCCGACCAGGTAAGGATGGCAGATTTCCTTCCCGAAAAGACATTAGTGAACCAGAATCAAATTTCACCATCTACCATGATGGTATTTGAATCTGGGTATTAGCCTCGGTCTCTGGATTGCTAGACCAGTGACAACACTACTACGTCACCACTGCTGAAAATGGCAGAAGTGAAGTTGTTCCCAGCTTTGCCGCACCTGCCCCGACGAGAGCCTCCAGTGTGTTGCTACAGCAAAAGATGTGTCCATGAAGATCTCCGGCACACTCAGACCTTCTTCAATAGCCTGGAGCTTCAAGCCCAGCAAGTGCCTGTCAATTGCCATTCCTTTCAGTGCCTATGAGCAAAATCAAATACATATATT